>NC_141991.1:48085987-48708903 GCF_049901715.1 Pseudonaja textilis
CAGCAAGTGTGGCTACTACTGAACTTCCTCTGCTTCAGGAGATGGTTAATCGCTTTACAATATTCACAGTAATGAACAAAGGGAAAGGAAAGCTGGCTCTAGTTTCTTTCACTACTTTGGCCACCTTTCCTTTCCACTGGGACGAGCCGGTATCGTATCAAACAGATGAGTTCCTCTTTCTCCTTTTACCTGAGGGAGCAAAGTGCATAACAGGCACCATTTAGCATTTCTGCCGAAGACCCATCATTGCAAAGTTTCCATTTAGCACTAGGAGTTGAATTCTACTGGAACAAAATCCCCTTTTACTTTCCTTCCTTCCTTCCTTATAGTCTCTTTCCTGGGCAAAGTCTTTCCTTCCTGTCCTCTTAGGCCAAGCCCAGTTCTGGAAGTTCGTGAGAGTCATTAAACTCTATCCCATAGCTGTGACCATGCTGGATGGATGTGGATGCCCAAATGAGATGCTGGAAGATGGGTGAATGGGGGTAGGAGTTGGGAGGATATGTCCAGAGTGGCTGAAAGGTGGCAAGTGGCCCATTGGTGCCATGTGACTAGCCAGGGCAGCAGCACTGAAAGGCGAGGACTTCTCCTGCATGCATTTAGACAGTTCCTCAAAACATTCAGAGCCTTTCTTGCTCTTCTTGGATTTGTTGGACATTTTCCTATTTCTGGTCTGAATCCCTTCCTTCTTCATGGTCAGCGGTCTGTTCACCTGCAAGAAATGAGAAAATCAGGTTCCTGCAAGCAAAGTGATATTGTTTGTGCAAAAAGAAAAATATTTGAACAACCCTCTCAATCTTCTCCGAGCAGCATTTGTTTTGTGCTCTCCTCCCCCTAATCCATCATTATATAGTTTTCACTTTGTTCTCCCAGCAACTTGTGTTTATAAATTAACTTTATTGGATAAAAACACATCAAACTCAAGTATGATCTGGTTGCTTTCACTCTTCCAAAGTTCCTTATTCTGGCTCTTTAACAATAAATCAACTCTATATCCTTAGATAATTTGTGTGTATGGGGGTACGTACACTTTCAAGTCAATCTTGACTCCTGGCAACTATATAGACAGGGTTCGTGCAGAGTTTCTTGGCAATATTTTTAGAATTGGATTGCCTCTTCTGCCTTCATAGGGCTGGAAGTGTGACTGACCTAAAACTTCATGTGGCTTTGATGCCTAAAGCTGGATTACAACTCATAGCCTGTCTGTTTTTAATCCAGTGTCTGTAACTATTATACCAAACTGTCTTTCATATTTACATATTATCTTTACCTCTATCTGTCTGTATATATACATAATATTCTGCACACATTTCCACATTGACTTCATACCTGGAATTTTAAAACTCCGTCACCTTGCCCCATATATGCTCAAATACATCCAATATTTTCTCCTTGAACCTAGCCTGGATTTTTAAGATTCATTTAATTGTTGTTTTGTTTTGAAGCACAAGCTTACATAAAAATCATTCATGATACAAAAGTGTGTTAAATATCTTCTGTGTTTCTTGGGTACAGTAGAGAAGAAATGAATATGCTTTAGCAATAATTGTGAGTTATAACTCTCTTTTGTCTAGATTATCTGGGCTTTAGAAGCCAAGCTAACACATTGTAAGGTTATTGAACCCAGCATCACTATGCCAACAAAGAATGATTATGACTTCCCCTGGGAACATTAAAGAGGATTGTGGTGGTTTTTTTTTTTCAATGTGTCCCTTTGCAATGAATGCAAAGGATACTGGACAGCAGGCAGTTAAGGCATCAATCTCAGCTAAGCAAGCAAAAGAAGACACAAGGCAAGAAAATACTCACATTGTGCAATTTGTAATACAGTCCACAGGCATTACAAACTGGATCCCCATTGGCATTACGTCGCCATAAAGTGGTGGTGGTGGTTTGGCAGTTAGCACAACAGGTTCCTGCTCTCCTAGCAGCTGACTAATTAAAGATGAAAATAAATAGAAATACGTTGGAGAAAATGTTATTCCGGTGTTGCCTGTTGCATTAGTTTTAAATTAAATATTAAATATACACCCACCCTCTCTTAAAGGTCTCAGTCTTTTTTATTTTGCTTTGGGACTTTGTCATTCAAACATACGTGGACCATTTGATGGATAATGTGAATTCCACACCCAACTCAAAATCATAAATGCTTATTAATGTCCCTGTTTTCTTTCTGGTGTTGGATAGCTTTATGCATTTAACCTGTTTCCCCATCCCACCCCCTTCCAAGCAATTGTCCTCTCATCCTTTGCACATGGGCAGGGGAAATCAACTAGCCAATGAATAGTAAATTACAGCTATGCATGAAGAACTCCAGGGTTATGTCCGAAATCACAGAAAGCTGGTGTTCTTTAAGTGAAAACACATCTAAAAATCAAGAGACATGTCAGCCACCTACATACTATGTATGTATCAGGCCTGTAGAGGGTTATTCTTTTCATTGGCTTTCTCTACCTCTAATACCCTCCAAATATATTGGGTCTACAATTCCCAGAATTCAACTTCTTAAAACTATTATATCACACATGAAGAATGGCAAGTTGGAAAAGAATGAATATGTAGGCCAAGTAGCTGAACTCTACAGATAACTACTCACACGCTACTCTTCCCTTTTCTTATTCCACTTCATCATTTTAACTCATTTTCTCTCAGCCAGCCTCAGAACTGGAGTAGGCAAAAACTGCTTAAAGCAGCAGAACACAAAGCTAAGCAGGGGTGAATCTACTGTAGTTCCCTTAACTAGGAAATCTGGACAAAAAAAATGTCAAAACAGAATCTTGCTTTATATGAGGGGGACCCTCAGGAAAACCTACAGGATCACTGTGAAGAACATTCAAGCTAAGTTGCGGATAAAGTCTCACATACACTCAGAGTTGGAGTGAAGAGCCATGGGCATGGTCTCTGCCTCCTGAAGTAATGGATAGTCGTCAGAACTGGAAGCAAAGTTGCTTGTGTTTGAGATCCAGGTCCGCCCCCCCCCCCCAGCTGTTAAATCTGCCTATGAGGTGACCTGCAGTTAGACCCATGTGATGTTGGCAGAGGGTATCATTGCTTTGGCTTCGAAGGAGGTAGTGATATATTCCCATGAAAGGCTGTTACTGGACCTAAGAATCCTAACTGTGGGGTCTCGGAGTGGGGACACAGCACTGTAGTGGTTTTCCTCTTTTTCTGTAGTCAACATTGATGGGGAGAGGTCAAGCTAATGGTTCCTCATTTGTGCAGTGCCTCAGGGCTTGGTATCCTTGGCCCTTCTGTTGAACATCTATTTGAACATTCAAATGCCAAGACATTACAAATATCAGACTTTTAATTAGTGAGTGTATTTTCACCATCACTCATAAAAAACAAGGTAAATTAAACTCCATGTAAATGCCCCATTTCTGATTAATAAGGACCAAAATGCTTTAATCCTTTCAAAGACAAATTTATTTAATTTTAATAACTTGCAATTTAAGGATTTGGAATATTTAGGCTACTTGTTCCGGTACTTAACACTCTGCCTCAGCAACCCGATTGTAATAATAGGGATCTATAATGCTATACTGAAAAAGCCTTCAGTATATTTTCTTTCACATAATTACCATATTTGTAAAGATGATGCGGGTACAGCTGTATTATACCGTAGCTTTCATTTTAATATATAACTGATAACTTTCTCTTTGTATCTAAAAGAAGTAAATGAATTTGCTACACTTTAGCAAACAAATGCCAGTCAAACAGTAGCATCTATTGATTAGCTCATTTGTTCTATAAATCTTTGTATTCAGGCTGAAGTTTTGAGCAGCTTAAATAAATGACCTGTACTAATAATACATTGCTGTGCTAATATGTGGAAAGATTGCTATGGATTCCAATGGGAATTGCATTAATTTTTGCTTGGCCCTAAAGAGGAGTGGAGGGGTTGATTTTGTACATGAAAGTAAGATTTACATTCAGAAAAAATGCCTTTCCCCCTTAAATTGGTTCTTGGCGGAGTGACCCATAACCCTGAAAACAATAGGGTCATTTCAGAAGTTTTTAAGAGGAAAATGCACCCTCTCTTTCACAAAAGAATCTTTGGTAAGAAAGGGTTCCTGTTTCAGGAAATAATTTTGTTCCCTCTTTCAGGCAGTATGTGGAAATATAGCTGCTTTTTCTCCACATAAAATATTTAGTCTGTGAGAGAGGCCTTTTAAAATCAAATTAATTTCTGTGCTGATTTTGGAAGCGGCCATGCAATAATACTGCTAGCCACCATATAATCCTGATTTATTGAGAATGTAAATCAGACCAATATTTCTCATCATTTAGATCAGACTCCCAAGTATAAAGGCTGGTGGGTTCATTCTAACCTTGAGAAAATGGTGAGAGGAGAGGAGAATTTTGGTGATTTGGTTCAGAAAACTTCACTGATTTACTTCAAAAGGGGAAACAGCCAGATATAAGGTACCAAATCACCAGAATGCAACCAACCCTACCTAAAAGTTCCATTTCTCAAAATTTTTCCCCTGTTTACTAGCTCCCTTTTTGTGAGCAGCTAGGGTTACTCCCAAAAAGAGCACCAGTTATGCAACAAGACATCTTTTTTATTTGAGACTGAGATGCATTCTTGAAAATAAAGATGAAACCTGTCCTTCTGCTATTGATGTTAAAGCATGAGAACTATGCAAATTTAAATCTTAATATTTTTAAAAAATCTCAGAATGAAGAACACGGAAGAGAGCCTGGGACGCAGCAAGCTGTACTGTCCACAAATCAATGTGGTAAAAGTGCTTTCTTTAATCTAAATCTGGAGTCCCATAAAACAGGCTTTGTTAATACTTTATCCAATCTCCACTACAAGACAATTAATACTATGTATAGTCTAAAATGGTGATCATGTCTAAGAACTATGGAAATTGTAGTCTAACAAATCTGAAAGCACGAGGCAATTAAGAGAGCCTGATTTTACTATGTATGCCAAATATTAATACTTTCCCCATTATAATATATACTGAATTATCTACCACGCGCATTCAATTTTTCATGAATCTTGCACAACTTTCTATTACAAATTCAAGAATAATAAGAGATGTATAAAGATATTCCTTTATTTCAACAAATACTATTACTGACATCCCACTGATTTCAATGGGACTCACACTAACCCAGGCTGTGTACAACTGTAACTAGTACACACGTTAAAAGGATGTGGAATATAACTGACCCTTTAAAAATTCAGAATAGCTGAATGTGGCATCTATGTCAAGTAGCAGAATTTAAAATACTTTTAAGTATAACTGAGAGAATTACACACACAATCCTTCAGACAATTCTCCTACATAAACCTAACTGGAATTAATTGCTGTTTAAACAACAACATGGGAGAAGAAAGAATATTATTTAAATTTTTTAAATGGGACCAAGTATACACCGGAGAAGCGGCAATTATATTATTTTCCTAACTAAGAGTGTTTTCTGATGCCATTTGTAAAAAGCTCCCTTAAAACAAGTTGCATCTCTTTTGTCCATATAGTTTAGTCTACTCCAAATACCAGTGTGGCCCCAAGAAAAAGCTCTCCCATGCATCTAATTTTTTTTTTCGTTTACCAAGAATTGAACCTCCAACTGTCTGCATGAAAAAATGTGCTCTATTACTGATCTACAGCTATTGCCAACCTGCAAGACTGTAAGTCAGAGAACCCTTACTGAGCTAATTCACTGGAAATGCAATACAGTTTAAGAACAGGGGATACCTAAACTAGTCAAGTATACTTCCTTTTCTTGTTGAAACCCCATAAAAGGTTACTGCTGCCAGGAACCTCGAAGTCTAAAACTGCGTTTCCCAGCCATGGCCACTTGAAGTTGTGTGGACTTCAACATGGCTGACTGGGGAATTCTGGGAGTTGATGTCCACCCATTTTCAAGTGGCCAAGGTTGGGAACACTGAACTAAGAGATGCCAAACCAGTGCATCAATTGATGCAATGAGGCTCTTGCTAGAAAAGGATAATTTTTTTTTTTTTTATCAGGCTATAGGCTTGGGACAAGATAGACGAATGGTCCCCTTTCTATTCTCACTTCCAATTTTTTTCTTGTTTCAAGATGAGACAAGATAAAATCGAGTTTTAAAATGCACCTTATTTTTCACTGGACAAGGGAATGATGACTATATTGATTTGTTCCAAATTTTAAAATTGCCTTCTCTCTGACCCAACATTTAATACACACACATATCTCTAGAAACTCACCTACTAAAATCTATACTTGTGGGGGGGGAAAGAGAGAGCACTATGTTTTCATATTCCCTATTCCTTATTTCTTATTCCAGTGTCCTACTAGACACTGGCCCCTTAACTCTGCAGCCTGTCCCGTTTAGTCTGGGATGGAGTTTGCCCTGTCAGAGACAATAACATTTCCCTGTTGTCTTAACATTTTTCTAGTTGTGTCAATCACTTAGAAAGAAAAGTAAGTCATTAAAACAATCGCTCGCTTGAAGTTCTGACCCTCAAAATCCTCTGCATCCTGTCTCAGCATTAGATCATTAGCATTATTCCTTCAGCCTTATAATCATTCTGGAAAAATGCCCCCTGCCAAAGAGAAAGGGCATTTTTTGGTCCCCCTAAATCACATTGTTCTGTGTGTGTGTGTGTGTGTGTGTGTGTGTTCTCCTTTTTTTAAACAAATATTTGTACAGCAGAGCCTATTTGCAATTTCAAAACAGACTGCCTGAATAGCATGGCCTGCCTATAGAAACTCTTTAAAGCTTTTAGAGCCAGGAAACAGATACACAAAGTTTCCTTATCTTCAGAATACAGATATCCGGATAGGAAACTACTACCAGGAGCTCAGAAATTTTTTTCAAAAATTAAAAAATCAACAACCCTGAAATGAAAATACAAAGTATAGGTGACTCCATGGAAAAATAATCAGCCCTTGAAAAGGGCAATCAGAGGATTGTCTCTAAAGAAGACTAATGTTAGGTTTACCATGGAATCTCTGACTACAAAACCATCCAAATAATGACTGAACAGACAGAAACAGTTTTGAGTCATCTATTATTATTATTATTTTTAATGCTTTCTGTTTTGGGTCACTTTTTGTACTTTTCAGCTGGGAGGGCAGGCAGGCAAGAGTGATTCTTTCAGTTTGAGAGTCCATCTGACCTGTCCAAGAGGTCAAATGAATTAAAGCTGTCTTTTCTGGATAAAAGAGGCAGAATAATGCACAGGAAGAAATGGGCTGATTTAATTGGGCAAGTACTCTGAAACAGGCTGTGTTGCAAAAATACAGACAGTCAGAACGTAAGCATGTGAAGCAGTGAATGTCTATGCCATGGGCCTACTTCATAAGATTGTTGGACGGGCAATAAATCACAGAACTTCTAAAGCTGTAGTCAAGAATAGACTATGAGCATACAAAGCGCATGTACATATCCCCCTATGAAATGGTTACTGTTTTGCATCCTGACATGTAAATTTCTATGGGTGGGACCCTAGCCGTTTGTTCCCTAGGCTACTCTGTGGCCTCTCAGTGACTTCATGTGCAGACAGTATCTAGCTTCCAGGCAAGTTCTGAATCCCACAGATGGGTTCAGGTTGTACCCTCTTCCTTCATATGCAGGGATGGTCCCATGAAACCATTTTGCCCCGAACCTGATAGAGAAACAGGCACCTACCAGTCTCCGCTTAGGTTTAATGAGAGGTCGATTTTGACCGTTCATTTTGTGGTACAGCCCGCAGGCGTTACACAGGTAATGCCCGGTACCGTCTCTTCTCCAGAGAGGGGTAGCAGTAGCTCCACAGTTGACACACTCTCTGCCTTCTAAATGGAAACACGAAGAAACCGGATTTCTTTCTTTAAAAACAAATTCACAAAAGCTTTTTGCATTGTCCATTTAGGTAGATTCCAGATATCAAAACAGCACATTATTATCATTCAAATTTATTTCAAAGGGAAGGAAAAAAGACAGGTCAGTGACACAACATTGACAGTACATACAATAAAAGGTAGGAACATGCAGTTTTCAAGCATTTACTTTCTCATGTAACAATAACTCTGTCTAACCTAGACAGTGGTATTTTTATTACAGCTGCCACATGAGAAAACAGACTCTGTTCCAAAATGTAGAGTCATAAGCTGTTCTTTCCTCTCTCTCTCTCTCTCTCTCTCTCTCTTCTCTCCAACATCTAAGAAGTAATATTGGAACTGAAACAAGAATACACAATCTTTGTTCATTAATGTTTTGGAGTTAGAGAAAAATTCTCTTCCTCTGGCTTGCCCAATTTTTTTTTTCTTTCTTTCTTATAAATGTTGCACTCTTTAGATCGAAGCAGAATTAACTTTTGTTTCTGGGCACGCCATATACCCTCGTATCCAAAATCTAATTTATTATGCATTCTCTTTGTTATGGGGCTTAAGATTGATCTGCCTCAAAATGCTTAAACATGGCTGCTTGTTCAACAGGAGTCTTTTTTAAGAGGAGAGGGGGTGCGGGCAAGAATATTAACTAAAAGTTCATTTGTTTGAGGGCAAGGAAATTCTTTGAACAGAGCTTATGCAAATCATACAGTATTTAATGCAGAGGAAATACACTTTGGCAGTAACTTGAGCTGGCCATGCTAAGTTCAGCTGTGTCTGTGTCTCCTTTAATCTATGGAGTGGGTGGTTTTTAAACAGCCTTGGCTGGAGTGAAAAATGAGGGACCTCTGTGAAGCCAGGAGTTCCTAGCGTTTGTCCCTCCTTAAGCAGGAAGCTGCAGGAGTCGCCTTGTCGTGAGTCTTGCTTTTCCTACAAAAACATTAAATGGTCACGAACTCTCGCCAGTTTCATCTACAAGACAGGATCTCCATTACAAAACTTCTTCATCTCATAAACAGTGTAGAGCATGGCAAAGGAGGACAGAAGTTGTGGGAGGAAGGTTGAAACCAAATTTCCCAGCAATTCCTATTGCAATGGAGAGCAGTATATAAAAGTAGCTGAAAATATCTATATCTATATCTATATCTATCTATCTATCTATCTATCTATCTATCTATCTATCTATCTATATTATCACTGAGGCATATAACATAAAATTCCAGAATTTCATGAAAGAAGATGATCCAAACAGAGAAGCAACCAAAACGTACTGTACTTTTCTTGCAATGTTCCTAAAAGCAGTCATGTCTCTGAATTACTACCCATGTTGAAAAGAGGTGCAAATCTATCTTGTTTTGTTTTTCTTTGATATCACAATAAATTTTATCTTTTTTACAAATAAAGCCATTACAATATTAAATTTATATAAAATATTCTAAGTTTGATTTCATGTGGGTATTATTTATTACACTGAATGTCTTTTTTAAAAAGATATATAAGCAAGAGCATGTTTGGCTTGAAATCTGTAAAGGTAACAACAGGCAAATAAGTTGCAGGTTTAACAAACAGATGAACTGGAGTTAAGACATATGATGTTCCTCCAGTTTTATTGGATTCATTTAAACTATCATTTAAAAGGTACTTTGGAAGCCTGCACTTCTATATAAACTATGTTTGAACTTTGTTCTTCGTATGTATCGAGACAGCAAAGTTCTGTAGACGTTCTAAGAAAATGACCTTGTAAATTTCAGTTAACAGCTGAGTCTTTATAAAGTCCTTTGTTTAATGAAGATCAACTTTATTGAAAGTTAACAGAAATTTACCATAAAGTTCATCTTTATTAAGCAGTTAACAAATTAACTAAAATTTTCAGTAATGGAAATCCCACCCAAAAGAGTATAAGGCATATCAGGATTTTCCAATGAATTTAGTTGCCCCAGATTTCGATGGGGTTGCATTAAGAGGTTTACCAATATAAACTCTTATCGGCATAATTCAGATCTACAAACTTTGTATGTCTTTTTTTTTTCATGGATTATGGCAGCTTTTGGGCTCAGCAATGAGTGAATTCTACGGAGATCAGTGACTGGAACAAAAAAAGAGACCTGGGTTGCCAACTAATTAGCAAAAACTAAAATTATGAAAGATAACAAACTGGAAATGCTCTTGTGCTCCACATTCTCAGGAAAAACTGCTGATAACTTAAATGTTGTTACATGTTCTCACTAAAATGTATGGAAATCCATTCAAATCTGATCAGGAAATTTTAAAACTAGCCATTAAAAAAAAAAACCCCTTTCATGCTTATCCTTTAACATATTTAAACCACACATTAAGGGGAGTTTTTGAAAAAATGACCCAGCTCCAGAAGCTCACTGATACTAGCAATCATGATTGTTATCTCCCTGGATTATTACAGTTAAAAGATCAAAGTGGTGATTCATTTATTTGGAATTATTAAACTAGGACTGAATTGAGAATAGCAGTCAAACATTCGTTTCAGTCCTGTTAAGATTGCGCTTATATGTGCGTGAATATTTAAAAAATATTAGTCAAATATATTTGGGGAGAGGGACAGTATTTTTTATTTGGAAAGAAACACAGTCCATATTATCCTGTCTAAAATGTTCAAATCAAAATTGTTGCTTTTATTAAATACTTGTCCAGATTTTTACCTACTGAAATATTTTCCAATGCTTATTTTTTGGTGTGCATTATCTAAACAGAATACATCCTCAATCCTGCAGTTCACAGGGAAGAATAAACCCTCCTCAAGCCCACCCTTCCATGACTACAACTGTTACTAACGATCGATAGCTGTTATTTGTGAACAGGGGCATTTTATAAACTTACATTTATATTATAAATTTATATTGTATTATATTTATATTATATTATAAAACTTATCCGAGAGACAGCAAAGACAAGCAGCAAAAGTTCAAGAGGCAAACACAAAACAAAAACAAAACGATTCCCTCCATCGCTTCTCTGAGACAGGGGCGTTCATGACATAATTCCCACCAGAAAAGCTTTTACACCCGACCCCACACCCCACCCGCGATTTAAAGGCAGGGCGAGGCGTTTCGGAAAGGCTTGGGAATAAGAAGAAGGAGGGGGGGGGAAGCGGTCTTACCTGAGCAGGACCTGGCTTTGCTCCTCTGCTTTGGGGTGAAGCTAGAAGCGGGGCCCCCGAGGAAACTGCCCGGGTGGAAGAGGCTGCCGCCGTAGTCGTGGGCGGCGGGCACATAGGAAGGGTAGGTGGGGATCGGGTGGTGCGTGGACGGCTGCGCGCCCATGGAAGCGGCCAGGCTGCTGCGCAGCGGGCTGGCGCTCTCCATCTTCATGCCGTCGGCCAGGGCCACCTGGTATTTGAGGGGCTCCTTGTCATCTTGCCTGCCGCCGCCGCCGCCGCCGGCCGAGGCGGAGGCCGGCGAGGCGGCGCTGCTGCCCGCGTTGGGGTCCGGCGAGACTTCCTTGGGCGGCGTCGGCGGGAAGCCGAAGAGATGGGAGCCCGAGTGCGAGGCCGGCGTGAGCGAGGAGGCCGAGGCGGCGCTCGACGCGGAGCTGCTGCCTCCCGGGTAAACCGAGATGGCGCCGGGCGGCGCGCCGGCCGCCGAAGGGTGCAAGGGCCCCTTGGTGAAAGGGTTCACCGTCCACGGGTTGTGATGGTGAGCCGCCGAGAGCGCCGCTTTGCCGCTGTCCAGCCAAGGCAGGCCGGGGCTGTGGAGCAAGTGAGGCCGGCACATTTGGCCGCCGGTCAGACGGGCTGGGAAAGGAGGAAAAGGCGCCAGTCAGCCAGGCCAAAAGCCTGGGGTGAAAAACAGCTCGTCTCCCACTCTCGCCTCTCTCCCCGCCCCCCCTCCAAGGTTTTCCTCCTGCTGGAGCAGGGCTTGGTGGACAAGCAGAGAGCCCCCCGCCCCCGCCAGCCTGCCTCCCTCCTTGACCTGTTCGTCCCAGAGCCGCCAACGTGAAGGTCTGCTCCCAAATCCCCACCACGGGTCACAATTGGAGGAGGCAGCGGCTCAGCTGCCTTCCCGCCTTCCCTTGAACCCGCGGAGGGGAGCCGGCTGAAACGTGGGCCCCCAAATTCTTTGCGGCCTCTCACCGCAAAACAGGCAGCACGTTTTAAAGATGCGGGTTTTAAAAAAGCCATCTAGGAGGAGGGCCTCCTCCGAGAAATCGGGGGGGGTAGCAGAAAAATACGCAAATATGAATAGTTTGCTTCTATCTCTCCCCCTCCCAGTTCATCTGGGACACCCCACCACCACCACACACATACACACTTTGATCAAGGGTAAGTGACGGAAAGCAGAGTCGGGCAGGAGTCTTATATCGCCCCGCTGCTTCCACAATCGGACGCCCCAAACTAGTTGGAACGTGGAGGGAAGTAAAAAATGTCAACCGGAGCAAGCTGACAAGCGAAGGGCAGGCGTTTTCCCCCCCCTTGCTTCCCAAAGAGGTTTGCAAGACAGGCGGCCTACGAACACACGTGTGCAGGGTGTCCCGGTTGGCGATTATTTTCCTAGTTTCCAAAAATGGGAGTTCTTTGCAAACCCCCCCCCATACACACACACACAGTTCTTATGCGGACACTAAGGACGAACGTTTAAAAAGTGTTTCAAATTACGCGAAGCCTTGGCATCCGGAAAACGGGCCTGTCTTGCGGCTGCGAAATGCATTTAATAACCTTCTCTTCCTCCACGCACAAGGACGTCGCTTCCCTTTTCTCTTCTCCCACCCCACCCCACCCCCGCACCCCCAGCCCCGCGGTCAATGGAAAGGGGGCCCTCAAAGTGGCGAGCTAAGGCTTTTTGGGGCCCCCTAGGATTCAAAGCCCACCCTGGCTATCTTTACTGCTGCTTTGGCCGAAACCTTCCGGGCCGCTTCTCTGCCGAGACCAATCAAGCCGGAGGGGGCCGAAGCAGAAAAACGGGAAGCGAGGAAAGGGGGCAACGGGGAGGCCGAATTACCGTGTGCCTGGCTGTAGGAAACTCTGGCTCTGGCGTGGGCGGAGTTGGCGTAGTACGGGTTGCCCTGGGAGTCCAGATGGTTAAAAAAGACGTCCACTTCGTCCGGAGGTAGGAGCTGTGCCGGTTCCATATAGTTGTGAGCCAGTCCCGGGTGATGACTCTCCGGGTGCTGCCCATTCAGCACGGCGTGATGGGCCATCCAGCGTGGCTGGTCCGTAGCTACCTCCATTTCGGTGGGTTTTCTTCCCACTCCGCCCCTTAAGGCCCCCCCCTCCCCCGCCTCCTTCCAACCCCCAAACCGTTTTGCCTTTAGTTTCGTTTGGTTTAAAAATCGCAGAGCTCTCGGAAGCGGCGAGGTGGCCTTGGAAGATGGGTTGGGGGAGGGAGTGGGGAGGAGGAAAAGAAAAAAAAAAGAAGAAGCAAAGGTGTCTCTCTTTGAAGGCGGGAAGCTGCGGAGAGAGGTTCCGGTTGCCACACACTTGGGATCACCACCTGTAAGAAAGAGGGAAGGATGAGTACAACGGCGGGCCTTTGGAAGAGGTTAACACCGAAGAGACCGCGGCAGGGACTGCTGCACGCAGGGAAACGCGGAAGAGCGGGAGGCAGGCACAGAGCAGAGCGAAAGCGATCCCATGGCGTCCACCGCACTCCACTCCCCCTCCCCGGCCTTTCGCATCCTCCTTGGGCTGCCCTGGCCACGAATAAACACGGCCAGAACGACCTTCTTTAACCAGAACAATACGAGGCACCAGGCAGATTTTTGATCTACATTTGCCCACAAAGGAGACCAGGCTGACATTTTCCCAAAAGGTCCTAAAACTCACAGAAGGGAGTTAAGAAACTGGAAAGCATTTATATTTCTGCAAAATTAAAAAATAAATAAATAAAAACCAGGCGTCGCTTCCCGCCCCCTCCTCACCCTCAACCGCTACCCAACCCGCATTCAGCTCAGCGACATACTTACAAGGAGATCTTCCAACAGACTGAATCGAACTCCAAATGTTTGAAAAGTTTCTTTAGGTTGTAAACGGGGGCGGCGGGGAGGGTGACGGATGATTGTTTGGAGGATGGAAATGCAAAAAAAAAAACAAAAAAAAAAGGCGTGTGGGAGGGAGAGTGGAAGGAGAGCGCGAGAGAGGAGAATTGGATGGAGGCTCTTACTCAGATGGCAAGCTCCACTTATTCTGGCCTTTTTTGTAACATCCCCAAAGCATCTTGTGTCAGCTCTGGCGCCAGCTGGACTCAGTTGAGTAGACATGAACTAGGGGCTACGCACAGGCTAAGAACCTCCGTCCAGCCAATCAGCAGCTCGGTGTCTAGTCTCGCCTTGCGATTGGCCCAGAAAATCCAGTCCCTCGTTTTGCTCCAAACAGCTAAAAAAGTGTTGAACCCGCCAAAGGAGAAAGACGCTCGCCACCCCCTTCCCGCCCCCCGCTCGCCCTCCCCCCAGCGCACACCCACCCTCCACAGCCATTTCGACTTCTCTCTGCGATAACTTCTGAGATAGCCCCACTCCAGCTTTCTCCTCTATCACAGGAGCTTCTTTTTTAAAAAAAAAAAAGAAGAAAAAGAAAAAAAACAAACCAACCCACGAGGATTTCACCAACTTGAGTGGCCGGCCCACCTCGAAGTTTTATAAAGTCCGCAGCGGGCACTAAATAACCCCAAGTGGTTTGAGGGCGGTGGTTAAGACTTTGAGAAAAAGGTAGTCCACCAGGCGGGAGGCAGAGCAAAGGATGGAGAATAAGGGGCTTACGAAATATCCCCCAGGTTTGAAAAACAGAATATTTGCTAAAGACCCTCTCTCCCACACCCTGCGCAAAAAAAAAACCCAAAAACTTATCGATCCAACATTTTAAAATGAGAAAATTGTTTTTGCATTTATGTGCTTGATTTAAGGCAAACATTTCTGTTTAGGTAGTTTAGGAAAACACGCCACAACTGAAACTTGGAGTTAGTGTTTAAGGTGTGAATATCTTTAACTTTAGGATCGTATTGTGCGTGCCCGGTTTCTTTTCTCCCAGGTGCAGTAGGCAGTTCACTGTATTGGTATAATTTCACTCTCTGCTATTGCAACTTTCACGAGCCTCTTACCTAGACGCAAATGCGATCACTGTGAAAGAAGTAAATACATTCAGGCTTGTACTGAAGTGTATTTTTTCTTCCAATCGGTAGCATTGATTATAAGAAACACCTTATTTGAAATAGCAAATAGGTTTTTAGTAGAAAACAAAATACAACACAAGTAGTCAGCTAGGAAGTAATTATAGATAGGAATGTTGAGTATAAATAAGTATAAATCTGATTTTTTTTAAAAAAAATAACTTAATATTTTGATCCAGACAGAAACACCGGATTTACTTTGAAAACATAAATCTTTCAGAAAGCAGACTTGACGTAAACAAACACACAAAACCAATTGGAACTAATAGCTGGTCTAGAATTCCTTGCACCCAGTAAGGCCAAAGGAAATCGGGACATATACAGGTCCGAAGAAAGCAAAATCACACCTATGTTATTTTATTTTATACTTCTTACACTGACTGAAGGCGGTTTAACAGAATGGGCCCTCCTATTTAAATTCTAGATGTGTTTTAACTATCTGAAGATACACGTCTAGCCACCTAGTGTTTTAAAATCCTCGAAACCTTCTTTCTCTTGGCTTAAAGCTAGAGGAACTTTCAGCCCCTCCACTTAAGAAATTGCTCCTAACAGCCGCCAGTTAGTTGGGTGGCTAGAAAGATCTGCCGGTCGGACTCGGCAGCTTTCGCCGGGCGCCTTCCAAGGTAAGACAAAACCGAGGAAGGATCGCTTCGAAACCCACAAAACAACTGATTGGCGCAAAACCTGTTTCAAAATAATTCCTGCCCCCTTCAAATCAATCCCCCACTTGAGGGCACCAATTATTTGGCGGCATTTTTACATTAAGCCACTTAGTAGGACTAAGATGGGTTTTCTTTTAAAAAAAGAAATCATAGTTAGCTAATGTCCTTTAAAAACAAAAACACCAGCAATGGAGGCGCCACCCAGCCTCCTTCCCTGGTTTCTGGGGAGAATCTCTCTCTCTCTCTCTCTCCTGCCCACCGGCAAAGGGCTAATCCTCGGAGCAGCAGCAGCGCCGCGAGGAAGGACGCGGCCCTCGCTCCTCGTGGTCTTCCTGGCTCCGGATGCGATCCCCAGCCCCACTTCTAAGTCCAGCACATTTGGCGAGCCCGGGTCCCGTCGCTTCGCCCGCCCGCCCGCCCGCCTCCCTTGAAAAAACTGGAGAGGAAGACGTTGGGCTCCCTCCGATTCTCCCAAGCAGCGGAAAGGAGCAACGGGCGCCCGCCAGGATCGTGCCGGGTTGGCCCGGCTCCTGCTTCTCCAGATCGGATTCCCCTTCGCTCCTTCTCCTTAGGAAGGAGGGCATGAATTCCCTCCCCACCTCTCCGTCCTTCCTAAACCCTTAATGCCAACGGGTAGCCAGGTGGAGGGATGTTCTAGAGGATTTAATCTCGTTCTGGGCGGAGGGGGATTTCTCTCTTTCACCGCAGAGCCCTCCTGGGGACGCCCGACAGAGTCTTTTTTGAGTTGGGCAAAATTTCGAACTTGCAGGAACTCTCACTCTTTACCGGACGGAGGTTATTTTTAATATATCCATTGTTCTATTCACTAGATTCCATTTTAATGACAGCGTACTACTTCCGTCTGTTCCCCTTCCAGGGCTGCTTCGGAAGGTTCCGTTCGCTGCCATTCACGGCCGCCACTTGCGGCCAGATTATTGGGGCACCTTATTGGCCTCTCCCCGTGCACACTTTACCATCGGCTCATCCCCCTCAGAGGTGACCAGCTTGGGTTTCGCTAGGCAATTCCCCCCCACACCTCCGTACATACCCAGAGGAAAATCCCATAGCCAAATTTAGCTGGTCGTGAGGAGCGGGAACTCCTGGTAGGCAGCGAACGAGACGTGGACGGAGATCTCTCCGTGTTTGTTAACCCCCACCCGGCAATGGGTGGGTGGGTCTCGGAGATCCACGGGAACTAAGCCCCCAGTAACTTCTTCGTGCCTTTCCCCATTAGCTTATATCCTAGGTTTTTTTCCTTTCACTTTCGCGCAGCCCCAATCCTATGTGCTTTTGATTGCATCGAACAGAGCTTAATCCCCTAGGCAGGGCGTTTAATGTGTCCTCTTTTCCTTTCCGTCGTCGTCGTCGTCGTTTGTCTCTGCCTCCCCTTGCGCAATCAGGGCAGGATTTAAGCCATTTCGGTTAAAGTGCTTGACAGAACTTCTGACAGCAAAATCAACTCTCCTCACCCACCCGCCCCTTTCCCGCTCTTGGCTAGCCTCTCTCTCTCTCTCTCTCTCTCTCCCTTCTTTATTCCTTTGAAAGTGAGGTGGGGTCGCTGCTACATCCTAAGCTAAACTGGCGCGAAGGGTGGCAAAAAGAGAGAGAGAGAGAGAGAGCTGGTTTGCAGAGCAAGCGAAGATGCGCTTGTTTTGAAGCCGATCTCAGCGAAGTTGCCCAGAGCTTCTTCTGAAAGCCCAATAAAAAATAAAATAAAAATAAAAAATTCCCAGCTCTCTTCCACCGCCACCATCAACATCCGGCCCCCCGCGCTTTTCCTCTAGTAGAGGATTCCTTTCTTTTTAATTTGGCCTGCTCCGGAAAGCAGGCAGGCCCTGGGCTAGGCAGAGATTTGAAGAGGCGTTTGTAGGCCTTTCCGACTTCATCTCGCCTCCTGCCTGTTCTTCGGAATCCTTAAGGCGATCAGATCAATCGGAACTCGCCCACAGCCAGAGACCCAGGTTCTCCCACCTCTAGGTAGGACAACGTGGGAAGGAAGATCCAGTTAGAAACGGAAGAGTAATCCGGTGTGATGCCATCCGGTGTAAAACCAGAGTACTTTCATTCTCTGAGGCCCCAGAAGAAGGTACCCAGGTGCGTAACACAGGCATAGGCGCATAGCCACACAGAGAACATGCACCATGTTCTTCGTAAATTATCTTTCTGAGAATACTGTTTCTCGGCTCAAGATCGTTTCTTTCTTTCTACAATAAAACTTTTCAACCACCCTAGAAACAAATCTTCTTGCCTATCTGTCCATCTTTCCCTCATTTAGGAAAGTGAGATTGTATATTTTACAACAATGGAGTTTGTGGCATCTTTTAAAGTCTAGAAGATTAATTGTGGCAGACCAGGTATCTTCATCGTTGTAAATGTTAGATATATTTATGCTCCAGAAAACCAGATTATCTCAGGCAAAGCAGGATCTGCACAGAATTGCAACTTTTCTCCCAGAAGGAGATTAAACAACTGGTGGTCTGAATTAATTCCAAATCTGCCAGAAATGCCCCATACAGTATTTTTTTTTCCTTTTTTTGTCACCCTGAGCATTATCCAATTCTTGAAAAATAAACCACCATCACCTTTTGGTAACAATTGTGAAGAACTAACACAAACTTTTTCCAAACCCAACATCCTTGTGTCAAGTGACTCTTTCCAAGCCTCTTCTTTAAGGGTTAAACACCAGGTAAACATAGAATCAATCAGCTTTCTAAGTTATGGACCAGATTAATACTTTTGCTTTTTTAGCCACTTGTACCCTAAGAAAAGTTCAAGTTTTACCACTTTTGGACCAAATATCTGGGTTGGAGGGGGGTGTTCTTTTTAAAATAGATCCTTGGTTGGTTTCCATGGGGCTTAAGCATAAATTAACATATAGCCACCCAAATAGAACGGGGAAGAAACTAACTACAGACTTCTCCCCAGTAGCAGAATTGATATTGAGTATTAGCATTAAACACAAGGGGATGAGATCTACCATGACCCTGATATTGGCCTCTTGCCTATTACTTGAATCCCTTCCCCAAGTCCACTCAGGGCTTCCTTGCATTTCTCTTAACATTCCCGGACAGAGAGCAGCTATGGCGCCTTTTATTTGGGGTCGCTAAAGAAGATACAATCCATTTTGTATAAACACATTGGTGTAAATGAAACGAGTGTCAGTATGAATTATCTAAATAGGATAAAAATGAGCAGGAGGGTGAAACTGGGCAGGCCAAGAAAAGAAAAGAAGAAATCTTTCAATTATTTCAAAGGCTAGTACTGAATTGGAGCAGTAAGGGAGACAAGGTGTAAACTTTTCCGTTTAGGCAAGACTCTTTTTCTTCCCTTTTTCTCCTCCTCTCCCCAAAGAGTCCTGTGCATCTGGGAAGCTTGCAGCTTTGCCCACTGGACAAAATGGAAATGGTGACTGAACGTTCATTTTCTCCGCCCCCCCTCCCCCTCTCCCCATACACACACCCTCTTCTTTCTCTCTCTCTGGGCATAATCTTCCCAATGCACTTCTAGGTGATCTTGGACAAGAATGCAATGGAATCTCTCCTTATATGGCGATATGGTGGGTGCACACACTCATCTAAAACGGTGTAGCTTACGCACATGGTGCGTGTGTCCGAATCGGCGGCAGCGCCCCTTCCTTAAGAGTAGTTGTGGTGGCGATTCCTTTTTGGATGGAAAGTAAGAAAAGGCTTTCCCGAGGAAGAGGATTTGGGGAGGCAAAGATCAGGCCACATGGCCCCCATTGACGGGAATACGATTAGGCTAGGGTAAAATCCCCCCCATACCTGTTGAATGTATGGAATCCCGCATTCCCGCGATAGATGGGGGGAGGGGGAGAAGCTAAATTTTCCTAAAGCTTCACTTTATGGCCAAAGATTTGGGGACAGGAAAAATAGGAGGCCAACAACTTGACAGTCAGGGTTAGCCTCCTTCGTGGACCTTTCCACCCGAAGCAAGGGAGGGCGGGTCATTTACCTCTCTTCTGCCTTGAGGGGGGAAGGGGGAGAGAGGGAGAGAGAGAGAGCCCACCTTTCTGAAGGGAGGGGAAATGGAGGATTGACAGCCAGGAACCGGGCAATAGGAGTCTAGTTCTCCTAACCGGGCGGCCCCAGTCAGGGAGACGCCTGGACTCTGACGTCACCCGCCGCTGCCAAATTCGCCCGGAAATGAACTTGTTAATAATAGCTCCCCCCGCCCCCCAAGGCTACGACGCCGCCCTTTGCTGCCTTCCTTCTCCCCAAAGCAGCCGGAGATCTGAACCCTCGGCCACCCTTCTCCCACCCGCAGCCCATTGCCTCTCGGTCACCTCTCCCCCCCCCCCAGACAAAACAATTCCAGGTTCTCAAACAAGGCAGGCGGGAAGGCGCACTCCGACCCTCTGCCCCCCTCCTCCCCCGCTTCGCCTGCCTTCCAGCTTCCTAGCGGGCATCCCACCTCCGGGTCGCCGCGGGGGGAGAAGGGCCAGTGCGGGGGGGGGGGGAGGGAAGGGAGCCCGGGCTGCCTCTTGGAATGCCTTTCCAGCCTCCTCCGCTGCCCCCAGCAGCCCCTTCGGCGGGCCATTTCCCAGGAAAGAGCTCCTTTCAAAAGCAGAGAGGAGCCGGCAAAGTCCGGGCGGGGGGAGGGTAGCCGGTGTGGCAAGGGCACCGACCCTCCAATCTTCCTTGCGGCAGAAGCACGGAGGCCGAACCGGGGGTGGGGGACGGGGGGGCCGCAAAGGCAGCCAGGCGGCCAGACCTAGGCCCCTCCTCTTTTCCCACGGCTGGAAACCGAGAAGCCGAGCGGCATTCTTGCCGGCAGAACCTGCCCCGGCCGATGGGAGCTCTGGAGTCTGGAAGGCGCCTCTGGTTGTCCTTCAGGGTCATTGGACGCCTGGGGGACAAAGGTGCCGCTGGACACCGCACTACATCACCGCCAGCCCCAGGGTGCGCGGCGAGCAAGCCGCTCCCGGGCCCCGAGGCTGCTGCTTCCCCCTCCTCCCCCCAGACCCCTTCCAAACCGACCTTTCTGGTTTCCCACAAAGCTTCTGCTTCTCATCCGAACTTCACAGGGCCCGTGCTCGAGCTAGCGCGCACAAAGACCCACGCATGTGGAGGTGGTAATTGGCGGGGGGCGCGCTCCTGTGCGGGCGGGCGGGGGGCGGCGGCACGGCCGCGCGCTTGGGGATCGAAACAATGCAGCAGCAGCAGCAGCAGCCACCAGGAAAGTGACATTCGGAAACGGCAGGCTCGGATCTACTAAATGGATTCCGGAAAGGAGGTTGCAGAGGAGAGAAGATCCCATCACTACCTGAGACCGGTTGCCTTGGAATCGGGGCACCAAACGAGGCCCAGCCCGAGTCAAAGGTTGCGGACGATTCAGCAGGAGAGCAACGGCTTAAAGAAAACTCGTGGATTACAACAACTCTGCCAGACGCGGAGGGGAGAGAAACTGCCCTTTGAATGATCTCCCCCCTCTTCTTTCCCATAAAACGTATAAATAGAACGTTCTTTCAAATAAAAGCGTCCGAAAGAAAAGGCGTCGTTTTAAAGAGCTCCCTGAAAATAAGGCTCGAGCAAAAAGTTTACACATTTTGATCTGGGCATCTTTCTCCTCCTGCCCGCTTCCAGGTAAAACAACGCCGCGAGATTCAGGGGCCAATAGTGCAAGATTTTAATTACCAAGTGAGCCAGGCGTTTTGCATTAGAGACCACCAACATTCCAGCAACCATATCGAGATTATCACCGAAATCTGATGGGATAAAAGGAAATGTCACCGCTGCATCCCTCTGGCTAACGGCACCATTCGGTTAATCCTGACATTAATACAATTCGTAGCAATCTATTATCAATTCAAATCATTTTTTTAAAAAAAAAAATTATTACACTTCCCCACAGGCAACAGGCCTGATCTTTCTGCGGGAAGGGGAAGGTTTGTTTTAGACAAGTGATAAAATCTCAGTTAACGAGCTGATAATTCGCCCTTGTTTGTTTTAAAAGACAAATTGTAAAGATTAATTATGCTGGCTGATTTATGGAAGGGGGGGAGGGAGGGAGACCCTAAGACTGCCCAGGAAACTCCCCTGAAGCTGCGGGTTAAGTTACCCCACAGCCAGTTCTTGTTCAGCGCTAAATTAGTGCCAGCCCTCTCCCTGGCAAACCCGCAGGGAAAGGAAAGGCCATCCTGCTGCAGAGGTGTAGCAGATTAAAAGGATAAATAAATAAATAAATAAATAAATAAATAAATAAATAAATAAATAAATAAATAAATAAACAATAAACCCCACCCCACCCTCAACTCTCCCTTCCAAGCTTTCACCATTCAGAATTTGCAACGTTATTCGGGTTACTGTTGCTGTTCTTGTTACAATAAATATCATTATCGTTATCATTATCATCACCACCATAGATATTGTTACGAGTATCACAGCTGCCCTTTCCTTTAAAAAAACACAAAACACCAGCAATGGAGGCGCCACCCATCCTCCTTCCCTGGTTTCTGGGGAGAATCTCTCTCTCCCTCTCTCCCTCTCTCCCCGTCTCCGTCTCTCTCTGTCTCTGTCTCTGTCTCTGTCTCTCTCTCTCCTGCCCACCGGCAAAGGGCTAATCCTCGGAGCAGCAGCGCCGCGGTTCTTTCCGAGCCTCGAGGAAGGACGCGGCCCTCGCTCCTCGCGGTCTTCCTGGCTCCGGATGCGATCCACAGCCCCGCTTCTAAGTCCAGCACATTTGGCGAGCCCGGGTCCCGTCGCTTCGCCCGCCCGCCCGCCCGTCTCCCTTGAAAAACTGAAGAGGAAGACGTTGGGCTCCCTCCGGCCTCTGTCTCTTCGTGGCTCTGGTTTCTGAACTCTATGGGGCGAGTGGTGCTGCTCCTTCGGAGGGCCTGGGAGTGGGGTTGAGGGGTTGGGGAACGACCTCTCTTTTCAATGCCTCGGTGCAGCCAACTCCGAACAAGGAAGCCGCGGAGCAGGATGCCTCCTGGTCCGTGAAACGCGGCCTCTCAATTCGTTCCCTAGCCGCTGAAACCCGCACCCAGAGCTCAGGCGCAACCGCTGAGCTCATTCTCTGGGACTGAGCTGCAGGCCGCTTCCCACGGCTGGTTAAACAACCATTCCGTCCGTTTCATAAAACGCCTCTCTGGAGAGAACCTGCTTCAGCGGGCAGAGGAGTGCGCCGCACGGAAGCAGCCAGCCGGCGCTCCAATTTCCCGATTGCCTGCGCTATTCCCCAGCCAAACCCTCCCGCGCTCGGGTCAAAACGGAAAGAGGAGCCGCGGGAAGAATGAGAACAGGCTGCGTGAAGGCGCTTCTCCTAAAATGCAGGGGGATGTGGAGACGTGTGTATTTGTTTTCTGAGGTTTTCGCGGGTATTTGTATGTGGATCTACAAGCTCACATTATTCCAAGAAGCATATGTATGTATGTATGTATGCATGTATGTATGTGTGTATCTTTGGTTATATATATATATATTATATATATATATATATATCGTTAATTTTCTATTGTCAAGTTTATGCTTTGGGGAAAAAACACGTTTCCTTTTAATATATATATATTATATAATATATATACCCTCCTAATTTGCTGCAAATTGCTCCCCATTCCTTTTTCTTGCACTGAAAGGAAACTTTTGTTTTGATTGTTGCATTTTCTAGGACATCGAGTATATTTTTGAGATTATCCACCTCCATCTTTGTGCGGACAAAACACATTCGCAAAGATTCAGTTGTGTTTTTTTTTTCAGCTACAAAGACACCTGTGCCTGAACGGACATAGCAAAGAGTGTTTGTTTATATTCACTTTGTCTCTTTCACTCACGCACACACACACACTTTCCTGCAAATTTTCTCCCCCTCCCCCATTTATCCCATTTTAAGAGACTTTTAAAAAACAATGAAGCGGAAAGAGGCTACCGTAGACCTTACAAGCCAGGCGTGTCATTGGGAAGTCCGATTAAGAAAGAGTTTGTCTGCGTTATTCATTCTCTAAAACGCGCCCTCCTTCTTAGATGTCCTGTCACCTGCAGCTCCTGTCACTGACACTCGCTTCAAGAGTTCTCTCTCTCTCTCTCCTGGCTTGGGTGTCAAACTTTCCGCCAGCCACACGCCTGAGATTAAGTTCATTCTCTCGCCAGCTCCAGCCTGCCCTGCTCGATCTCCTCTTTAAAACGCTCCCTCGCTTTTCTCTGCAAAAGGAAAACCGAAGGGGTCTCTTTCTTGCACCCCGCAAGTATCAACCCAACTCGGTCACCCTTCTGGTGGCCGAAAAGCAAGGGCTTCGCTTGGGCTGCCGCGGGGCTCTCCCGCAGTAAAAGGGGCACCTTCGGAGCTGCCGCTTGGCTCGGTCCCGCTGATCTAGGGCGGGTCTCCGTTGCGAACTTCAAAGGCCAAGCGCGAAGTTCTTTCTTTGACGCACAACCGCGCGCCTTCCCTACTTTCCTGCAAAATAGTCTTTGCAAACTCGCCTCTAGCCCGGAGAAAGTCAGCAGAGCGATGGGTCAGGAAGTAACGGGGGAGGGGAAGGAAGAATAACACCTCCCCCCCCCCATGAAGGGACCCGACCGGATTTACACCAGACCACTAGACACCACCACCACCACCACCACCCCCGAGAAAAGGCCGGTGGCAGAGCGACTTCTCTTTGGGGCAGAGCAAAAGGCAGCCTGGATACTCACCGCAACCGAGGGTGGTCTCCCTCCGGGCACCCGATCCCTGCGGCGGCCGCGACAACAGGCAGCTGCTCCAATGCCAGCCACGGGCAAAGGGAAAGGGGCTGGGAGGGGGAGCGGCCGGGAGGAGTGGCAGCCGAGAGAGACTGGCTGCCTGGTCTGGAGAGCGGAGGGGAGGGGGCCGGCTCAAGCGGCGGCGGCGGCGGCGGCGACCCCTCGCACTGTTCCAACAAACTGGCAGAGGCAGGTACAGAATCACGTACAACTAGCGTCAGAAACGCGCGCGCGCGCGCGCACGGACACACACACAGAGAGAGAGACACACAGACACACACACAGAGAGACACACACGCACTCTACTTCTTCCTCCCCGCTCTTGTCTTCCGGGTTAGCAGCCCAGCAAGCAGCCGCCCCACAACTCCTATGGCAGCTGCAGCAGCCAGAGCTTTGCGCCGCGCTAAATGGCAATGATGCAATGAGCCGCCCTTCTCCTACCTAGAGAGGATCGCGGTGCTCCCGGAGTGGGGCAGCGACACAGGAGAACCGGTGGGGCGAGGGGGTTGGATTCAGAGTCCCTTCCACGTTGCTCTCGTTCCCCGAAATACATTCCCTTCTCTCTCTCCCCCACCCCACCCCTTTCCTTCCTTTCATGCAACGAAAACCTCGAGGGGGGGGGTGTTACTCGGAAGTTGATCTAGGGGCCCCTGCGCCTGGAACTGCAGGGCTGGTGGGAGATCCTAGGCGTGCTTTACTCCGAGGTAGACGTCCCCGTGTGTAACCAGCTGAGTTGCTTCCTTAGTAAATGCTCGGTGCTGAGAGGCCTTAAGCTAAGAACTCCTTTGCACTAGAGTCTTAGTGGGCGCCGGAAATTTGACTTTATTCTGCAGCTGCTGATTCTCCGTTGCTTCATCCCTTGAATGAGACTGAGACCCGGCTAGGAGTGGGGGAGGCGGCACGTAGGACGTGCCCAAAGGGAAGGGATCCCCTTACCTCGTTCACCCCAGGAGTGCCGCTTGTCCCTTCCAGGGCGGAATGGGGAAAAAAAACGGTGGGGCTGCTGTCCTTTCCAGTCAGAGAGGAAATGGAAAGCCTCCCCTGGGCTTTTGCTTTTGGCTTAAACTCACTCTTTCCTTCCAGAACCAGGCCTTTAGCCTTCCCAAACTTCCTCCTTCTCCCCAAGACAACCCTCCCCGCCTCTCCCTTGACAGCCGAAGAATGGGCTGGGAAGAGCTGGGAAGACTAGATTATTGTGGCTGAGGTCGCCATCCTCCTCTTCTTTTCTTATCCCCAGGCAATCAAGCCTTTAAATGGTTGCTAACAGAGATATAAAATGCTATCATCATCCTCAGCAAGCTAGCGGGATTTTGGAGTTCTTCCTAGATTGAAACGTTCCCTGCTTAAATAAGGTGAGAAAAAGGAAAATATGAAAGCTCCTTGCCTCTGCCGCCTTCTCACTCGATCCTTCTTCCTACCAAGGGAGAGATCCTTTGGAGCCCCGGTTGTCTATCGTTGAGCGCGGAGTCCTAACGGGGTTCGCCTTTCTCGTTCGCTCTCTTCCAAGTAGCCTGGCCAAAGATGCACCTGACAGCTTGCAAATACATTTGCGAGGACGCGCAATTTGTCAGCCCCTAAAGTCGCCCGCCCCCTCGCCCCCCCGTCTCCTTCCAGCCGAGTTCTGACGTGCCTCCGACTGGCTTTGCAGCGGTTTCTGAATCAAAAGATACATTTGGCTTGTCAGCCGCGCGCGCTTCAGCTTTTAACTCTCACGGGGGGGAGGGGGGGAGAACGCCGCCTTTGCTAAACTCGAGCCCACATGCCTCTGAGTTTCGGAACCGAAACCAATTATCTCTCGAAGACCAGCAGGAGAGATTTAAAGTCCGAATCGTTAATACTCCTACTACTCTTCGTTTCCACTCGTTTTCTCAGAAGAACCGAGGTGGACACAGGAGAAAAGAATCCGGTCGGTCTCAAGGAATTTCCATAATATTTTCCCCCACCAAAGAAATTCTGACATTTTGCAATTTAAATGTACAATATTTGTTCAGGCAACTACTCTTCGAATATACGAAATGTTTAAGGCATGGGGGTTTTCTGCTTGTGATTATTCAGCGTTGTCTATTGTGTGCCAATGTGTATATAAAAACTCCAACGAGAGAAGTATAACACGGTAGTATGGTATTTCTTGCACAAAGAATTTTATGTCTTCTGTATCTGTATCCAGATTCAATGAAAACATGGGATGTTGCCATATTGATAAAGTTGAAATAAGACAAAGAGAAGATCAATTCTATTCTATGTGGAGAGCTTCCTTTTTAAAAAAAAAAATGTGTATATTTCTGCCTGTTTGAAATGCTTTTATTCTAAGCCTCATGTTATTGTTAGTTTTTTTTTTTAAAAAAGTGGTATCTTATTACTATCTTTTAATGACAATTTTTTAGTCATGAAAATAATGTTAAAACTCGTTCTAAAAAGGAACCTTGCAATGCTTTTGTAGATAGTTGTGGTCACTGTAACAAAGATTACATTTAAGCCTCCCTCAATATTAGACCCTCGTTGATTGCAGGGGCTTTTACATTTTTATCCTTCAGAATAACCTCTTATTAAACTCTTCTACTTTTTGATTGAAATCGTGCCTGAATGATTTTTGGGGGAGTGGATTTTCCCTCATTCTCCCCCAACAGAAGAGGGGAAAGAAGAAGAAAAACACAAATATTTTAAAAGCTAGGGGGGAGGAGAAGGAGAAGAAGAAGGTCGTAGAAGAAGGGACTGTAGCTTAGAGTTTGAGAGTTTTAAAACATGCAAAGCTGTGCAAATTTCCTGCACGGGACTGGGACCAAGCGGCCTCTCTTAGCTGGCAGGTGCAGAATGGATACCAGCCGGAGCTCTTCAGAGCTGCGGGGGTTTCCAGGGGAGAAGGAAAACCCTCAAAATCTCCTCGCATCTTTTTTTTTTTTAATGCACAAATCTCAGAACAATAAGAAAGTGTGCCTGTGTGTTGGCCCAGGGACGGGGACGGAGGGGGTGGGTTGGGGGTGAGGAGAAAGAGTAGAAATGGAAGAGTATTGCTGGCAGTCTTTTAAATTTTTCTTTGCCCGGCCTCTTCAGTCCTCTCTTGGCTCTGACCCAATCTCAATAGGGGAAGCCTCCTGGGAGTGTGGATGTGTAAGTACATAAACATTTGTCCCCCCCCCGCAACTGGAATCCAGGAGGGCACTCCTGAAAGAATCGGGCGCTTCCTTATTCAGCGGTTTCCTTTTCTGGTCCCAACCAAGGGCAAGGCGGGGGCTTCTGGCTTATTAGATCTGGTCAGAATCCCCCATGGAAAGATTGTCCTCAAAATGGAAGTGATAAAAGTTTTCTTTCGTCAGGGCCGAAGGTGAAAAGGACATGGCAGCAAGAGAGAGAGAAAGAAGGCGCATCTCTCTAGGCCCAGAGGAAGGTTCTGGCCCGCCACACCTCTGATTGCAAGGCGTTGTCGTCCCATTCTGGAAAGTCTTTTATCTTTGCGCCTTTAATCGCAGGCACAGAGGACGCCAACCTGCGGGGGTAGTAACCGGCCTGCTTCCTTTTTGCCCACTCGAGATCTTTTTATCCCCTCGGCCAGCAACGCAAGCTCTTTCCTATATTGTATTTTAATTCCCTATTTAATTCCCTATCTCCTATTTATTTAAGAAGAAATGCGCCTGGGATCCCTCTCGGATTCTATATACGGGCACACACACACACCCTCCCCCAACATGCCTAGGTCTGCTCTCAAATGCTCGGACACACAGGCTCCTCTTCCCGCGTGGAGCCTGGTCTTCTCCCTCTCCTTCTCCCTTCCCCCTCTCGCCCCCCCCCGCCCCCCCAGTTCAGCCGATTCCTCCAAGGTTTCATTCTAGGCTGGACGGGTCGTCAAGCCAAAACCTTTTTTCCCGCCGAAGCGGTTGAAACCACGGCCACAGCAGCAAGAGAGCGAGCGACAAGATAGGAGCAAAGCCAGGCCAAGCTAGGCCAGCCCAGCAGGCCAGGGGTTCTCCCTGTCCCAAGAGCGCTCCGGCTCCTGCCTGCGTCCCAGGCAAGAAGGGCTCCTTGTGCGCCTCCAATCCCAGCGGCCTCTTTTGCGCCCCCGCGGCCCCCCACCCCCACCCCCGCCAGACATTGTCCGACCGCAGCGCTTTTAAGGAAAAGCAGCCCTTTCGTCGGGCCGAGTCCCCTCGCCCTTTCGGGAGGAGGAACAATAAACTCCGGCCCCGTCTGCCAGGTGCGTCTCTAGGTGTGGCCTCTGCAGAGAAGCCCCCGCCGCTCCGCCTCGTCCCCCTTACCTTTGCCTTCGCTCTTCCCCGCGCGGGAAAGTCGCGCTCCTTTAGTTCCCTTAGGGGTCGTCTCTTCCCTTGGGAGGGTCTCGGCTCTCTGCTAGCAGGCTCTGCCTTCCTGGGCCAGCAAGAGAAGGTTCCGCGGCTGGCACATCTGGAGTCGACCGCCGCCGCCCTCTCGCCTCCGTCCCGGGGGAGGGAGGGGAGAAAGGGGGAACCGCCGAGGAGGGAGGGAACAGCGGGCTACTATGGGCAGGACGGAGGAGAAGGAGGAGGAGGAGGAGGAAGGGCTGCCAGGGCGGGCGGGAAGGGGTGGGTGGGCAAGCCCCTTCCACCTGGCAGCCGAGCTCGGGGGCTCCCGCTTGCTCCCACTCTCCCGCGTTCCAGGCCGGGGTTGGCGAGCCAGGGGTGTATTTATGTACATAATAAGGCAGCTCGTCCCTTCGCCTTCATTTGCATCATTACAATATCTCTACAAGCCCCTCGCATTGTCTGCGCCTGGCACCTTTTGTTGCCTTTCCTGTCACTGGCGACGCGACTTGACTCTCAGATTTGCCAGAAGCGGGTGGGAGGGTGGCGGGAGGCAGCCAGCCAGCCGAAAACCGAGGCGCCCCGTTTTCCGTGGAAGCTGCCGCGGCAGCTAAGAGAGGGGTGAGGGGGGGTGGAGTGGGAAGGGCGAGTCCCCCCCTCCCCCCCACTGCATCCTCCAATTTATCCCTCCCCTCCCCCCACCTCCCTCGCGCCAGACGTTTCCCCTTAATTGCCAATGGTTTCAACGAGGGGAGAGGGAATGACTTCCAGTCTCCTTCTTTTGGGAAGGGAGGGGGGGAAGCGCCCCCCCCCGCATCCCTTCGTCTGTGTGGTCACTTTTTCCCGTGAACCCCAAGACGGGGACCCTGAGGAGGGTGGTACTTCTTCCGCCTTAAGATGGAAAAGATGCGGCAGGGGAGTGGGGGGGGGGAAGGGGGGTAGTGATAAAGGCAGTCGCCAGCCCTCCCGGCCTCCAGCCAGGCACCGTTGAGTAAAAGGCAGCGGGGAAAATCCTGAAATTCATAAATTCTTGGTCCATTAGGCGAGTCAACCGGAACTAATAGGTTGGGAAATGTTTAGAAATCAAAGACGCTGCCGCTTCACTTTTAAAGCCGGCTAAATCCTTCCTGTGCTCTTAATTTCTCGCGGGGCTATAAAGATGTTAAGAGGAGGGTTGTAGTTGTTGTTATTTGCCGCCTGCTCTTTCTCCCAAACTCTCCCCCAACCCAGCCACCCCCCATACACGCACAAATACTCCTAAGATAGGCAGCCGATCGAACATTTATTGCGTTTTATTGATCTCTCCTGCGTTGGTCTCACCGTCCCTCCCAGCTCACTGCGTGGCAATCTCCGCTTTCTTTCCCAAACAACAACCCTGTGGAGTAGGGTAGACGGAGAGCGAGTTAGCATACTGACCGTTGGTCAATTCTCCTCCAGATGCCAAGGCGCTCTTAAACCCCGAGGCCCGGGAAGAAGTGGCGCAGTTCCTTAGATGGTTAAGTATCCCCAGGTCTCTTTCCTAACTACAATCTCTGTACGCGGGAAAGAGAGTCCCACCGACCTCGGTTGCTCCATACCTACCAGGAGCGAGGCGTTCACTATCCAAGTCCCATTTAAAGCGTTGTTGTATTTACCCCACGATTGCAAGGACGGTATAAAAACCAGGGAACCCGGAAATATGGGGAAATATATCTATCCCAAAATACTTTATTATTCATAATAAAGAGCAAGAAAACTTTGCAGCAGCGGCAAAATGCAGCGGGAAGGCGGGGGAGGAGAAGGCGGAGGGGGGGGGACTTTGACGGAGAAGAATAATGCAGTAGGTGGGTTATAAAATTAAAAAGGAAAACAAAAGAAATTAAAAAGGCAGAAAGCAATAGCTGGGGTGGTGGAGGGAAGAAATCTCCTATTTTGCTGGCATTTCTGCCCGCCTTTGTGATGTACTCCAGAGGGGAAAGGGCCCCTTGATAGGCTACAGATAATGCTTATCTGGACGAAACAGCCCCGAGCCTAAGAAACTGCTGCCATTACCGACCTCGCTTCTCGCAGATGAGATACGCATCCCAGATTTATCCAAGTTCTGTTTAAAAGTCTTCCGTTTGAGATTTCGGGTGCTGGAATCTTTAAGGTTGAGACCAGAATATTTTCTCGACGGAAAATAAAGAAACCAACGAACCCTGAACTTATTCGCAAAACTGGGGCAGGGAGGCAAAGGGGGATTTTCTTCAGCCATGGCGGGGCTTGAACCCGTCGGGACCTGCGAGAGAAACCTTTGCTGGCCGCGTGGGTGGTGTACGCGCTCCTTCTTTTTTCCTTCTCTCTGTAGACACACGCTCGGGGGCACCAATGGTCAACTCTTCACCACCATCATCCTTACCATCGCTATTCGTGCTCCCGGAAGGATGCCAGGACGGCAGGGCCTCTTAGGAAAGACCCCGGTCCCCGATTTCATAACCCCGCCAGTTTTCCTTCTCCAGTTTTCTCACTCTTCCCCCCATCACCCCGCCCCGCCCATCACCCCACTCCCCAAATCTCCGGTATGGGCTCCCGTATCTTGTACTATTATTATTATTATTATTATTATTATTATTATTATTATTATTATTATTATTATTATTATTATTATTATTTATTATTATTATTATTATTATTCCCTTCTTGTTTGCCCTGACTGGATTTCAGCTAAAGACGTCAGAAAACAGAACAGAACAAAACAGGGGGGAGACCAGAGAGGAAAGAAAACGCTGGTTTTTGTAGCTGATGGGGGCGGGGGGACAATCGCATTCCACGTTCTGGGGGGAAAAATATGATGCACACGGAATGCCTTCAGATTTTTGTTTTCTTCCCCTCTCTCTGTTTCTTCTTATGCTATTTTAAAGGCAGTCTAATCTTTTCAGCCCTGCTTTGTTTCCGTTTAAATAACGATTTGGGGGTAGATATATATACACATATGGGTTTGTACGTGAGCGTGCGTATGTACACACACACACACACACACACGTATTAATATATAGAAAAAGGCTCCCCGAAGCCTGGCGAATCTGAGCTGAGCAGCTCCCGAGGTTCTCCCCCCCCCCCGATTATTACTCTCCCGGAGTAATTTTTCATCTCTGCTAGCTAATCTTTGTTCCCGGTGAAGATAATGAATAGTCCAATCCTTATCTCCTGGGCTCCTGGAGGCTGCAGGAGAATGGGGTTGAGCAGGGTTGGAAATTGGTTCCAAAGTGCTGCTGAATAAATGCTGCTTCTTATCTCTCGCCTCCAGATTATCGGGACCCTTTCAAAAGTCGCACGACAAATACAGCCGCCGCATCTAATGCATCATTTACCAGAGCAGATCCCGGCGCGTTTGATCGGCAGATAGGCGGCGGGAGGGCGGGCACGAGGAAAGCAGGAATAATAATAATAATGATAATAATAATAATAATAATAATAATAATAATAATAATAATAATAATAATATCATACAGTAATAACAACAACAATAAACAACAACAGCCTTAAGGGGGTCATGATGATGGTGATGGTGGTAGTGGTGCTGATGGTGATATCTTTCTGGTGGGCTTCCTTGCTTTTATTAATAGCGGGCCGCCCTTTCCAGCCGAATGGCAAGGGATCCGGGCTTTGGGGAGGGAGGCGGCGTTCCAACAACCGAGCTGAGCCTCCTGAAAAATTCTCCCTCTCTATCCCCACGAACGAAGTTAGGCGCTGGTTAGGACTGACCAGGGGGAGGGCGGCCTGTCTAGCTAAAAGCCGAGAGCCTTGAAGGGATCCGAGGAAAGGGAAGAATCAGACGTTGGGCGACTGCTCGCCGGCCTGCCCCACCGAAAATCTCTGGGGGTCGGGGGAGAGCTTTTGGGAGACCCTCGGAAGGCCCGGGATGGGGGCAGGGGGAATGGATGGCCTGGGCAGGGAAGGGGCTGTTTGCAGGGGCCAAGCCCCGAGGGGGAAGAGGAGGAGGAGGAGGAGGAAGACTCAAAGAACGTCTTCGTTTTCAGGAAATGATCGCGGGGCTGTAGGTTGACCTCGGGGGGAGTTTGTCTTAGTTCCATGGGGAGGAAGAGAGGGGTTCTCTCAGAGATTTGGGGAAAAGCTCGACCAGGTTTTCGGTACTCTCGCAACTGTTTTATCCAGGGGAGGGGGCCACGGAGACACTGGAATTTTCTGGAATTTTCCCCTCTGGAAGCAGGCCCGCCTGCTGTCCTCCCACCCTGGCTAACTTGAGCATCAAGAATCAATCTGGCAGAGAAGCCTGGAGACAAAAAACCATATGAAGAAGGGTTGCAGGATTTGAGCTTGGCTAGTCCAGAGAAAAGAGGGGTACATGGTAACAGTATTCCAGTATTTGAGGGGCTGCCACAAAGAAGAGGGGGTCAAATTCTTTTCCAAAGCACCAGAAGGCAGGACAAGAAAGAATGGATGGAAACTAATCAAGGAGAGAAGCAACCTGAAATTAAGAAGAAACTTCCAAACAGTGAGGACAGTTAACCAGTGGAACAGCTTGCCGCCAGAAGTTGTGGATGCTTCAATCACAGGAGGTCTTTAAGAAGAGACCAGATAGTTCATTTGTCTGAAATGATGTAGTATCTCCTGCTAGGTAGTTGGGTTGGACTAGAAGACCTCCAAGGTCCCTTCCAATTCTAGTCTGATTGATTCAGGACCTGGCCAAATCCAAAGCTGCCCTTTTCTCTGGACTCAGGTGCTCGGTGGGAAAAAAACATTTCCCCCATTGGGTAGCTCAGGAAAGATCTGGCCACCTTCTGCACCATAAACCACATCACCCCATCTCAGAGAAGGTTGAAAAGCCAGATTGCACCAATGTCCTACTTTTCCTTGCTGCCCAACTAGGTATGGTGTTTTGTTTTTTGTTTTGTTTTTAAGGGAAGACTGGCTTCCCTTTACCCATGGAGCTAGGAAGAGGGGGGCTCCATCCTCCGCTCACTCACCTCCTTTGCGTTTCCAAACCTTTCTTAAGGCAACACATGTCAACTACTTGAAATACCTTGGTGCTCTCTCTCCCCCTCAGTTCCTTCACTCATCTCCCCAGTCCTGGGAAGAAAAGACCTGTCCAGCCCAGTGGTGGATTAAGGCTCACTGGTGCCCTAAGCACTGACAAATCTTAGTGCCCTTTCCCTCCTTTGTACATACTGTACAAACAAAGCCAAGCTTAGGCTACAGACAAGTTTTTGTGGTGCCCCCTTTTGGGCCTGGTGCCCTAAGCACTTGCTTAGTCTGCTTAATGGTTAATACGCCACTGCTCCGGCCCCTTCTCAAGCCTGTGATGCTGGACAAAAGCTCTTTAATTGGCCACCTTCACTCCACCAGAGTTCAGTAGACTCCCCAATAGATACTATTGACTTGTCCTGGTGGGAGAGATGCCTAAAGTGTGTGGTGTGTGTGGTGATTTCCTCTTTAGCAAACAACCCTTTATGCCAGAGGTCTCCAAACTTGGCAACTTTTAACTTTAAGACTTGTGGACTTCAACTCCCAGAATTCTCCAGCCCATAATTCTTCTGGGAGTTGAAATCCACAAGTCTTAAAGTTGCCAAGTTTGGGGACCCTCTGCTTTCTGCCTCCCCGATTCTTGTGCTAGGACAGAGAGCGGTAACTTCAGAAATCAGGAGTGCTGGGGTTTCTTGTTGGCCTTGGCACTCCGATGACCTCAGGGGAAAGGGGAAGATGTGGGGGAGGGGATGCTGATTTTTGGAGAAGGAAATCTGCCCTGTCTTGCTCCAGAAGAGGCCTTTCCAGCTTGATAACTCTGATTGGTACTTTCCAAGCAACTACTTGGAAAGAGATCTGAAAGAGAAAAGAGAATCTAAGCCGCACCCCAGAACCTTAGTTCCACAAAGATCTCCCCCCCCCCCCGAAGTTTCCCTCTGGATTCAGAGCAGAGTTCAGAGCAAACAAACACAAACACACACACAAGCACACACACACACACACACACACACACACACACACACACACACACGGCTTGAATAAACCTTCCACAACTTTAGGGCTAGGAAAGAAGGGGTGTAGGTTTCATCATATAGATCCTGCCCTGAAAAGCAAAACAGTGAACATAATACCACCATCATCTTGCTTGTTGTAATGGAACATGCTATGTTTCTTTATTTAATCCAGTTAGAAGAAACTGTAACCACTGGGGGGAAAGCCAGAACAAAAAAGGGTTATTTTAAAAAAGCCCCCACTTTTGCTCCTAATAAAAGAGTTTTTGCAAATGTTCAACTTGTACATTTTTTTACAGCTACATTCACAGTTGTTCCCTCTAAAAATGGACCTGTGTTCGTTTATTAATAACCTAAACATTACATATTAAAGACCTATGAGTGACACAGGATGACAAAAAGCTGTATTTTTCCAATATACACAAGCACACATTTAATAACCTCCTATTGCATCTCAGCTAGGCCTTCTCCCTGATGGTTCCCATGGCAACGGAGATAAAAAAGCAGCCATTTTCCATATCTCTATGAAAGTCTATTATATTGCAGGATTAGTTCATCTTCTGCTAAGGTCAAACACAAAGTCATACAACCTGAAATATTTAGAATCCATGTACATTCATTTCTTTTTGTAATGCCCTTTCATTTTCTACACAAGAGTAGGTTCTCCTGAGGTTTTACTCCACAAGAAAATGCAAAGCAAAGCATTAAAAATCATGATTAGCAGCTGATGAAAAGTTCATCTTAAATAAAACTATTGTTACATAGGTGGTGTGTTACTCATTTATCTCTATCAACAGCAATGATTTGCACTGATATTGAACATGTAATTGGCTTTGGTCTGATTTGCAAGTGGGGAGCGCCACCTACCGGCCCACTTTGGCGTGATAGTGAAAAGAATTCATTGGAGAATATATATATATATATATATATACACACACACACACACACACACACACACACACACACACACACACACATATACACACACATGAACACAATACAAAAGCCTGATGATAGCAGATGAGATTCTGAATAACATACATGTAAGTACCCACGAAAACTTTAGAAAACATATGTTTTCGCAGGTACTTACATGCATGTTATTCAGCTTTGTTCAGGTATTTTCCCATGTCATTGTAGTTGTGCTTTTCAAGTTGTAGCAACGTTTCGGCAGAATCTCATCTGCCATCATCAGGCTTCTGTATTGTGTTCGTCTGTGAGTCAGACTTTCACAGATCTGACCCACAGACGTAAAAAGTCTGACTCACTGTAAAAGTCTGACTCACAGACAAACACAATACAGAAGCCTGATGATCGCAGATGAGATTCTGCCAAAACGTTGCTACAACTTGAAAAGCACAACTACAATGACGTGGGAAAATACCCAAACAAAGCTGAATGCCATACATGTAAGTACCGTGAAAACTTAAGAAAATATATATATATATATATATATATATATATATATATATATATATATATATATATAAATTTTTAAGAGTTGCCTTTAAAAAAATTATTATGGAGTCAAAATTAAGATTTTCACAAGTTGGTCTTGATTTATGGAAAGGTCCATTTTGATCTTCCTTTTGTTTTTTTGGCAGCAAAACAGAAGCAGTGTGACACTGCTCTCTTTGAGGATGTTTCTTCAACTCCTCGTTGTAGACTACTCTGATGGGACTTCCTAGTGGTCTCCCATCCAAGAACTAATTATGTCCCACATGGCCTAGATTTTCTCAAAATCAGTCAAGATCGAGTGGGAAATGCTACCTGAAATGATAGCAGGAAAACCGACGTTTTGAATATACTTAGAAGTTTTTATCACATTCAGGTTTCAGAACTGTAAACAATGCAAAACATGCAAATCAAATGTTATAGGTTACAACCATTGATAACCATCCTGAATGGCTCCTAAGAACTAGAAGTGCAGAATATAAATGTTTATATAAAGGAACAAAGTGTTTCTATTACCAAGACATGTCATCTCCTTGCCCAAGGTATGCCCAGGTGACTGTGTGATACCGCCTTTCCTGTGATTCCAAAGATCCCAAGTTGGGCGAGGAGGGTTGGATAATGATCTGGTCCTGATTTGATTCTTTAGAAAGTACATTCTACTAGACCTATTCAAGAACCCTGGGAAGCTTCTGCTATTGTCTCTCTAAGTAAATAAATCAACCTTCATTTTGGGGATCAGTCTCAAGGCCCATCTGGACCATCATTCCAGTCCTAAATGGTTGGCCATGGGAGGTTCCAATCTGGAGAGGGTCGCAAGAGCACCCTTCTGTTTGTTATCCCCAAGAGCTTGTATCAGAACCATCCTAATCACAGAGAGGCACATAACTAACTATAGAAGAAGCCAACAAGGACCATTCATCAGTCCACCATTTTTAAATTTGCCAAGATTGGTGACTATCACTATTTCTTATGGAAACAAGAGAGCTGGTCTGGTCTAGCAATTAAGGCACCAGGCTAGAAACAAAGGGGACAGGAAGTTCTGGTCCTACCTTAGGCAGGAAAAGCCAGATGGGTGACTTTGGGTTCTCACTCAGCCCAAGTTTGTTGTTGTCGGGGAAAATAAGAAGGATATTAGGTATGTTTGCTTCCTTATTTATAAAGTATTAAAGATGAGATATACATTTTAAAATTATACATCATTTATTAAATCCTGCATAGCCTATCTTCCTTCCCAGGAGCTTGTGAGAGCCCTCTTATTTTAAATTTATCTCCAGATTTTGAGGCTCATCTTGTCCAGACCATGATCAGTCTAGCATATCCATGCTGGGTGTTCCTACAACATCCCTGAAAGACAACTTCCAAATCTCTGTCCAAAACTTTCGAACCACAGAGTGTCCTCTGTCTCCTAAATCAATACAGCCTTCCTCTGCAAAACGAGCCTCTCAGATCTGTTTCGTTGCCATTTCTACAGCTTCAGATTTCTCTTTTCTTGGACCACAGGGCCGCACTTATGGAAAGATACTGAAGGGTAGACTGAATGCTGAGAGCATGTATTCAACCTGGTGTAGGTTTCTACTCAAGAATAGCAAGGCATCAACTCATAGGCTCCTCCATAAATCACAGGAACATACGGTCTGATATAACTTCTATAGTGGACAATGTGATAGAGCCTTTTAGATGCCACAAAGAACTGCTCCAGCATTGACTCTGAAGACATTGGAAAGGATCTTCTTAACTATGTTCTGGGCTATGTAATGGCAGTAGAGAAAAATCAGCAGCTGTCCTACCATAAGGGGACAGCTTCTTTGGCTTCCTATTAGCCAGAAGCACATTCAATCTCTTCAGTACCACAGCCGAGGCTCAGCAGGTAGCAGTGTGTAGCTATACATGCAAGGTGCGCATCATAATTTGGGTTCAATCCTGGGGTCAGTTCCTGGCATTCCTGTTTCCAAAAGGATCAACTAATAAATGTTGTGAATCCTTCAGCTGAACACATTGCCGGAATTTATGCTAGGACTACTAAAAAGCTCTGATGTAGGACAAGGAAGCATCTCTGAACGTGTTATCAGTTCTGCAGCCTTCAATCACCAGAGCTATCGTGATCCAAATAATTAATATTTTGATGTGGTTTGCTTTCCTGTACAATACTATATTAATTACTGTAAGTATCTGCAAAGACCCCAATGTAAGGAAAGCCAGAATTAAAAGAAACAAGTGTTCAATTTAAAACAGAGTAATCTGTTATAGCAATTGTAGAGTATATTCTGAGTCGTGTGTGCGGTTGCCTCCAGAAAATGCCTTCTTTTACAATTTGGGGATGACTAAGAATGTGAAGAAAGCCATTTATTTATTTATTATTTATTTGATTTCTATAGCTTCCCATCTCAGTCAATAACTCTGGGCAGCTTACAATTCATTCCCCTGAAGTGCGGTTTATTGTCACTTGCTAAAGTGTGTGTTGTGGGCATGTGATGGGTGAGGCAAACAGGGCCTTTCACTGGCATGCTTTGAGCCACAATCTGAGCAATAGAGTTCAGCCAAAGAAGACGGTGATACCAAGTCAAAACTGACAAAAATCATTTGAAATGTAATTAAAATAATGTTAACCTGTTAATATGATTGTTTCCCTTACATCTAATAATTTTCCTTTCCAGATACATTAAACGTTTCACGTGATAATACAGTTTGGAGGGTTTCAGATTAGTAGTTTTAAACTATGTAGATTAAACTATGCCCACAGCAGCCCCAAAGGGCAGTACCCGCAGGGCACATCCAGACATGATGTTTGTGCCATGCTGTGTGTGATTCCCACACAATCATCTCTGTTGGGCAGCTCAACTGTCTTGATCTGGGCTGGGCTGCAGTGGAAGAGGAATTGCTTTAAGGCACATTTGAAGGAGAAATGCTGGCACTCAGGGTCCCCCCCCCTTTTTTTTTATATTTTAAAAATTAAATTATAGAGTATTATAACATACAAAATTAAACAGAAGAACAGTGAGGCGGGAGGGGAAAGGTGAAGTGAGGAAAGATAGGGGGGAAGAAAAAAGAAGCACTGACTTCCGATTCTCTCTGTTACAGTAAAATAAGTCATTAACAACAAATCACAGCTTTTTGCTTTTCCATAATAGTACGAACACATCATTTCTATAAAGATCTGTCAGTCTAATCTGTAAAATCCAGAGTTACAGTCTTTTCCACAACAAGCACGAAGTTCAGAAGCAGTTTCCATGTGGAAACAAAACTGCTTATGTTCTTTTCTTTAATCAAAGTGGTCAGTTTTGCCATTTCCGCCAACACCATCAACTTCTGCAACCATTCTTCCATGATAGGAATCAAAGTGTCCTTCCATTTTTGTGAATACAATAGTCCTGCTGCTGTTAACATATATAGTGACAAAGTTCCATTTTTTTCCCCTCCAATTCTTTTTCCATGAGACCCAAAAGGAAAAGTTCTGGTGTCATTTTTATCTCAGTTTTCAGAATTTTCTGTATTAAAATATGAATCATACTCCAAAATAACTCAGGGTTGTCCTAAGGATGACTGTGGTGAGGACTCACCCAATCAAGTCAAGGCTGAAATTATGGGGAGTGACAACCATGGCAGAATAAATAGGAGTAGGAATAAAAATGGCTATCTACCTGCATATCCACACCCATGTCTTCTACTGCAGTTTTTCCTCTCTTTCTTTGATTGACTATTAATGTCAGAGGTAAAAAAAAAAATAGTCTCCACATCCTAGTATTGCTTAGGCAGGTTTTTGACAGAGTATTGGTCTCTTCACATCCAAAGTTTGAGAAATGCTATAATGTTCTACTTTCAAAACCTTTCATTCATTGTAAGAGGTTTAAAGTGTAGATTTGTACAAAGGCCACATAGGAACAAGATAGGATAGAGCCAGTCTTGGAAATGTGTGTGAGCTACAGAAGTCAGTAGAAAGGATTGGCTGGAGTTTACATATTGTTGTAAGCCACAGTTTGTTTAATTGTGGTAGAACAGGAAGCTTGCTGTAATCATTCCTGCTGAAGCTATAAACACATAGATTTTCTTTTGGCTGAGTAGCTTCTGGTGTGAGAGCATGCAAGGATCAGGCTGGCTAAGCCGGAATGGAGCTGTGTTAATTTCTAATCAATTGCAAAAGGACATTCTGGAATAGTTTCCCTGCAGCACAAAAAAATTATAAATCAAAGAAAAACACAAGAGGCACTGGGTGATGAATTCAGGAAACATATGATTCCACAGTTATTTTGTGTTTTTAGCTGAGGCATCTGAAATGGCCACTAGAGAGAAGACATTGATGGGATGCTGCATTTTATAATGGAAAATGCTTTTAAAAACATGCCAGCTGTCAATTAACTGTCAAGAGCATTTCCACACAGTGGATTTGAACCAAGAAGGCCTAAATAATCCAGCACCAATATATTCGGCAGATCTCATGAGTTCTTTCTCCTTGCTGGAGGGTCAGGTAGATCTTATATTTTACAATCTCACTGGGACAAGCTACATATGAATGTGGCCCAGTTCTATAAAGAACTGTCTTCTTTGTAGAATTCACAGAAGGAGAGACAGGGATAGCAGTCCAAAGTATTAAAGAGGACATCCCATGACAGAACTTATCATGTTAGTATTTGAGTCTATTTCAGTGGGTGTGAATTTTTATTTCTCAATAATCCTAAGGATCATAGTAGTTTCCTCCTTCAAGATCACTCCTGGAAGAAACTGGGAACAAAAAGGCAAGCAAAGCGTTTATTTGGTTTGTCCACCCAGGGAAGTGCATGCATAGGATGGTTGCTTACTACAAGCCTCATAAATGCACCAGAGTGTATGGCATTTCCTTGAAAGGGTTTCGAGAACATTCTCCTTTTTTCGGACATTAACTTTGTAGATAATTGATTTTTATCACAGGACCTCAATTTCCTTTAATAGGAGGGGGGACTTTGGAACATAGGCCTTGATGGCATAGTATACCAATAGCAAACTTAGACTGACAGTATATCTTTGCAGCCATTGACTGAAATAAGACTCAAAGTGGAAATAAAATAGCAAATGAGTAGCGTGGTTAAACTGAGAGCCTAAACTAAACATTTGGGACTGCTGTTGATTAGAAGATGCTGCCTGTACAACAGAATTCTCCAAGCTCAAAATTCCCCTTCAAAATGGCTGCCCTAACTTAATGGGATAATGGGAAATGCAGTATCACATTGTGAGGATGCAGGATTGAGGACGACTGAGGTATGGATACATCGTCATGGTGGCGTCATGTGACATATCGCAACTTCTTCCCCTTTACTAAACTGGTGTGGCCAGTATATGATGCATCTGACCTATGGGCTGCAAGCATGACAGCCCTGCTTTAAAATCATGAGCTCACATTCCAGGTGGAGAGAAGGAGCTTGTCGTCTGTTGCAGCAAAAAACGAAGAGTCTGATAGCATTTTAAAGACTACGGTGTGGCAGAAGAGAAAGAGGAAAGGATGCTTCATTTTGAAACAAGGCATTCCTTTAGCCTTCCTTTCCAATAGCGAATTATCAGGCATCAACCTTGCCAGGCCAATCCATCATCAGGTGTTTTCTGGTGTTCAAAGGCTCCCTTGCCGTTTCCACCCATCCCAGCCAATGCTGAATGGCTTTTGTCCTGTTGGAATACTAGGCTGGTGCTGAGCTGACCCCATTCCGTCACCCACTGCACAGCTGAGGAGAATGGGCTTTGCTTACAGCCACCAGGAGCTAATGATTTAAATGGTTATTCAAAGCTAACAAGCAGTAACTATTGACTTTAAAAAAGGTCCTTCCATTGTTTGAGGTGTTTGTTTTTCTTGTCTCCTTTTTTTTTCAATCTCTTTACAAGGCAGCTGCATGGTGAAACAACTCTGTCTTGGCTTCATGAGAACTGTTAGGGAAGATGCCAACAAAAAGCGGGGGGAAAGCCATCAATAAAGGAATGCTGAGTAAAGACTCTGTGTGGATCAGGTAAGTCTCCAGACTGTTGCAGGAAGAGGTATGCTTTCTGCCTACATCTAAAGTAACCACCTTAGCAATGTCAAAAGAGTTGTGCAGGTTCAGACCAAAAGTATGGCTAGTCCAGCATGTAACACACTCCTGCTATGAGCCCAGATTAAGAAACCAATGCCCAATGGGCCAAGACTATTTTTTTATACAGCTACAGTAACAGAATTTTGCAAGTCTGAATGTGCTTCCTCCTCCCTTATTTTATCTATGTGTGAAGTAGGAAATTACTTTCCTACTTTTTACTTTGCAAATTGCTTTCTTGGTAGGGGCTCAAACCCTCTTATCTGACCGCTGCTTTGGTAGCAGCTCTTCTTCCTGTCCTCCAAAGCTGTCCCCTCTACACCTGCTCATGTTTCCCAACAGATAAACATATGTCTATCATTACTAAAAAAACCATATATATTGATTTCCCATGCATTTATTGAATTTGGCTAGTATATTGGTTTCAGCTTCACCTGGATCAAGAAATCCTGACTTCAATAACTTACTTTAATGGGAAGAAGGAATAACCTTGAGAAACAGGTCCACAATTAAGACAGTGGTCCAGTAAAGAAAATCTGAGTCCAAGGGAGAAATGTAATTTGAGAAAGTGTCTCAGGCTTGACCCTCCTTTGTTCTCATGTATCATTTGGATTTAGACTCCTGTTCTGATCTACATTGAAAGGCTGATACTTATGGCCTGACTACCACTTGACTAGATTACTGCAACATGCTGTATGTGGGTCTGCCTCTGGATACAATCCAGAAGCTGAAACTGATACAGAATCTGGTTCCAAAGTTATTGGCAAGAGAGCCCTACCAGGGTAGCATCACATTTCATCTTTGCATTAATTACCAGTAGGCTTCCAGGCTCCACTGATTATTACATTTAAAGTGCTGGTTAAGTGCTGATTATTATGTTTAGAGGCCAAAATGGTGCAGCAAAAGGATTCATCAGACAATGCCTCCCTAAAATTGAATCTGTCCAACTGATCCAGTTGCCAAAGGGGCAAATTCATGAGGTCCACAAAGAACAGAATAGAATAGAATTCTTTATGGGCCAAGTGTGATTGGATACACAAGGAATTTGTCTTTGGTGCATAAGCTCCCAGTGTACATAAAAGATATACGGTAAGTGATGAATCATGATCATAGTCATCATAAATACACTAATCATATCAGTAAGAAGGCAAGCCCTTTCTAGAACAAATCATAGCTTGTGGAATTTTATTTGGTTGCATTTTCATATCCTACTTTTATTGTTTTTCCAAATAACTCAAGGTGACAAACATATCCAATACACCTTTCTCCTCCCATTTTCCCCACAACGACAATCCTGTGTGGTGAACGCCAGCTGTCACAGCATCCCCGTGGTCCTATGATTGCAATCTGGGCATTTGGTTCATGATTATTTATTTATTTGTATCCCACCTTTATTAGTTTTTTACAAAGAATTCAAGGTGAAAACATATCCAATATTTCTTTCTCCTCCTATTGTCCCCACCACAGCAACCCTGTGAGGTAGGTTGAACAGAGGGGGACTGGTCCAAAGTCACACAGCTGGCTTTCATGGCTAGTACAGGACTTGAACTCTCTTCTGCTTTCTAGCCTGGTACCTTAACCACTGGACCAAACTTTCTCTCCTGCCAGTTTGGAACAGTTTCCATGCCCCCTCCAAAATATGCCATCACATTTTTGCAATTCTGAAAATGAGTTAAAGGATGTTGTTTCAGAGCACTTTTGGTTGCAGTTGCCTCTGAGGAGTTACTGGGGTTTTTAATCTGAGGGTTATCTTGCTTTTTTGTGTGTAATTATTTTCAGGTTCTGACATTATTTTGATTGATTGATTTACTATTACATTTTATTCTTGTCTCATAGTGGGTCTGCTTCTGGACACAACCCAGAGACTGTGTCTGCCCAGAGACTTTTGGAAGAGTGGTGGGTTTATTAGTACTGCAAAATAAGTAAATAAAATGAATTTATTTTTAAACTATCCAAGCTGGTGGTCCTTGCTACATTTCATTTACAATTTTTATAGTCCACCCAACTCAAAAGTCTCTGGGCAGGTTAAAACAAGTTGAAATTATATATGCAACAAAATGATATAATAAAAATATTGGTAATAATAAACCAGCAATAACAAATCACACCTTGGAACAGTCTTTCATTAGAAATTGAATTGTTCCCATACTGTTGCCTTTCCATGGGCAGAAATCACACTTAGCTATAACTGAAAGCTCAATGAAATTTTATTTTATTTTTTTCTTAAAAAACATGGACTTTTTAATGTTATTAGAAATAAATTCCACTGTGTTGGAATACATGTGTTGAGTGAAGAACATTTTACATTTTGAGCTCCAGATGACTCTGAGGCCTCCAGTTTTGGATCTCTAAACCCAAACCCTAAGAGCTTATTTTATATTTCTATGAGAAGATCAACAATAACACTTATTTTCATGAGTCAGAAACTGTGCATAGGAGGCCATGACTGCCATTTTCATGCAGACTTCTATTTGGAAGTATCTTTCTACTTTAAGGACTGCCTAATAAAAGTCCCACTGAAACACCAATAAATATAACAAGGTGTGGTAGAGAATCCAGTTGTTTATCAACAGCATGTAGATTGCAGATTGAACAACCACTATTTTCCTCTTATAATTGTTTTTGAAGATTATATTTGATTATTATTTCTAAATAACTTACATATCCATGAACTTAGGCCAATCGATGTCTGTCTATGTCCCCTTGTCATCTCTTTTTCTTTCTATAAGGCTGATGTATCATTCTGGCCACGCTTCAGTAGTCTGGGATGAGCTGGGATTAAAATGGTATTTGTTAAAGTACTACAATAGATACATAGATGATAGAGAAATAGAGATAGAGACACAGGTGCATCTACAGCTGCAGATACCAATAGAAGATAATATTTGTAGCACAGAGTTGAACTGTGAAGCCCATAGAGCTTTCTCAGCTTGCTTGCTTGCTTACTTGCAGATGTTTTATTACCCAACTAGATAACATCATCAGTGCTAGTGAGTGTGGGGTTTGCTCCCACTTTATATCTTTAGTAGCTTGCCTTGTCAGTATTAGTGGGGTATGATTTGCTCTGTGGTAGTTTCTTGATTAGAATATTGTTTTCTGCTTGCTTGATTGTTCGTCTGGTGTTAATCCCTGTTTATCTGGGCATTGGTTGTTGGAGAGAAATAAAGAAAAGTTGTTCTGGTCTTTTTGTTTCTTTCTTAACTTTTCAATTGTCTATTTTAAATGATGTGTAAATGTAAATGTGTTTTTTCTCTCTTGACGGCTGATTTATCTGAATGTCAGGCTTCCAGAAATTCCCTAGCATTTTTTTGATTTAACTGGTGGTTTGGGGTGTTGTCAGTTTCCCATTTAAAGCTATGGTTGAGTTTGTCCATGTGTTGTGAAATTAAGGAGTTTTTGTTGTGTCTTCTGACTGCTAGCTGAAGTTCACATAAGGTGCTCTGCAAATTTCTTTCCTGCCTGTGGCTGTTATAGTCCTAGCATGTATGTTGTAGATCAGGGGTGTCAAAGTAGCTGTCCGTGGGCCAGATGCTTCATGCACTGGCCATACCCACCCTTGATTTAGTAACTGGGTGTGGGTGGGAGTTACGGTACATCACATGAAGACAATGTGACGACGCGAGTTTGACACCCCCATTGTAAATGAAGATGATTGTGTAATTGAAGATTTTCCATAGACAAGATTTTTCTTTTGGTATTCTGGGTTGCTGCGATTTTCTTTGTACTCATCTGAATAATATTTTTACATGGCTCCTGTTGAGTTGTATCTTTGATAATAAAGGACTTAGTGTGGATTGTTTTTCACACTGCAGGTTAGATATTGAAACATTAATCACATCCCCACTAATACTGGCAAGGCAATAAATTAAATAAAGCTTTTACCGTATTTCCAACATAACTCCCAAAATGTCTTCAGGACTTTTGCCAGAATCCAGATAGGGTGAGTTTCCCCCGTTACAAAGTTTGTTATTTTAACACTGTAAACTGCTACATGAGATTTAGAGCAGATTCCAAGCAAAACTCAGTATTATAATGACTGGTGCCATCCCCTTCCTCCTTTCCCCAGAACAGATAAAGTAGTTAACATAAGAATTTGCACAATTCTTGAACTGGGCCAGGCCTTTGTGACTTTATGCCATTGCCAATTGAATTAATTCAGTTTCAGCCGAGATGTGGTCCATTGATCTGCAGTTGAGGAGATTCTCCTTTTTAAAATAAAATAAAATAAAGTTTTATTGAATTTTAACAAAACAAATAAAACATCTTATTTGAGTACAGCATGGTTCCGGGTTATCACATTTCCATACAGACACAATTTCATATGCATATTCATCTTATGTATTCAACTTCATATCTTATTACTCTTTTTCCAACTTCTCACTATTTCTCCCTTTACTTCTCTTAATTTTCTTTTATGGTTATCTCATTTTCTTCTTATTCAGTTGTATTTCTTTTACCTAAATTTCTATATCTTTTTATTCATTGTACTTATACTTTCGTCCGTCTTGTTTACAATTTCATATGTTCTCTTCCAACATTCTTAAGAAGCAAAATTCCCTCTATGATTGCCAATCGAAGTGCAACACCTTTAAATCTTATTGTTATTATCATATGAAATCTCATTAATTTGTGCATTCTAAAATTATAATTCAAATTTCTAATATCTATTTTATATCATGTAGATCTCATCATTCAGACTCTGTTTGGTACTTCCCCTGAAAATGTAAAAAGAAAATTCTAAAAACATAGCAAAAATTGATATATATATATATAGTGTCTGAGTGGTACAGTGGTTTCAGATTTTTGGGGCATTGAATGGTTTTTCTTCACCCTGATTGGTTGGAGTCTTGGTCTGTGTTTATTGGTCTTGTTTGCTGTGTTCTGCTTGATTGGTGTTTCTAATATTTTCTGTCTGTTTTTGGCTCTTTTGTATCTTGATTGGCTGGCAACATTGTGTTACTTTATTGGAGGCCTTTAGTGCAGCTTGGCTCTGGGTAAATGGTCGGCTATCATTAGTTAGGAAGCTAGGTTTCATCTGGGTGCCTGTTTGGGGTATGTTTGAGCTGGAGGTATCGGGGGGATCTGTTTGTGCCCAGGTGTTTGCCTGGCTTGTGGTGTGGAGATTTTGTTTGTTTGTGAGTGCAGGCCTCCAAATGATGGACAGTCTGATGGAATCATCTCTTCTATTCATGCTTTCTGGTCTTTTTTCAATCTCTATGGCTTCTCTGATGATTCTGTGGCTGGGGTTTTCTATAGTGGCTAGGGTTTTGGTGCCATTGAAGTTGATGCTATGACCTGTGGCTTCCATGTGTTGGACTAGTGAGGAGGTGTGTTCCAGCTTTTTTACTGCATTTTTGTGTTCATCCAGGCAGGTACTTATTCTTCTATTGGTCTGTCCAATGTATGTGGCCGGGCATGATGCACAGGGGACTTCGTATATGCCTTGGTTTTCCAGGTCAATTTTATCTTTGGGGTTTCTAAGGATGGCTGCTATTTTTCTGTCTCATCTTCTCTGTGTGTGTGGGTCTGCTTTCTACGTGGAAGTGTGGTGGTGGTATCTTGTGTGGCCCTCATGGGTGTGGGTCTGGTGTCATTCTTCATGTTAGGTACTCGTCTGTTTATGAGGGTGGGTTTCCAAATGGCTGGTAGGCGGGCCACCACACTTCCACATAGAAAGCAGACCCACACCCACACAGAAGATGAGACACGACCACGGAGCAGAAGCCACGCTGCAGCTGCATCACTACCCACTTCAAATCCCTCCGAGCCATACATGAAGTGAACTGACACCCACCATGAAGATACGGCACGACCATGAACTCGAAGCCAAACAGCAGGATCACAGCTCACCAGCTCAAATCCCCCAGCAACTAAGACTAACCTGAGCACAACCAAGCCCCCACCTGAACAGAACATACCTCCAGCCAATCAGAACACGGCCAACCCCCCAACCAATCAGAACACAGCCAAAACCCCAACCAATGAGAACACATCCCCACCCAATCAGAACAAAACCAACCCCCCAACCAATCAAGTCACACCCCCACTAGCAGTTAAAAGGAAGAAGCAGCTGCAAGCTCAAATCACTCTGAGAAGCACAGAGCCGAAGACACAAGCCTAAAGATGATGAATGAGACTTCATCGAAACTTTGCCTAGATACTTCCAATCTTACGCGGAAGAAAACCCGAATAACCAAAGATCCATCCATATATATATATATATATATATATATATATATATATATATATATTTGTTTTCTGAGGTTCTCGGGGTATTTATATGTAGATCTTTGGTTGTTGGGTTTTCTCCGCGTAAGATTTGAGTATCTAGCAGCGTTCGATGAAGTCTCATTCATCATCTTCAGGCTTCTGTCTCCAGCTCTGTGCTTCTCAGAGTAATGGAGATTGCAGTTGCTCCTCCTTTAACTGCCAGTAAGTGGAACGTGGGTGAGAAGCTGCAACTGTGTTCTGGGCAGGTGTGGTGTGTTCTCATTAGTGGCTGGCTGTGTTCTGATTGGATTGAGGTCAACCATGTTCTGATTGGTTGGAGCGTGTTCTGTTCAGGAGAAACTTGGTTGTGCTCAGGTAATTTAATTGCTGGCTGAGCTGGAGTTGATCTTGCTGTTTGGCTTCTGTTCATGGTCTGCTGCCATCTTCATGGTAGTGTTGGTTTGCTTCAATGTAACTCAGAGAGGCTTGAAGTGGTAGTGCAGCTGCAGTGCAAGCTTCAGTCCATGGTCGTTTCTCATTTTCTGAATGGGTGGGAGTCTGTTTTCTACATGGAGTGTGGTGGTGAGAGCCACACAAGATGCCACCACCACACTTCCATGTAGAAAACAGACTCCCACCCATTCAGAAAATGAGAAACGACCATGGACCAGAAGCTGCACTGCAGCTGCATCACTACCCACTTCAAACCCCTCTGAGCCATACATGAAGCAAACCAACACCCACTATGAAGATGCAGCAGGACCACGAACTAGAAGCCAAACAGCAAGATCACAACTCTCCAGCTCAAATCCCCAGCAACTAAAACTAACCTGAGCACAACCAAGCCCCTCCTGAACAGAACACGCCTCCAACCAATCAGAACACGGCTAACCCCCAACCAATCAGAACACAGCCAAACCCCTACCAATGAGAACACACCCCACCCAATCAGAACACAGCCAAGCCCCCACCCAATCAAGTTCCACCCCCACTGGCAGTTAAAAGGAGGAAGCAACTGCAATCTCCATTACTCTGAGAAGCACAGAGCTGGAGACAGAAGCCTGAAGATGATGAATGAGACTTCATCGAAACGTTGCCTAGATACTTCAAATCTTACGCGGGAGAAACCCGAACAACCAAAGATCTACATATATATATATATATATATATATATAGCATTCAGCTTTGTTTGGTATTTTCCACGTCATTGTAGTTGTGCTTTTAAAGTTGTAGCAACGTTTGGCAGAATCTCATCTGCCATCATCAGGCTTCTGTATGATGGCAGATGAGATTCTGCTAAACTAACTGCTACAACTTTAAAAGCACAACTACAATAACGTGGGAAAATACCCAAACAAAGCTGAATGCCATACATGAAACCCGTGAAAACTTAAGAAAACAAATATATATATATATATACACACATTAGTAAACAAAATAGTTATTCAAAATCATTTTAGTACTGGTATGAACCTTATAAAACTTTCACGTTTCTTTTCAATATCTATCAATTTTTGAGAACAATTGAAAAGTTTCCTTCCCTTCTTCATTATTACTTAACTGTTAATAAGCATACCATTGGATCGTTATACAGTTTTATCTTATAAATTATTTACTATTAATAAGCAAATTCATTCTAATAACTGGTATAAATTTCCTTATAAATCTTTCACATTTCTTTTCAATATTTATCTTTCACATTTCTTATCAATCTTTAGAAACAATTGCAATGTTTCCCTGTCTTCTTTATTATTGCATTAATTATAAATAATCATACCATTACATAACAATACAGTTTTATCTCATAGATTATTTACTTATTTCATTTCTAACTCATTACAGTATTTTACTGTCACAACACTATCTTTTGTACCTTTGCAGAATCCTCACTTTTAACTTAATTTAACCATTGTCTATGTGTTTTCTAGTTGAGCAAATAAATACCTTTAATCCTAGTACGTTTCGCCTTTTTCTTTATTTCCTGTTTTTGTCCCTCATAAGTTCTTTCCCTTTCTATCTTCCACCACTTTTTCTCATCCCTTTTTTAATACCCTTCTCTCTCTAATTTTCCTTTCTGTAGTTTTCTTTTCTGCTTCTTCTTGCTGTTATACTTCTTTTTCAGACTATTTTTCTTTTTGGCTGTTCCCTTTGATCTCAAACTTTTAACTCCTTTCCCCCCCTTTCCCCCCTATTACCACACTTTGCATTATTTGATCATTGAAAATGGCTTCTTCTTTGTCCCGCCCTTCTTCTTGCTCTTGAAGCTTCTTCCGGTTTGGGTCTCTTCAGCGACAGACCGAAATCCGCGATCGTGCATGGTTTTGATCTGTGCTCACCACTTTAGTGCCCCAATCCTTTGGATTTGGGGCTGAAGCCACCCTGCAGAGGTGGTGAAGAGGGGGGAGATTTCTAGCCGAGTGGAGGGGAGCCGTATCTCTCCTCCTTGGCTGATCTAAACTCCCTTCCCCGAAGGCGGTTGCAGTGGTGGTCAGAAATGGCCACCTTAAAGAAGAACCTGACTGGATAAGATTGTGCAGGAGGAAGACAAAGAGGAAAGCAGGACAGACTGGGCTAAACAACAGAGAACATCTAAGCAAGGTACCCTGAATCTAAAAGTACCTAGAGGGATACTTCTGAAAGAAGATCTTTAAGCGGCGAAGGAGAGAGAAAAGGAGGTTAAAAACCTTTCTTTTTAACCTTTATATTGACAATTACAAATAGTATGGAAAGAAATTTATATTAATCTATTTTGACACTAATAGGCAACCTTAAGCTGAAATCTAAATGTCAAAAGGAGAATAAAGATTTTTTTTCTTGGTCATTTTAAAGCCCTAAAAAGAAGAAGAGTAGAGGCAAAAGGGTGGGACTTGGAATAATGGTAAAATGGAGTGCCACCTGGAAAAATAAAGAGGATTAACAGTGAAACAGTGAAAAGAGTCCCAAGAATACATTGTAACTGAAATCTTACTAAAAGATACAGTAACCCAGGAAAAGGAAAAGGAAAGGAAAGAAACAAGAAGGAACAGTCTGGGATCATTTGGATTTAAAAAAAAAAAGTTTTTGGCATTGTTTTTTTTTCTTTTTCTATTTTTACTTAAAGTCAATCAGATGGTTGTTCAAAAGTGTTTAAAATGCTATCACTCCTGAAGGAATTGGAGATGAGTTTTAAAAAACAGAAAGAAGATGCAGAAAGGGGAGGAAGATCCTTTGGCTTCATATTTGAATTTTTTGAAATGGAGATCCTGAACTAGGCGATTCTCCTTTTGAGATGTGAAGCTCTGGCGAAGTTGTAAGCAGGCTGATTCACTATAGGTAGGGATTCAAAAATCACACCACCTCCATTGCTCTGGATTCAGCCCAGCATCTCCCTACATGTAACATTTAAGTTAGCTAACATCTTGTCTTACGTCCCAATGCTATTATTTCGCAGGGATTGAAAATGGAACAAACAGGGCCAACTTGGCTTAGAAGAAAATCACTGGAGGTATCTTCACAGAATGAAATCATATCATGGACAAAGTAGGAGGGATAGGATATTGATTAAATATCATTGGTTGGTGGAGGGATCATTGATTGACTCACAGTTGCCTCACACTTTGCTAGCACCCCAAAACTGGAAACAAAGAAGAGGACCTTAGCTAAAGAACTGGAGAGTGAAAATATTGGACCTGATGACATTGCCTAAGTTTTGCATAGCTCTGTCCTCAGCTACCAAGAAAAAAGTGGCATAAAACTGAGATGGGAGTAATACATTTACCTTGCGTTGTCTTAAATGTCTTGTGCCTTAGGTCCTCCAGATGGGCTGCAGCTTCCAGAATCTAAGCCTGCCTGATTATAAAGGCTATATGGATTTATGCAGCAAAGTAAGAGGAAGTATGATACCTCTATTTTAATAACAATTGAAAATAGTTATTATTTTAGGAGTGGTTAATGAGTTAGATATGAAAAATGAGAAAAGTTGAAGTTGAACATAGAATAGGACATAGAATAGTAGAATTGGAAGGGACCTTGGAGGTCTTCTAGTCCAGCTCCCTGCTCAGTCAGGAAACCCTATCCCATTTCAGACAAATGGTTGTCCAATCTCTTCTTAAAACCTTCCAGTGTTGGAGCATTTACAACTTCTGGAGGCAAATTGTTCCACTGATTAATTGTTCCCACTGTCAGGAAATTTCTCCTTAGTTCTAGGTTGCATCTCTCTCCGATTAGTTTCCACCCATTGCTTCTTGTCCTGCCCTCAGGTGCTTTGGAGAATAGCTTTGACTCCCTTATCTTTGCGGCAGCCCCTGAGATATTGGAACACCGCTATCATATCACCCCTAGCCCTTTAAAGAATAGGTTGACCCCCACCCCCTTCTCTTAGACATTAGAATACTGCTCTCATGTCACCCCTAGTCCTTTTCATTTAACTAGATTTAGTTTCTTGCAGGTCCCCATGAGAGGCCAAATAGTGTTAAAATTGCATATGGGGAAGTGGCTTCTAAAATGAGATCAAGCCACAGTCTAGTGATAATTATAAAATATGGGACTATCTTTGCCACACAAACCTGGAAAAGAATGGCTTGTCAAGCACAGAAATAGTATGTCTTTAAGTTCCTGTCAGAAGATTTGTCCCCAATCTTCCCAGAGAAGTCCAGGATTAACTTCCAGACATACTGTATAAACTTCAAGATCCAGCCCAAATAATGTCAGGGCAAGAGTAGTGACTTTATCAGCTCTCCAAAATAGGAAAATAGCTGTGCGCAAAGTATCCAAATGTAGCATTTTTTCTTGACTGATTCATCTTGGTTCTTAAAACTCCTTAGAAGGCACAACAATTGATGTTTTTCAAGGCAAAATCCTCAATGGGACAAAGCTGAGGAAACAAAGAACTATGGCTTTTTTTTTGGTCCCTGGATGTATTGAAGAAGTCATAGGCTGTGACTTCCTCTCTGGAATCAATCGTCACCAACTATGGCTTTTATTTTTGGTAAGAGAGTTGTCTTTCTCTCTGAATTTCTGAGACCAGGCATTTCCTGGTGTTTCCTTTTCTTCAGGAGAAAGGAGTTTTGCCTTGATGCCCATTTCATGGAATGTTTCCTTCCCCATCACCCAGGCTTTTTTTCTGCAAACGGAGAGCTTTTTCATGCCAACAATAACTTCCAGCTCTTAACATTGCCAGCATCTTGTCCTTGGGATACAAAAGCTTGAAACCCTATAATATGTGTGCGTGTGTGAGTGAGTGTGCAATTTCTCTACTCTGCTCCAAATCAGTTTCTTGTGTATATTTGATGCGTGTGTCTGGGCCAGACTCAGTTGTCTTGCTTAAAGAAACCAGCATTGTTTCCCTGGCTTTTTCAGTTCCACTTTAAAAAGGAAAGAAAAAGTCCTAGGGAGGGAAGGAGGATGAGGAAGGATCCTAAAACAAAACATGAACCTATCAAGATTCATTTGCTTCTGTTTTTAGTTACTGAGTTTTCAAAACTGTAATTCATTTCACAGACAGCTGATCTGTATAATCTCCTGGGAGTGTTTCAAATAGGATTAGATTTTTATCATTCATTTTGAATGTGACTGTTTCAAGCAATTTGTTGCTCTGTAAGATAAGGAAATCACTAAGCACCCCTAAACAGGATTGGTGGGGTTTCTCTCTCTCTCTCTTCCCCTTTTCTTCCTCCCTCCATCTCTCTCTTTCCCTCATCTGTAGGAAATCATTCCTCTCCCAGACTGTAACTGGACTCTGGGAAGTAATTCCTACAAAAGTCCAGATACCAATGTGAATAAGGCTCAGAAACTGGAAGTTTGTTAAGTCAAAGTAAAGGTTATTTCACCCAGACATTCTGAAAAGGCCTGGCTGTAAATATCCTGAAGACAGAATTTTGCTACTTTTGTAAAAAAAAAAAAAAAAAAACTCTGATAAATGTTTCAAGGATTTTGAGGCTTTTGTTTTGCCCTGCCAGAAGAATGCCGCATTGATGGATAGTCTGCACAATGCAGAAGCTTTGCCATATCTAACTTGCTATACATGCTCCCTTGTCATTTTTCCCTAATAAAGAAAAGCAGGATTTTTTTCCCCTTTTGAGATCCATTAAAACTCAGTGCAAATGCTTTAGGTCCATCCTGAAGCCTTAGAAAAAAAAGATGGAAGACAGAAATAAAAAAATCATCTTCAGAAGTTAGAGAAATGGGATGAAAGAATGAAATTTAACAGATGTCGGTTCAAATATTTTCACTTCGAAAACAAACACCGAATAGTCATAGCTAGATCAAATGGTAAAGCTATGGAATGCTTGGTTGTTTGGGAAAGAGAACTTGGATTTGCTGCTTTCAAATTGAATGAATCAGTTGCAAAAAAAGGCAGATGCAGGTTTGGGCTACAGCAACACAATGATTGGAATAGTGGCTGAATGAGGTGGGTGTGATCTGCCTTGAAAATAGAACAGTGGAGGGAAGATATGATAGCATTCTTCTTATCCTGAAAGGAAGAATGGAAGAAGGTTCTTTCTCATTCCAAAGTGCAGGTCTTGGAATACTGGATTGAAGTTTCATGAAGGCAAGTTTCAACTGAGTGTTAGAAAGACCTTGGCAGAGGGACTTCCAGTTTGAGCTCCTTCGGTGATGGACCGAAATCAGGTGCATGGTTTCAATCCGTGCTCGCCGCCGAGCACCCCAAGCCAGCTGGTTTTGGGGCAAAGCCACCCTGTAGAGGTGGTGAAGAGGGGAGAGACTACCAGCAGGGTTGACGAGAGCCGCATCTCTCCTCCCCAGCTGGCCATAACTCCCTTTCTGAAGGTGGTTGTAGCGGTGGTCAGAAATGGCCACCTCAAAGAAGAATTCGACCAGAAAAGAAAGTGCAGCAGGAAGATGAGAAGAGAAAGTTTTGGCTGACTGGGTTAAACTGAAAAAGCAACAATGTAAGGTACCCTGGAATTTAAACTATAAAAATAACATTGTTCCCAAAGAAGACTTTGAAGCGGCGAAGGAGAGAGGGAAGGGAAAGGATTTGGTGGTTTTTCTTCCTCCCTTCCTTATACTGACAACTTAGAGACTTAAGTAAGAAATTGACAAAAATCTACTTTGACATTAATAGGCATTTAAGCTGAAAATAAAATGTCAAAGGGATAATAAAGATTTTTAGATATTTAAAAACTTTTAAAAGCAGGAAGGGAGAGAAAAAGAATAAAAGGGCAGGATCTGGAAAAATGGAGGAGACTGCCTGGAACTAAAAGGAATTTACAGTGAAACTTTAATAAGATTCCTAAAAGATACATTCTAACTGAAACTTTGTAACAAAATAATAGAACCCAGGAAGAGAAAGTAGAAAAAAGAAGCAAGAAGAAACAGTTTCGGATTATTTGGATTACTTGGTGATTTTTGGATTTTGGGCTATTGCATTTAAATGACTAAAATCAATCGGGTGGTTGTTTAAAAGTGTTTAAAATGGCATCACTTCTAGAAGAACTGAAAATGGAACTTAAAAAGCAGAAAGAAGATGCACAAGAAGGAAGAGGTTCTTTTGGCTTCGTATTTCAATTCTTAGAAATGGAGATCTGGAACTATGAGAAACAACAAGAAATGCTTGTTGAAGATCTGGACAAAGAAGATCTGGACAAAGAAGATCTGGACAAAGAAGATCTGGACAAAGAAGATCTGGACAAAGAAGATCTGGACAAAGAAAAAGCCATCTTTAATGATCAAGTAATTTTATGTGGGGGGAAAAAGGAAAGTGGGGAAAGAGAGCGAAAAGTTTAAGATTTGAAAAAACAACCCCCCACAAAAGAATAGTTTGAAAAAATAATTACAATATTAGAAAGCAACAGAAGAGGGGATTACAGAAGAGAGAATTAGAAGTAGAGAGACAAGGGGGTAAAAGGGGGAGGGAGAAGAAGAGGGGGAAGAAGGAAAGGAAAAGAAGTTATAAAAGAAACAAGATATAGAGAAACAGGGAAAATGTATAAGGATTGAAAGTATAAGCCTGTTTAGAGATAATGGGTGAAAATTTAATTGAAAAAGGGATTCTGCAATGGTACATAAGATAGTATTGTTATATTAGAAATAGAAATATTTTTAGAAAATATGATGACTAAAATGATGGATAAAATATTTATTGTAATAAAGTGGCATGTCTGTTAATAAATAAATGAAAGAAAGTGAATGAGAGAATGAAATTAGGAAAGGATGAGAACATTTTAATTATTATTAATGATTTATAAAAATATAAGTGAAGAGAAATATGGGGAAAGAAAAGAATTAATTATGGAAAGTTTATAAGTGTTCACAAGGAACTATGATATTCAATTGAAAAGAAAAAGATGTTAAGATTTTAATGAATATTAATGGTAAAATTGAATTGGAATGGAATGAGTGTTTTATTTACAAATATATATAATTTTTTAAGAATATAGTGTGTATTTTAAGAATGTACCAAGCAGAATTCAACTGGAAGTTATATATTATAGTGATTGTTATAATCTTAAAGGTATACATTGAAGTTTAAAATAAGAGTTGAATGGACAAAATTAAAAGATATAAAGGTGTCATACTCCAATTAGTAACTACAGCGGAAAATTTGTTTAATGGGAAAAGATAATATGAAATTGAAACAGGACAGACAAAAGTACAAATATAATGATTTGAATTGAGATATGAGATAATTAAAAATAAAGTTGAGAAAATCAAAAGAGGGGAAAAACTATGTCGAAAACGTTAAACGGTAATAAGACATGGAATAGAACACAAAGATGAACATGAAATGGAGTTTGTGTCTGTATGAAGAAGTGATATAACCTGGGATCATGCTATTCTCAAAAAAAAGATGTTTTATTTGTATTGTGTTTTTTTTTTTTTGTGAAAACCCAAATAAAATTTTTATTAAAAAGAAAAAAGAAAGACCTTGGCAGCAAGGACAATTCAACACTAGAGAAACAGCGTGTTCTTTTTCACTGGATGTCCCGAAGGTGCTTTTTCAGGAGGCAACTGGACTTTCTTGTTTTTTCTCTGAAGATGCTTCATTTCTCACCCAAGAAGCTTCTTCAGCTCTGACAGGATAGTGGGGAATGGAAGGATTTATATTCCTTGAAGACAGCTGGTCATTTGCATCCTTTTTCACTGGATGTATTCAAGGTTAGATTAGTCAACCATTTGTTGGCCAATCATCTGTTTAATCTGGATTTCTGAATTGAGCAGGCATTTGGTAGATTTATCTAAATCTATGATTATAAGTGAGATGCATTACTATTCTAGGCTGTGTGAAAAAGACATTTTTATATTCATAACTTGCTCAATTAGAGAGTTAATTTCTCTGTACTTCCCTCCAAATGTTTCTGTTGCCAAAGAAAAGAAAGTATTGGGACAAGTATTTTTTAGTTCTGATCTCTCTCATGAAAAGCTGAAGTTTCCAAGAAAACTTGCCTGGCATCTACTTCATAATCTGAAGGGGACAGGCAAGTTTACTCCCCAAAAACTACAGATGGATTTAGAATTCTGAATATTCGAAATGCTTTTCTCAAAGTTTGCATTCAGCCTATTAAAATGTTTAAGGTGTTTTTTTTTCGTTGCATCTTTTTCTTGTATTTTATTGCTTTCAGAGGAATATGTAAACAAATAAAATAGCACGAAAAGGCTCTTCTATTTGACAGTGAGCTTGAAATTAATTCTCAGTCCTTCCTAATGAATCATAGGAATGTGAACTTGCATCTATTCCCAGAATTCAGGCCATTCTGGAAAAAAAAAATGCTTCCTATCAGTTCTTGTTCAATTTAAAGAAAGAGAGTTTGCTTTTGAAATTTCTTTCAGTGGAGAAAAGATTGACAGTGAAAATTTCATGAAAGGGCTATCATGTTCTTGCATTTATATTGTTGCAAGATGGCCAACAGACCACCTTGTAACAATATAAATGTGCTATAGTTCATTGTGCTGCAGTTTCCCCAGTGGACTGCAGGCTTCAAAGGCTTCAGAGAATTCCAAGGGAGGCACATAATCATATCGGAATGGAAGGCCTGCTGTGTGGCTGTTCTCTGGCTGGGAAGTGTGCTCAGCCAGGGAAGCTCCCAAGTGATGGAAAGATGAGAAATGTGACCTGACAAGATGTGCAGAAGCAGCTTCTGCCATTTTCAAAAGTATACGAAGTTTAGGAACCTTTGACAAAGACGTGGCTAAACAGTTCAAGAACAATTTCTTTTGCAGTGGAAGACACGTCGAAGATTTTCTGTTACTTTCCACTAGTTTCTAATGGTTGGAATGGATTGATATTGATTGATTCATTCATTCATTGCCATCCGATTGAGAACAACCGTTAGCAACCTTATGAATATTTCCAAGAGATTCATTCTCTGCTTGGTCTTTTAGGTCTTTCAAAGGTTCATTTCCTACTATAAAAATTGAGTCTGTCTATCTTACTGCTCGTCATTCCTTCTTTTTCTCCCAAAGGAACTTCTCAGAGGAACTAGGGGTTTGCATAGCGTGTTCAAAATGTGATAGTCTGACTTTGGTCATTTGTACTTCAAGTAAAGACTCTGAATTGATTGTTCTATCATCCACTTATTTGTTTTCCTAGCTATCCATGGTATCCTCAAATGTCTTAAATAACACCACAGTTCAAAAACTAATAGCAATAGCACTTATATACTGCTTTATAGTGCTTTACAGCCCTCTCAAAGCAGTTTACAGAGTCAGCCTATTGCCCCCAACAGTCTGGGTCCTCATGTTACCCACCTCAGAAGGATGGAAAGCTGAGTCAACCTTGAGCCTGGTGGGATTCGATCTGCCAAATTGCAGTAGGAGTAGCTTGCAGTACTGCACTCTAACCACTGCACCACCGAGGCTCCTTATCTTCTTTATATCTTCTTCAAAGTCCAACAATTGCATCCATCAGGTGTCATGAAGAAAAACAAATTTTTTTTTTGAACAATTCTAATGTTTATATCATTACAAGTTTTTATAGCCAGTGTCAATCCAATAGTAATGAGCTTCTGAGTTAATACTATAATTACCCATGGTCTAATTCTTTGGTATCCTGAAGTTTTACCAGCAATTGATAAAATACATACATACATACAGTTAGCATTTTCAGAGGTGAATGTGATCTCTCTGTAGTATGATATATATATTGGCATTATAATTCTAATCTTTGTAAGCATGGATACATCTCAGCATCTGAATATCCCTTTCTAAGGCCTTCATTGATATTCCATCAAATGCTAATCTGTGGTGTATTTCTGGATTACTGGATCATTCATTTTAACGATCAATCACAAAAGGCAGAATGCTATCTTGAAAGTTAGAGACCTGCCAAGAGTCAGACATGACTGAATGGATAACATCATTACCATCTTGAAAATTAGAGTCAATATACAGTACCACTCTATTTGTGAATGAACTCCTCTTTAGCTTAGTGGCACAAACTTTAGGCGGCTTGGAGAGGTCACACTTTTTTTTATACAGCGTGAAAGACACAAATGCAAAATATGGAAGGAAGCATCACTTATAAAGGTGAAAGAGGACTTTTCCCTATGTTTTTTTTTTCATTCACTGGGGAGAGGATGTGGGTGGAGTTTATGGAGAAAGCCAACACAACCATTTTTGTGTATTTCTTGCCTCAGAATGTTGGAAACAGCACCAATTACTTCTTGGCAATCATACTGAAAAAAGGCTCAAAGAAGCACACAGAGAAACAAAAGGGAGTTGGAGTGCACGTAATTTGAGATATAACTCCCTATCTTCCAACATGCCAAGATGGTCAGGACTGACCTCATAATTGATGGGAAATTAAAACATCACTATGATGTTTGCCATACTTCTTTGGGTGAGAGTGAGGGGCAATCAGACTGCATTTCAATTCCCCTCCCCAACCCAGCCCTGGACTGTTGCTGTCCGATAGCCTGATGGGAAATCTCATCTTGCTGCACCTTGAGCCGAGGTAAGAAAGAGGGCCATTCTAGTTTTCATTAATGGCTGTTTCCACCTTGAGCAGGAAAGGAATACCAAGTCATAACTGCACAGACTGTGCGAATCAGTTCTAAGGTACACAGACAAATAACATATTTCCAACCAGTAACAAGAATGCACCAGCTACAGAACACTGTTGTGTGTCTCTACTATAAACAAATAGTTCATAAATCATTCCTGCTCCAAGTTTAAAGAATAAAAAAGCACCGCCCTCAGTAAAAAGCTTGACTTGCCAGCATTTAATTGACAGAATCCATTAATAATGTTTTCCAGCCGCTTCTCGTTCAGCACTCAACCCTCTTTTTAAAAGTCCTGTCATGTTAAAAATTGACATGTGTTGACTTTGGCCTGCAAGAGCCCTAGTGCTGGTTGTAGGTAGGAACTTTGGGTGTTTAGTCTGGCTTGCATTTTATTTTTCCCTTTCATCAAATTAGTTCAGCTGTAGGTATTTTTAAAAGAGAGACAGAAGAGAAAAGAAAAACTGCTTTACAATCCAAGACTCTGGTTTAGAGTTGCATGGTCCCCTCCCACACCATTTCCCCCTCCCCAGCTCAACCAAAAATAACTGACAAATGTGACATCATCTACATCGAACACATGGATGGGAAACTGGAAGAAAGAGAAGCAGAAATTTAAAAGGGCTGCATGTTTTTATTATTATTATTATTATTATTATTATTATTATTATTATTATTATTATTATTGTTGTTGTTGTTGTTGTTGTTGTTGTTATGTTTGCAAAGAGCTGCTGTTTACATGCAGCTCTTTGCAATAATAATAATAATACATGTTGCCCCTGACCTACAACCATTTGTTTAGGGATGGGTCAAAGATATGACACTGAAAAAAGTGGCTTGTGACCATTTTTCACATTTATGACAACAGCTTGCAACAGCTCTGTGATTTTGGGATCACAATCCAGACACTTGGTCACTGGCACGCAGTGTCCCAGGATCACGTGGTCAGCATTTGTGACCTTCTGACAAGCAAAGTCAATGGGGGAGCTTAATAATTGCTGTGATTCACTTAACAACTGGGGCAAGAAAGGTGGTAAAATGGGGCCAACTCACATAACAAGGTTCGGTTATGGTCGTAAGTCGAGGATTACCTGTAATTTGCCTAGGTACAATTTTACTATTGGCTTCTAAAAAAGTTTCTAACTCCAACCCAACTGAAAGCACAACATTTCCAAATGCCATGGAGGTTTTAGGAGAGGCAGAATTTAAAGCCAAACTCTCCTCTTCCATTTTTTTTGCCTTCAATGAACTTGGTTCATCTTATTTTGTGTATCGCACTCTGCTCACCCATACAAGTAATTCATCAGAGAATCAGAAGTGGGATTCACAAAAGGACCACTGAATGCTTGCTCCAGGAGAGATGGAGAACAGTCTGAGTGGACAGGAAGACCCCTCAGCTTTATAGCACCCAATAATATCATCAGACACAGGATAGATTTTCTTCCCATAAAAATGTTTTTCCCCCCAGGCAACAAACAGATCTGAGATTTATATTATCAGAGGTATCAGTTAAGACAGATGGAAGGGGAATACAGGTATTGGGGGAAAGACGTCTCCTTTTCATTTCCTGCCAATTTTAAACTGAGGAAAGTGAATCACAGGACTCATAATAGACTGAAATTAGGATACTGAGGCTTAATATCTAAGCACAAGGCAATAAAAGTATGATCATAAAAGCATTTTTAATATGATTTGGCTAATTGGATTACATTATGTAACTGTAAACCTTTTAGAAGATTATTCAATGAGAGTTATACATTTAAGATCTCATGGGATTCAGAAGGGAAAACTACAGTAAGTCATAAGCTTAACTATCCAAATTAAATTAATATAACCTAAAAGGGCTTAACTTTGGGCACTTCCACTGTTTTCCTTCCCTCATCCCTCCAAAGCAGGGCAGAGTCTTTGTGTCTATCTTTTCAGCTGCTGGCCTGAGATTCTGAGCATCGGCAGCAAATACCTGATGCAGGGGTGAGATTCAATTTTTTTAACAACCCGTTATGTGGGTGTGGCTTAGTTGGTGGGTGTGGCTTGCTGGTCATGTGACTGGGTGGGTGTGGCCAACTTGACATCATTCACGTCAAGGGGCACTTCTCTTCGCCTGGCCTCTCATGACAGTGGGGATGCTGCAACGGTCGTAAGTGTGAAAAATGGTCATAAGTCACTTTTTTCAGTGCCATTGTAACTTTGAATGGTCACCAGTTTTAGACCAAAACTCCAAAAGGGTATGTAAACCCACGTTCGGATGTCAATCGTTCTAGCTAGCCAAAAAGCCTTGCTGAATGTCACTCATCTTGGGTCCTTGGCATTAAAAGCTTCTTTCTGGCAGCTCTGCTTCATTATTCGATTATTTCTTCAAAGTACTAACTCCAACAGGGGAGTATGTCTTCCCAACAGCAGTGTAAAAAGCTTAAAACAACTCTTCCCCTTTAAGAAAGTACCAGCAAAGAAAAAAAAACCTTTGGAGACAGTAAGTCTAGGCATACTGCCAAGAATGCAAGAAGGGTGGAAAAAAACAAAAGGAGATTTCTTCCAACAACTGGTTCTCCGAATTGCTTAGAAAGTTAACAACCAGTTCTAGTGAATAGGTGAGTACCTGTAGAATCCCACCCCTGACCTGATGCCATCCTTGCTCCCTCCAGGGACCAATAGGAAAGCATCATTAGTTGATGCCGTCGGTCTTCGATCATCTGCAAAAAGAATCTAAAAAGTTGCTATGAAGGAAAGTTTTCCAGGTGGAAAGGTACCTTTTCTCCTGCATTTTAGGCCTCTTGCACGGTTATGATAGTGTCGGTGTGTCAAACTCAATTTCATTGAGAGCCACATCAGGACTGTGGTTGACCTCGGGGGGTGGGGGCTGGACGGATGTGGTGGACTAAATGGGTGTGGGCAACTGGGTGGGCGTGGCCAGCTTGATTCCTCTCACTGGGTGTGGCCGGCTGGGTGGGCATGGCCAGCTTGACACCACTCCCCAAACTGCTGGCATGTTTCCTCTTCGCATTTGGGTAGACAGGGCCAAAGCAACGTGGACCGGCCCCTCACATTTTACCAGGAAGGCCCCTCAGGCTTGATGCAGCCCACAGGCCTTGTGTTTGACACCCCTGTGATAGTGAAATGGTGGATTGCTTTTAGCAGCTAGGAACTTTGGAAGCTCTGACCATCATGATGCACGATGCTATGGTGACTGGAATAGGAGATGAGAGAGTCACTCTAAATAAAGCCTACAGTCAGGCCACAGGACCTGCAGGCTAAAGGTTGGGGTGGGAAGAAAAGCTGTGGTTCCTTTCTAGCTAGGATCCAAGAAACAGAGTGTTGTAAGAATCTCTGCCAATGACACAAGCTCAGCAGTGCCAAAGCATTGTATTAGCATCGCTCCAGTTTCCAATCAAAAATAGCCGAGGCCAGGAAAAAGAAAATCACAGTTTTCAAAATGAACCTAAGTCGTGTGATTACATAGAGCTGGAACTGATACTGAACCAGCACACAGCCCTTCCTCATATGGAGGCACCCTTTGATTAATGTTCATTCTTGGAAGGCAGAGAGGAAAATTATCTTTGCTTTGTAATCAGCAATTAAAGAATTGTTATTCATTGCAATTCATATCCATTCATCTTTGACAAGTGTTAAACCACTGACCCCCCCACAATTTTTCTAGTGATTTAAACAACTGCTTCTAGCATCCTATTTTTGCATGGGTTGGTCATTTCATACATGGGTGGGATTTGTATTATTTGAATAATATCGATATCAAACAAAGGTAGATTTGTTTTAACCCTTTAGCACTATTCAGAATATACAAGTGGATCAATGGGAAAATGAGGTTGAAGGATTGCAGATTTTTATTATATTCTAGGCCTAAAGAGAATGTTTATAAAATGATGTGCTGTTGGTATTTGTCTACAATGCATAAATATATCTAAAATTTACAGTGTTATGGTTGCCTTAGATTTATAATTAAATAATGTAGAAAGGTACCTTAAATTTATGTTGGAAATATGAACACTATGAAAGGACATTTTATCATGTCTGGTAGATGTGTAAAAAAATCCCCACAAAATTGGATGCAAGTACCTAAAGTAGTCCTCACTTGACAATAATGTGTTTAGTGAATGTTTGAAATTACAAGAGCACTGAAAAAAGTGACTTACCATTGGCTGTGGCACTTATGACCATCACAGCACCCTTACCGCTAAATAATTGGGATTCGGATGCCTGGCAACCACCATAGTCTGTGGAGATTTTCAGTCATCCAGGTCATGGTTGTCCAAAAAGTGCTTTTTTTCAAGAGGCAACTGGACTTTCTGGGGTTTGTTTAAAAGACATTTTGCTTCTCATCTAAGAAGCTTCCTCAGCTCTGTTTCCAGTTAGAGCTGGAGAAGCTTCTTGGGTGAGAAGCGAAACCTCTTCAAAGAAAAAAACAGAAACTCCAGTTGCCTCTTGAAAAAAAGCACCTTTGGGGCCACCATGACCTTTATGATGCTTGCAGCTCCCTGAGGTCCGGTTATCACTAATTGCAAAGTTCTCAGCTGTCTTCTGAAAAGCAAAGTCAATGGGAAAAGTTGAAAGTTGCAGTCAAGTAATAACCAGGACATAAAAGATCATAAAATCAGGTGCAGTTATGGGATGCCTCACTTAATGACTACACTGCTTAACCACAAATGTTCTGGTCTCTATGGTGGTCCAAAGTTGAGGACTTTCTGTGCACTGATTCAGAAGTTTTTGAAGGCAGAGGCTTTTCTATGAGGGACTATTGGACAAATGTCTAGAAAAAAGACATGAAACTTTGTTTTTATATATGACCATTGCAGTAAGATTATGAAAAATGGAAAGCCTCAGTGCTACCCACAACAGAGGAATGTTTGGTGAACATAATAGAATTTGCAGAGATAGCTAAATTGACTTCCGTAATTAAAGACAATATCCACATCTTTGGCCGACTGGAAACCTCTTGTAGACTTTCAAACCAGAAAATATTGCACTTGTGAGTTTTGGTTTTGATGATTAGGAAAAAAAATGGGTATTAGAAAAAAATGAGCTTTTTTGGGGTAACCATAGAGTAAGAGATAACCTTGTAATTATATTTGCTGCAAAGGAAATCAGAAGCTTCTTTCTATTTCTTTCTATTTTTTTCTTATTTTGGGGGGGGGACTTGTGTTGGGAGAAAGAAGAAACTGGACTAGCTGAAGATAAATTTAAGTTGTCTCTGAAAACAAGATGAAAGTGAGATCATGATCCACAAGTGGCATCACTCCACAAACAGTGGGGCAATTTTGCCCCAATGATAGCAGGAAATCTGAGCGAGCCCTGAGATCTCTGTCTCATTCTCCTAAACAAAGACCTTGAAAAATCAAGTTTCTTTTGACTGCTCCTCAGTTACGGAAGGCAAGAAATCAGTCCTGAGACAGAACCATGTTTATTTAGCTAGAGTTAATTTAATTGAGAAGCTTATATCCCATTTCCCCCCACAATAAGAAATGCAACCCTCGGTTAACTGTGTCTGAATTAGACGAAACATGCCACAAAGACTAGATTATTTCAGTGCCACTCTGAGCAATTTAGTGGTCTGGAAGCTGTGAGGAGTTCATGCAAGGGTTTAGAACACATATACAGTATACCCACACACACACAAGGTCTGTTCTTTCCATATAAATCTGAGAGGGCTGCATAGCAATGGTTGTTGGGAGGATACAGGTTATTCTTTCATTGCCAAATAGAGCGGTGTTCCTGAAACTTCAGGAAATTAATAACGTGCTCATACTATCATCAGTCTGCTTCTTCCTAATTGAATTTTTCTCCCCCTCGTTCGCATAAGAGAGATTCCATCTGAATTGGAAAAAACAATGGAAAACTCAAACGTGTGAGTGACCCTGGACAGGGGGGCTGGTGACCCTTTTTACCTCAGGAGAGCCAGAATAGCTGGATTGAACCATTGGCTTCTGAGGTAGTCCAAAAATCAGGACACCCCTCTCAAAACGCCGAGGGCATAGAAGAGCTGAAAACAAGAAGGCTGTTTAAAAGATCCAAATACCACATTTTGGGAGCACCAGTAATTCCTGAGGGTTAAAAATGAGGATGTGATACCACAGCACTGAACTGCAGTCATTGCAGGGGATAATGTAACCAATTTGGTTGCTAACAGGACACGAGTGTCCAATGTTAAACTAAAAACATAAAGCATCACAATTTCTTAGGAATAAAATCTGCTACAACAGAGGCAATTATTCTAAAATCAACATGCATGGACAAATAACAAACTTCTTTGAGGGGCTTTTCTTGGAGACACCAGAGCCCATCCATTTGTGAGCACAATACCATTTCTGTTTCCAGGATAATCATGGGCAAACCAATTTTTCTAAATGCTCTTAAAGGAAGTACTTCTTCCTACTGGAAACTTTTCTTCCTATTGGAAACATTTCTTGAGAAGCAGTAGAAAACTAACGTGTGCTTCCATTTGAATGTACCTGTTACAGGATCATTTTGGACAACATCCAGCTGTTCTCACCCAAACCTTGTTCCAAGGAAACAAACAGGAAACAGAGGTAACAGCAAAACCTTTTAATGATTCTTTACGAATTCCGTTCCTTCACGGTTAAAAGGCTGTTTCAAACTAATTGTCTCTGATAAGAACGAGCCTTGCCAAGGTTGTACAAGGCTGCCAAGAACACTAGATAAAGTTACTAAGAAATATTTCAAACACAAAGAGTCTCCAAACACCAACCAAGATATTCCGAACGTCCTCAAGGCTTCAGTGCAAAAACTTCTTTGCTTCCTGCAAAGAATTCTGGTTTCTCAGCTGGCTTTTATTTCTTAAGGGAGGGGCCATTACCTTGTAGCCTTACTCCCAAGTCACCCGTGCTGCTGCAGCTGCTCTTTCCTTCGAGCAGCCCTGTGCGCACATGCACTGTGCACAGACTCCTCGCGAAATTCTTCATCACTGCTGCCAGCCTCCACAATCTCCGAAGGCAGCATTCCACTCCCTGATGGTTGGCCCCATCCCTGCCTCACACACAAACCCCTCATCTGACTCCTCGCTCTCTGAGACCTCAGCTGCCCACACCTGCTGCCGGCGAACCACAACACCATGCTATTATGAATGACACCATGTACCCAATTTTGTCCTCACCCATACAGAGGGAATAAGCTTTTTTACTTGCCCTAAATGTATAGCCCTGGGATGGCTATTCTGTATGCAATATTATAATTGCATCCTCCGAGGAAACTTCTTCTTTATCCTTCACATCTTCTTTTATTATCTTCTTTATCTTTCTCATCTGCTTCACTACCTTATCTATTGGTATCATTATTATGATTATTATTCTTTGTTATTATGATTATTAATACTTTGTTGTTTTGCATGTACACTGAGAGCTTGTACACCAGAGACATATTATTTGTGTGCCTAATCACATTTGGCCAATAAAGTATCCCATCCCATCCCATCCCATCCCATCCCATTCTATTCTATTCATCTCTCTTTATAATGCAATATTTGTAAAATCACAGTCAAGCACATAAAAATGTACAGACTGAAAAAATAAATTCAAAAATTTAACTTCGTCCTAAAGCATGCTTGGTGTTACCTGCCTCCCTTAAAAATTAGGAAAACCCTCTAGCTTATATAGCAGAGACATTCAATAAACAGGGTTCTTACTCAGAAACACTCAAAGGTTAGAATTGCTTCCAGATTATTACCTGCAGGTATTGGTAGAAGAGGATGAGAAAAAAGAATCATGGTCCCTACAAAGAATATCCACAGAGGGACTAGAAAAGCAAAGATAGAAATATCACCTGTGCACCCAGGATCCTACTACTTCTTTTATCTCTCTCTCTCTCTCTCTCTCTCTGTCTCCTCCCCCACAGACCCCACTTTAACTTTTATAAAAAACAGTTTATTCACTAAATCATTAAAAAAAACAGAACAATTACATAAAAGAAATAAACAACATATGAAACACATAGTGAGCAAAGAAAAAAAAAATGAACAAAGTTTGAAATTAGAATAACATTTAAAATTAATTAAATAGCTAGTTAAATTATACTCATTATGTCATCTTAAGAAATAACTGGAAATGTCTATAAAACTCTAGATGCCATATTAATATGGATGTGACCACTATTTATAATTGTTAATAAATAAATAAAAATGAAAAAGAGAAAAATCAATACAAACCGTATTAAGAAGCTATGTAGTTTTGAATTTCCCCCCATTCTTCCCAACTGATTTGTCGACATATTTATGAACATTGAAGTTATTTCTAGTTGCTTCTTTTAAAAAAATATTTTTTCCCTAAAAATCATATTCTACATTAAGTATTTGCTTTGCTGACATATGAAATAAAGAGGATCCATTCGTGCTTAAATTCAGTCCAACTTCGGTTCTGGATGTGTATTGTTAATTTTGCCATTGCAACGTATTTCCCAATGTTGTGTTCCCCTTCTGACAGTGTGGACAAGGGTGTCTTTTTTAATGTTGAGTTTAATTTGTCTTCATGGCCAATTTATTTCTTCTTCCATCTTTGACTTATTTTGACCTCTACACCCACTTCCTGATAGATGTCTCCATTCCTACTAGGCAAAGAGTCAGGCCATGTCAGAAAAGGAGGTCTTTTGTTTCTTTTGAAGAAAATAAAAATTATGCAGGGAATATGCTAGCACCTTTTCTGACTATTATGTATTTCTGCTACCAGATTCCAGATTTTTTTGACACCCTAGATCAGCAAAGCTGGCTGGGGAATTCTGGGAGTTGAAGTCCTCCAGGCTTAAAGTTGCTAAGGTTGGAGGTCCCTGCCCTAGACTAACTCAACTCTTTTCCAACGATAAAGAGTTTCTAGGCTTCTTTTTGGAAAGTCATAGAAATGAGTAGAAAATCAAACCATTCCTGACTGTTTCACTAGCTAGCTGTATTTCTCACAAAGGGTTCTGCTGCTCTTTTCCACGTTTACTGGAACTCATTCCTTCCTCACCTGTAGAGCTGATTAGCAGTGAAATATGACTGTGTACCTATGATGGCCCTCCAGCAGAACACCCAACCATTTCTCAGATCTCTAGTATATTGGCTTTGAAAACATGTTCATGTTTTCAAAGTTTTCTCCTGGACTTCCTCATGGTTTCCTCCAAAGTATCTGGGTACATCATCCTGCTGATGTTGTATGGCAGCATTGGTTGCAAAATATATCCGGCATGGCAGTTGGCAGCTGTGTTGTGCAATTTTCATTAACTTACGGAAACCACTGTGAGAGTGGAGAGAGAGAGACAGGGCAAGTCATTTTGAGCCCCATCCATCCATCACTCCAACTGTAGTCATGTGTCCTGCTGTGAGCTAACAAATGATACATACAAACAATACAAGAGTTGTGTCCTCCAAAGGCTTCCCTCTCAAATGAGTGTCCTGCAGGATGCTTCAGTGAGATCTTTCATGAACAGCCTATTGCAGTTCCCATTTACATGGATCATTTGCCAATCTTTTTCTTCTTTTTCCCCCTTTTCTTTTTGCCTTTGATCATTTTTATTACTTCCTTATTCTTTTTTATTCCTCTATTCAAATGTTGGCTGACTTATTTTTAAATGGCCATGTAAAATTATTTTAAACGGGAAAGAAGCGTGAATTCTAGACTTCAGGCTGTTAAGGAAGAGGTTTAAATAGAATGGCACTTGTGTTCCTTGGCTGCATAATTTTTGTTGAGGCCCTGAAGAATTCTTTGGGAGACAAACATTTGTTTGCATAATAAAGCATAGAACGTCCTGCACAGCTACTCACATAGAATCTATCTTTCGTTTGAGAATGAAAAAACGAGACCAAGGTCTAACGTGAGATCCTTGGCACTCTACGCCATCATATTGAATAGAAAAGAGTTGTATCTTAATGGTAGCTCATCAGTTTTTCATTCAGAATTCCCAGGTGTCATCCCTGCCATCTTCCTCAGGGACCGAGATCTCTGCCTGAGTTTTTGGAGATCAACTATCTACCAAGGTAAACAACATGGAGATAGGGGGATCAATGGTCTGACTCAATATAAGGGGGCTTTGTAGGATCCCTCATTGGCTGTGATTCTAAGACTGGTAGACCCATTGAAGGACAAGGCATTAATTCATTCATTAATTTTATTGGTCATATTTAGGTACCACCCATCTCATTCTTAGTGTTAATCCTATCGCTGTTGTTGGATTGATCTATCAGTCAGCTAAACAGAATATATATGAGCACAACAATTATTCTGGTGCAAGGGTGAATTTTAGTTTTAGAGATTCCCTGCTTTCTTAACAGTTATTTCCTATTTGAGAAGAGGAGAAATGTCATGTAGCTGATATCTTTTTCAGGTCTGTTATTAAGCACAACTATGTTTTACACACGTGCAGAGGGTGAACGCAGAATGAAGCCCAATGCTTTGTGACACCTTTCCTTCCTTCAACCTGTCCCACCTTCCTCCTCATCCAATCTGGCATATGAACTAAAATGGGAGGAAGCCCTTCGTGGTTCTACCCTATCCAAGTAATAAAAACAGTAGAAAATGTTGTCATGTGAAAACCACCATCAGTTAAAAACAACAGAAGAACCATAACACAGTCATATGAGAATCACATGGCTGGCAGAAACCCAGATGTCTTTCCCAGGTAACATCCTCCTTCTGTGTCACACAGGACTACTGCCGTATGAAGAGGCCATTATATCTTTTATTTTAAGAATCAGTCTAGCCAGTCTTTCACTAAGCACATGTTTATATAGAGGGATTTCCTGAAGAACTCTAAGCCCATGTATATAAAGGATCTGCATAATGCCCCATCAAACATTTCAAGAGGCAAATATACACATGGGAGACAGATGTCCACTTTCTCCAGCAGCCCAAATTGCCACGGAGAGCAGGAGCGTAGGGACCAGAGAGGAGGAGGAGGACTATATTTACAGCAGTCTATATGCATAAAACAGCCTGTGGGAGTTTGGCACATCCCAGCTCTTGACCGTGTCATCACCAGCATCATCAATTCAGGCAGCAAGAACTGTAATAGAAGATCAAAGGAAACACTGTTTTAACATCAATGCAGCTAAATACAAATTTTAACTGCTTCCCTAGTGGGCTCAGGGTGAAATCAAAGCAATCTTATAAGCATACATCCTCTAAAAACAGATGCAACAGATGCAAGAAATGCATCTCCATGGCATGGTTAACAAGACGGGACGATTAGTAATGTAACTTCTGTATTTTAGAGAACTATCATTTTGATTTGTGGCTTAGTATCTAGTATAAATCTTTTGATTTGTTCAGTAAACTTTGGCTGAATAAATCAGAGCATAGCAGTAATTTTTGGCTTTCAGTTCATGTGCTGGTAGGAATTCTAGAAATTGTTGTTTAATTATTACTTGTTCAATGACTGTTCAAAGTTACAATAATAGCACTACTGTCGCCCTTAGACTTTTATTCTGCTTCACAGTGCTTTTACAGCCCTCTCTAAGCGGTTTACACAGTCAGCCTATTGCCCCCAACAATCTGGGTCCTCATTTTACCCATCTCGGAAGGATGGAAGGCTGAGTCAACCTTGAGCCTGGTGGGATTCGATCTGTCAAATTGCAGGCAACTGGCAGGCAGCAGAAGTAGCCTACAGTGCTGCATTCTAACCACTGCAGCATAAAGCTAAATGAGGAGACTTATGACTGGTTCTCATGGTTTTAGTCATCCCAGAATCCCTGCAGTGACATGATCATGACCTGGGCACTTGGCAATCAGTTTGCCATCATGACAGTCACAATGTCCCTCCTTGCTGGCTTCACTGCCGATTTCTGATAAGCAAAGTTAATGGGGAAACTGGCAGGAGGTGATCACAAGATATCACGCCTAAAAACTGATATCTTGTCAGTATGGTTACATGACTCTGTGCTTTACAACCATGTTGCTTAGCAATGGAGTTGCTGGTCCCAATTACCATTGTTAAGTGAGGACTGTACAACTGGAAGATTTCAATTTCTAGATGAGTGACCTACAGAAGTAAGCTTTAGTTAGACAAGTTTTTAAAATGCCTCACTGAATACTTTCTTATATGGACTTCATAATCAATGTGTCCCTCGAGCCCTCAAGCCCATGAAACCATCAATTGTAGCTGAGAATTGACAAAATTGACCCCTGAAATATTACTGTGTGCAGAGTGTAATTGGATGCAGGGCCATAGAACAACCAACTAGCCACTAGTTAAGACATCCTTTTAAGAAGTGCTCTAAGCTAGTGGCCATGCATAGTAAAATCATAAATTGATATGGAGGATGGTATGCTGGTGACTAGCTACTAACTATGGCAGCTAAATGGATGCTTCGTATCCTAAAGTAGAGAGAGTCTAAACAGAGTGCCCCACGGGCATCTGACTTGCCACTATTTAAACAGGATTCTGGATTAGATAGATGCTCTGTTTAGTCCCATTTGGCTTACTTGGTTTTAGTCACTTATTCTATTCATGTTCAACTTTTCTATTTAACTGAAGCAAGTGACGCCCGCTAAACAGCAGAAGATAGAATAAAAAGTTCACATCATAAATAAGAATGGTTACTAATGTGGCAAAAAAGATGACTGCTTTTCTAAATGTGATGGGGGAGGTGTTTTCCTGTGTGACAGATAAATAGGTCTGTGACCAGGGAAGCATCTTTAGAAAGGCTTCTTCCACAAATCCTAATTACTGGAAAAGTTTATAGGAGATGAAATGGTTCTTAAGTTACTGGCATTTTACCAATCAAATCTTAACTTGAAGTTGGAGTGGAGAGACTGTAAAATTGAAATCACCCTTGGGATTACGCCCTTCTTATTCCACATCCCAATTTGCCATTCTGAATGTTTTGATATCTCCTAGTTCATGAAATGGAAGCAACAATATGTAAGTGATCAGTTGATTAGCTCTCATGGCATACCAAAATTTGCCAAAATTGACCAATATCATCCTTATTGTTAGTGACAATGTTGCAGATGGCATTGGCGAAGCCATAATAAATAAATAAATAAATAAAAGCAAGAGAAAGGGGAAGGATGTAATAGATTTGAAATAAAATGATTTGATCTTTTGTGAATATATTCAGGGAAGTGAAAGTGTAAGTTTAATTATGAATAAAAGCTAAAAGGTATGTCAGAATTTATGAATTAGTGACATACAGATTGTTGTGTGAAATATGAAAATAAGAATTCATGAGTCAATTGGTGACAGTTGCATGCTATTCTCCAGTGAAAGGCTTTTTGGAGAAAAATAGATATGAAAAAGTAAGCCTTTTAAAATAAGTAAACACATGGAAAATAGCATGAGTGTAGGAAGAGAAAGTATCAGTTTCTTTTGAAATATATCAAAAGATAGATTAATGTCCCAACAGGATGAATAGAAAGTAGGTAAAATGAAAAAATGACATGGATGCTTTGGAATAGAGTGGAAAGGAAAATGTTACCAAATACCAAAGAAATTTGTGCAGTTACATTAATGGGAATATAAAAAAATATGTTTGATGAAAAGACAGAGTGAAAGAAGCTATGGATGAGAAACAAATGAAAGAAAAAATGCAGACTGATTTTGAGAGAAATGAAAAAAGAATACTGTGGAGTGGTGCAAAGGCTAAACAAGTAGCCACTAAAAGGACAGTAAGTTTAAGAATAAAAATTATGAAATAATTTGGGATGAATTTGAGTAGAGAGTAGAGAATAGACTAGAGAGTAGAGAGCACACTAGAGCATCTCTGAAGTTGCCAGTGTTATGTTCCTGTTAAGGTACTCCAAAATGATATTTATATTTATAGCAGGTTTGTATTTTTAACAGGTTTATGTTTAACTTTAACTTGTGATTTATGCTGAACTTGTGGTCAGTCCAGATCCATTTCATGTGGAATGCTGCCTATCAATCTCCCCTACCTTAATTTATGGCTTTCATTTCTTTTTACCCACATGCAGAACTTTACATTTCTCCCTGTTAAAGCTCATCTTAGTCATTTCAGCTTATTGCTGAAGTTGTTCTCTCAGTCCCTCATCTAAGCGATTGATAAACATGCTAAGCAGCAAAGGAGAACTCTGTTGGTTATTAATAATAACCTTTAAAGAGAAATAGAGCCATTATCAAGAACTCTTTTGGTTTGAACATTTAGCCAACATTCAACCCATGTTTTATCATTTTATTAAGAGAGTATCACCAGTGGCTTTGTTGAAGACCTTGCCGAGATGCGCTAAGTCTATAGTATCCCCTGAGATAGAAGCTCTATCAGAGACAGGAGTAGTTACTTTGAGACAATCTGTTTGTTACTAACTCATGCTTCTCCCAGTGGCATCATTAAGATCAGAAGAAAGCCCTTTTTGTTGCTGTGGTATCTGGTGCAAGCCTCAGCTTATTCTGAGCTTTGGACTCTCTGAAACAGTTCATACCCTTCCTGGAAATTATTCTTCCTTGACTATGGTCCTTACTCCCACTTCCTATATGTGTTTCGTTTTCCTTCTCTATTTTAGTGTGCATTCATTCCAACTTCTTTCAATCTCTCCTATTTTTCCTTCTCGTAGGAATTGTTTGTGACTGCACCTTCGGCATTCTATTCCATAGGCTTGTCCATAATTCCTGGCTTCTTTTCTTCTCTAGGGTTTGAAGCCATTGTATTCCACAAACTTTCTTTTGGAGTTGCAAAATCCAGTGTGGAAGTCTGATTCTTCTCCGTTCCTCTTGTCAAATTCCTGTTCCTCTTTCACTTGTTCATTGAATTTGCTCCCTGGAAACTCAATCTGCACATGTCTCCTGAAATTATTCAACTAAGTCAGCAAGAACAGTACACCAGTCAGATACAATGGCCGATCATCAGAATTTAAGATACCCTCAGCAGCAGTTAGCAGGAGTACCCAGCCTCAGACTCCTTGGATTTTCTCTCCTCCTCCTCCTCCTCCTCCTCCTCCTCCTCCTCCTCCTTCTCTTCAATTTTTCTTTGCTCTCCCTGTTCAGTTGCTCGAGACAAAAATGATGAGAAGGAATTCATCCTGCTGTGAGAATACTGCTAAATGTTGAGGTTGCAGGTGAAGATGGTGCATCTGCAGGAGGGTTAAAATTTGAAACTGGATAGAGTTTATGAAGAGGAGTTTATTTAATATGTGTGTGAAGATTCCATCAGTATCTGATGGTTGGAAGAAAGCCATTATTGTTCCTTCACCCAAAAGGAAAAACAAGAAGAGTAAATGCAAAAGTACAGGAGGCTAATTTGTTGTGAATGTGTGGGAAGATATTGGTAAGAATTCTAAAAAGGATATGAGAAATCACAATGAAGAATGGTTTTCAAGAGACAACTGGACTTTCAGCTCAGAGCTGAAGAAACTTCTTGGATGAGAAGTGAAACGTCTTCAAAGAAAAACCAGAAAGTCCACTTGCCTCTTGAAAAAAGTACCCTTGGGACAACAATGACCTGGATGTCTGAGAATCTCCATAGGCATTTGACAATGAAGAACGTTTTAAGTGAAGTGCAGTTTTAAGTTGGTCAATGTATGTGTATCCTAGGTTTATTGACTTAGAAAAAGCCTATGATTCAATTGATAGACTTAAATTATATAAGCGTTGTACAAAAATTGAATTAAAGGTTGGTTGGAAAATATGATGACAGTAATGTGTAGTGGAAATAAGACAAATATGATAAGAACTGGAATGCTTACAAAAGGGTTCATCATGACCAGTAAGATAAACATATTTATTGAAGCGGTAAGACAAAATGTTTGATAAACTTTTGTTTTATGTACAGTATTTATGGCCACATTTATAAATAAAGGCATGGTTCTTTAAACCATCTTGGGTGGAGAAGTTAAAATGGTGCATTTTTGTATGCAGTTAAACCCATGTTTTTGGCTGAAAACTCAAAAAAAAATGCAATAACTAGGTAAAAATATTCATGCACAGGAATATGGATTTAAAAATTAATATATCAAAGACCAAGCAGGTTAAAACATTGTGGGTAGATGTGAGAAATATTTGGGCTGCTGTGAGAAACTAATGTTTGCCAAAAGAAGTACAAATGGCTATAAGAATATGCTTCCAGTCAATTTATGATGTGGAAGTGAAAGTTAACTTGCAAGGAGAAGCAAAAGAGTAAATTGGATGCTTTATGAATGATTAGCTCAGAATGCTAAGTAAAATAAGAAGTAAAGTTAGAGAGAAAAGCTATCCTGAATAAACAGGGATTGCATATAAAAATGAGTGACTGGTGAAAGAAGCACGAATAGTACAGAAGTACAGTGCTAGCCCAGTGTTGCCTAGTTTGGGTAATGAAACATCTGCAAGGAAACAATTAAGCTCAGAGAGTTCCATAGAGCCCACATTTCAATTCTGAGCTACAGATATTCTCCTTTATCAGTCTTTAAGCAATTCGATTACTACATGAAAAATTACTGTGCTTATGATTTTACTTTAGCTTTCATTTGTTTCATAGCAGGGGTGTCAAATTCAAGACCCATGGGCCAGATCCATCCCTTGGGGTGCTTAGATCTGGCCCACGGACCCACCCTGGAAACACAAAGGACCAGCCCACAGTGCCTCTGCCAATGAAAATGGAGCCATTTTTGCTAGCAGAGGGCTGCAGGAGGCCATCGTGGTTGAAAACAGATGGGCCGCACACAGCCTCCCCAAGCTCCATTTTTGCTGGCAGAGGGCTGCAGGAAGCCGCCGCAGCCAAAAACGGAGCTTCAATGAGTGATGTCAATCTGGCCACACCCACCTTGGCCTCACGCACCCAGCCCCCCTTGAGGTAAAACACAACCCTGACACAGCCCTAAATGAAATCAAGATTGACATCCCTGTTTTATGGTGTCAGAAGGATGTGACCTCCAAACAGTCAGGTGAGCTCACCCAGCAGGGAAGGTTTTCAGAATTTGATTCATGAGGAAGTCAGCTAAAAGAGCAAATTTCATAGCCTTTTTCTCCATTTTTTGATCCTTTGGAATGCTTACCCTGATGCTGGGATAATTAGCAAGGAGACAATTGATGTTTGTATTTACATATTTTGGAGAGGAATCAATTACAAAACATGTAAGTAGTGCTCAATTTACATCCACAACTGAACCCAGATTTTTTATTGTTTAGCAAGGCAGTTGTTGAGTGAGTCATGCCCCATTTTATGATTTTTTTTCTATAGTTAAGCAAATGTGGTCATTAAGTGAAAGTGGCTTTCCGTATTGATTTTGCTTGTCAGAAGCCAGCTGAGAAAGTTCCAAATGGTAATCATATGATCCCAAGACTGTGTATGTGTCATAAATACATGCCATACATACATACATACATGGGGATGGTGCAATGGTTATAAGTGTGAAAACTGATTCATAACTCACTTTTTTGTGCTGTTGTAACTTCAAACAATCATTAAATGAATGCTTGTTAAGTTAAAGACTACCTGTAAGCAATCAATCAATTGGGAATACACAAAATAAAACACAGCAAAGGTTATAAATGCAGGTAAGGCTCACAAAGTTACTTTTTCATCACTGTCATAATTTATATTACATAGAATGTAATTAGTCTGCATTTAAATGTTTGTTTTTAAAAATATTTATATGTTTATTTGCTTATTTACTATTTAAAACCAGGCCAAAACAGACGGATTAGAGACAGAAACCTCAGTTAAGATCCAAGTCTGGTGCTCAGTCTTGTAAAAAGGCACACTTGTTTATTTTTTTAAACAATTTAGAAGGAGAAAATCTCTGGCTTGGGACAAGTTAATGTTTTTAGGTAGAGGAAAGATCAAATGTGGCAAGCCAGCCAGCCTATTGGAGCCAAACACTTGATGTCATAAAATGGCTTTAATCGTTTCTGAAATATGAAAAGGTATCATACAGGCCCCTGGGAGAAACTGCCCCAGAGAAGGCCTTTTCTCTGAGGTTCATGGGACTCGGGTGAAGTAACATCCAGGTCCCATGAACCTCACTGAGAAAAGGCCTCTCCAAGAGCCTCCCAGAATGATCACCCTGGATGGCTTTTATGAAGGCAGTGCTTGCTCTGCCTGGTGCTGCACTACAAAGGGCTTTCTCAGCAGAGGTGAGTATTCAGCAGGTTCTGACCAGTTCTGGCGAACCGGTAGCGGAAATTTTGAGTAGTTCAGAGAACTGGCAAATCCCACCTCTGACTGGAGATTTTACAGTATCCTTCCCCTGCCACACCCACCAAGCCACGCCCACAGAACCTGTAGTAAAAAAAAATCGAATCCCACCACTGTTTCTCAGCCATGATTTCCCATACCTCGTCCTGGTCACCCAGGCTTTGGTGACTTCCTGTTTGGATCACTGCATTACATTCTATATGAGGCTGCCCTTGAAATGACCCAGAAGATACAACTAGTCCAGAATGCAGTAGGGTGCGCAGTGTTGGGTGCCTCTAAGTTCACCTATGTTATACTCCCATTGGGTGAGTTATGCTGGCTCCCAGTTTTCTTTCAGGTACAATTCATGATGCGGGTTATCACCTTTAAAGCTCTAAATATTACAAGACTAAGTTATTTATGTGACTGCCTCTCCCTGAAAGCATCTGCCTGTCACACCAGATCAGATAAGTTGGCAGATTCCACTCATCCTCAACTAGTCAACCCATTCACCCAATTGGCAGGAAGATACAGTCCAACATATTTGGTGTTATGTCCCTGGAACTCTAAGGAGTTCCCACTCAGGTCCGTTCGCGCTGCGGGGGTGGCTGCCCCCTCGCTCATTGGTTGGTTCTCCCCGGCAGCCAGCTATAAAAGCAGGCTGCGGGGTCCAACCAGTTGCTGATCGCTGCGAGCCAGTTCCAGGCTTGGCTAGCACGTTTAGTCCTTTATTATCTTAATAAAGTATTTGTTGCACCCATGCCCTGGTTCAGCCTCTCATTACCCAAACTTAACACTGGCGACGAGGGTGGGATGGCTACCAGAGGCACATTGCAACCGCTGAATCACTAGCCGCTGATCCGCAGCCAGAGAGAGCGGTCAGCAAGCAGCGAGAGTGAGAAGCGTCTGTAGCTGCTTGTTAGCCAAGCTACAGGGAAAGTGAAGCGCTGCGAGCCGCAGCCGCTCGTTTCTTTAGGCGCGAAATTCAAACGGCTGTCATTTGAATTTCTGCCCTAAAAGTACAGCGCGGTGCTGTAATTCAAAGTCACTGACGCCCACGCAGGCGCGAATTTCAAAACGCTGCCAACGGCCGTGCAGCCTAACCTCGTGTTAGCCCAGAGAGAGAGAGAGAGTTGTGAAAAGCCTCTGCAGAGCTGAAGTCACTTGCCTGCCACAGGCACAAGAAACCTTCCTGCTGCTGCCCCAGAGAGATTTTTCCAACAGATTTTTTATACAACCTGAATTCCTCACTATGAATTCCAACCCAGTCTTCCCAGCGTTCAAGCCGGATGAGGAGAAGTGGGAATCATACAAGAACCGCTTTAACCATTACATCGACGCAATTGGGCTGGCTGATGCAGGGGAGCACTGGAAAAAATCATATTTCCTGATCTACTGTGGAGCCATCGTCTTCGACACTGCCACAGCACTCGTGGCTCCACGTGAGTTAAAAAACGTTCCATGGTCAGAACTGTTAGAAATCCTTACTAACCACTATTCTCCCAGACCCTCACAGATTGCCAGGCGATTCACCTTCCGTATGAGGAAGCAATCAGACAAAGAGACCATCAACCAGTACATGGCTGCCCTCAGGACTGCAGCACTCCATTGTGGGTTTGGAACCTACCTGGAGGACATGCTCCTCGATCAGCTAGTCTGCGGAGTCAAGGATCTTCACCTCCAAAGGCGCCTACTCACTAAGAAGGACCTCAACCTCGCACAAGCCGTCGAGGAGGCCCTGGCAGCAGAGCTGGCAGCACACTCAGCCACCGAAATCCAAGGTCCTACTTCCAAGCTAACTGCAGTTCCAGTCCACTCCGAAGAGGTGGACATAGAAGAAGACCCCAGTGATGCAACCGACATCCACCGCCCCTCGCCAACGCCAGACAACCACAGGTAGGAGCCAAGCAAGAAAGCATCAGTCCACCCAAGCACATCACCCTGTGCCTATCCTGTGGTGGATCTCACCCGAGGGCCACCTGCAAATTCAAAGGAGCCACCTGCAACATCTGCCACAAAAAGGGCACATCGCTAGAGTCTGTCAAGCCTCTCACAACTCGGCACAAAGGCACCCTCCCTTCTCACATTCTGGACCTCAGAGGCAAGTATTGAACTGTCGTACTCACCACCATGCCAAGCACACTTGCCATACCATTAGTAAAATCTCTCTCTCCGTTTTGTTAGAAGGTAAACCTTGTCGCATGGAGGTTGACACAGGGTCAGCGCTCTCAATTATCTCGTGGAGCACCCTCAAGAGGCTACAGCCCAGTCTATCAAGAAGCCGGCTCCAGAAGTGCCAGTTTAGCCTGAAGGACTACCAGGGAAGGACATTCCTGTAATCGGCAGAGGAAGTTCCTTGTCAATTTTAAAACTTTCAAAGGCCACCTACCTCTAGTGGTAGTTAACGGCAACCTCCCCACACTCTTGGGGCTTGATTGGTTTCCCCATCTCGGCCTTGGGCTAACAGGAGTCCATGCTGTCTCAACCTCTGACACTGACTCCTTATTCGCTGACTACTCAGATGTATTCAGCGATGAGCTGGGGTGTTATAACGGTACCCCTATCTCATTCTCAGTCGACCCCCAAGCAGTCCCAATCAGGCTAAAACCGCGTAGAGTCCCATTCGCTATTCGGCCTAAATTAGATGCGGAATTGGATAAATTATTAAAACAAGGGGTCATTGAGCCAACAGATTTCGCCAAATGGGAGACACCCATTGTCACACCCCTCAAAAAAGATGGTAGCCTGAGAATTTGCTCGGACTACAAAACCACAATTAATAAGTTTTTACAAGTTAGCGCTTACCCAGTGCCCGTCATTCAGCATTTATTACACACTTTTGAACCTGGCAGCATTTTTGCCAAATTGGACATGTCTCAAGCGTATCAACAGTTCCCTGTTGACAACCAAACAGCGGAACTCCAGACCATTGTCACCCACAGGGTGCTTTCCAGTGCAAGCGTCTCCAATTTGGCGTAAGTGTTGCCCCAGGCATTTTTCAATCCCTCATGGAGCGGATTTTGCAGGGCCTCCCTGGTGTAGTACCCTACTTGACGACATCTTAGTCTCGGCCAGGGACAGACCCCAACTCTTCCAGAGAGTTCGAGCAGTGTTAGAGAGGTTCAGACAGCATGGCCTCAAATTAAAAAAAGAAAAATGTGCCATTGCCACTAGACAGGTGGACTTTCTGGGTTATAAAATTGACGCCTCAGGCATTCACCCCTGGAGTCCAAGGTTAAGGTAATTCACGAGGCAACCACTCCAACCTCCAAAGCGGAACTGCAGGCCTTCTTGGGGCTATTGAATTTTACGCATCCTTCCTGCCCCATAAAGCATCAGTGGCAGAACCCTGCACAGACTTTTGGATAAAAAATCGCCTTGGCACTGGGGACACAAAGAAGACTCCGCTTTTCGCGCAGTCAAATCACTACTCACGTCAGAGGCGGTCCTTATTCAGTTCGACCCCAACCTTCCATTAGTGCTAGCAGCAGATGCATCCCCTTTTGGAATTGGGGCAGTGTTAAGCCACAGGCTCCCCAATGGCTCCGAGACTCCCATCGCTTTTTTTTCCAGGACGCTCTCTGCGACAGAGCGCAATTATAGCCAAATCGATAAGGAAGCTCTAGCAGCTGTCGCAGCAGTGAAGAAATTTCACGAATTTCTCTTTGGCCACTTTTTCGAGCTGGTCACGGATCATAAGCCTCTCCTGGGTCTACTAGCTGGGGACAAACAGACCCCTCAAGTCCTGTCTCCTAGAATGACGAGATGGACTCTTTCCTAGCGGCATACTCGTATAGACTCACACACCGTCCAGGTAAAACATTGTCCCACGCAGACGCCCTCCGCCGCTGCCCCTGCCGGCTCCAGCTGAAGACCCTGCACGGTCCATGCTATCTTTGAGGTCACCCAATTAGACCTCCCCATCACTGCCCTTGACATTGCAGCCAAATCCAAGACTGACACAACGATCGCCCAGGTACTGGACTGGGTGAGGAGGGGGTGGCGGGCGGTGATGTTGAAACCAAATTTACACCTTTCAAGACCCGCCTACAGGAATTATCCAGTTTGCAGGGTTGTTTGCTGTGGGCACGAGTGGTCATCCCGACCTCACTGCATACCCGAGTTCTAGAGGCGTTGCACGAGGGGCACCCTGGCATCGTCAGAATGAAGGCATTAGCATGCAGCTACGTATGGTGGCCGGGCCTCGACGAAGACATCATCAGATGGGTAAGCTCCTGCCATCCCTGCCAGGAATCCCGTCCAGCCCCTCCAATTGCCACCCCCACTAAGTGGGAAAGCGCCAGCGCTCCGTGGTCCAGAATTCACATCGACCTAGCCGGCCCGTTGCACGGAAAAATGTTCCTGGTGGTCGTGGACTCCTATTCAAAGTGGATTGACGTAGCACAACTATCCACAACCACCACACAAGCGATTACCAAAGTATTGACTCGCCTGTTTGTAACACACGGGCTTCCAGACTCTATTGTTTCCGACAATGGCCCCCAGTTCGCATCAGCCGAGTTCAGCCGTTTCGCTGCCAACCTGGGCATCCGCCACATCTTCACGGCCCCCTTTCATCCTGCCAGTAACGGATTGGCTGAAAGAGCCGTTAGGACCACTAAAGAAGCTCTAGCTAGGTTCAGCAAGGAAGACTGGCACCACAAACTCTCCCGTTTCCTGATGAGCCAGCACTCAACCCCGTGCACAGTCACTAATAAGTCCCCAGCTGAGCTCCTGATGGGCAGATGCCTGCGGACTGTATTGGACAGGCTTCACCCACATTACTGCCCTGACTCTCCCTCGCTTCCACATCGGAAGTTAGGCATTTTGTCTTACAGGAAACCGTGTTCGCGAGGAACTTCGCTGGAGACCTTCTGTGGATCCCGGGCGAGATCGTGGCCATCACCGGACCCAGGTCATATCGGGTCAGACTGGAGGACGGCCGAGTCTGGAGAAGGCACCTGGACCAGCTGCGGAGGCGCCACAGCACCCTCGTCAGCAGTGACTCAGAATTACAGACCGGGCGAGGCCACAGCATCAACCCCACATCAGCACCAATTCCGGTGACCTGTTTACACCAGCAGCCGGTCCAGGGAATCCGAACACGGACAGCGACTTCCAGATGGCTGACCAGTCCGAACCAGTCAACGGGAGCACGTCCCCAGTGACCAGCCCTGCGAGTCCCGAGCCAACCCGGACCGAGGGGCGTTCGTGACTCCCACCGATCCAGCCTTCCCCTACAGACTCTGAACTGACAGACAACCCACCAGAGTTGCGCCGTTCTGGGCGCCAGCATAAGCCTCCTGCCTACCTTAAAGACTATGCGTGTTCGCATCTGGGGGAAAGGGTGTTATGTCCCTGGAACTCTAAGGAGTTCCCACTCAGGTCCGTTCGCTGCGGCGGCTGCCCCTCGCTCATTGGTTGGTTCTCCCGGCAGCCAGCTATAAAAGCAGGCTGCGGGGTCCAACCAGTTGCTGATCGCTGCGAGCCAGTTCCAGGCTTGGCTAGCACGTTCAGTCCTTTATTATCTTAATAAAGTATTTGTTGCACCCATGCCCTGGTTCAGCCTCTCATTACCCAAACTTAACATTTGGGACTCTGGGAAAGATGGCTATAATACTCTACAATAGGCTTCCAACTGAGCATAACCTACCCCAAATAGAACAAAACTGATCTAATAATCAACATAGCTTCCATGATGCCATTTCTAGAGAACATACTATAGGTTGGCAACTTTAGGTGCTCTGGAAGTGTTTTCCCCTTATCCCATGTCAATAGGGAATGTAGGGAATTTCCAGTCACAAATCTGAGCTCAAATTGATTCTGCCAAATTTCTAGGAATTGCAAGTCCTGACATGGTCTTGGTCTGTCCTCTTCCAGGAGAAATGTAATGGAAATGACTTTGTCTCCTGTACTTCTGTAATCAGATGGTCCAGGAATTTCCTCATAGTGGGTTCTGTTTGGAGGAGCCCCAGCTTCTCACATCCTCTTATCGTGTAATTTTCTTAGATTCGTTTACAGTTCTCCCTTCTATCCCTACAGCTTACTCCATTTCCCAAACTCTAGTTCCGGGGCCCCCAAACTTGGCAACTTTAAGACTTGTGGACTTCAACTCCCAGAATTCCCCAGCCAGTATGAAATCCACAAGTCTTAAAGTTGCCAAGTTTGGAGACCTCTGCTCTAGTTCTTCAATCTTGCCTACCTAGTGGCTGTGCAGATCACCCACTGGCAACCAACAGACACAACCTTCTGTCCCTTTGCTGTCAGTAGTGGCTGACAAGTCAAACACTGAATGAGTCACCCCATCACTTTAAGGATTAAAAAAAAAAGTTGAATCAGTATAAAGCAAAAGGAAAAAGGAGGGAGAAAGCTGTGCATGAAATAATCAGGGGATTATGCGTAGGGTCGGAAGAGCCTGTCACGTGATGGGAGATGTTGGTTGGAGCTGGAATTTCAGCTGAGAGCACCACCCATTGTGGCCTCATAGAGTTAGAATTGTCCAGGCAAGAGGGCAACACAGGCCAGCTCAGCACAGGGGAATGTCATGGGACAACATGATTGGGGCAGGAGATTTTCAGCTGTTGTAAGACTGGATGGGAGCCTGGAAAGCCATTGTATGAGGATGGCTATCCAGCAACTTTCTGATTGTTTTGGATGGGTCCCATGGAAGCCTCTCTTCATTTCTCCAGAATTTTACATTTTAATCAAAGTATCTCCACTGGTCCCACTTGGGAGCAAGAGAGTTAGTGGGAACCAAACTGGAAAGCCAACTGGCAGGAAGCAACATTCTGCTCCTTTAAAGAAACGAGTGGAACTTTGGCAGCTGGAAAACCAGCTTCCAACCTGGGTCACTGGAAGAAGGGCTCTGCTTTGTCCCCCTCATGTCATCCTATTCCAGATCACTACAATTCTGGCAAGGCTGCCTTAGTGCAATGTGTGAACAAGGCCAGTTATAGGTGTATTCAAAAACATGATTTGTTTGGTTTTGGCTTAGAGCGAGAGTCTTCAAATTTGGCAAGTTTAAGACTTGTGGACTTCAACTCCCAGAATTTCTGAGCTAATACGACTGGAGGAGGAATTCTGGGAGTTGAAGTCCACAAATCTTATACTTGCCAAGATTGAAGACCCCTGGCTTAGAGTGTTACATAAACTTAGCCTTTGTGACTTGTGAACTATAGCTTCTGGTTATATGTGAACCCAGGTAATGATGGTTTATAAACCATCATATAGCATGATATGCATATTTAGATCCTCCACCTGAACAGACATGGAAAATAACTTTTCCTTAACAACTTGCCCTGTAATTGAAAGTAAAAGAAGGTACAAGGAATAGGTTCCAAAATATTTGTTTTTATTCTGCTATATATTATATTGCTATCTCTCTTCTCTGTCTTTATCTCTATTTTCATGCACAGTATAAGTGCCTATATGGGTATATGCATATACATTAGTTTCTGTAAAAAAATGAGTCTCAAATGTGTTTCTTCAAGAGGAGGTTATGCACTTGAGCCAGAGCCAAATGGAAATGTTGGCTCCAGCACTAAAAAGTTCAGAGAACACTCAGTATTTCCAGTAAAACTGCCGGCTTGGCTACATGGTAATGGGGGAGCAAAGGAGAAGAGACAGGAACCGAAGCAGGAAGTGTGCATCGGCCCTTCAGGAAGTGAGCCGTACAAAAGCCAACCCTGGCTGGCCTGTAGCAGCATTCCAAAGCCATGGAAACCTGAGCTTCTCTTCCTGCAGCATGTTTGGAATACTTCTAGTTCTGCCGAAGGCCTTCAGCTGACCTGGCAGCTTGAAAACCCACGGAAGGCTCTCTTGTGGATCAGCGTAAAGAAGGAAAAAGGCTGAACATTTTAAGAGATGCATTGTACAAGGAAGATCCTGTCCCAGTCCTGCAAGCGACTGAGAAAGACACAGGTCACTGTGTATGAAGCTGGATCATGTCGCATCATCATACATCTCATTTTTCATACACAAACAACCTCCAGACCATTATAGAACAAATTCAAATAGCCATTCATGTATACATACACACACACACACACACACACATACAAAATAGCTCATGATCAGTAAACACCTCAGTGTAATCAGTATGATAAAACCTCATTTTAATAGTCATAAAACCACAAACTAACGTATACATTTTTAGAAAAAGCTTGCCTCATTTGGAAAAGTTTCTCAAAGGTATGGAGACCAAAAGCTAGAGAAGATTTCAGGATTTCACTGATAAAATTTCAGTTTTTGTCTCAGTTTATTCTCTCTCTCTCTCTCTGTGTGTGTGTGTGTGTGTGTGAAAGAGCATCCAACCACTGAAATCAAGAAAAAAAATAATAGCTCATGAATCTTTTTCAGGGCAAACAATATTTAGCTCCAGCTCTAAATGATCTATTAGTGCTTCTTTATTCCTAATGTTTGAATAATCAATTTAATTTGTCAGGAAAAGAATTTCTGGATCCACAAATATGGACATGTTCAGCTGCCCTGCTTTGGAGAATTTGCAGTGAAATATATTTCTCCTGATTTTGTTGCAAGCAACAGGAGAGAAAATTTAGCATGCCACTTGAAGTGTTGAGGAAGACAATGGACTTGCCTCCTTCCAGTCTTTCATATTTCACTGTGGTTTCATTCACTTCTTTGGGACTAACCTATCATTTCATTTGGTTAAAATGTTCTTCCTAAGAGAACTTTCAGAGAATAGGCTCTTTCAGGCTCATTTCGAGCCGTATCCCCATGTAAGGGGAACTAGTCCAGCAGCCTTACTCATGGGGAAAGAATTCTCTTTCCTTTCTTTCCAACTAGGGAAGAAGGAAAGGAATACACCTGGCTGTCTGCAAACCACACAAGTTATATACTTGCAACATACATCAACATATAATCATGCTGCTTGCATAATCACTGCATCATAAAACACATGCCATCATGATGACCTCAGTGTCTGAGGTGTCTTGCTCTGGTTTGAATGGAGAGCATTGTGTATGCATATTATAAGCTGTATTTTAAAAGATAGGCAATGCCATATCTAATTGTATGTAAGTATGTATGTATGTATGTATGTATGTATGTATGTATATTAAAAAAGTTAAGATTTCTGATGTCCGGTTCACCATGTGGAAACTGAGATATCATAAGATATGCAATCATTAAATTACTTTCCTTTTCAAAGCACCTGAGGACAGGACAAGAATAAAAAATGGAAGCTTGTCAAGGGAGATCCAACCTAGACCAAAGGAGAAATTTCCTGAGAACAATTAATCAGTAAAAGAATTAATCAATTAATCAGAGAGAACAATTAATCAGTAAAACAGTTTGCCCCCAGAAGTTGTGGATGCTCCAATACTGAAGGTTTTAAGAAACAATTGGACAGCCAGTTATCCAGAATGGTGTAGGGTCTCCTGCTTGAGCAGGGGGTTGGACTAGAAGACCTCCAAGGGCCCTTCCAACTCTATTATTCTGTATACAGCATTCAACCTAAAATATATTTTTCTATTTTATATAGTTGAAAGATGATAGAATGATAATAGTAGCCCAATGAATTGATAGAATACCTGCTTAGTTTGTTTCCTATATTATCTGAAACTCCTCTGTTTGGCCTTTCTTGGTATTACTTGTTACTATTGTTAACATTTATTGCGTTGTTTTACTCTTTAATAGTTCAATATATTTACTGTAATTATCTCTCAATTAGTCAATAAGTCTCTTTTCTTGTATGTTTATTACCTGTTCACTTTAATATTCTTTATTTATAACAGTTATATATCATTTATCTATGCTTTCTCTGTTCATTAATTGTTCTGAATTTGTTGAAACATTTCTTCCTACTAATCATAGTAAGAAACAGAAACAGATGAGGATATACATACTGCAACAAGGGAATCCTCATACAACGAATGTCCTTCACACAATTCTCTAAAACAACAATCCCTAATGACAGAGAAATGATGGCTTCTGACTCTCCAAAGTGTCTCATGTACACATAATACTTTAATTTTAAGTTACTTTTTAGACTCAAAAGACCCAACATAAACTCTGGCATTTCAAGTAACATCGTAGGGACAAATTGGTTAGAATTTTGTGTATCTATTATTAGCTATTTATACTATTAGATCTATCAAGAATGTATATTTTTTGTTCCCTTCTTTTGTAAAGAGAAAGCAGTTTAATATCTTAGCTGGGTTAACTTTTCTGAATTAGGACAGAGTTTTCTAATTCTTCAACATACATAAATAAAATAAACATTTTCTAGCTCCAGTTTTGCTCTGAGAATACAGTAACACGGAAACAAGGTTGACAAAGCTCTTAGTGTGAACATTCATGTATTTCTTCACTTGGTGTCTATTTGATAGAGTTCTATCATAATGTTCAGCATAATGATAATTAGTTACCCAGACATCCTTGGACAATAGGAAAGACAAGAACTCCACTTTCAGGAAAGGAAATCCCAACTTCCCAGAAGACTGTACATGCCAGAAAACTCCTGCCATCATAGAGCAGGAAAAGTTTGACAGGAATGAACAAAGAAGTAACGCCAATGGCTCCAGCAAAGCAAACTGTCAGGAGCGGAAAATTAGAAATAGAAATTGAAAAAACTATTTTGGTATCTTGAGAGCAACCAGTGAAAGGTACACCATAACCTTTAAAAAAAAATAGTTTTGTTTTCCTCAAATACTGGAGTGAAAAATAACACATTTTTCAAGCAACATTTGTAAACGAAAATCCAACAATCCGAGTCTGAGGAACACCTTACAATATAATTATTGGCCTTTTACAAGGAGGACGCACTGGGACCATCCAAGCAGGAATATTGCAATTGCAGTCTTTACAATCAACGTCACGAAGGAACCGGAAATCCTCTGTTTCTTTGTCCTCCTAGTTCACTCTGTTAAAGTCATCAGGTAAAGAAGCATGAAAATCCAGAAGGGTCATTTCAAATGGTAGGGGACATTGGAAGTTCATATTTAAGGCCCTTGATCTTTCATATTTTATATTCTGAAAAAAAGTAAGAAAGCTTATTTTATGGCTTTAACTGATTGGTTGCTTTTTAAGAACTTATCTCTGTTGGCCTTGGGATGCCTGGAATTATAGTCCAGCATATTTGAAAGGCACTAGAGGTACCATATTAGCCCCTCCAGGCAGACAGCAATCAGTGTCATTTTCAGGGTATCTCAAACAATGTGTTTCACTGACCATGCTTGTCCCTACCTTCACACACACACCCAGTAGCAAGAGAGGCTGTCTATTAAGATCAAATATAACAATAAGATAGGACGGAAGACAAAAATGATAAAGATAGATAGATAGATAGATAGATAGATAGATAGATAGATAGATAGATAGATAGATAGATTAGATAGATAGACAGACTGACTGACTAGATAGATAGAGATAGATAGATAGATAGATAGATAGATAGATAGATAGATAGATAGATAGATAGAATAGATAGATAGATAGACAGACTAGATAGATAGACAGACAGACTAGATAGATAGATAGATAGATAGATAGATAGATAGATAGATAGATAGATAGATAGATAGATAGATGAGAGACAGACAGTAGGAAGAACTGCCAAGATGTTTTTCTGTTTGAAGTCAGATAGCAATATTTCCAACAGATGTCTTAGTATGGCCTATTTCACAGATTATTGTGAAGCTCATCATAACCTTTGTAGTAGAATTCAACATGCTGAATTGTCAAAAATATGCCCTCATGCTAGAATTATAGAATTATAATTCTAGAATTATACAAAAAGGTCATTTTAAAAAATATGATTGCTTCTTTTCACTTGCTCACCAAAATGCCTTCAACTTATTCATGATCCTCAATAAGGCACCTAAGGAAAGCTTCATCGCTTTTTAGGAGAGAACAAGAAAAACCTGTATCTGAAATTTTATCTCACTTTATGAAGAAGGCTTTGAGCTTTGGAGTTGTTCAAAGCTTCTGGAATTAGATATTTAAATCTTTTTATGATCTTCACTGGGAATAAGGGGCTCATGGGAGGAAGAAATATGATAAACAAGCAAAAAAAAATATTTCACAGAACATACCTTTTTGAATTCCACATACATTAATTAATTGACATTTTAAAATATCCCTGGTCACAGGCATTTTGAAAGGGAGAAATGATATTGCCCTGAAGTTAACCAGATACAATTTCCACCTATGTTTCATTTACTCAATTTCAAAAAAAAAAAAATGTAGTTACCTAGTAGACATTAGTAGTTGAGCCAATATTTCTTAAAACATAAATAAAAAGAAACCAATAAATCAAATAAAAAGAAAAAAATTAGAATAATAAATCCAACACTGTGTTAAAAGCAATAGAGGCAAGATGATGGGATTACAGAGAAGCACAGAGCAGAAGACAGAAGCCTGAAGATGATGAATGAGACTTCATCGAAACGTTGCCTAGATACTTCGAATCTTACGCGGGAGAAAACCCGAACAACCAAAGATCCACACACACACACACACACACACACACACACACATATATATATATATACACAAAATCAGCAAGACCCTCCAAACACACAACATTAAGACAGCATTCTGCACAAACAGAAAAATATCCACCATCCTAAGAAACCCTAAAGACAGAATTGAGTTAGAAAACCAAGGAGTATACGAAATCCCATGCACCGCCTGTCCCACCACATACATCGGACAAACCAACAGAAGTATAAGTGCACGCATTGAAGAATGCAAGAACTCAATCAAAAAAGAAGAACCTCTTCCCTGGTCCAACACCTCAAAGCCACAGGACATGAGATTGACTTTAAAAATACCAGAACTAACACCAAAACCGAACACTTCAACAACAGAATAATCAGAGAAGCCATAGAGATAGAAAAATGCCCACACAGCATGAATAAATGAGATGATACCTCCCTCCTACCAGCCATTTGGAAACCCGCCATCATTAACAAATGAGTACCTAACATGAAGAATGACACCAGACCCACACCCACGAGGGCCACACAAGATGTTACCACCACACCTCCACGTAGAAAACAGACTCACACCCACACAGATGATGAGACACGAACATGGACCAGAAGCCGTACCGCAGCTACATCACTACCCGCTTCAAACCCCTCCGACCCACACATGAAGTGAACGGACGCCCACCATGAAGATGTGGCACAACCACGAACACGAAGCCAAACAACAGGATCACAGCTCACCAGCTCAAATCCCCCGGCAACTAAGACTAACCTGAGCACAACCAAGCCCCCACCTGAACAGAACACACCCCCAGCCAATCAGAACACAGCCAATCCCCCAACTAATCAGAACACAGCCAAACCCCCACCCAATCAAGTGACATCCCCACTAGCAGTTAAAAGGAAGAAGCAGCTGCAAGCTCACATTACTCCGAGAAGCACAAAGCCGAAGACACAAGCCTGAAGATGACAAATGAGATTTCATCAAAACGTTGCCAAGATAGTTCCAATTTTACACGGGAGAAAACCCGAATAACCAAAGATCCACATACAAATACCCGCGAAAACCTCAGAAAACATATACATATACATATATATATATACATATACATATATATATGGTATTCAGCTTTGTTTGGGTATTTTCCCACGTCATTATAGTTGTGCTTTTAAAGTTGTAGCAACATTTCGGCAGAATCTCATCTGCCATTATCAGGCTTCTGTATTGTGTTCGTCTCGTATTGACGAACACAATACAGAACGCAGCAAAATAAGTTATTAGATAAACCTCTCAGGGAACAAAATGTTATAGCTGGGGGACACAGTTCTACTGGAAGATGTAGTATCTGATGATAACCATTGATCTAAGTCACATGATGGACTCTGGCATCTAATGGTAGTCTCAAGGCTTACATAGGATGGGGAAACACTTCTTCCGATACTGTGGTCATACATGCTGAATGTCTTGATAGGTTAGTATGATGCTTCAAATTTGTCCTGCAAATGATCTGAGCATCACTGATACTTGACCCATGCCACAATGTCATCAGAAGTCCCAGTCCCAGACCTTATTCTACAGTAATGGGCATAATTTGCATCACCTAAATTTTCTAGATCATCTATAAGGACAGTAACAGCAGTAATAGTCTGTTTATGTCAGGGGTTCCCAACTGAGGGTGCCTGCAAGCCCTGGGGTGTGTGTGTGTGTGTGCAAAACGATATTCCAGAGGGTGCAAAAACTTGGGTTTGGAAGTTTCAAAGTTATAGTGTATATGCATAATTATATGCATATAATTACTGTATTTATTTTTGTAAGGGGTGCAAGAATATATCAGAAGCATTCTAGGGGTTCAGGATATAGAAAAGATTGGGAACCCCTGGTTTATGTAATATGCACAACATATTACAGAAAAAAAGAAATTATCTTAGATCTTTACTTTGTAGAAGTAGGGTTATATCTGATGTGTTAACTAGTAAAAATCACTCTGTGCCACAGATGACTTTAAAGACAAAGTTCTAAAAATACTTACAGATCTTGCAGACATGATGCTCTATAGAGAATGCAGCTCTTTCAAGTATATGTTGAAAGCTGAACCATCCCTTTGTCTTGGGGGCAGGGGGATTTGGTTTCAGTATATAGACCTTCATCTGGTCCATTACCATAGCCAAACACTGGCTGAGCATGTCTGGTTCCTTCCCTAGATTGGACAGAAAATAGAGATTGACTGCAGATTTGATAGCATCTTGGGTTGACCTCAGTTGATTTTTGAGGATATTTAAAAACATGGATAATGACAGAAAGACTTGCAGGACTTCAAAATGTCAATCCCATTAGGTTGGACAGAAATCCTCAAGGATCACTTTTTGGGAGCAGCATTCATATGGATTCAGCATTGCTATGCCATTCAGATCCGATGCTAGAGAACTTCACAACAGGAATTTCTACCAATCCAAATTTGATTCAGACCTTTCTGATTAGGTATCAGTGTTGTTTTTTTAGAGAATGTTATTTGCTTACACTGTGCTGGTTTATTTGAAACTGGACCAACTCTGGTCTTTCCTTTTGCAATGCTGGTGCTTATGGACAATCCATTCTTTCTTTGATGACAACAACACTAGAGCATCTCATCTCAAGAGGGTCTTTTTGTTTCAAGGCAATCACTTGAGTAGGAGAGAGGGAGAAAACCACGCAGACTGACATTTTGCAATCCATTAATCCCTTGCCAGAGAAAGGGATGCCTATTAATTTCACCACTCCTCGCTTTACCTGGTACACCCAGCAAGAATTATTGGGGTCTACAAACAATCAAATGATCTGCCTACATCTTAAAGTAAAACACACAGGGCCTGTCTGCAATTACTGTATGTCCCTGGTACAATCAATATAACTAAGTTGCTTCTGGAAGAATTATGTGTCTGTCAACCAATCAGTCTGCCTGCCTGCCTCCCACTATCTTCACACAGATTCCCACCATAGCAACATGACTGTGTATTGGGCAGAGGGAGTAATTTATTATAACGCCCCCCCAACAGAAGGTGAGAAGGAAGATGTGTGTTTTTCCAGGAGTTACAGCAACTCAGGGGATACTATCTGAATAATACTTTTTGCCATTTCAGATAGGTCAGGTCAGAGGGAACACTGAGCTAACCCTTGGCAATCTCAACATTTTTCCTAGGTTTCATGCCTGAAAAAATGTTCAGGCTGTTGTTGATGGATTTCAAAGGGCTTTAAGGAAAGAGAGGAATCTTGGTAAAGTGTCATTAATCCAGTAGAATTCCAACCTCAATGGGCTTCTGAAACAAAAGCAAAGCAGGTGGAAAATATACCCACAGAACTGAAAATGTAGAGTATGATCTAATGCTGATGAGCATTTAAGATCCTGCTCTTGTCTCCACCTCTTCCTGATGGAAACATTTCGTGCATTTTTAATTATGACACATACTTTATGTATCTGGGATGAAAATCATTCCACCCTTAAGAAAAGGTTGCATTACAACCGATTCTAAGTCATGGCCAGCCCAAACCTTAATCTGAAGAGATTATGAGAAAAGAAGAGGCAAATTCTCATTCCATCGTGCCAGGAGTTCCCTTAGAGACAAAATAATGCTGGAAGATTCAGCGTAGTAAAGGCAAACCGTTCCATTGTGAGGGCTTCATCATTGGAAATAGATATATAAAGCTGTTCCTCTGTGGTAGGTGGTTTGGACAGAGATGGGAAGGAGAAGAGGGTGGAGGGAAGCATTGCAGGGGGGTAATTGAGTGGAAGAGCAGGAGAGGAAATTGGAGAGGAGGAAAAAGGGTGAGTCCCTAAACCTTAAAGAGCAATTAGTCAAAGCTGAATTGTTTTTCTAAACTCTTAACAAAAACAAAAGATTGGGGCATGGCCCAGATGGTACCAGGGGATCAAATAAATGTCGCACTCAGGAAGCAGGTGCTACTGGGAATGTTTCCTGCCAGCCTCACTGCTGCTCACAGCCTCTTTTATTATTTGTTATTTTTCATGATTGCAGCTGGGGTTTCCCTCCAGCTGTGTGGAAATATGTTTAAAGCTGGTTGTTGCTGGAGCACAGGCGGAGGGAGGGACCATGAGGGCTGATCAACAAACTTAAAATGTCAGGATTTCTTGGGAAAGGTGTAAGGAACCATCTGGATTTGATTTCCCTGGTGAGGCTGGGATTTCCATGTCTAACCTCGCCAAGGTTCCTTCCATCAATTCCTTTAGTTAGGCACCTTAATAGATTATTCTGGAATTATGCCCATTCTATATCCCTTCCAAAACAGATGAATGGCTCTGATTTCTTATGCTTCTGCCTTGCAATAATACAAAATATTTGTCATGTAATAACACAGGTGGAGGCTGAAGAGATGAGTTTTCCAAGCACATATATGATCTTGCTTCAGAGAAAGCTATTCACCTACTGTTGTAATTTCTGTTCTGCCATTCAGGGCCCTACTACCATCTTTATGTAATTGCTGCCTCTCCATCTATGTGCATTTCAATCAATTGTGGGCATTGCAATTTTACCTTGTCCATTGTTCCTCCATCAGATGTTTGTATGCAGGTACCACATTTTGTAAACCCTAAATTAGGTCCAAACTCTTGCTGGACAGTCAATACATGGTACATCACAGGGAGAGGGGTCTATCAAGGGCCATACTGGATACCTATGTCCTGAGGTATGATAGCAGATGGTGACTTCCCCCAGTCTATGTAATGTGTTGGCTGAGCAAAGTCATAATGAGATGAGGCAACCCTACAAACAACTATCCAGCACTCTAAAAATAAATACATGATGGTAAAGAAGTTGCTACAAGACACAACATCAACTTCCTGAGGTGGCCATTTTGCTCCTTAATGGTAGGGGAAGCCCTTTTACATTTTCTTGTAGGCTAAATCACAGGAAACCCCTGGCCTAATCTAGAGAGTACAACACCCAGTCCTACCTTCAAGATTATTTTCATTTAATATGTTTCTTTCATAGGCCACATAATTCAATCCAATGTCAAGCCTTCAGCCAGCTCCAACCTCGTGGCCCCTTTAGATGTTGAACTTCATATGAGGAAGAGACTGTGATAGTTGAGGGAGCTGAAATCTAAGTCAAGCTAAGGTCAAGGGAGTAGGGAAGGCAGCTCTAGGTCATTGCTCCCTTTCCCCCAAAGAATCTGAGCATGTAACTATCCTGCTGAGCAGAATTTATCCTATAAGGAGAAATGAAAGCAAAGAAAAAGTAGAGTTTTCAAATCACAGGAAGTAATCATTCCAGTAAATATTCTTCATCAGCCTGACCCCATTCCAAAGTACTAAGTTCTGTTTTAAGGACTGTCTTTTAAGATACAGGGAAAATGGAATGGTCAGCAATTAGGAGGATTAGGGATTGGAACCTGAAAATACTGATTACTGTTTAGCTTTGAGAACAGATGACGAAGGAGAGAAAAAAACAGGAATGCATTTCAAGTCTCACAGAAGAACCTGTGAAAGACCTGATCTCTCTAATTCCAGCAAGGTTAAGGCATGGGATAATGGGTTTAAATCAGTGGTGGGATTCAATTTTTTTTACTACCAGTTCTGTGGGCATGGTTTGGTGGGCATGGCAGGGGAAGGATAGTGTAAAATCTCCAGTCAGAGGTGGGATTTGCCAGTTCTCCGAACTACTCAAAATTTCCACTACTGGTTCTCCAGAACTGATCAGAACCTGCTGAATACCACCTCTGGTTTAAATTATTTGTTGTTGTTAGTTGCAAAGTCTTCTCCGACCCATTGCGACCCCATGAACAATGTTCCTCCAGACCTTCCTGTCCTCTACCATCTTCTGGAGTCCATTTAAGCTCATGCCGACTGCTTCGGGGACTCCATCCAGCCACCTCATTCTCTGCCGTCCCCTTCTTCTTTTGCCCTCAACCATTCCCAGCATTAGGCTCTTCTCCAGTGAGTCCTTCCTTCTCATTAGGTGGCCAAAGTATTTGAGTTAAAATTATAGGAAGACAATTATAAAAGGAAAACAGCTTAAAAGTGTAAGCAATTCAAAAGTGGAATCAATTACCAACCAAATGATAATGCACTATCCTTCCTGAATTAGTAGATTCTACAATTCTATGAATTACATTTGAGATGCAAAGATAGTAAAAATATTGTCTTAGGTAACAGTTTGGGACAGTAGAAGGGTTTCTGCATCAACTCGCCCTATGGCTTGTTATTCTGACTTAGGAAAAAGAGGTAGTTACCTCTGAATTTCCTTTCAGAGGCCCAGGAGGTGAACTTTCCATTAGACCTGGGTGTGTTGTCAGCTTACAGAATCCTGCAGTGGAACATAGGACTAAATATAACATAGTCTGGAAACAGGTGAGTGGAACATTTATTATAGAAGAGTATTCAAATCCGTAGTCTTTCCTATTAATAATAACCCACCAGCTAGTTCAAAGGAAAGCCAACATATGTTCTTGAGATTATCTTAGAAGCTGCTTAATGGTTAGAATGGCTTTTTCACCAGACTACAAATATCTCTTATTAGGTTTTTTCTACAACTTTTCAATGTCATCTGAATATATCAATAGAAGCATAGTAGAACAACTAACCAGTGCAACAGCTTGCCTTCAGAAGTTGTGGGTGCTCCATCATTAGAGACTTTTACGAAGAAGACTGAACAGCCACTTGTTTGGAACGGTGTAGGGTCTCCAGGGGGTTGGACTAGAAGACCTCCAAGGTCCCTTTCAGTTCTGTTATTCTAAGTCCTGGAAAGTAATATTGAACAAAACCTGCCTCAAAAACTTTGACAAATTCTGGGCCATTGTTGCCAGAAAGGTTCTGAGATGCAAAGGATAGCGATGTGGAGCTAAATTAAAGCATGTCCATTAAATTTGGAATATGGGTTCAGACCTGCACAGGAAGTAAATTGTACTTTCATAGCACAGTCCATGGTTTGCCAACCATTGCATCATGCCTACATGCCTGTTCTCCCTCCTGCAATAGTGACAGAAAGCTCCCATTTGCACAAACCTTGCATCACCGAAGGAGAAAGCTGGGATCAAGTAGAAGATCCCAACTGCCCTTTGGATCAATTAGCAGGGATCAATACAGAGTCTGATTTGCTTTTCATACTGAAGTGAACATAGATCTGCTCATGCTCAGAGAACTTTAGTGAGACTGTGGGAACTGCTCAACTATAGGACTGAGCAACAACTGACAGAAATATGACCATCTATCTGAAGGCTGGAACTCAGAAGAAAATCATGACTGGTACTTTATGGTTCAGAACAAGACAGACAGATTAAGTTTCTTAAGTTGCAGGAAGACAAAGTTATTCTGGATAACAGTGTTTCATCCATATGAGATTTTAAAAAACTATTTCACTTTGTAGATGAAGAACTCACTCTAAGGAGCAGGTACTGCCAGATTGCCTCCAAATGATTAAAGAGCCAATGAACTCAAATCCCTAAACACTAATCCAGTGCTTCCACTATACTTTGGCAATCCCAATGCAATTATATACCTCCCAGGTACCTATTGCTTTCTTTACGTCTGATGTGAAGATGGGCAAAGCATCCACTGTATTCCAGGGTCTTTTGAACCGAAAATGGCTTTGTAATTTTATGAATATTTTTTGTACTTTTGTGGCCTGAAAAATTATAGAGATCAACAAGATGGTGCTGGTTTTAGCATGAAGCAAAAAGAAGTTCTTGTATGTGTGCTTGCATCAATAAATAGAAACATGGAGAAAGATTATTGCTGAGGAAACAATGTAAGGGGAGGAATTAGTCACCTCTCTACCTCTAGGGTGTTACATAAATTTCTCCATAAAGTGTGGCTATTAAGATAACCAACCAACCAACCAATGATAATCTTATTACATATTTTCAGCGCAATGTCTTCTTAGACCCTCAAATAATTTCTCAAATAGGCCTTTGAGCTGTTCCTCTGCATTATTTATTGCATATACATTCTGCTCTCATACTAATATATGAGGGATTCTCATATTACTGTATCATGTCCTCTGACCTGAGAAAAATAATTTTCTTAGGCTTGTGAACAAATGTAAATTGTTCAAGACAAGTTACAGCACTCTCCAAAGTAGAATCCTTGACATACATGGTGAATCATAAAACATTTATTTATCAGAAGACAGAGTGGCAAGATTCCCCTACCAACCCTTTCTTTCCTTCTCAATATTCTATATCTAATTTTCATTGCTAGTGTACATATTTCATGCAAAACACTGAATGCAATTTCCATTGGCCATTTTTATTTTCCAAGAATACTTGTGTGGTTTTCAGAGGCATCCTTCTAAAGAAAGACAATGCTAAAGGCTGCTGCTATGCATTGTGCTAGCTTTTTCCCCCTGGGTTTTTAATTAGAACAAATCTTTTTAAAAATTGAAAGGAGATGTAGTAAGAAAGTATTTTCCTTTCTATTGGTGTCTATTGGCACCTTGTGCCTACTTCTCTTTCGAAATCTTCCCCAAAATATGAGGAAACCTCTTAAAATATATATGGCACTACAGAGATTTATAATAAACATATCGTTATTATATAAATATAATTTGACCATTAATATTCTTCCTAATTCTTGGGAAATACTGATGTTTATTTTATTTAGCCATGCTTCGGTTTTGTAAGATAGGTCACTACAGTACTATGGATTTTCACTGAGGAAATCCTGGAGGAGAAGGCAACAGACAAAGAATTGTTCAAAGTCACTCAAGGCATATCTTAAATGGAATTTAAATTCAAATATCGCAGTTGCAAGTCTAAATACATGATTTTCTCTACCAGGTGAGAACATTTGAAGTGAAGTGGAGGAAGATTGGATCCTTATTTAGTTTGTTCACTTTATCATTTGGTAGGGTAACATATGAAACCATCTTCTCCAGTATTTCAGATCTAGGACGCAGCATCCAGGGATCTTACAAATAATTGGGCTAAAAAAAAATCTATAATCTTCACCACTGAACATACATTTTGGAGTTATGGAAATCATACTTCCATACTTTCAGTCATCTGAAAGTCATCTCCTCTAGTCCAATCTGAGAAACAAAGGCTCTTGACATTTTCAGGCAGACTCTCTTCAGTCATCTGCTTCCTGACTGTTTAAGTCAACATGCTAAAGATTAAATATGGAAATTTCTGCAAGCAAGGTAGAAGATATGCCACTGGGGTATGGTGCCAGACTGGGAAATCTTCACATTTCATGAAGTGCCAGTTAATGAGCAAGCTAAGTTTCTCCACTGAGTTGTATTATCCAATCAATTCAGTACATGGAGAGATAGAGCAAAAAGTGTCACACCTAACCATAATTAGACATCTGCCCTTCCAACTCAGTCCATCAGAATGTAAGACTATAGTTGAATGCATTGGCAAACCATGGTTAATAATTATGAATTTCTGATTCAAAAGCTCTTCACTCTAACATGCTGGTCAAGCCTGAAGTTTTCCCTTGCACTTTCAATTAGCAATGATTTCATTTGATGTTTGAACCCAAATAAATATTTAGCATTAATTAAGACTTAAATAGCCTGAGTTCAAAATGTTGTTGTGTATCCTGAGTTACAGTAACAATCTCTTTGGAGCACCTTCAAAGCAAGAAGTAGAAAACAAGTTCTGTGTGCACCCGCAGAAGCGCTAGGTCTACTGGCATATACCAGCCTCAAATACAAGGAAAGGGGTACCAAGGGACCCGAGACCATACTTAGTCATGGTTTCATTTATATAAAATGATATTTCAGAAATGTGTGCCTGTTCTTTGCCATTCTTTTAATATGGCGTCAAAAGGATTGAAAACTATCACTTTCAAAGTTTCTTGCTATGGGTAAATAAAAAACCTGAGGTTGGTGTTATTTATTTTTTAAGCTCTATTTATATGCCATTTTTTTCTCTCCAACAACTCAAGATGCTGAATGCGAAGATCTCACCCCTAATATCATCCCCATAACAAAAACCTGTTATGGAGAATTTCTTATAGAGATAAAAATTTAGAAGGATAAAATACTTGGATGCAAGTCTCAGTGACCTCCAAAATTATTTCCAAATTGTTATTTTTTGGGGGGTGGGGGAGAGTATTAAATGTACAACTAAGAATAACCATACTAATTTTTAAATTGTAATGAAATCAGATAAGATTTGGTTATTTTTCCTGGACTCCACTACTGCATTTTGGAAGGGCAATCTTTGGCACATGGTTCAAAGCCCCTAAAAAGTTGCTTACTCTAACTTATTCAAACAGCCCAGGTTTCCAGCTGAAATTCATACTTCCTGATTTGTGTGTCAAATGCTCTGAATTTTTTCTCTCCTGGGAAAAACAATTTCTGAGTCTGCAGGATCCGGGTCTAAGTTAGTTCCATAAATATCACAGCAAGAGCAAGAAGTTTCTTGTTCTCTGCCAGCCACTCCTAGGAGAAACAACTGCCTTCCAATGGCTGAGGCAGAGCGACCTTGAGACAGAGGGTTGCTCTCTAGCTCCAGAACAATGGGAAAAGCTGGTGAAAAGGAAACTCTTAAGTGCCAGATGGTAATTGCTAGCTGGAGTTGGGGGCAGGGGTGAAATGAGAACACAAAGCTTTGTGTACCTAGGGATCTTACATAAAGATCTTGCAGCCCCTAAATAGAAGAATGAGTCTGGCAGAATGTGACTCATATCTATATTGCATGTACTGAGCATTCTCATGGAGTTGAAGGATTGTACTACAATTGTGTGATAATTGCTTCTTCTTGTTTCCTTAATAGATAAGAGATCCTGCTTTACACTATGGCTTATGATGACTTGCCCTATTCCCATGGAGTTAACAGAATAGGGTTGGCTTTGATGCCATGAGCTCCTAATATCTCTATGTAGTGGCCATCATTGACCTGCCAATATTTATAGCTAATTTAGGTTATATTACAGGCAGTTTAAAAGTCACTCGTAATATTTATGAATACTAAGAACTGTGGTGGCGCAGCAGTTAGAGTGCAGCACTGCAGGCTACTTCTGCTGACTGCCGGCTGCCTGCAATTTGGCAGTTCGAATCTCACCAGGCTCAAGGTTGACTCAGCCTTCCATCCTTCTGAGATTGGTAAAATGAGGTCCTCATTTTACCAATCTCAGAAGGATGGAAGGCTGAGTCTTAGTATTCATAAATATTACGAGATTTTGGGGGCAATATACTGACTCTGTAAACTGCTTAGAGACCATTGTAAAGCACTGTGAAGCTGTATATAAGTCTAAGTGCTATTGCTATTTAGAGTTGCAATTACCCACTTGAAACAGTATTTGATGTTCTGGGGCACTATTATACTTTGATACAGGACAACTCCTAGGGACTGAAACTCTACAGCTCCTGCACTCATCTAATCAATGCAGGTAGCCCAACTTACAACAGTTCAATTAGTGACCATTCAAAGTTACAATGGCCCTGGAAAAAAGGGACTTATGACCTTTTTTCATATTTACAACCACTGCAGCATCGCCAGGGGATGCCATCGTCAGGGGATCAATATTCAGATACTTGGCAACTGGCTCATATTTATGATGGTTGCAATGTCTTGGGGGTCATGTGATCCCCTTTTGGGACTTCAGACAAGCCAGGTCAATGGAGGAGCCAAATTCACATAACAATCGGGTTGCTAACATAACAACTGCAGTGGTTAATAATTGTGGCAAGAAATGTGGCAAAATGGAGCAAAACTCACTTAACACAAGTTTTACTTAGCACCTGAAATTTGGGGCTCAACTGTGGTTGTAAATCAAGGACTACCTGCATTGGTGTGCAAAAATTCATTTTTTAGACTGAACTGTTCCACTGAACTCCAAATTACTGTATTCAGTTCAAAGTTCAGAATAACTGCTTCTACCTTATTCGCAATGTTTCAGTGCTCTTCTGACCATTTTAGAAGTATTCTGAACTCAAAATGCCCTGATTGACACTCAAGACACCTGTTTGAACTCAACACAAAGCTGTTTCATGCACAACACATTTCCGGAATATTCAAACCAGGATCAGGATCAGTTCAAAATTATTGTTTTGAATTTTGCACACATCGAATTGTGTACAAAAATCAATGACATAGTGTTAACCACAGAAATTATTTCACTATGGGAAATTTCACATTATCTTACTGGTTTGGACCTCCTCTTCATTTTTCATGCATGTTCTTGTTCTACATTATCTTACTGGTTTGGACCTCCTCTTCATTTTTCATGCATGTTCTTGTTCTACAGTTGAAATGTTTCAAGCTTGAAATGTTTCAAAGCTTCTGACCATTTTAAATAACTATTTAAAAAAATGAGTTGGTCAAGCTTGGTACACGTCTAGAATGAAGGAAGGGATTTTTTGAAATTCAACAATGTTTCATATTTGATATGAACCAGGCTTCAAACATTTCAAATTCAAAACTTTGACGAAAATTTGCTCTCACATCACAGAGAAAGATGGCAATTTTTATATTTTATTATTATTATGGCTCTTGTCCATTGGTCAAATATTTCCAGTGTACAGTTAGTACTTCTAAATCAAAAAATAAATGTTCCAGTCCAGTCAGGTAGAACAGTCCTTTCTCTCCCTGCAAGTTTCTGTTATGCGTGGATTGCAGTTACACAATATCTTAGAGAACAAAATGAAGTGAGCCTGGGTGGAAGAATTTAGATGACCACAAGATCCTAGCAAACAGTTACAAGTTTTCTTACCTCTTTGCTAGCCATCTAGGTCTTGGTTGGATTTTTACAGAGCAAATCTCTTAACAGTACATTACAGCACAGTAGCTATCATTTGTTGTCTTTGAATAACTTGCATTAGGTACCAGCATAAACAATCATAGGCTCAAATTCTTACTAATCCATAAAGCTCATTACTCAGTCTTGGCCTAATCAAGCATTAAACAGTCTTAATTTACCATCTTCCTATACGAATGTAATAAAGGGAGGAAAAAAGAAAAGGATTGATTGTGAATCTAAGAATTAACTGGTTGCATTTCCAATATTTCCTCCTACATTTTGCTATATTAAGTTTACTATTTTTGAAAAAAAAAACACAATAAAACAACTAGAAAAAGCATATCAGAAAATCCCTGTTAATTCCACCTCTTCCCCTTACAATAGCATTTCTCACAGAGATCTGCCCACTGCCGATGCAGATGATAAATCAGGTGTGAAGAGGATATTAATTAAATCACAGGAGGTTTTCAAAAATAGACTGGACAACCATTTAATTGGGATAGTATATAAGGCTCCTGCCTTGAGCAGGGAGTTCCAAAGTCTCTTCCAGCCTTATGATTTTATGATTCTACACTGCACATAATAAGTGGAAATAAAACCCAACATACAATTATGTCCAGCAGGAGGTAAGAATTAATATATAGATATGACCTCTACCTGAGTAGGAAGGAAGTGGTAATTTCTCCCAAACCACACCAGTCTCTAAAAGAATATTTTCAAAGAAAGCAGTCCAGGCAACATATATGTACTCTGAAAAGAGGAAGAAAGGGATAATATTCTATTTTCAGCACAAGATCCCTGAAACTTTTCCCAGTTTCATGATGCAAAAGGATGGTGAATGGTCATGGGAACTGGAAATGAATACCAGAGGCTGAAGCTATTATGATGGGTAGGAGAACATAAGCCACCACCCACAGCAGCCTCTTCCTGCCCTTTCCCTCATCCTCATCCTCTCCCCATCACCTTCTTATCTGCAGTAGGGAGGGTGGCAAATCCATCTCCCCAGATGTGAAGGCATTTGGTGGCAACTGTCATGATAGGGTGTCATGGCAACATCTCCAAGCTTTTTATAGACAGCTAATTGATTAAAATGGTTAAAAAAAAAAAAAGAAGTGACTTTCAGGACTGTAGGCAAACTTGGTCACAAACCAGGGAAACTTAGGGTGGAAGACTGTTATGTGATCGTTTACAACAAGGGTGTCAAACTCGCGGCTGGATATGGCACGCGCTGGCCACGCCCACACTCAGTTTAGTGAAGGGGGAAAAAGTCACGATACGTCAGCTGATGATGTGAGTTTGACATCCCTGATTTACAACCTCTGAAAAATTGTAAGGATTCTGGAAAGAATGACAAATAAACAAAGATCACTTGTGGATAGCCAGAATAGCTTTCTCAAAGCTGGTTTCTTCCAGAAGCATTGGATTCTGATTTAGAACATTGCCTAGTTAATGTGTGCATTGGGAGTTGTAGTGCAAAATTAGGGCTACTAGGTATGGGCTGCAAAAACCTGGATGACCACTTGTCTTTGTGGAAAGATAACTATCCCTTTGCAACATCTTTTACAGGAAGGATAAGTTTTGCTTAGGAAAACCAAGTTAAGACTTTCAAGACTGACTAAGTAGCCTTACCTAGGTCTTTGTTTTTATATCTTTCTTTTTAATATAAAATCTTGCTTTGCAGAAAGATCTTGTTCTAGTGTCTCTGACTATATTATTTTAAATTATAGTATTCTGCATCATTTGTAATATTCTCCTTTCAAATGACCAAAGCTTCCCTAGATTCCATCCATGGTCTAGTAAGGTTTTTTCATCCACTGTGTTGGGATGACAACTGCCAGTATTTGCAGCCAGTAAAACATAAGCAATGCTGATATGGAATTCTGGTAATAATTACATCCCTAAAGTATTCAAAGGGCTTTAAGCTAGAGAAAGCTCCTAAATAGCATTTCCAACATTAAAGATTTGACTTCCTAGACCCATATGATAATGACATATGAGTAAGTTCTTTGTAAAGTTTTTAAACTGGCAAATTCAAGAGAAATTCCAGGATAAACTGTCTCATCAATAATTTTTAGGAACATAAAAGACAGACAGATGTTTCTAAATCTTCAAAGATCATGAAGATAAACATTCCCTCTCATTCCTTCCTTCCTTCCTTCCTTCCTTCCTTCCTTCCTTCCTTCCTTCCTTCCTTCCTTCCTCCCTCCCTCCCTCCCTTCCTTCCTTCCTTCCTTCCTCCCTCTCTCCCTTCCTTCTTTCCTTTGCAAATAATCACCTTCTGAGATGGCTTCATGACTGTTCCAGTCTTAAACAAGTAGCTGCACAGAAACTGAACTCAGGTGCTAGCCATCAGTCTCTGTTTTGGAAAAATTATAGGAAAAGGGATAGCTTTAATTCTATGTCTGAGTCCATACAATTCCTCAGTTTTCCTTCTCCAAGCCTTGACACAGAGCTCTGATCAAAGAGACCATGTTTTGCATGGGCTGTTCAACATGAGTATGGTTGGATTGATTTCATGTCAAAAATGACCACAGACATGCTGTATCCAACAATCCATTGCCTTCTGCCATATTCCTAATGCTAAGAATGGATTAGATCAGCTCCAATATGACTTCAATTTCTTTTCTAATCAGATTTTCATAAGGCATAACTCTGTGTGTGGAACTTTTAATACCTCCAAGTCAAAGATAAAATTCAAAACAATCTTGGTTGGTTAGAAGAAAGGAGTTAAAAATGAAAATTTAAAAATACAGATGCAAAGTTCTTCACTTCAGAAACAGGTACCTGTTGCACAAACATGAGATGGGAAATACCTGACTTGGGACTTTATCTATTTGTTTGAAAACTGTAAAGTAATAAAAAAGAAAATCTTTAACTCAAGAATGAATACAACCCCCCAAATGTATTCTGGATCCTAACTGAACAAGATTAAAAAGCTCCAGTCTAAATGGAACCTTCCATAGAACCCATAATATGATGCTCTACTCTACTCTACTCTACTCTACTCTACTCTACTCTACTCTACTCTACTCTACTCTACTCTACTCTACTCTACTCTACTCTATCATCTATCTATCTATCTATCTCTCTATCTCTCTATCTATCTATCTATCTATCTATCTATCTATCTATCTATAAGCAAACTATCACTCACACATCATCACAAACCTAGAACCGTAAAGCCTACAAGCTTGAAATTTGGCATGTATGTTCCTCTTGGCTTCTAGGTGCTCACTAAGAAAGGATTTTTCGAAAAGACCATCAGAGCATTGGTATTTCTTATATTATTATTAACACACTCTGATGCTAAGGAGTTCTACTCCCCCTCCCCACCTGAAAAGAAATCTGTTCCAAATGCAAAACACAAACAGAAGAGAAGAGTTTCAGTTTCAGTTTTACTTTCATAGCACCAAGCAGCTTTAGTACAGAACAGTTGAGCTAAGCCACACCCAGGCTCCTTGTTGTCTCCTTCTTGCTCACAAAGCAAGTACTGTTTCAGTTTCCAAACAGCTCTCAACTCTCTCACATACTGACAGGACACTAGCCAGATGAACACCGATGGATGCTGGTAGGCAGAGGCAGAATTCCCCCCCCTTATTTTCCTCCCCAAAAACTAAGCCCGACCACATAGTTTCATAGCGAAGCACAGGTATCAAGCTAGTTCATAATAAAAGTGTGAGAGGGAAAACACAATGCACAAGCAGACAAAAGTACAAATGCTACTCCTCCTCACACTTCCATCCTGCCAATCTTTCCACAGCGGGACCTGGATTTCTCACAGTGCTTCAGCATTAAAATGTTGCATCTGAGCTGTGTGTGTCTGTGTACATGTATGTATGTATGTATGTATGTATGTATGTATGTGTGATGGAACATTTTATACACATGTATGTATGTATGTATATCTCCTCCACATCACCTATCTTCCAATCAAGGTTCATTAAAGATTTCCAGAAGCTTTATAATCATTGATGAAAAATGGCTGGTAAATTGGGAAACCTCCATCCATATGGAAACTACTTGCCTATAGAGAAGACCACAATTGCTACAAAAATGTATGTAAATGAAGAAAGTCAGGATTGTCTCAGACAAAGACTCATGTTTATGCTTCAGCTTGTCAAACCAGACATTCTTAAATTACGCTAGATCTTCAGTTGTACCAGATCCAGTTTCCCTAACTCCGCATGCCTGTGCCTTTGTAATTTACTGATTCAGTGAATGATTTTGACCTCTGTCCTTGATGATTGACTCTGACCATCATCAGATTTCAGATTTTCCTTTTGGGGGGAACAAAATACTCCCCTTGTCCCCATTTTGGTACTATAGAACAAAATAATTCCTAAGAATTCCCTCGAGTGACTTTTAAAATTAGAGGAGAATGAGTACACAGTTTTCCATGGTTTACCCTTAAAAATGTGCTAAAGTTAGCACTGCCATGCCATTGACAGTTTTGATTCCTGAAGTCAAGGAGTTTAATCATCTTTTCTATTAGGTGGGTCCAACGGGACCATATGGTTTGAGATGTTGCCCCATAAACACACTTTCCATTACTAGTGAGAGTATATGTTAAGTTTGGGAAAAGAGAGGCTGAACCAGAGCATGAGTGCAACAATACTTTATTATACAATAAAGGGCTGATCGTGCTTGCCACGCCTGGAAACTGGCTCGCAGCAATCAGCAACTGGTTGGACCCCGCAGCCTGCTTTTATAGCTGGCTGCTGGGGAGAACCAACCAATGAGGAAAAGGGGAGAACGCCCACTCAAAGTGAATGGACCTGAGTGAGAACTCCTAGAGTTCTCAGGACATAACACCCTTCCCCCAGATGCGAACACGCATAGTCTTTGAGGTAGGCAGGAGGTTTATGTTGGCGCCCGAACGGCGCAGCTCTGGAACGTTGTCTGTCCGTTCGGGGTCTGCCTGGGCAGGCAGAGTCGGCAAAGTGTCACCAGTGTGCCCTTCGGTTCGGGCATGCCCGGGGCTCGTAGGGTTGGTCACTGGGATGTGCTCCCATAGACTGGATCGGGCTGGTCAACCGTCTGGGCGCCGCTGTCCGTGTTCGGGCTTTCAGGACCGGCTGTAGGTGTGAACTGGTCGCCGGGCATGATGTGGATGTGGGGCTGAGGATGAGGCCTCCCTTCGCCTTGTGACTCTGGATCCCTGCTGGCGAGGGTGCTGAGGCGCCTACGCAGTTGGTCTATGTGCCTTCTCCAGACGCGGCCATCCTCCAGTCTGACCCGATACGACCGCTGCCCGGTGATAGCTACGATCTCGCCCGGGATCCACAGGGGGTCTCCAGCAAGTTCCTCGCAAAACTGGCTCCTGTAAGATAAAATGTCTAACCCCGATGTGGAAGCGAGGGAGAGTCAGGGCAGTATTGTGGGTGAAGTCTGTCCAATACAGTCCTCAGACGCCTGCCCATCAGGAGCTCAGCTGGGGACTTATTGGTGACTGAACAAGGAGTTGAGTGTTGGCTCATCAGGAACCGCGAGAGTTTGTGGTGCCAGTCATCCTTACTGAATCTAGCCAGGGCTTCTTTGGTGGTCCTGACGGCCCTTTCAGCCAATCCGTTACTGGCAGGATGAAATGGGGCTGTGAAAATGTGGCGGATACCTAGGTTGGCAGCAAACGGCTGAACTCGGTCGATGCGAACTGTGGGCCATTGTCGGAGACAATGGTGTCGGGTAGCCCGTGTTACTTAACAGGCGTGTTAGCACATTGGTGATTGCTAGTGTGGTGGTCGTGGATAGCTGTGCTACGTCAATCCATTTGGAATAGGCGTCCACGACCACTAGGAACATCTTCCCATGCAGAGGGCCGGCCAGGTCGATGTGAATTCTGGACCAAGGAGCGCTGGCGCTTTCCCATCTAGTAGGGGTGGCAATGGGTGGAGCAGGACGGGATTCCTGGCAAATGCTGCAGGAACTTACCCAATTGACAACGTCCTTGTCGAGACCCGGCCACCACACGTAGCTGCGTGCTAATGCCTTCATTTTCACGATGCCAGGGTGTCCCTCGTGCAACGCTTCCAGAACTCGGGCACGCAGTGAGGCCGGGATGACCACTCGAGTGCCCCATAGTAGACAGCCCTGCAAACTGGACAACTCCTGCATGCGAGTCTTGAAAGGTGTGAATTTGTTATCAACATTGCCACCCGGCCACCCCCTCCTCACCCAGTCGAGCACCTGGGCGAGCGTTTGGTCTGCCTTGGTTTTAGCAGCAATGTCCAGGGCAGTGATGGGTAGGTCCAACTGGGTGATCTCGAAAATAGCGTGGACAGGAGCAGGGTCTTCAGCCGGAGCCGGCAAGGGGCAGCGACTGAGTGCGCCAGCGTGGGACAGTGTTTTACCCGGCGGTGTATAAGTCTGTAGGAGTAGGCTGCCAGGAAAAGGGTCCACCTTGTCATCCTAGGGAGAGGACTTGAGGGGTCTGTTTGTCCCCGGCTAGTAGGCCCAGGAGGGGCTTGTGGTCCGTGACCAGCTCGAAAAAATGGCCAAAGAGAAATTCGTGAAATTTTTTCATGGCTGCAACAGCTGCTAGGGCTTCCTTATCGATCTGGCTGTAATTGCGCTCCATTGCAGAGAGTGTCCTTGAGAAAAAGGCGATGGGAGCCTCGGCGCCATTGGGAAGCCTGTGACTTAGTACCGCCCCAATTCCAAAAGGGAGGCGTCTGCTGCCAGCACTAAAGGGAGATTAGGGTCGAATTGAATAAGTACCGCCTCTGACATGAGTAGTGATTTGACGGCGTGAAAAGCATGGTCTTCTTTGTGCCCCCAGTGCCACGGTGACTTTTTATCCAGTAATCTGTGTAGGGGTCCAGCTACTGATGCTTTATGGGGCAAAAAGGATGCGTAAAAGTTCAATAGCCCCAAGAATGCCTGTAGTTCAGTTTTGGAGGTTGGAGTGGGTGCCTCGTGGATTGCCTTAACCTTGGACTCCAGGGGGTGAATGCCAGAGGCGTCAATTTTATAACCCAGAAAGTCCACCTGTCTAGTGGCAATGGCACATTTTGCTTTTTCAACTTGAGGCCATGCTGTCTGAACCTCTCTAACACTGCTCGAACTCTCTGGAAGAGTTGGGGTCTGTCCCTGGCCGAGACTAAGATGTCGTCAAGTAGGGTACTACACCAGGAGGCCCTGCAAAATCCGCTCCATGAGGGATTGAAAAATACCTGGGGCAACACTTACGCCAAATTGGAGACGCTTGCATCGGAAGGCACCCTGTGAGTGACAATTGTCTGGAGTTCCGCTGTTTGGTTATCAACAGGGAACTGCTGATATGCTTGAGACATGTCCAATTTAGCAAAAATGCTGCCTGGTTCGAATGTGTGTAATAAATGCTGAATGACAGGCACAGGATAAGCGCTAACTTGTAGAAATTTATTGATTGTCGCCTTGTAGTCCGAGCAAATTCTCAGGCTACCGTCTTTTTTGAGGGTGTGACAATGGGCGTCTCCCATTTGGCGAAATCTGTTGGCTCAATGACCCCTTGTTTTAACAGTTTATCCAATTCTGCATCTAGTTTTGGCCGAATGGCAAATGGGACCCTACGCGGTTTTAGCCTGATTGGGACTGCCTGGGGGTCGACTGAGAACGAGATGGGGGTACGTTATAACACCCCAGCTCATCGCTGAATGCATCTGAGTAATCAGCGAATAAGGAGTCAGTGTCTGAGGTTGAGACAGCATGGACTCCTGTTAGCCCTAGGCCGAGATAGGGAAACCAATCGAGCCCCAATAAGGTGGGGAGATTGCCGTTAACTACCACTAGAGGTAGGTGACCTTTAAAAGCTTTAAAACTGACAAGGAACTTGCCTCTGCCGATTACAGGAATGGTCCTCCCCTGGTAGTCCTTCAGGCTGAACTGGCACTTCTGGAGCCGGCTGGTTGATAGGCTGGGCTGGAGCCTCTTGAGGGTGTTCCACGAGATAATTGAGAGCGCTGACCCCATGTCAACCTCCATACGGCACAGTTTACCTTCTAAGTAAACGGAGAGAGAGATTTTACTAACAGTGCGGCAAGTGCGCTTGGCATGGTGGTGAGTGCGACAGTTCAATACTTGCCTCTGCGGTCCCGAGTGTGAGGGAGGTGCCTTTGTGCTGAGCTTTGAGGGGCTTGGCAGACTCTCGCGATGTGTCCCCTTTATGACAGTTATTGCAGGTGGCTCCTTTAAACTTGCAGGTGGCCTCTGATGAGATCCCCACAGGCTAGGCACAGGGTGATGTGCTTGGGTGGACCGATGTTTTCTTGTTTGGCTCCTACCTGCGGCCGTCTGTCGTTGGAGAGGCGGGTGGACGTCGTTATCATCACTGATGGTTTCCTCTACTACCACCTCCTCGGAGTGGACTGGAAGTGATGTCAGCTTGGCATTTGGGCCATGGATTTCGGTGGCTGAGTGCGCTGCCAGCTCCGCTGCCAAGGCCTCCTCAACTGCTTGTGCGAGGTTGAGGTCCCTTTTGCGAGAAGGCGCCTTTGCAGGTGGAGGTCCTTGACCCCACAGACTAATTGATTGAGGAGCATGTCCTCCAGGTAGGTTCCAAACCCACAATGCAGTGCTGCTGTTCTGAGGGCGGCCATATACTGATTGATGGTCTCCTTGTCCAATTGCTTCCTCATACAGAAGGTGAATCTCCTGGCAATCTGTGAGGGTCTGGGAGAATAGTGGTTAGTGAGAATTTCGAGTAACTCAGACCACGGAACGTTTTTCAACTCACGAGGGGCCACGAGGGCCGTGGCAGTATCGAAAACGGTGGCTCTGCAGTAGATCAGGAAATACGATTTTTTCCGATGCTCTCCCGCATCCGCCAGGCCGATTGCATCGATATAATGATTAAAGCGGTTCTTATATGATTCCCACTTCTCCTCATCCGGTTTGAACACTGGGAAGACTGGACTGGAATTCATGGTGCTGGGACCGGTAGAACTACCTGTGGAAAAATCTCTCTGGGCAGCAGACAATGTTTTAGTGCCTGTGGCAGGCAAGTGATTTCAGCTCTGGAGAGGCTTTTCGCAGTCCTCTCTTTCTCTCTGGGTTAACCACGTTTGGCTGTTAGCCGTTGGCGGCGTTTGGATTCGCGCCTGTGTGGGTGTCAGTGACTTGACTACAGCGCTGTGCTGTACCTTTAGGTTTGAAATTCAAATGGCAGCCGTTTGAATTTCGCGCCTAATACTGAGCGGCTGCGGCTTGCAGCGCTTCACTTTCCCTGTAGCTGGGCTAACAAGAGGCTACAGACGCTTCTAACTATCGATTCTGACCCGCTCTCTGGCTGCGGATCAGTGTTCTCTACTAATCGCTTGCTGGCCGCTTTCTCTGTCAGCGGATCAGCGTTTGCTCTTTTTGTTTGCTCTTTTTGTTTGCTGACCGCTCTCTCTGGCATGCGGATCAGCGTTGTTTATCGCCGCCGATCGCTCTCTCTGGCTGCGGATCGGCGGCTAGTGACTCAGCGGTTGCATGGTGCTTCTGGTAGCCATCCCATCCTCGTCGCCAGTGTTAAGTTTGGGAAAAGAGAGGCTGAACCAGAGCATGAGTGCAACAATACTTTATTATACAATAAAGGGCTGATCGTGCTTGCCACGCCTGGAAACTGGCTCGCAGCAATCAGCAACTGGTTGGACCCCGCAGCCTGCTTTTATAGCTGGCTGCTGGGGAGAACCAACCAATGAGGAAAAGGGGAGAACGCCCACTCAAAGTGAATGGACCTGAGTGAGAACTCCTAGAGTTCTCAGGACATAACAGTATATGTGTATATACCGGTCAGAGGTGATATTCAGCAGGTTGAGTAGTTCGAAGAACCGGCAAATCCCACCTCTGACTGGATATTTTACAATATCCTTCCCTTGCCACACACCCCAAGCCATGCCCACAGAGCCAGTAGTAAAAAAAATTGAATCCCACTACTGATACCGGTATGTAATCACTGTGTTTATCAGATGTGCTGCAGTGGTGCTTAACTCCAATATCCTTAATAAAATACAAACAGTAGAAGCCTCTGGAGGCAGCAACTTGGTAAGTGGCATCCATAAAACGAGCAGCATCTGAAAAGTCCCTAATAGATCCACATTTGTATTCTGTCAAAAGCTGGGGAAAAGAATACAGCTTTTATCTGGTGCTTCAAAATAATAGTGTTGGTGAACATTTTAGGAGCGGGGAAGGGAGGAAACAAATTCTACAACTTGGGAAACTCAAGAGGAAAGACCTTTGTTCCTTCTACAGATCTTACCTACAAAAAAGGCCCTTCATTTGGCTCAGTATTTTAGGTCGTTTGGAGTTTCATTAGACAAAAAAAACAACACTAGGCACATACTACAGTAGTAGTTAATTGGAACAATACTTAAGCTGTGGAAAAACATACTACCTGAAACAAAGTCCTGCACAAAACCCTGTTGTGATATGCTAATTCTGAATCAGTTAAACATCTGCATGCCTTCCAGGGAAAGCCTCACATTTAACATGTGTCATGTTTCCAATCCTGCCATTGATCGACAAGCATAGATTTTTTTAAAAGCGCTGCAATTATTTACAGAAAAAATGGATTCCATTCTAGGCAAACCACAGTCTACGTGCCACAGTTTTTATTTCTGGCTACTAAGGAATGGGCTAGGGATTGAGAACAGCTTGTTTTATATTTAGAAAGTTCTATGTTCAGTCCTGTCATTTCCACGCAAAGAACTACTGGAAGAACTGTTGGATAATTGGTGTATAAATAATAGGGAGCTAGGTTGAATAATATTGAGTAATAGTTCCATATTGTACCAGAATACTAGGTGGAGATGCTCGTGGCTCCATATTGCTAGCCTGATAGCAGAAGGAGACAGGAATGTACAGTACTTTATGGATCATCTCATAAGACTCATATGATCGTAAAAGGCAGAATGCTGAGATCTGCACCCCAACACAGAACCACCTTCCTTCATTTAGACTGGAGCATAGAAAGGGCATAAAACGTCATGGATTCAACATGGCAGGACACGGTGGAGAACATTTTTCAGGCCACTGTAGCTACGCTTGTGAGAGTCCAGCAGGAATCCTCTGTCTCTGAATTTGCTCATTTGGAAGTGGTGCTCTTTTCAACGGTCCTCTTATCAGATGGAGCATTTCCTTCATCAGTGTTAATATCCATGTAGCGAAACAATGAAAGGGCTTCCTATCAGTTCCAAATAGGACGTGAAAAGCTCTCAGCGTTAAGCACAGAGGATGCTGGAATAGGGCAATGGGAAACGCCTGAGTCACTGAAATGCCTCTTTGATTCCAGTAGTCTGATACCTTCAAAGGGGGTGGAAGGAGCAAAAGCCAGTCAGACAGACAGGCAAATGACAAGAACAGCAAAACTGGAAGGTGGAAGGTGAATTTCGAAGAAAAGAAGCTACTGGAGAATATGCAGGCTAGACATCTGAAAACAATGATTTGGAGAAAAATTAAGTGTTAACACTCCCTCTGAGTGTTAACAGTGGGAATGGTGAGCTGTAAGTCACAATGAAGCCCCCAGTCTCTTTTTTTGTAGCAAATGAATTTCTACAGAATCATACCACCTAAATTTGGTAGTATTCTCACACCAAAAGGGAAGAGATAAATAATAAATAAAGAAGGGATTTTAGGTCCCTGGTTTAGTTGGTGCATCTATTTTTAATAACTCTTTGAAATCCCACCAAGGTAAGTCAGAGCAACCAATCCAAGATTGTCACTAAGCAATATTTCAACATGGATCTGCTGCAGATTACTTGGTTGCTTGCTTGCTTGCTTGCTTGCTTGCTTGCTTGCTTGATTTCTATCATGTGTTTTAGTTTAGGAACTTAGAGCAACATATATAGAATCTATTTTTCCCTCACAGTAACAACCCCGTGGGGTTGATCAGGCTGAGAATCAGTGACCAGTTTAAGACAGCCAGTTTAAGACAACCTTCCATGGCTAGGAGAGGGGACTTAAATTGGGTCTTTCCAGTCAAAATCCAGTACCTTAACCCAGCTAGCAAGGACAATTTTAGATACATCATTTTTATCCACACTTTAAATTGTTATATGTTTAGGCATATGGAACATTTAAGTATATTGTGCAAATACACATATAAAGTGATCCCAGAGTCCAGTGAATAAATGTACACTTACTCCCCCCCACCCCCAACCCACACCAAGTGAAAATGATCCATTGACTTCTATGACCGAAACAAAAGACCTATGGAAGATGAGCTGGCAGCCCAAAATGTGGATTGTATGCCACCTAACAGCGCAGCAGAAAGGCCATAAAGATTATTAAAGATGCTCTTGTCAGTGAGTATGGGGAACATGATAGATTGCAACACCCTGCAACTCAGCACAATGGAACACAATGTCAGACAATGGGATGCAATACAATCAAATGCAATACAATTCTCGGGATTGCCGTGTAACTCAACACAATGCAATATCAACTAGCATCAGTCCATGAAACTGGCTTTAATGGCAGCGCAGAACATGTTCAAGTGATAATGCAGCCTGAGCCATTTCAAGTGAGGAGGGGTCTTTTGCCATTTGTTATGACGTGAAAAGGAATTGGCCTTAAGGCTCCAGCACATTAATTACGGTTTCCTCCAAAGGACTGAATGGAAGGCTGTCACTGCTTGTCCGTACGATCATGAACTAGGAGCTTCTTCTTCAGACAGATCTGTCCTGAAAAAGTTTAAGGAAAGAAGGCTTATACCTGTGTGCACACCATCAAAGGTGACAAATAAGTATCCATGTGTACATCTTCCAAGAATTATAGTAATTTAGTGATTGTTAAATTGAATGAATGAATGAATGAATGAATGAATGAATGAATGAATGAATGAATGGTGATATTGTAAGTGGCGGATTAAGGCTCACTGGTGCCCTAAGCACTGACAAATCTTGGTGCCCCCGTCCTTTGTACCTATTGTACAAACGAAGCCATATTCTCAACTTTGTGGTGCCCCCTTTGGGCCTGGTGCCCTTAGCAGGCTCTTAGTCTGCTTAATGGTTAATACACCACTGCATTGCCTACCAATTATATGTTGAAATCAAACATTCATTCATGTGATTTTAAACATAGATCAGGGAGAGGAAAAGGTCAGTTTTCCTTCTTCCTACCATGCATATTTTTTTCCCATTGGGTCAATAAGGAATTTTTTTTTTTTTTAGGCACAGCCTTCCTCTTTTTTGCTTGATTCTGCTGACTGTATACTAAGCTGCCCTGGGGCAAGTAAGGAGGTCACATTTTCTTCTGAAATCCAACATTGCACTTTGTTGGGAGGAGAACGCAAGCCTCCTGCCCCATCCCCTTCAACAGTTTCCTTCAGTAACAAGTTGGAAGTGAATCACTTTTTCTCCCTCCTCTGAAAAACTGTGAAATAAGTCACGATATTTTGTATCTTCTAGTATCTAGCAGATGTTTGACCAATCAGTTTAACTGTAAAGAAAAACAAATCACCACCTGTTAGGCAACTTACTCTACATCGTATTTTTTAATGGTACGCTACGCCTTAAGTGTGCCTTACTTGTTGCTTCATAGGTTGCCTGATGTTCAGCTAACTGCAGTATTTTTGGTACACAGTAAATCACATGCTGGCATACTGGGTGTAAACATAACTATATCTTGCTAAAGGTTAGCTAATTGCTTCTTAATTAACTATATTTTCTATTCTTATATTTTTAAAACTATTGTTCTTATATTCATTGCTGTGGAAATAGCCCCATTTAAGTCAACTTCTTGATTTCATTTGTCTGAAATGGCATAAAATGTTTTCCTGCCTAAGCAGGGGGTTGGACTAGAAGACCTCCAAGGTCCCTTCCGACTCTGTTATTCTGTTCTATAATGTTCTGCTCTGATCTGCTCTATTTTCTTCACTGCCTAATCTATCTAATTCCTTTTGCTTTTCCTGATTAGGTTTTTATGCAAAATTATACTTTGCATCTTTGGAATTTACCTACATTTGGCCACTGTAAGTTATTAATGGAAGTGCTTCCCATTAACACAGTGCAATACAGGTAGTCCTCATTTAATGACCACTTTCAGTTCAGTGACTCCTTGAAGGTTACAATGGCTTTGAACAAGGATATTTATAACTGGTTCTTATAGTTGCAGCAGTCACAACTGCAGCTGACTGGAATTGATTAGCTAGATCACATTTTGAGAGTTTTAGAACAACTTTGGTATCCCTAGGCCTGCCATTTACATGCTGCAAAAGTCCAGGTGAGTGCAACATAACAGCAGAAACTTCCAAATCTGTGCTTCTTTTTGGTGATCATCTGGAAATTTTGTAGGCCAGACCTGGTAGCCCTAGGTTTTTATTTGTTTCTAGATAGGCAGTATTTCAAACTACACAGGGTTGGAAGAGACCTTGGAGGTCTTCTAGTCCAACCCCCTGTTTGAGCAGGAGTCCTTATACTGTTCTGGACAAATGAGCTGTGGTGGTGCAATGGTAAGAATGCAGTATTGCAGGCTAATGCTGACTGCCAGCAGTTCGATTCTGACCAGCTGAAGGTTGACTCAGCCTTCCACCCTTCCGTAAAAGTAAAATGAGGACTGAGGTTGTTGGGAGCCATATGCTGACTCTGTAAACCACTTAGAGAGGGCTGTAAAAGCACCATGAAGCAGTGCTATTGCTAAAAGGCTGTCCAATTTATTTTCAAAAATCACCAGTATTAAAACACCCACAGCTTCTGGAGGCAAGCCATTCCACTGATTAATTGTTCTCACTTTCAGGAAATTTTTCCTTAGTTCTAGCTTGGATCTTTCTTTGATAAATTTCCACCTGTTACTTCTTGTCCTGCCCTCAAGTGTTTTGGAGAATAGATTGACCCCCTCTTCTTTGGGACAGCCCCCCCAAATATTGAAAGACTGCTATCGTGACTCCCCAGTTCCTCTCTTTGTTAGACTAGATTACATATCATTTTGCAAAGAGATGGAATAAGTAAGGGGGAGCCCTGTGACCCAGTAAAATGTAATTTCCCTATTGCATGTATAATCCCCCCAATTATTAATAAAGTTACAATAGACATATTAAAGACAAAAATGATAAAAATCACATTATTAGCCCACAGATAGCATCTGTGATTATTATTCCAATATATTAATGGTATTGACATTCAAAAGTTACATAATACATTTTTAGTTTTTCCTCTAACTCATTTAGGTGCTGGGCTATTGGAACTTCATGAGTCAGTGTGGAAGAGTGTTGTGATGTCTGCACTCTTTTTATCAAACAATACAAGTAGGACCTTTGAATCCTCCAGCCAAATTCTGCATTATTTTGGGGAGGGCAGGGAGAGAGAGAGAGAGAGAGAGAGAGAGAGAGACCACACAACAAGGATATCCACTTCCACAGAATCTTATGGAAAAGACCACTTACCCCTCTCATTGCTGAGGATATGATATCCTCAGCAATCCATGCAAGTAGGCACCACTCAGATTCATTCCATGCTTCCTCCTACAGATGGCTGTCCCAAAAGGTCCATTGCATGTCTCTCAACCAAGGATTATAGGGTAGGGTAGGGTAGGGTAGGGTAGGGTAGTCAAGTAGAATAGAATAGAATGGAATGGAATAGAATAGAATAGAATAGAATAGAATTCTTTATTGGCCAAGTGTGATTGGACACACAAGGAATTTGTCTTGGTGTAAATACTCTCAGTATACAAAAAGAAAAGGTACATTTGTTAAGAATCAAGAATCATAATGTACAACACTTAATGATAGTCATAGGGTACAATCAACAATCAAATTATACTAGGAAACAGTCAATATAATTCAATCAAGTCTTGGGAAGGGGTTGGACTAGATAACCTATGAGGTCACTTCCAACTCTGATTATCTGTTATCTGTTAAATGATTTAAAATAAAGTAGTATTTTCATGATGTACTCTGATATGATACCTACTGTTATCTGTTTGGACACAAAGGAATTTGTCAAAATATAATCTCTCTACATAAAAGCTTTTGGTTATAGTCTCCTCCCAAAGAGATGTTTCCATAACAAAGCAAATGCTGGGAGAAAAAAAATAATTCTCTACTCCAGTTCTTGACTTGTAGTTAATTAGGACCAGGACTACCATACATATAGTGCCATCCGGTACAGCTGTTGGCCATACTGGTTTAAAATGATAATGGTAAAATCCAACACAATTGGAGGACCTCAGATTGGGGAAGGATGAAATGGGTAGTGGTGGCCTGGAAGGGTAATATCTAAATCTATGGAGAATAAATTCTTGGCTCAGTTTGCAGAATATATTTATCTTGGTTATTGAATGTCCCCTTACTCTGAGATGGCAGAATGTACTGAATCATCAATCAGAACTATTGAGGCATTTAAAAGTTAAAAATTATTTTAAGATAGGTGTTGATTTTGATTCTTTAAATTTAAACCATGCTTCCTATATCAGTGGGGATAAAGTTGTTGGAATCCCTGATGCCCTTTAATACTATAATTCAGTGTAAAGTGACCCTGAGCAACAAGGCATTAAGGTATGGAGTTATATTTTAGGGAGAAGTACAGAAAATGAATGTATAATAAAATAAATAGAAGTGTACACAAGGGTTGATGACAAGATGAAGGTGCCAGCCTCACAATTAAATCTGTTTGAATACCTTGTAGTCAAAATAGAGTTTTCCTGTCTATGTAATGTACAGGTAATCTTCATTTAGTGATTGCCTTATTTAGCAACCATTCGTAGATATGACAGTGATAGAAAAGTAACTTTGTATCCAATCCTCACGTTGACAATGTTTTGCAGGTCTATACAGCAAAGGAAAGTGGAAATAAGACCATAAGCACAATTTTCAATTTCACTTAACGCCTACTTCACTTAGCTACTGAGTTGCCACTTCCAACTGTGGATACTAAACGAGGACTACCTGTAATGAATTATGTATAACTATTGAACAAACTTGTTGATGTCCTACATAATCCTTTAACAATCTCTTGTGGGGTCTCCCTGAATCAGATTGTCTGGAAGCCTGTTGGACATTGTTATAGGGTATTTTGATAAAGTAGCTTTGTTTCAGATCTCCATTCTTTTGGTTTATACAGTATTATAGTAATCACTACCTTTTCCATAACACTGTGAAAATCTTTCAAAGGAGGCGCTTTGGAATGAGGAAGCTAAAATTATTAAAGCAGCCAAATCATATTCCAGGCTCACCTGCTTTGGGAGCTGCTCTTAGCACTGCCTCTACTTTTGTACTTATCTGTGCCTGTAGGCTGCCACTTTATTTCATTCCCCCCCCCCTCCCCCCAGTGAACTGAAGTGGTCATTACCGAACATGCTTACAGAGTAAGCATGATAGCCATATATATATAGCCAGAAGAAAAAAATGCAGTTGCTTTCACATTGGAAAGAAGTGCTCTGGGCATGCTCTGGCATGTTAACAAACCACGTGGCCTGGGATTGCAAAATATGCTCAACGCAAAAGCACTAACTCATAATCAAAGCAGGCCGATTGTGCAAAGGCTGTTGTTAGATCTTTAACAGAACTGCTAAGCATCCCAATGTAAACACAGCTCATGAGTCTAACATACGGCCAGGCTGTCACATCCCCTTGGCCCTTTCTGATGTGCACAGAAACTTTCTAGTGACAACAAAAATAACTCAGAGAAGTAAAAGATTCCAACTTTGCAGAGATTTGAATGTCTGTAGAACAGATATTATTCTTGAAACATTCCCATGGTTGTACTCTTTTAAATAAGATAATTATACTAGCCTAAGAAAACACATAACACAATTATTAATGCTTTTTTGTTCTACTAGAAAGCCTACGCCCCCCCGAAAAAACCATGAGGGTAATTTACAATTTCATATCTGTTGGCATATATGTCACAATAAGGTGTGAAAGTTTTTTTTAAAGGGCTTGTATCATGATGATGCTTAGCAATCCTTCCTCAGATCCATAAATGGGTGTCCCACCTCAAAGCAGCAGACTCTTAATGAAAGTAATTCAAGGTTAGGTAGGCAAATAATTTTGATTCCATGGACCATAGGCTATTAAACTGACCCAGTGCAAGAAATGCCATATCAGTTCACTGGTTGTTAGGCAACTGCACTTAAGTGCCCTGAATTGGTAAAAGACAAACCTGCGTCTCTTCATAAGCTCATCTTATGAGCCGTGGTGGCGCAGTGATTAGAGTGCAGTACTGCAGGCTACTTCTGCTGACAGCCGGTTGCCTGCAATTTGGCAGTTCAAATCTCACCAGGCTCAAGGTTGACTCAGCCTTCCATCCTTCCGAGGTAGATAAAATGAGGACCTAGATTGTTGGAGGCAATAGGCTGACTTTGTAAACTGCTTAGAGAGGGCTGTAAAGCACTGTGAAGCAATATATAAGTCTAAGTACTATGTCTCCTCAAAATGAGATGGAGTCACTTAGCTTTTTGAAATCACTTGGTGGGACATTCACCACAAGACAGGAGTACTCTCCCCATATGATCAGCTGTCTCCTTAGCCTCAATGAATTAATTAATGAAGAGATGTAAAACAACCAGCCTTACAATGGGCAATAAAGATATTGCAATGGTGAATACCTTCTGTCTTTAAGGATAACCATCTATAATAAATGCAGAAATATGGTGCAGACTACCACTTGGTAGCGCAGCCATGAAAGCTTTGGAAAAGATATTCAAATGCTGTAATGTGTCCATACCTATAAAGACTAGAATGACATCATATGCCCTGTGACAATTTATGGAAGTGAAAGCTGGACTTAAAAGAAGCAGAACAGAAAGAATATTGGTGCTTTTGAACTTTGATGTTGGGTAAGATTTGTTAGAATATGGTGGACAGCCAAGAAAACAAGTGGATGGATCATTGAACAAATGAACCCAGAGTTCCCATTCAAGCACAAATGACAAGGCTCAAATTATCCTACAGTATTTCAGATACATTATCCAAAGGCCCAGCTTTCTGGAAAAGGCTCAAATGCTGGGAAAAGGTGGGAGGAAAGAGAAGAGGACAACCAGCAGCAAGGTGAAAGGACTCCGTTACAGAGGCAATGAGTGCACCATTGGGAAACATGAAAAAAGAGATTAGGGATAGATGGTTATGTAGAAAATTAATATATGTGGTCACTAAGAGTCAAAAATGATTTCATGGCACATAATTAATCAACCTTTAACCTTTCCTGCCTCCTGAATCTCATGCACCAGCTAAAAAATTCCCAAGGCTGATGCAGAAATCCTCCGGTTGTCCTATTGCCAAGATACGGCCTGAGGAATCTTTTCATCTAGGGGTATGAAAAATGCAGGAAATCTCCCTGTGAATTGATTACACATCATCTTTTTCCTCTCTCTTCATACATTGCAAACTCCTTCTCCTCTCCTTCTTTCTGAGTCTCACATTAGGTACTGGCACCCTCATGTGGACAAAAAATACCACTGTGCCTTATTGGACATTTGTTTTGTTTTAGAATCCCCATGTATCGTAAGGCTGTATTTGTGTGAAAGACAGCATGAGAAAAATTACAGTTTCTTCATCTCAGCAATAACTTTTGTATCAAAGGATTGCAGAAGAGAATGTAGGAATTAAAGGAAATATTCATAAAATTGTAGCACCCATATGAGTTGGAAGGACTTTAGAAATCATTTAATCCAAAGAAAAAAGTGCATAAAAAGAAAAAAAACAAAATAGACATATATAATATACAGACAAGATTAGTGGTCACCAACTGGTGGGCCGTGGCCCACTGGTGGTCTGTGAGAAAATTTATTTGGGGGTGACAGAGAAATGTCACCCCCAAAGCACCCCCCAAAGCAATTAATCCAGGCTGCGTGGGAACACAAGGCTGTGCTGGCCTGCGGGAACACAAGGCTTGTGTTGCTTGCATTGCGAACAACACGAGGTAGTGAGGGGAGGGGGGGAAAGGTAAGGGGGACCTGTCCCACTTGCCCCACGCACCTCGCCTGGCCACCGGGCTGCTTCTTTCCGCTTCTTTCTTCTTCTGCTTTTGGCTGCACACAAGGAAAGCAGCAAAAGTCTTTCTTCCTCTCCCCCAAACTCTGCCAGAAATGAGTCTTTGGGATCCTGCAAGGCATCCTGCTCCAAGAGGCTGTGCCAGTGCAACAAGTCTCACAAAGACTCATTTCTGGCAGAGTTTGGGGGAGAGAAAGAAAGATTTCTGCTGATTCAGCTGCTTTCCTTGCATGAAGCCAAAAGTCTCTCTCTCTCTCTCTTTCCCCCTCCTTCCTGAGAACGGAGCTGGAGACGGAGCTGAGATCCCAAATGAAGAATAATCGATCAGTGGGAAAAAGGGATAGGAATTTTCCTGCAGACTTTGTTTGGAGATTTTCCAAGGGTCTCTGCTGCTTCTGCTTTTTCTGCTCTGGGATGACCAAAGGGCCATTCCTGTGACTACTGCAGCTCTGGAATATGGGACCGACTTTCCCACCAATGTCAGCAAGCCAACCATCAGTCAAAATTCATATTAGTGGTCTGCGGGATTTAAAATTATGAGTTTGGTCATCCCTGAGATCCAAAAGGTTGGCGACTCCCTGGACTAGATGATCTCTAAAGTCTTTTCTTGTCCTTGTTGGTTTGGAGAAACTCTGACCAATTCTGCCCCACCTTCTTTCTACCTGATGGTCCTTCAGATACTTGAAGACACCTATCATCTCTCTAGTCTTCTCTTCTCTAGGCTAAACATATGAAATACATCCAGCTGTTCCTTGTAGGTTTGTTATCCCAGATACTTTATCATCTTAGATTCTCTCCTCTGAACATGTTCCAATTTGTCAACAACCTTTTTAAATATGCAGTGCCTAGAATTAGTCACAATATTTTAGATCAAGGATGTCAAACTCCAAGCCCGTGGACCAGAGGCGTCATGCATTGGCCATGCCCACACCAGGTTTAGTGAAGGGGAAAAAGTCCCGATAAGTCCCAACATAAATTTGACACCCCTGTTCTAGATGAAATCTCATCAAGGCAGAATAGAAACAAACAATGAATTCTCTTAATCTTGCCATTCTTAAATTTCTGTTGAAACACATGTAGATTTGCTTTTTTGTTCTTTCTTATATGCAGCTGCATCAAACTGTTGTCTCATGTTTAGCCTGTGATCTACCAAGACACCTAGAATTTCCTTCATGTACTTCTGACAACTACGTATTGTCAGAATAACATTACCCTCCCAATCCTATACTCATGCCTTTGATTTCTCCTACCATAACACAGGACTTTGCAGTTGTCCTTGTCAAAATTCATCTTGCTGGTCCCTAATCCATTTTTCCAGCTTGTGGAGATCATCCTGAATCTTGACGCTCGCCAGTAAAGCATTTGCTACTTTTGTATTATATGTAAATTCAGTGACAATATTTTCAAACCTCTTGTTTTCTAGTACCTTATCCAAGTTATTTATAAATATGCTGAAGTTCTCAAGGACCCATAGGATCCATTGCTCGACACTTCTATTCAACTTGACATGGAGTCCTTGAAGTATAGTCGTGGGTTACAATTGTTCATCAGCTTGATTAATTTTCTGAATGTATTTAATCTGTTCTGGAGACTTAAACTTGTCCACGGTCACTGATTGCTCCTCAATTATCTTTTCTGGGCTGTTCCTCCTATTTGTGTCAATTGTTATTTTAGTTCACTTTTAGGACAAAGACTGGAACAAAATAGAAAATGAGTAGGTCTGTTACCTGTTATTGTTCAACCATATTTCTCAAATGTCCCTTTTTCTTTTTTTTCCTCTTCTTTTATTCTTCCTTCTTCCTTCCTGAGATAGAACAGGTGGTCCTCCTTTAATAACCACTCATTCAGCCACCGTTCAAATTTGCATAGGCACTAAACTAATATTTAAACAATCAGGCCTCCAGATCAGGGGTGGGATACAAATTTTTAACAACCGGTTCTGTGGGCGTGGCTTAGGTGATGGGCATGGCTTGGTGGTCATGTGACTGGGTGGACATAGCTTGGTGGTCATGTTATTGGCTGGGTGTGGCCAACTCAATATCACTCACATCGAGGCACGCATCTCCTTGCCTGGCCTCTCATGACTGTGGGGATGCTGCAACAGTCGTAAGTGTAAAAAATGGTCATAAGTCACTTTTTTCAGTGCCATTATAACTTTGAATGGTCACTCCACACAAGCAAAGTACCAGCAAAGGAGTGGGAAAAAAACTCCAGAGAAGTTCCCATGAGACAGGAGTCTAGTCCTGCCAAGAATGTAATAAGGGTTAACGGACAGGCAGTTTCTGTAAGCAACACCAGAATGTTTCCTTCCTGCCTTCCTTACAGGATTAGGCCATTAATTTCTTCTAATAACTGGTTCCCTGAACTGCTTAGAATGTTAATAACCGATTCTAATGAATAGGTGCGAACTGGTAGAATCCCAACCCTGCTCCAGATTCTAGTGGTTGCAGCAACCCCATAGTTACTTGTTCGCAATCTGGATACTCAGTGGCAAGATTATAATTGCATTGTAACAGCATCCCACGGTCATATGATCACCATTTCAACCTTTACTTGACCAAAAAGTAAAGTCAAATGGCAATCATGTGATATCCTCATTTAATAACCTCCTGCGATTCACTTAATGATGGCAGCCGGGAAGTGACAGAAATGTCCCAATTACCATCATTAACCAAGGACATGCTCTTTTTCTTTACCTCTCTTGTAAGCTTAGTTCTTTATGACTTTGTTCCAGAAAATATTACCTACCTGCCAGTATGTTGAGTGTCTACCTATCTGCTATTCACATCTCTTTTAAATTTTAGCACAGTGGAAACCTCCACACAAAAGCTGCAGGTTTCTAGGCTGCTACACAGAAGGGCAAAACCTTTGTCCAACTGGGATACCTTGAAATTTCAAGGTATCCTGTTGGGGGAGGCATTAAATTGGAGGGGGCATTAAATTCTGCCAAGTTGTTGTGGGGGGCATTAAATTTAGCCAAGGCTGTTCTGAACTTGGGAACCATTATTTGTACAAAATGTAGTTAAACCAATAAGAGAGGATGCAAGTCTAAATGTGTGTTTCAGTTTTGAACACGTCAGCCTCATGGAGTAAAAACCATGTTAGGAATATGTCATGGGACTTGAAATATGTTCCATCAGAATTCGCACTGCACCCTCTCTAAAGAGATTTATAAAAACTCTGTAACAAAGTACAGTAGTACACCCGCTTCTTTTCCTGAGGGAAGGGACTGTCTTATTACAACTGTTATCCATTTTTGTAAATTGCTGTGGAAATACTTCTTGGCTGAAGAGTAGGGCAAACAACTGTCAAATAAATAGAGATTTATCAAACTGTGTAGTTTGATGAGATCTTACTTGCTTAGTCTTTAGCAGACAAAGCAGCCAGTCATGTTTATATGTTATATCTGAGGCAGTTTAAGACACTTAACCTTTCAGGATCAAAGTGCCCGAGTCCCAGCAAACAAGATTGCCAAGTTTAAAACCTTTGATTCTGCCAAGGTGGTGGGTAGGAAGCCCAAACGTTGGAAGAATGAAGCAGCAGCAGCAGGAAAGACATCAGAAGAAGCCATTCAGCAAGATCAACACCTTCAAATAGTCCCATCCTGAGCAGACATAAAGACCACAGAAAGGAATGCTGATAAAGGAGCCATTCTCCAAATGCCACGAGGACTCCTGTTGGCATCTCCGAGCCTTTTGTTCTTTCTGTGCCAGGTATGCAGGCTGTTAAAAGCCGATTGCTAGCGGGGGACTTGGTAGGGGCTGCCTTGGAAGTAATGAGAAGTTCCATTGACAGTGTCCCAGCCTTTGAACTGAGTGAATCTCGGTCTGGAGTTCCTCTTCAGCTGCAGGGGCTGTGTGTGACTGGACCATTCTCTCGGATGCCACTTCTCCACTGGGCAAGCATTTCCCTGTTGTCAATGGAGACGATACATGTAAGCTCACGCTTTTGAAGTTTTTTTTTTTCTTCTGGAAATAGGCAAGGAGGATCATTGGATGCTGAACAGTTCCCAGATAGTTAGGTACAAAATAGGAGATGCTTTCAGAAAGAAAGAAAGAAATATTTTCTGAAAAAATGTAATATATTCGCAAGAAACATCACAGGTGTAATATGATGTCTCATAAAGGATCAATGACATAAAAAAAAGTTTTGCATTATTAATAAAAAAACTCTGTGCCATTCAGATATTTACAAATTTTCTGGATGAAATAGTTCAAGTTTCATCTATGTGATTACTTGTTGTTTCAGGACATAAGAATGGTTATCTTGGAGGTCATTATGTTTAATCTATAGCTTGTCTTTGCCAACTAGAAAACAAGAGAAATGTTTTTTTAAACTAAGCATTTTCTGTTAATCAGTTTAACTTTCTCTCTATAAGACCATCAGATATTGTGAAGCAAAGTGCAATACAAGAAGCCACAGAAATCTCCCTAGAGTTTGCATTTTGTTGTTGTGTGTCAAATGACTCCTTTCTCGATCATCATATTCAATTTTGACTAGAGACCTGCAAAGAAGCACAAAATGGAAATAGAATGATAGAGTTGGAAGGGACCTTGGAGGTCTTCTAGTCTAACCCCCTGCTCAACCAGACAAATGGTTGTCCAATCTCTTCTTAGATACTTCCAGTGTTGGAGCATTCACAACTTCTGGAGGCAAGTCGTTCCACTGATTGATTTTTGAACCGTCAGGAAATTTCTCCTTAGCTCTAAGTTGTTTCCTTACTTGATTAGTTTCCGCCCATTGCTTCTTGTCCTGCCTTCAGGTGCTTTGGAGAATAGTTTGACTCCCTCTTCTTTGTGGCAGCCCCTGAGATATTGGAATACTGCTATCATATCACCCCTAGTCCTTCTGTTCATTAAACTAGACATACCCAATTCCAGCACCATTCTTTATGTATTTTAGTCTCCAGTCCCCTAATCATCTTTATTGCTCTTCTCTGCACTCTTTCAAGAGCAAACCATAGATACAAACTCAAGGTTAACCACACCAAACTTGATTGCAGAAAATACAAGTTCAGCAACAGAGTGGTCAATGTCTGGAATACTCTACCTGACTCTGTGGTTTCTTCTCCAAACCCCCAAAACTTTACCTTAGACTGTCTACTATTGACCTCACCCCTTTCCTAAGAGGTCTGTAGGGGGCGTGCATAAGCGCACCAATGCGCCTACCATCTGTCCTAATGTTTCTTTTATTTTTCTTATATGTACCCATTTCATGTATTCATAACTATGTATATACTTATACCTATTATCTTGTAAGCGATTGACAAATCAAAATAAATAAAATAAATAAAATTAAAAAATAGTGGCAACCAGTGATGATTTGGATTAAATTTCTGGAAGATGCTCCATGCACTTTGATGACAAGTAAGCATCATCAAGGTTTTTTTTGTTTTTGTTTTTTTTGATGGTGAAGTCAATAGCAGCCTTAGGGAACCACTTTTCTTCCTGAGCCAGGACTATCTCTGTTCATTAAACAGTGGAAACATTTTTCTGGATGGATTGGGAGCAAATGTGGAGTAGCACCCCTGGGCCCCTTTTCTTTTTGCCACCCCAGGCCTTTCCAAGCCTCTCATCCAACAAGGGCCAGGATTGACCCCTACCTGGAGTTTAGGATGTTACGCTGCTTGCCTGGACTTTTAGATGCCTCACCCTCTGGAGTGACAGGCATGCCTTTGTGGAAGGCAAGATTAGAGCGAGCCCACGGCTGACCGACAGGCCAAGGCAGCCTTAGCCCAGGTGACAGGAGCAGTGAGGCCGGTGCTCTGCTGAAAAACAAGGCAGAGGAGAGAGAAAAGTGACAGGCTTGGAAGCGGGCCAGGGGAAGGAGGGAGAGGAAAAGGCTGCTGCACAAAGGGCCAGCCTGTCTTCACACCTGCTTGGACATACAGGGAGCATGGAGACCGAGAGGCGTATGGTGGGGGACGGACACTGACAGATAGAAGCAGGGGGAAAATAATTCTCACTGAAAGAAGCATGTCATTTGGGAGATAGCTCCGCGAGACACTTCAAATAAAGGGAAGCAGCCGTGGTGACAGGGTACATTCTTTGCCTCAAATGTGCCGCAGGGCTGGGAGTGCCAGAAACATTAGAAGAGGGAGAGAGAGAAAAGGCTATTTGAGTCGCATCAAAGGCAACCACCACTGACACAAAGTTCTTTGCAGTGATCGCCAACCTGAAAGCCAGCACAGAAGGGGAGGCTTTGTTCTTTGATTGTGCAGCCACTTGACTTGCTCCTTTCCAGCGCTGGGCTGTTGTAAGTAGGTTGGGAGCCTGCCATTTATCTTTTCATTAGGGGGACCAGAACTTCAGCAGAGGTGAGCCAGGCTCTGAATGGAACGCCGCCAAAGCCAAGCCAGAATCTGGGCCTTGTGCAGAGATCCAAAAAGGAAGAACTTCAACTCTTCCCTACCATTGTTTCTCGGGCAGAAAATCTGGACTAGGTGTGAATCCTATGGAGTTAGGGGTGACTTGCTGTTGTCCTCTGGATTTGTTAGAACCACAGTTCCCTGAATTGCCAGATAGCTCAGCTGTTGATGAGACTGCAAATTTGGGGCATTGTAATCCTAACAGTTCTAGAGAACTCCAAGTTGGAAAACTTATCCCACAGTGAGCCCAAAGAAGTTGCATCCCGATCCACCAAAGAAGGATGTTGAAGACCAGCACTAACCACAGCAACGGCAAGACAAACACTACCCCAAATGTTTCCATGTTCTGTCCCCGACGTCTAACAACAATCTGTGTCAGAGGCAATTGCAACCTTCTTGATGCCTCTGAGATACCTGTTTCTGCAAGGGAGGCTTTACAGTGAGGGAGGGTCATTATACTGAGCCTTCAGTAATATCACAGTTGCCTGTCTGAAAAAGTTTTTTTGTTCTTCCTCCAGTCATCGGACCATTTTCGTCCAATTTTATTCTAAATTCCCCTGGATATATTTCTGTCAGGCGCAAGGAGCCAAGACATGATGAATTGCTCAAAGAAGCTACTTTATTGCTATTTACCTATAGATAGAAATCTTGCCAGACTAAAGTACACTCTGCATAACTATCAGATAAGTACTGTAATGATTTGGGGAGGGTTATTCCTTCTGGGCCTCCTTCTGCATACTAATGACTCAAGACTGATTTGCCTCTTCACTCCTGCCTGCAACTCAGTGCCAGATTAAGTGGTGGTATTTTACCGGTTTGGCCCGGTGCTGGCGAGCCAGTAGCAGCAATGAGCAATGGAGATTGAACCGATTCTCTCCGCCACTCTGCTGTTGGGCCTGCCCGCCTGCCCGCTGCACTCCCATACTCACCTTTATCCGCTGAATTTGAAGTGCAGCTGCTTTGCGAGGCACAGAACACTGCCCCGCAGCAGCAGCTGAAGCAACCGGGATCATGCAGGCTTTCAGGAGTTGAATTAGAACACCTCTGAGCCTGCATAAAAGCCTCTGCACCTGCGCAAAGTGCACGTTTGGTGTGCGCGTGCACACAAAGTGTGAACACACATGCAAAGTGTGCTCACCAAGCCACACACCCCGAACCAGTGGCAAAAATATTTGAATCCCACCACTGGCCAGATCCCACTACAATTTCCAATGATTGTCCAAGTTATGAAATTTGCCTACATACCACTGTAAAATAGTCCTCAATTTACAATAATTTGTTTAGCAAACATGCAAAGTTATAACAGTATTGAAAAAAGTGACTTACAAGTTACTGGTCCTGACATTTTGAACCATTGCATCATTTCCACGCTCATGTGATCAAAATTTGGGCCCATGTATTTACAATGGCTGCAATGTCCCAGGGTCGTGTGACTGCCATTTGTGATCATCCCAGCCATCTTCCAACAAGCAAAGTCAAAGTGGGAAGCTGGATTCACTTAAACAACCACAATGATTCATTCAACAACTGCAGTATCCACTTCACCGAAGCCATGTAATGTTTGTCTAGCATAGGCTGGATGGCCTCTTGTTAAGATTCTCTCCACAAATCTTGAGGCCTTACTTAGCATATTATAAATAAGAACAGTAACAACAATAATGCAAAGCAACACATGCTGAGAATCTTTTAAAGTAAAATGAAGTGGTGTTGGAGCTCAGCACTACTCTCCTGCTCTACCACCTCACTCAAGAAATGATCTTTCTAAGTCTTCCCTACCTGTCAACACAATTGTGCCTCAGGTTGGACAAGATAGTAAGGTTCAGATGTTTTCTTAAGTTTTCGTGGGTACTTACATGTATACTATTCAGCTTTGTTCGGGTATTTTCCCATGTCATTATAGTTGTGCTTTTAAAGTTGTAGCAATGTTTCGGCAGAATCTCATCTGCCATCGTCAGGCTTCTGTATTGTGTTCGCTTGTGAGTCAGACTTTCACAGCCGTTTCTGTTTTATATTTGGGGCTAGCCTACTGCTGTGCCAGAATGGTTTTTTCTTCATCCTGATTGTTGGGGGTCTTGGTCTGTGTTTATTGGTCTTGGAGTTTGCTGTGTTCTGCTTGATTGGTGTTTCTTATATCTTCTGTCTATTTTGTGCCTTTTTTTGTCTTGATTGGCTGGCAACATTGTGTTCCTGTATTGGAGGCTTTTAGTGCAGCTTGGCTCCAAGTAAATGGACAGCTATCATTTATTAGGAAGCTAGGTTTCATCTGGGTGCCTGGTTGGGGTGTGTTTGAGCTGGAGGTATCAGGGGGGATCTGTTTGTGCCCAGGTGTTTGTCTGGCTTGTGGTGTGGAGAATTTTTTGTTTGTGAGTGCAGGCTTCCAAATGATTGACAGTCTGGTGGAATCATATCTTCTATTCATGCTTTCAGGTCTTTTTTCAATCTCTATGGCTTCCCTGATAATTCTGTGGCTGGGGTTTTTTATAGTGGCTAGGGTTTTGGTGCCACTGAAGTCGATGCTATGACCTGTTGCTTCCATGTGTTGGACTAGTGAGGAAGTGTGTTCCAGCTTTTTTACTGCATTTTTGTGTTCATCTAGGCGGGTACTTATTCTTCTATTGGTCTGTCCAATGTATGTGGCAGGGCATGATGCACAGGGGACTTCATATATGCCTTGGTTTTCCAGGTCAATTTTATCTTTGGGGTTTCTTAGGATAGCTGATATTTTTCTGTCTGTTTTGAAGGCAGTCTTGATGTGATGCCTGTGTAGCATCTTGCTGATTTTGTCTGTAGTACCTCTTATGTAGGGCAGGACAGCTGTTCCATAGGTCTGTTCATCTTCTGGGTCTCCATTATGTCTCAGCGTGTTTTTGTGGATCAAGCCAGTGATTTTGCTTTTGTGGAAGCCGTTAGCTGTCAGTACTTTAGCCAGGGTGCATAGTTCAGTCTTTACGTGTGTCTTGTCTGCCAGGTGTTTGGTTCTGGTGATTAGTGTTTTGGCCACGGAGTTTATTTGTGCTGGGTGGTGGTGGGATTGGGTGTTGAGGTAGCGGTTGGTGTGTGTTTTCTTCTGGTATATGGTGTGTCCTAGTGTTCCATCTGTTTTTTTGTAGATTAGTACATCTAGGAATGGTAGTTGTTTGTTTCCGTTTCCATGGTGAACTTGATTTTGGGGTGTGTGCTGTTAAGGTGTGTTAGGAAATTGTTTAGGTTTTCTTTTCCATGGGCCAAATCACAAATGTGTCATTGAAGTATCTTAACCATAGTTTGGGTTTGTGGGTGGCATTAGCTAGGGCTAGCCCCAAATTTAAAACTGAAACGGCTGTGAAAGTCTGACTCACAGACGAACACAATACAGAAGCCTGATAATGGCAGATGAGATTCTGCCGAAACATTGCTACAACTTTAAAAGCACAACTATAATGACGTGGGAAAATACCCGAACAAAGCTGAATAGTATACATGTAAGTACCCACAAAAACTTAAGAAAATATATATATATATATATATATATATATATATATATATATATATATATATATATAGTTTTCTTAAGTTTTCATGGGTACAATACACACACACACACACACACACACACACATATTATTAAGTTAAGGACTCAAGTGAATGTTGGAATATATATTTTACTTGGTGGAAAAATAGAGCCACAGGGCAGCTTCAAAATGTATAAAATCTATTAGGCTTTATTATCTAATCAACTTGGAGAGACATCAGCTGACCAGCAATGACTGGGAAAAGAGGCAATACAGGTAGGATAGTGATCACTATTAGTGACAACAAATTTCATTCCAATATAGTTTCCTCCTAGCTAAAGGATGGGAAATTAGCACTTGAACTCTGAAGCGACAAGGCTTACTACTCACAAGTTTTCAACCTGAGAAAAATCAAGATAATTTAGTCACATGCGCCCTCAAGTGGTACATCAGAGGCTCTATGTGAAGTAAATTCTGCAAAGGACATTCTGAAAGCATCCATTTTAGCAGCATTACTGCATTTCCAATTCTACTTGGTAGATTTTTCTCAATTCATTTTTTTAATCAACTCCCATTTGTTTTCCTTCTTGTCACTGATGTGTTCCTTTTTCCCCACTGAAGCGGTGGACCTACTTATTAAGATACTGACAAGCTCTTCCTAGGTTTCTCGAAAACATTCCCACCTCAACTGCAACCATAAATATGAATTAAAGGTGTAACAAATAAAGCCTCCAATCTTGAACAATTATTTTCATACACTTTTACAACAGGTCTTTACCTTGCTGTTTATGAAAAGAGTCTATGCTGGGTCAGATCTGTAGGTAGCTTAGGGAGGGGAGGTTTTTTGCCTGCAGTATTAAAATAGTCTCTCTAACCACCAATACCTACATGCTTCTATAATCAAAGCTATGTGTAAAAAAAAAAAAGCTTCCAGGGCCTATACAACTTCCAGTAACCTGACACGAATGGTTTAGTTTTCTTAACATAGCAGGTTATCTCTTCCATCTCAGTAGTGCTAGTACTAGGAGTAATAATCGTATTTTGCTCCAGTTCTCCACTCCAGAGGATATCTATTTTCATAGGCATTTACTTGGTGAAATGATGGTTAATTATTAACAAGGACCAAGGAGGCAGAAGACTCAATACTGTTAGCTTTGTTTTGATCCTCCAAAACAAGAGTTGATTGGGCCACACTGAGGCAAAAGGGAGCTTGAGCACATTAATTTCATTCAGCCTCCCTCTCTACCTACACACACTCTTCTTTGCCTATAGTCCAATCCAGAGGTGGTATTCAGCCAGTTCTGACCAGTTCTGGAGAACCGGTAGTGGAAATTTTGAGTAGTTTGGAGAACCGGTAAATACCACCTCTGGTTGGTCCTGTCCGCATCTATTCGCTGCGTCCCGAGTCCCAGCTGATCGGCTGGGTCTTCTTTTGTTGCCCTGCACAGGAGAATGGAGCTGGAAATCAGGTTAGTGGGGTGGGCAGAGAATGGGATTTTGCAGTAACCTTCTCCCAGGAGTGGAGAAGGAATAGGGATTTTACCTTTCCTCTGCCACACCCACTAAGCCACGCCCCATCCACCAAGCCACACCATGCCCACCAAGCCACGCCCACAGAATCAATAGTAAAAAAATATTGAATACTATCACAGGTCCAATCCCCCCTTTTCAAAACATTAATGTGATATAATGGTGAAGGTGCTGGGGCAGAAAGACTTGACTTCTGTCTTCAGCTATGAAGCTCTCTGTGGGCCCTTTAGATCAGTCCTTCTCTCGTAGCCCAACCAACCTCACAGGTCTCATACTTGTTAAAGTACATGTTACACATAGTTAAAAGTGCATGACAAATAAAAATAACTAAATCTGGATTTGCTGTTTTTCCTGCCTACTTGGGCATTTTCTTTAGCACAGTTTGGAGAAGGAATCCAGAGCTTAAAGTGAAAAGAATACAGTGTATCAGGAGCTTTTATAAGTGTCTCAAGGATTCAGGGCCTTACTGTTGTTCTCTGCAGACCTTCTTTCCTCATTGGCTTGTCTTCTATGAGTGAGTTGCATGAGGTATGTACTGCAAGCCAACTGAAGACTGGCTTACTCAGTTAATCTGATTTCCTGAGATCCCAAAACACAGTGAACAATACATGAACTATACAGGCTGTATTGAACCTGCTACGTTGCAGTGTGGTTGGACAGTTTGTGATTCCATATATTAGGTTACCACAGTTTGAGGGTTAAAGAACATGCTGGGAATTGAATACTTCTCACTTTCCTTTCCTTTCTCTTCTGGAAGAGAAGCTCCAATGTCTATGTGGCCAAAAAACATTTCAAATCAATGGTGTCCTTATTGTTCTCTCCAAGGACTCGAATAGTCCTTGGAGAGAACAACAACAACAGTAATATAATAATAATAATAATAATAATAATAATAATAATAATAATAATAATAATACATAGTCCCGGGCGAGACAACGCTGAAGAAAAAGAAGAAGAAGAAGAAGAAGAGAAGAAGAGAAGAAGAAGAAGAAGAAGAAGAAGAAGAAGAAGAAGAAGAAGAAGAAGAAGAAGAAGAATAGAAAAAATAGACATAGTCAATCCTTAAGGAATTAACATGGAGGCAGTTCAGCAAAATCATGCAGTGGTGACATTCTCTCCCTCCCTCTCCCTTACTAATGCGTTGCTTAGTGCAAACATAAACAATCTTTCAGTTTCATTACTTTGAAATCTGCTGACTTAGAATCTCAGAAGATGCCTAAATCAAGATGGTTCCAAAGGAAGCTTTTATAGAGCAGCTACCCTGCTTTGTAATAAGGAAGGGGTGTTGTCCAAGCATCACATCTCATTTTTAAACTCTCCTTCCCATATCAACCACTTCCAAAAAAGAGTGGGAGGAGAATGAAGACAACAAAAAATATTATCTATTTAGGATGAAGAAAGTGGAGTCCCTGCTTTCTGCCTTCTAATTGATAAAAACTGATCAATCCTTATTGCAGCATTACAGTAATAGAGAGTTCAGAATTTATATATGCTACAACAGTGATGGCAAAATATTTGGGGTTGGCATGTCAAAAATTGATGACCTATAAGGTCCCTTACAACTCTGATTATCTGTTATCTGTTATCTGTTATCTACTCTCTCCCTCAGAGATGGAATTCCATTTTTTTTACTACGGGTTCTGTGGGCATGACCTTGATGGGCGTGCAGGGGAAAGATACTGTAAAATCTCCAGTCAGAGGTGGTATTTGGCGGTTCTCCGAACTACTCAAAATTTCTGCTATCGGTTCTCCAGGACTGGTCAGAACCTTCTGAATACCCACCTCTGCTCTCCCCCGCATCTCTCCCTCTCTCTCTCTCACACACATACCAATACACATACAGCACAGACAATAGAAGCCGCTCCAGACCTCCTCTCCTCTGGGTCGTCCTCTTCAGACTTTCTGGAAGTGGAGCAAGAGGGCCTTGTTCTTGTGCGGCCTTTGAAGCCTCAGAAAATTGCTTAACAATGCTGAAGTGATTTTTGGATGCCTCTGAGACTGTGGGAGAACAAGGCCTTCTTATGCAACTTCCAGAGGATCCAGAGGCCTGGCATGTCATCAAAAATGGCACCGTGTGATAGGTTTGCCATCACTGTCCGATAAAATAGCATGTGATGGCAAGTTTTTCTAGTTTGTTTCTTTATATCAAGGTAATGTTTATAAAAGTTATAAAATTTATATAGTTGCTCATCTTATGCATTATGTAATTTATCTCATTATCATTTTAATGTTTAAACACCAAGCTTTTGCTTCTTTTGAAATGAGTGACCATATGTGTGCGTGTGTGTGTGTGTGTGTGTGTGTGATTAATAAAATAATAATGATTAATAAATAAAATAAATACCTAACTTTGGGCAGGGTATAAAAACCTCAATCCATTAAACTAACAGAAAGAAAAAAAATCAAATAAATAACCAAGGCATCCCAGATTAATTCCATAAGGAACACAAAAGATTGGAGGGGTGCCAGGTTTTAGCAGCCTTGCATATTGTCAGGAAGATCAAGTCCACCCAAATGCTGAAGAGGAATGAGGCTGATCCCTTAGAGCAGGTGCTGGGACAGACAGTCTAGTCTTCTGGGATCTGGAAAAATATGAACCTGGAGACATACATAAATCCATTCAAGCCATTGACTGGCAAGAACTTTTTAGGAGTTTAGACAGATGTCTTATCCAGCCAAACTTGGAGATGGTGGGAACTGAGTCCAAGATCTCATCCCATTCCTAAGAGGTCTGTAAGGGGCATGCATAAGTGCACTATCGTGCCTACCGTCCCTGTCCTATTGTCCCCATTTATTCGTACCCATTTCCTGTATTCTTACTCATGTTTATACTTATACCTATTATCTTGTAAGCAATTGGCAAATCAAATCAAATCAAATCAATCAATCAATAAATAAGATCTTCTTTGTGCTCCACCATGGATTCATGTTCCTTTCCAGATCTGAGCAAAAAAGAAAGACAAAGGTGGGAGGAAAATCCCTTTTTTGAATGGAGATACTCCTAATATTGAATACTAAATGCAATATCTGGAACAGTCCCAGCTTACAGATGTCTGAAGAATCATTCTTAAAGGACCAAATATCTGGATCAAACGTTACAGCTCAGATGTAACATTGATCCCAAGCCCACTTTTGGTTGGAAGGCTATGCTCCTCTGCTGGTATGCAACCACCCAGTTCTAGGCAGGCTTAGAGGCTTCCCCTTGGCAGTGAACATTATTAATATTTTCAGCAAAACATAATGTTTAAACATTTTCAACAGCATAAATATTTCCCTTTTCAACAAATACAGAGGCAAAGAACACTTGTGAGCAGAAACGGGCACAATCTGGTTCTCCCCACAAAGCCTTTTATTTATTTTTCTCCAGCCAAATTCTGAGACCAGAAATAAACTTGGAATTGGAACTAGACTATGTAAGCCAAATAGCTTGAGGGTAAGAATTGCAAGGGAAATTGGGTGAAGAAAACACCCTGATAAAGTTGGACAGTTTTTGTGCACTTCTAAAAATCTAACCAAGTAATTTATCTCCAGTTGGTCAAATAGCAATAGCAATAGCAATAGCACTTAGACTTATATATACTGCTTTACGACCCTCTCTAAGCAGTTTTACAGAGTCAGCCTATTGCCCCCAACAATCTGGGTCCTCATTTTACCCACCTTGGAAGGGAGGCTAAGTCAACCTTGAGCCTGGTGGGGTTTGAACTGGTGGGAAGTTCAGCTGCATTGACTACTCATCATGCTGGCAGAGACTCATGGGAACTGTAATCAAAAATACCTGGATAAGACAAATTTGCTTATTCTTGCACTAGAATCATCAAAGACTCATTTTCCTGTTACAGTTGAAAATACACCTCCCTGGTCATCTTTCCTTTTATACAAATAACACCTGGTGTAGGATTTTTTCCTGGGCAAAACCACACAGATATCAAAAAAAGGAGGAAAGGTGGCATTTGACCAACCAAACACACTACCATAGTGGACTTCAATCCGCCCATTCACCCCCATGTAAGGTCTCCAGAGTGAAAATAGAGATGCCCAGGAGGCTTGAGAACATGACAAGGAGAAGACAAAGCCTTTCATCTCATCCCCAGAGATGCTCTGATGAGCTCAGGAAGATATCAAAGGAAAGGTCTTTCCTCTCGAGCTCTGAGGATTAGTTGGTTACTGCCTTTTATGGTAAGTTTCCAGATCCTAAAAAGAGGAATATTTGGTAGGATTAAGTAACTCCCCACCTCCTTGGTTTCCTGTTCAGGTTTATCTGATGAAGACAAACCTCAAAGAAGAGGACCTGCAATGATGATAGACAAGTAAGAGTTGTCCTTGGCAACCTATGTTTTCCCCAGCCACATTCTTAGGTGTCCTCAGGTAGAACTTTACACCAACTCGCCCAATGCATCCTCCATCTATGAACAGAGTGATGGCCCATGATCAGTTCTGAGCATGCTAGCTACCAAGGAGCCTGCCTGCTATTAAAAGGAGAGCAATTATGCAAACATGGTTACTTCTTACTCAACCTACTAGATCTGCATTTCACTGAAGAAGAGGAAGAATATAGTCCTGCGGTTATGCAGGGAATTGGGGCCCTAAAAATCTGAGTTTAGTTCCTGCTTGCCACTGGGATCCTTAGGAATAGTGTAATTCCATACATGGTAACTTACTAGTCCCATAATGGTCAAAGACGATTATTCCCTGCTGAGCATTTTTGGCATTGCAATCTAGGTTTCAAATTCTGTCTACAATTTAGCCAAATAGGTAGGACGAATATGTAATCTCATTTATTGTATGTCTTAATAAACCAGTGGTTCCTTTGTATTCAGATTAGAGAGTCCCCAAAAGTGATAGCATGTTTTTTTGGGGGGAAAGCCCATTATTATTCCTTGAGAATACCTATTTTAAGTCACAAAATACAATATGAACTGTATAAAGTTTTGTTGAAAAGATAAACCAAGCATGTCAAGGACTTTTTCACCTACCCTTTGGCCAACCACAGCCTACCTTGTACAATCATATCTGAAATTATCAAGCAAATATCCAGATTAGGAAAGGAATCAAAATGGAACAACCAAGTTGTTCCAAATCTCAGATGGGAGTGTGTCAGGGAACAGCAGGGTAAACATCAAAAAAGAATCCTGTTTCATTGTCAGACATTCCAATCTAAAAGGGAAGTCAGTGCACTAAGCCACATGTTGAAATAATGTGAGGAGGGTGCAGAAAATGGCTGCAGACCAAACATCCCCTTCCCTTTGAGCCATCTTTGGATAGAAAAGGTTTAGAAAGTCACTATGCTGCTTCTGACAATCTTACCTTGTTCTCCATCTTCACTGAGGAAGAATAGATGGCTTGAATGAATACAGGCTGAATTCCCCATGTATTTAAGACAGCTCTACTATAATGGATGCATAGCAGGTCTTGTAGATTCAATCTTAAGTATACATATCCTAAAAAAAAAACAACCTCAAGTGTCTAACATAGTAGCTTTCACTTGGTTGTTGTAACCAATATGTGATAATTTTTCCTAATATCACATCACAAGGTTTAGTTCAGTGAGCACAATGAAGACCTGTAGTTCCTTTTGGAAAAAGAGGACTGTGCAGATTACTTTAATATGTATTAAATACATAATATGTAAGGCATTCCTTATTGTCTTCCAGTTAAGCTGAAATATATTGAGAATTCCTTGGCACAGAAGTAATATATGTAAAATAAGGGTGCAATAATGATTTATAACCAAACAATAAAATAAAACAGTATGTTAGTCAAAAGGAATGGCTGAAATTCATATCAGTTCCTTCATAAACTGTCCTATCTCTCTAGATTTATTTACACATTTTTTAAAAAGCAGAGCAAACATTACAATAAAGTGTATGATTTTCAGTGGATTTCTAAACGTATCCAGTATTTCAGAACATATTTTCTGTTAAAGTATGCCTAAAGTAAAGTATATAAAGTAAATGTGTATTTTAAAATACACATTTTATGTATCTTTGGGTAGATTTTCTGAGCAGGGAACTGCATCACGTAATTCAGAGAAACATGCTTTCAGAAATCTGTCCCAAGAGTGCTTTTTCAGGAGGCAACTAGACTTTCTTATTTTTTTTCTTTTGAAGGTGTTTTGCTTCTCATCCAAGAAGCTTCTTCAGCTCTGACAAGATAGTGAAGAGCTGAAGAAACTTCTTGGATGACAAGCAAAATGTCTTAAAAAGAAACAAAAAACCAAGAAAGTCCAGTTGCCTCCTGAAAGAGCACCCTTGGGACAGGGTGACTGAGAATCTCTAAAGACTCTCATGCTTTCAGAAAGCTTCATGTGTTTCAATCCACTCATCAGCCTGGAAGGGAAAGTGCAGGTGTGTTGACTCTATTCACATAGGTGAATAAAGCCCATGAACAGTTCTCATGGCCAGTGGCCCTATCTCAATTAGATCTCAGTCAAGGTAAACGTGTTGCAATTCATATCACCATGGAAGGTCTCCTTTGCTGCGTTGTTAGTGAATTCCACTGCACTGTGAGAATGGTTGGTGTCTGCTACTTAACAAGCCAGATATTGGTACCTGTACGCTGACATTATGAGCTAGATTTTGGACCGGTGGAAAAACAGGAAGCCCCCAGGAAGAGGGATATGTGGTTTAGAGACAGTGTTGATGTCCTTTATCCACACTTACACAGCACATCTGCAATTGGAACTGGGGGTGGGGGGGAATCACATCTTTTAAAAAACCTGGACAGGACCTCTTTCCAAGTAACTGTTAGCCCCAGAAGGGGCAGAAGAAGAAAAGAGTATCCATAGACTGTAACCAGGTGATTTGGTAAGGGTGATCAGAGTGTGTAGTGTTTTCATTTCTGAAATCCACTTGGCAGGCAGTGAATGCCTTTGAGAATTCGTTATATGCCAGTGATCAGGGCCCAGCCCTCCCCCCACTCTTAGGAGGCACAGTTTGTGAAATACACTGAGCTTGCGGTTGACCAGAGTCTGAGGCCGGAATTCATGCTCTGTTCTGTATCCTGATGTGGTAAGAAGCTCAGGCCCATATGGGAGAGGGTGGGGTAGGGGAATAACCAAGGTTGTGAGAGTCAGCAGAGGCTGAAAGGCCTCCACTAAACAACCTGGAAGTCTTCTGCCCAGAGACTGTGCTGAAGGGCCCCAAAGAACCGGAAAGCTCAACCTGACCCTAACGGAATTGTGATAAAAAGGAACGTGACTTGAACCCAGGAGATGAATGTCCAAATTGACAAGAAGAGAGAGGAAGGGAAAATGTCGTCAAGTGATGGAAACAAGGAAGTGATGAGAATCCAAAACATATTTAGAAGTTACTGCTGCTGACCCTTCAATGGGCATCACAAGGTCTCTCTTCTTGAGTTCTGAAAAAAGAAACCCAGGAAAAGATATATGAAGTGTTTCAGCAGAATTTTGCTCTTCTTGGCCTTCATCATTGCATTCATGCATGTTTTTATCAACTTCACATGCCACATCACATTTCATCTATAATCCCATCATCAATGGTAGAACCTAGGCTTCATTTCAGTTATGTCTTGCGTTCATTCTTGGAGAAGTTGCTTTTCAAAATAATTTACGACAGGTGTTCTAAGTTTTATAACCTGCTAAAAAGATGAATGAATTTGGGTAACCTGGCGCATCCATAGCAATGGACCTGGCTTAAAAATGGCAGATGCAACCAGGTGATCAAAGCTCCGCCTCTTTCCAACATGGGTCTCATGCGTGGCATGCACTCAAAAAGAGGTGGATGTTCAATTGTCTGGTTGTGCCTGATATTATGAAGCAAGTGACCATTACTGCAGGAGCTGTAGGGTGATTTTTTCATGAATAAAATCAATGATTTAATTAGATACAGGATTGGGAAATAATTAAATATAGCAGATTTTTCATAATTAAATTTTACTCTGTATTTCAGTGAGTTCTCATATATTTCACGATTGCAACAATTGTACAGGGATTACACAGGCAAAACAGGAAAGAATTGCTAATGCTTGATCAGTCTGATCCTGGTTGGTCATGAGTCATGACCCACAGTTTGAGAACTCCTGATCGATAAAGTACATGGTAAAGCAGCACCTCTGGATGCAAGATTTGTTTAAGGATGGTGTTACTTTGATTGTATGGAATAATCACTGTTAAAGCTCTTCATGGTTTCTAGTTTATTAGTCTCTTTAGGATTGCTGGTTTACTAATTTAAGAGTGAATCCATGCTGATTGATTCTGCAGAAAATCAATCCAAAATAACTAGATACACGTGGAAATTGGGATGATGAGCACTACAAGAAGGTATATTTGTGCATTTTGAGCCAAACAAACTCAGATATTCTGTTAAAATGAATACCATGCCACGACCTTTAAAAAAGTAGAGGTTTGAATATGTCTGATAACACATGTATCTACCATAAGTTGATGCACAGAACAGCAGAATAACTTAGCTTTCCTCTTGAAATAAAGCCATAGAGCAGCATCCCATACACAGGAACTGAAACCTAAAAGCCCCAAATTGGTAGTTTCTCAAACTTTCATGAAAATACTATAGATTGTTTCCAATTCTAGATCTCAAGCAGGGTTTTATGCCAATTGCCAACTTTCTCTTCTGCTGGATGAAATTCTTTCTGGTTTTCCTGGTGTTTTGGCACATGACCATTAATGAATAGCAACTTAATTGAGGATCCAAAAAGCATAAAAAGTAAAACACAACTCAGTAGTAGCAGCAGTGGTCAAAGAAAAAAAAATATTATGCAGTATAAAGCAGGTTCAACTTTTTTAGGTGCCTCTTCTGAAATTTTGCTAGATGATACACTGAGCCCTGCAAGATTAGGCAGTTTCATGAGTTGAACTCGGCTGGAGTACCTTTATGGACATGTCCGTATTGTTTTTAAGGCAAAAGCATGGAACCATTTTGCCACTGTTAGGTTCTAGTATATATACTTGACTGTCTAACCCACAGCTGAGATTCTCATCTGACTTTGCTTAGTTTCCAGCCCAGAAAAGATCAGCCAGGTAGGCTCACTTGATAAAATATATTTACTTAGCAGAGAAACTATGGGCTCATCTTCACATCTCTCTAAAGGCAGTACTAACATGCCCTCATAACCCTTTTTTTCTACCATGTTTTTGCGATGTTTCCATCTCATCTCCAGCCTATAGCCGTTCATAGCTGTTATAGATCTAAATGGTGTTATTTTTCTTCCTCTTCCTGTTGGAGCTGGGATCTCAGCTGTAGTTGGGATCCACTGGGTTTTTACACTGCTACAGGCATCCTTTCAGTTCCTGGGAACTGCCAACACAGCCATTTTGGCTTAGGGAACAAGAACCTCTGGGCTTCTACAGAGACACCTGCCTGTGAAATGCCTCTCTGACACGTTCCAAAGTGCTTGCCAAGATTTATAATCATGAATTTAACAGTCTTTTGAAAGAGCTCTAATTCTGCTTTTTAAACCCTGGTTTAATGCTTTCTTCAGCACTACCCTTGCATTCAGCAGAAGCCAGAAAACAGACCTGCCATGCATGTTGTTGGCTTTCTGTTTTTGTTGCCAATAAGAGAATTCACATGGCCATCCTTTTAATTGTTGTTGTTATTGGGAAAGCACACATTTTTCCCTATTCCATTCTGGCTAAGGAGGCATGAGGTAGGTGGTGGTTACTATTGTCATTCAGGCCTGAGAATTACATGTTCTTGTTCCCTAGTGGCCATTTATTACATACTTGCAAGTGTTGCCAGCTGTGAGGTCAGTCATGGACTCCTTGGTCAGTCACCATTGGCATGGCTATATCTGGTCAAGGATGATCAAATATTCCATACTCCTGCACCATCCTTCCATGCCCTTTATGGGTAGTTTCCGACTTACAACCGTTCATTTAGTGGCCATTGGAACTGGAAAAAAAGGTGACTTATGACTGTTTTTCACACTTTTGACAGTTGCAACATTCCCATGATCACATTATTAAAATTGGCAACTGATTCATATTTATGATGGCATCCTTGTCAGGCTCGCGATGGAATCTATGAGCCCAACACTGAGGCGGGGTGTCCTGACGCTCGCTAGCCGCCTCTCTCTTCATTTCTGTGATGGTGCTCATATACCACCAAGGAGCAATTTGGGCAATTTGAAAAGTGACTAATTGTGCTATCCCAAGCACCATCTATGGAGATTCTCAGTCATCCAGGTCATGGTTGTCCCAAAGGTGCTTTTTCAAGTGGCGAGTGGACTTTTTGGTTTTTCTTTGAAGACATTTCGCTTCTCATTCAAGAAGCTTCTGCTGAAGAAGCTTCTTGGATGAGAAGCAAAGCATCTTCAAAGAAAAACCAGAAAGTCCACTTGCCACTTGAAAAAGCACCTTTGGGGTATCCCAAGCACCCAAAATTCCTTTGTAGCCTTGCTTCTCCCTGCTCAGGAAGAGTGATTGGTGGTTATTCTCCTGCCAATAGGCAACTTTGATGGGGAAAGACAAAACAAAACCAAGGAAATCACCAATCCTATAAAGCCTTAGTAAGACCACACCTAGAGTACTGCATCCAGTTTTGGTCGCCACGCTATAAAAAAGATGTTGAGGCTCTAGAAAAAGTGCAGAGAAGAGCAACTAGGATGATTAGGTCACTGGAGACTAAAACATACGAAGAACAGTTACAGGAACTGGGCTTGGCTAGTCTGGTGAAGAGAAGGACCAGGAGAGACATGATAGCAGTCTTCCAATATTTGAGGGGCTGCCAGAGAGAGGAAGGGGTCAAGCTATTTTCCAAAGCACCTGAAGGCCAGATGAGGAATAATGGAAGGAAACTGAACAAGGAGAGATTCAACCTGGAAATAAGAAAAAAAAAATGCTGACAGTGAGAGCAATCAACCAATGGAACAGCTTGCCTTCAGAAGTTGTGAGAGCTTCATCACTGGAAGCTATCAAGAAGGGACTAGACTGCCACCTGTCAGAAATGGTGGGTGGATTAGATGATCTGCTTGGGTGGATTAGATGACCTACAAGGTCCCTTCCAACTCTGTTAATCTGTTAAAATATCTTTCTTTAATATCAGCAAAGATAGTGTTAATCTCCAGTTCTGGTCCTATGGCAGCTGCTGATCAGCTACCAGGGCAGCAGAATTTATACCTGTATGTTTTTCTGCCATCTCAGGGCCTAGAGGGTAGCCTTTTAATGCAGCTCTCTGATTTTGTCCTATGTCTACTTAGACTGTAAAAAAAAAAAAGGGGGGGGAGAGATTTTCAACTCTTCCAAAACTAAATGAGAAATAAAGAAGACTAATCTCAGATCCCAGACAATACAAAACTCATTTTAAAAGTTCCAATATCCAGATCTAATTGAGTCAGTAGAGTCATTCATTTACTGATGAACATCAGTCCCTTATCTCAGTTGTTTCAATTTTTGAATGATCAGTGTATTTGCATTAATATTTGTTTCTTTTGATGTTCCAGAGGAGCATCCAATGTCCATGTGAGTAGTCCTCATTTAGCAACCAAAACTGGGATGGGCAACTCAGTCATTAAACAAAGCAAAGTGAAACCACAACTGTAATTATGATCTTACTTCAGCTTTCTGCAAAGTTGTAAGTGCAAGGATTAGTTGCAAAGATACTTCTTCATCGCTGTTGTAATGGTAAATGGTGGCTAAACAATGCAGTTGCTAAATAAGGACTGGTTTATAATATTATTCAGCATCAACAGGCAATCTTTAGCATATGGTGTTTTTTTTTAAAGAAAAAAGAAAGAAAGCATGCACGAGTTCCTTTTCATCCCTTCACATTTTTTTCTGACAGGTTCTTGCTTGTGTTGTTCAGACCCAAAGCAGACAACAGACAGGAGTTCTTGTGCCTGCCTGGTCTAAGACATTCATTAGTCTCCACTGGGAAAAGTGCCTGACTTCTTATTTCCTGTCTCAGCATTCATATGGAAACAGATTTTTTTCAGAGCTCGTGATAATATGACACAGCCATTGTTGTCCGGTGTTACCCATACTTGTTTATTTTCTGCTACCTTTTCTGACCCAATAGATTTTGCTTATTGTGATGCCTCTGTAAAAAAAAGAAAGAAAAGAAATGAAAAACAAACCTTGCAGTCTTGGGGGCCAAGACACCATTTGAAAATCTTTCTTTCTCAGATTTCAGCATCTTAAGGACTGCTGTGGACGTAAAGTCTTGTACAGAATAGGAGTAGCTAACTAGAAACAAAAAAGAATAGTGCCTTACGGAAGGATTTCTATTCTTTGCAAAGGCCATCTAAACATGCCTCTTCTTCTTTTTTAAACCTCCTTCTTCAGGAGGCCACTCGAAAAAGTTTCACAACCTGTAATTCTCCATGTCTAAAATATTCTAGCTGATAAATATCTGATACTATTGCTGTGGGCCTCATGTTGGCTCTTTGTTACTGTTAGAGCTGCTGATAATAGAATGAGGTTAATGCAACTAAGGCACTCCAAGGCTAGTCATGGATAGCTTGATGCCCTTGAGACGCTTATTGACAGCACACAAAAGCAACACCAGCCTTTTGTTGGATATGTTCAGCATCCACTATACGGCCTCTTAATATGGAAGTTTCACATGATGGTCTGACCTCATAACCAATGACCATCAATGGGTTTTAGTCTCCTTGGTCCTCTAGGCCTAAGCTATGGAAGGAGCCAGACAGAATTCTGCAGAAACTCCTACCATCTGATTGACACTTTCCAATCAGTTCAACCTTGAGCTACAAATTCTCTTTTTTATTGGTACCTTCCAAAGTGTTTGCCATGTCCTCTTTGTCTTACTCTTTTACATCTCCACATCCCGCAAACAGCAAGTTCTACACTTAATAGTGCGGTGCCTTCTCTATGCATAGGGAAGGCCTTCAGCCAGTATTTATTCTGTATTAAATGGCCCCAATTAATATCAATAAGGTGCATGAAAGATTTGGCTCTGAACTTACACTAATACTAATACAGTTCAATAAAACAGAGAGCTCCGCAGTTTGACTTTCTGTCTTAGAGGAGCACCTAGTGGCTGCCAGCATTCACTACAAATCCTAATGTTCAAATTACAAATGGTACAATTGAAACAGGATCTCAGTGCAACAATTCAGAAAGTAGATGGATATGAGATATGGGATATGGGATATGAGATGATCCAACTTATTGTTACAAAGCATGCAGAACAAATGGGTGTCCATTGCAGCTGATTCTAAACCAATGTAATTATGATTAGTATGGCACATGCCAGAAAGCAATGTAACAGGATTTATTTGCTTGTTTCAAAAAAAAAAATTATCCCGCTTTATTATTTTTATAAATAACTCAATGTGATAAACATGCCTAATACTCCTTTATCCTCCTATTTTCCCCAGAAGAACAATCCTTCAAGGAGAGTGGGGCTGAGAGTGACTGGCCCAAAGTCACCAGCTGGCTTTTCATGCCTGAAGCAGGACTAGAACTCACCATCTCCTGGTTTCTAGCCTGGTGCCTTAACGACTAGACCAAGGCTATCAAACTACCGGCATCTGGGCCAGATGCATCATGTGCTGGCCATGCCCACATCCAGTTTAGCAAAGGGGAAAAAATGTCCCGATATGTCATGTGATGCCATCGTGATAACGTGAGTTTGACACCCCTGCACTAGGACCTGACTGACTCTCTTCTAACATCTTCATGTCTACATTTTGTTTTTCTTCTGTCCTTCTGCCAATAGCTTTGGTACCCAACTCTGTTGATCTCCAGTTTCTCACTCTAATCTTCAGAATGGCCAAGAAAATAACTGCTGTTCACTCTGTGCCAGCGCTGGGCCTTCAGCGCTGATTCATCAATATCCTAGCCCTGAGTTTTAGCTGCAAAAGCAACTCCCTTCCTTTTTAGTATGCTTTGTCTTATCTTCATATAGCAATATAATATATTCCAGCTGATTAATTCCCCTGTTGGAATTTTGTAAATAATTCCCAGTGTTGCTTGAATATTTTTAGTTGTTGTATGCATGCATGCACACTAAATACCATACACAATTTCTCATTTTTTTGTAAAATTGGGTAAATTGGCTTTATACTCTGTTCTCAGGATGCAGGCTAACTTGAGATCCCTATCTGGAGAGTTGGTATGATTAAAGTTGTTGCAAGTTTCCGTCATTTCAGCCTTCCTTTATTGTTAACAAAGATTATTACATTCTTCATGATAAGAACAGCATATCTAAGGTGATGTGCTAAAAGCTTTTAAAGGTTCATGTTGGAGCATGAGATTTTTTTTTTTTAATGGAAACTGGGTTATGCTAAGTGTATAAGAATGAACACTATTAAACGCTATTAAAATCATGTGCCCACATTTTAAATGTGGATATTGTTTCAAAGGCTAATGGTCACCTGAGATTCTCAAGCTTAGCAGATGAAGCAGCAAATATTTCACAGAAAGAATTCTCTCTTGGAATGTGTTTTCTTGAAGAAAATTAATGGGGATACATCTGTAGTTGTGAAGTAATTTGGGTCTGTTTCTGTTTCAAATCCCACTGAAGAAAGCCCAGGCACTACCATATTATTTGCTGAAATAAAATTAGATGAGCATATTTAGTCTAGTTATACCTCACAATAAATGACTGGCATGAAGTAATTGCAGGGAAGATGATGGAGTTCATGTTTTAAAAAAAGAATGGTCTATTTTCAAATAACTTTTGTTCTTCACTGTTCATATGTCATTGCATATTCTTATAAAAAATCTGAAGAGTACCCGAGTGATGAGTTTATTAAAATAGGTTTGGCAGAATTACACATAACAACTGATAACTACTCCTGTGAGCAATTTGGTGGCCTTGAAAATATCAGAGTATATATTTATTGATAAAACATTACACAGTCTCCACATAGCTTACAACTTTGCAGCATCAAACATCATCAATTGAAGACAATTTTCTCATCAGTTTTTATTTCAGTCTTATTGTCTGTGTATACGTGAGACCACAATTCAGGTAATCCTTGACTTACAATGGCAATCAGGACCAGAATTTCCTTTGCTAAGCAATGCAGTCATAAAATGTGACTACATTACTTAGTGATGGCAGTCCCTGAAATCCCAAGTGCCATCATTAATTGAATCCCATGGTTGTTAAGTGAGGCAACTTCCTGGCAGCTTCCCATAACCAAAGTCAGTGGGAAAGTCAGCAGGAAGTTGCAAGTACCATGCCCACAGGCAAGTAAATTGCTGTAATAGGTGGGGGAGAGAGTGAATGAGTACATGGGTATGCAAGAAGACATGGGTCAAGGAGGATGCATGGAAGTTCATAAGTTTCCAGCGCATTGTGAGTGCAGAGGGGTCTAGGAAGAGTGAACAAGTGGGGGAGACTTACCCTAGCAACTTGCAATCCTCCCTGCTGGCTTCCCCATTGACTTTCTGGAGAAGCTGGCAGGAAAGGCTGCAAATGGCAATCACATGATCACAGGGTATCAGTTGTAAGTGTGAATGGATGGCCAATCCTCTATATAATGATGGCAGTGCTGAGATGGCCAGAACTCCAAGGACCAGCTGTAATCATCCTTTGTTCAGCACCACCATAAGCTGGAACAGTCATTGACTGAATGCTTGTATTTTGAGGACTACCAGCAGAGCAGAGCAAACTAGCTAGTTAAAAAGATCCAAGAAGGAAAATAATTTCACTTCTGAAACTCCGCAGTACCTGTTACTGAGCGTTCTTTCCTGTTTATAATACACATAAAACAACTGTGTTCTCTTCGCTGATGATGTAAAGCTATTCAACACCACAGACAATACTGCTATCCTTCAAAAAGACCTCGACTGTATATCAGAATGGTCAAACAAATGGCAACTTCAAATCTCAACAAATAAATGCTCTGTGTTACATATTGGCAAAAAAAATCAGAAAATAAAATACAAGCTAATTAATCAAGACCTTGTTGATGATCCAAACTTTGTCAAGGATCTTGGAGTACTCATCTCAAATGACCTAAGTGCTAGAGCAAACTGTAACTACATAGCCAAAAAGGCATTAAGAGTTGTTAATTTAATCTTACGTAGCTTTTTCTCTGGAAATATTACACTAATAACTAGAGCATACAAAACATTTGCTAGACCTATATTTGAATACAGCTCATCAGTCTGGAACCCACATTACGTATCTGATATTAACACAGTTGAGAAAGTCCAGAAATATTTCACAAGAAGAGTTCTCCACTTCTCCACTCGTTGCAGAATACCTTATGCCACCAGACTCGAAATTCTAGATCTAGAAAACCTAGAACTACGCCACCTTCAGTCCGATCTAAGTATAGTATATAAAATCATACATTGCAATGACTTACCTGTCAATGAATACTTCAGCTTCAGTCATAACAATACAAGAGCAAACAATAGATACAAACTCAAGGTTAATCGCACGAAACTTGATAGCAGGAAATACAACTTCAGCAACAGAGTGATCAATGTCTGGAATACTCTACCTGACTCTGTGGTTTCTTCCCCAACCCCCAAAAACTTTAACCTTAGACTGTCTACTATTGACCTCATCCTTTCCTAAGAGGCCTGTAGGGGGCGTGCATAAGCGCACCAACATGCCTACCGTCCCTGTCCTATTGTTTCTTTTATTTCTTTTTTTTCTTATATGTATCCATGTATTCATAACTATGTTTTACTTATACCTATTATCTTGTAAGCAATTGACAAATAAATAGAATAAACAAATAAAATAAATAAAACCAATACCAAAAACAGAGATATTTAAAATAGGGTAAACAATTTGTTTTTAACAGTTTGCAAAGGTGTTTTAAATAACGGAGATAGAGGCTAGACTACTTGACTCATCAGCATGCTGTGCTTCCCAAAGAACCAGGATGACCCCCCAAAAGGCTCAAATCTAAGCAACAATCAAATTAGTTTGCAGAAACCACAGGCAAGTTTCTTCAGATAATCTCAGATTTCAAAGAAAGTTTCTGTATTAAACATAAGGGCACTGAGCATTCCCATGTAGAATATGTTACAATAACTAATCCCATGTAGAATATATTAAATAACCAAGATGGGAAGTTAATACTACAGATTTAAATTGGGAGGCAGTTGTCATAGCAACCACATCTGATGAAAGACTGATTTTGCCATTACTTCAGTCTGGGAAACCAAAGAGAGACATTATGAATTCTGATGGATCAGATAAAAAATGGAGTTAAGACAATTAGGCAGTTTCTAGCAGAAGTCCACAAACAGGAGATTAATGTTCTTACTCCCAAACATTAAAAGACACAGTGGAAGTAATCTAGTGTCATTGTGGTGACTAATTCATATATAAACTAAAATATATACATACAATACTTTTATTATAATTCAACAAATAAAAACAAACTTGATTCTTAACTCTCAAAACTTCTAAAGTTACTTAATCTAAATTGGGTAACTAATTGCTCTTAAATGTCACAGAAGTTCTAGGATAAGAACCAAGAGAAGAATCAGAATCAAACATTTAATGTCCCTTTATAGCAACTGAGCAATGTTAATTGAAGAAAACAATCAGATGAAGACTGGATATGAGACTCAATTTCAGAAACTGGAATCAAGATGTTGTTCATTACTGAACTTTTAGCGAGGAAAGAAGGGATGCTTCTTCTATGGGTTGCCTGTAAAATGCATTTGTGGAAATTTGAGAACCATAAATTTAAAACGTAAAGGTTTATGTTCACAGAATAGTACTTATCATGTTAGATTTATTTCAAGTTATATGTGTAAAATAAAAGTCAATCAATCTTCCACTGTGATTGACTGTTTTAGAGAAGCAGATAATAAGCTTTTTTTAACATTCATCCTTGGAAGCATAGTTTCAATTTAATCTACTTTCTTGAGTCTTATTGTCTTGTTGTTAAAAGACACATTAAATTAGTCTACTTCAGGTTTAGTTCCAATTATGAACATACAATAACAATGCACTCTACTATCCACATAGGATCATTTCAAATTCTGATGGCCTCCATGTTTCTCTTTAGTACCATATACGTTGAGGACTTGTGTACATAACATTTCTAAAAACCTGACAGGTTGGTGACTTGTATTTACCAACTGTAAATATTCCCATGAAGTACTGTAAGATAGCTTTCCCAATGTGATCAATCTACATTCCAGAATTATAGATCAGGGAAAACTAAAATTGATTCTGCAGATGCTTTAAGATTCATCTATAAGATAACTATTTCTCAAACGCTTTACATGATAGTCATTTTGGAATTCCCAGACAGTCCCCCTATTGAAAAACAAACAAAGCCATCTCTAATATGAAATTGTTCCTATTGCTGAAAATTAACCTGGGAAGCTGTTTTCTCACTACGTCTATCCATAACTATAATACAACTTAGCTTCATATACTGTAGAACTTTGATCCTGCATATCAAACCCAGTCTAAAATAAAGGAGAATGTACCCTAAGAGAAGACAGTTGAAGAAATTATATCACAAATATATCCTTATAAGCCCTATGCAGAAATATAGATTTAGAAATAATTACTTTTACAAATATATATATTTTATTTATTCCCATGTCTTTTAAGGAAGGAAACTCTAGGCATAAAAAATGCAAATCATTAAAAATATCCAGATAAAGGTGCCTATAAACAGCCAGTCTCCCCATATAACCTATATACACAGGCCAAAAATCCAAAAAGATAAACATCTGGTCCCAGCATCTGAGAGAAAAACCATGTCTTCACAGCTTTCCAAAAGGCCGATAAATTGGGGGCATCCAAATCTCAGGGAAGAGACTTATAAAGGACAGTTATCACAACAGAGAAAGCAGGCTTCCTAGCTTGTCTTGGACCTTGGAAACTGCTATAACTTGAATTAGATGTTTGGTCCATGTTTGGTCATTGTTGTAGACATAGTATCTCTAGCAGAGAAGTCTTTTATAGCTCTATCGGGAGATGCTACAGATAGACTCTGGGATTTTGGTATGCAAAGCATATGATTTTAATTTTTTATCTAGAAGTCTATTTCCACAGTGAGAAGAGTTGTTGCAAGTATCAGGTAAGCCAACTCATTTATCTCTCATTTTCGTTCTAAGGACAGCCTTGTTGCATTTTTCTTAATGGTCTTTCTCTATCCATTCCCATACCAACTTATTTCATCATATTTTATGTATCATTCTGATTAGGGAATCACAAAGGCTAACACAGCAATGATTGTGAGTCATATTATGGAGACTCCCATGTGAATGATTTAATCTAAAATCACTTGCACGTCAATTTATTTTAATTTTATCTTGTTTTTTATTTTATTGTTTAGTCTCCATTTTCATAATTTTATTTCTACTTTCAGAAAGAGAAAGTGAGGAAATACATTTAATAAATACCGGTATATGTAGTTAGTTGTGTCTAGATTTTTTTCCTGTTTTCACCAATATATTGAATCAGTCTATACATCTGCATACAATTCTAAATGTGCAACATAGTTTGATTGTGAGATTCCTAATACACACAAGTCACCTAAGTTTTCATAGGTTCACTAAGATAAAATTAATATAATGCTCATGTTATTAAACCTGAATATTATTATTATATTAGGAATAATTTATCTTCTAATTGAATAAAGTGCTAGAGAGCTTTTTATCACTTAACATATTAAAAAAACTGCACTTTCTCCATAGCTAAGTTCCTCATTTATAGGACAAATTACTGGGATAGCTCATTCAATATCCAATGGTATATTTTTTGTTGTTGTCTCTATAGCAGTTTACAATCTAAAAATTATAGTTGATGTTTTGGGAAGACTGACTTTTTCAAATAACTGATATTAAGGCATAAGTATTCTACTTAAATCAATAAAAGGCACCAGATTAGAAACCAGGAGACTGTGAATTCTAGTTATACCTTGGGCAAAAAATCAATCGCGTGACCTTGGGTTAGTCATTCTCCCTCAGCCCTAGGCAATGGCAAACCACTTCCGAAATGTTGTCAAGAAAACTGAAGGGCCGTGTCCAGGGAGTTGGCAGAAGTCAACTCTGATACAAAAGCACACCCACCCACACAAAATGCCTGTCTTCAAACTCCATAGATAATAAACATTTAGCCACTGTACATGCACTGAGTCAATTACAATATATATCACTCCGTTCTTTTTCCTAATGGCCATATAGCCATAGAAATTGTTCCCATCATCCTTACAATGCCAGCTTCCATGATGATCTTTGGATTTTCTAGAATGTCCTAAAAAGGGGAAGCCATTCTTAGACCTTTCCTCCCCTTTTTCTTGTTTACATGTTTTATTCATTCTCGTAAATACACAAGCAAGAGAAGAACACATAGCAGAGTCCAAATTAGCACTCTCAAGCAAGATTCAGATGCCAACTTAATGTTAATATTACTCCTTGACATTCTCTTCCAGTGGATAAAAGGGAAAAACAAGCATGGAAAGATAAATTCCTGGTTGTATCGTTTTTTTATGATTATAACTTTGTTCTTTCAAAGTTTCCCTTGTATAAATAGCAGTATGTGAGTGAAAGCCTCCTGCAGGACTATCTGTGTATAACATATACAGAAACTGATTCTGAGTATATGGAGGAGAATTGGCAGCCTCCTCACACAGTCCCATTGCTAGAAATCTCAGATTAAGAGGGAAGGCTCTGGATAGGGAGGTGTTTGTTGTTCTAGCTGTCTGAAGGGCTTTCCTGGGACTCCAATGGTTTATTCAAAGAGAAGCTACAAGATGGCCTCAGCGTTTCCTTGGTGGTTGTCTTCTTCTGCTGTCCCTGGTAGGCAGGCCAGTGCATTTGCCTCTCTCTGCACAGACAGAGGCAGAGATCCAGAGAGCCTTCACATCAGAGCCATGATAAGGTTTCCTGTCTGACGTCCTGAGAGAAGCAGTGGGTCCCCAACCGCTTCTAACTCTTAGGCTTCCGGCTGGGGCTCCAGCCTGAACCCCCCTGTGCTATCAGCTCCACACCAGATGCTTTTCAGGATACTGTGGTAAAACTGTGCAGGGCATGAGCAGCAATTTGGGGTTTTCTCCGATGTCAGCCTGGAAGACAAATTGGATGTGGGGTGGCAGTGGTGAAAACAGAGACTGAGGAAAGATGCCCTGCCTTGTCATTGCCTATTATTCACTGTTGTTTTTCTCTTGGGCGTGCAGAAGAAGAAGCAATGAGTCCCCCAACTGGTGTTATGGTAAGGGTTGAAATTTGGGAGACTTCTGATCAACCTGGTTATAAAAAAAAGCTAGAAAGTTTCCCAACATGGCAAAGTTACAATGGAGCATTGATGTGTCCCCCTAGTGGTAGAGCATGAACCACTACACCTTATGGATCATTTCTCTGGGAAACTGGCATGAAAGAAAAACTTTTAGCACGGCAAAGCAAGCAAAAAAGATGCATCTGCATGAATGTTTCTGTATATATTGAGCCTCCAATAAAATAACTAAAGGAGATTACATTAAAGAACTGACATACTAGAAAACACGTTGCTCCTTCTGGGATGTCTATGGAGATTCTTAGTCATCCAGGTCATGGCTGTCCTAAAGGTGCTTTTTCAAGAGGCAACTGGACTTTCTCGGGTGGGGAGGGTTTGAAGACCTTTTGCTTCTCATCCAAGAAGCTTCTTCAGCTCTGACTGAATGATGGGCAATGGAAGGATTTATATGCCTTGCAGACAGCTGGTCATTTGCATTCTTTTAGTGAGTCGTTAAGATCACCTGGAGGTTTTATCTGTTTCATTAGGGTCACCTGAGTGGTGTAAATGGGTGTGGGTCCCAGAAAAAAATCCTTCTGGGATCTTTTCAATCGCCTTCTACAACAGCCTGAAATTCATCGTTTCCACATGTTGTTTTCTTATATAAAGACAACAACAATCAAATCCATTATTTCCAACACATGAGAAATCAGTACCATGGTTCTAACTGACCCCTTAACCTCAGAGTCTGTTCTTTAGTGAATGATGGACCATCCTCAGTTACTCCTATTATTTCATTGCCATTCGGATCAATGGTGGGATTCAATTTTTTTACTACCGTTTCTGTGGGCGTGGCTTGGTGGGTGTGGCAGGGGAAGGATACTGTAAACTCTCCAGTCAGAGGTGGTATTTGCCGGTTCTCTGAACTACTCAAAATGTCCACTACCAGTTCTCCAGAACTGGTCAGAACCTGCTGAATACCACCTCTGATCCAGATTTACTCTAAGGAAGGTTTCTGTTTCTAGTTGCCTCTTGCAATGCAGCACCATTGAGTTACAAAGGCAGACTCAAGGGAATCAGACAGCTTAGATATCTCAGCTCATCCCATTAATCATCTTTCCTTGTCATGTAATTATCCGGTCTTTAGTACAGTAATTTACGTGGGTCTGATGATTAACATTTCTTGGATATCTATGCTCACAAATCAAAAGAAGGGGGAAAAAACACTGAATGTTTTCAATTCTTTTTTAGATGACAAGACATGTCTGATCACATCCATACATAAGAGAGGTAGACAATTTGGGGGGGGGGGGGTAGCTAAATGTGTTTGTTTCAGGTTATAGGATTTGGGGTAGTGGTATCATAACATCATCTGAGGGATGTAAAAAGAAAAACAGCCTATTTTTTTTCTCTCAGAGCAAGTGAAGATTATGTATAAAGCCTACTGGACTCTTAATCCAAATATTTTTATTTTTTTGCAAAAGCACCCAGAAAATTGCTGGGTTAAAATTCAGAGCAGTTCTGGTGGCCACAAAAAGGGAAAGGAAAATTAGACTGTATGTTTCAAAACAAAACTGAAGCATGTGTTTTTGCCCAAGTGGGTGTGGACAAACTACAACAAATGATCTCTTAACATCAAAGATGCATGAAACATATTGTACTTTTCCTGACACTTTTCCGAAAGACAAGAGGCCACTTAGGCAAGTGATGAACTCTTTTCCCTTCCTTTTGTTTCAGCAGATAAAATCCTACAAATCACAAAACAGTAAATGAGCCCAAGAGCAGATGACTGGCAACTTGGCTGGACAAGCAAATCACATATTTGCAAAGAGACATTGCCTGCAAAATTGCACTGGGCAATACTTACCCTTAATGCCAGTCAAATAGTCATCAAAAGGATGCAGACTTTTGAATTTTTGAAAACTCTTCATTAGGCATATAATGCAAAAGAGAGAGAGAGAGAGAGAGATAACAAGAGAAAAACAAAATCAAGAAGAGTAAAAATTAGTCCATGTATTATGACTGCAAAATCTGTATTTTAGATCTTGCCACAAGATAGAAAGAATACGGTCTTAATAAACTAATAAAAATAACATTTTTTACTTATTGTGGACTTGTGACAAAGCAAAGAAATATTGGAGCAGGATCCACATCTTAATATAGAAGATTCTTAAAGTGAATATAAAGATAAAACCAAAGGTTTTTCTTTGGGGCTTAATTAGCAGAGAAGTTTAAAAATAATTTGAAACTTTGATGTTATGTATGCTGATATTATGTATACTCCAGGGGTGGGATTCTATCGGTTTCGACCAGTTCTGCCAAACCCCTTGATCTGAAAATCAGCTGGCAGTGAACGGGTTCGTTGTGACTATCATGTGGCTCCTCCCATCCCCTGCACTTTATTTGCCAATATCGTCTCAGCTGATTAGCGTGGCACAGAGGATTACCGCTTCTCAGCTGTGTTACTCTCGTGCTGTACGTGATCACCGAACTGGTTGTTAAACCTGGAGAATCCCACTCCTCTATGTACCAAAATTGAAGGATATTTTGGAATATCTACAATGGAAGAATGGAGTTAGCAGAGGTGGCTAAATTGACTGTTTTGATTAAAGAAAAGAATACAATTAATTTTGTTTCTGTTTGGAAACTGCTTCTGGACTTTGTGCTTGAGATGGAAAAAAAATGAAACTTTGATTTTGGGTTTTGCTGATTAGATAGATTTGTTGTTACAGAAATGGCTAGCATTCAGTATATTATAGTGTAAAAGAAAAAAGTTGAGGTTGTATGTTATTACCTTGTTCTGCTGTATCAGTCAGAAGTCAATGCTTTTCTTATTTTTTTCTTTAATCTTACACTTTTTCCTCTTTCCATTCTCCCTGTTTTCCCCATTATTCCCTTTTTCTTTGTATTACTGTATTTTATATTTTGATAAACTGATACAAATGTAACTAAAGTAACATCTTTAAATATACTTGTTTTGAAGCAACTACCTTTGTTTTCATGCAACTGCCTCAAATACACATGCGTGCACATTAATGCAGAGAAACGTTCCTAAATTATTGAACAGAGGATGAAACAACCCACATTCATTACTGCAAGTAATGCTCCAATCCTAGTGAATCACATCGTTTCACTCCAGCTGAAATCTGTGGTGGATTTCTTTTACGTTCTGATTGCTAGATGCTGCAAGTATTTGGCTTAGTGAATCATCAGCTGTATAGAACGAGCTCTTACTACAATGCTGAGTGACATCATTTCTCTCTCCAGAGCAGTATTATAAATTCTAAACCGGTATTTTTCAAACTTGGCAACTTTAAGGTCTGTGGATTTATTCTGGGAGTTGAATTCACACATCTTAAAATTGCTAAATTTGAAAAATATTGCTTGAAACTGATCATCATCATCAGCTTCTAAGAATTACTACAGGAATTATAGGCGAGGTATCATGTCCTACAGCTGAACTGGCTTTCCATTTGATTGGATTGGATTGGATTGGATCAGAATGGAATGGAATGGAATGGAATGGAATAGAATAGAATAGAATAGAATAGAATAGAATAGAATAGAATAGAATAGAATCAGAGGTGGTATTCAGCAGGTTCTGACCAGTTCTGGAGAACCGGTAACCGAAATTTTGAGTAGTTCGAAGAACCGCCAAATACCACCTCTGACTGGAGATTTTACAGTATCCTTCCCCTGCCACGCCCACCAACAAGCCATGCCCACAGAACTGGTAGTAAAAAAATTTGAATCCCACCACAGAATAGAATGGAATGGAATGGAATGGAATAGAACAGAACAGAACAGAACAGAACAGAACAGGAAGAGAAGAGAAGAGAAGAGAAGAGAAGAGAAGAGAAGAGAAGAGAAGAGAAGAGAAGAGAAGAGTTGGAAGGGACCTTGGAAGTCTTTTAGTCCAACCCCTGCTTAGGCAGGAAACCCTATACCATTTCAGACAAATGGTTGTCCAATGTCTTCTTAAAAGCTTCCAGTGTTGGAGCATCCACAACTTCTGAAGGCAAGTTGTTCCACTGATTAATTGTTCCGTCAGGAAATTTCTCCTTAGTTCTTGGCTTCTTCTCTCCTTGATTATATATACTACCAGTCATATTGTTTAATCCTAGACAGCTTTCAGATGGACTTTATAGACATTTTTGCCCAGCCAGGACAGTATCTAGCAGCCCTAGGCTGAACCTGGAGGTTGGATCTATTTAATACATGAATTAAACTGAAGACCACCAGCAAGTGCCAAAGCTATAAGCTAAGCTAGGAAGTCAAAGTTACCTGGAAAAAGGCAATGGCAATTTCCTTGATGCTGCCAAAAAACCTATAGAGACGCATTGATGCAATTAACAGGACTTACATTCAATTCAAAGGAATCTATCCGATTTTCCTTGGAATCAATCAGTGTCTTAATGTTTTTATTGGGCTTTGGTGCTTTTCTGTAGCATTGTATGGTTGTTTTAAAATGTTTGGTACTCTGTTGCTGAAATGGGTATTTGTCCAACGTGGTGTGGACTATTGTGGGCATCCACAGAAAGGGCGAGGTGAGGCACATGTTGGAACTTAAGTTGCAAAATGGTAAGGCAAATGTTCCTCCATTTTCATTTGTGTTTTAACGTGGCATACACATTCTCTGAAAGAGAATGCTGAGAGGAAAAACTGTGTGAAGTTTCTGTGGGAAATCCCCAAACCACTGTCCATCACAGCTTTCTCCCACTTACACAACCCAGTCAAAGTCTCTTTGTAATTATATATAATTATGTCATTTGAGGACCAATTTCAGTTTTATGGACCATTTTGTTCCAGTATTTCCTTTCTGAGTCTCCAGTGTAAAATCAAGCTAAGAGGTGCCTATAAATTAGAGTTCAAGTAACTTTAATTCCACTTTGCCTAAGTTAACTCAACAGAAAGAATGGTAAATCTGTTCAGTTTCTTGAAGAATGGTTGGATAAATACTGCCCAAGATAGACATTTAATGCTATCTTTTTCTAAAAATGGCAGTTTGGGTGCAAATTAACTATCTTGTGGATTTTATTGTTCCTTTTGCTTCAGTAACTTCAAGTAGCATAGAAAGAAAGGAAGAGCCAACCACCAGTTATAAAGGACAGCACTGGGAAGCCAGCAAGCAGTCTTATTGGAAGACTCTCTAAGGAGCATGACTTGAAAACAGAAAGAGTTTGGAAGGCTTTGGGATATTCCAGAGACAGAAGAGAGAATGCTGAGAAATGCATTGGAAAAACTCTATGGTTGTGAAGGAATCCAGTTGTCTTGGAACTGAAGGAGTTATAAGAAGTAGCAGAACTTTGGTCTTGTGCCTTGCTTAATGCATTGTGTGGGTGACCACATCCTTCACATCAGGATCACTGGCATAGGTCACACAGCTTCTTTGACTCGGTGTCCATGCTCATGTTTGAGTGATTTTCTTGTGCATTAAATACTAAAAGAAATTATAGACTGTAGTGGAAAGTAGGGTAGAAGGATCTCATACCTCTCCTCCCAAGACTTCCAGATCTTTGCATGCTGGCCCAACCCCTTGCATTGGGACAGTGGCCACAACATATCTTCAAGAGGCCACTTCATATGGACTCCACTCCCTCACTTCAAGTGGTGGGAGGGAGATAGAGCTCTCAGAACCTGTGTTGATCTTTTTTTGGCAATTAAAAGGGCAAAAAGTAAACAATAACAATATATCCCTGATATAACCCTCATATAACATAGAAGTGTATGAGGAGAGGTTTTAGCCCTTCTGCCCTTTCATAAACAAAGTGAACAAAAGACAATGTAATGCTCTAAGTAGACTTGAAAATGTTGCTGCAATGCACAAGCATACGAGGCAGGAGAGGATGTAGACTCTCAGAAGTTTATAAATAATATCTTCCTATCTAGCCAAAAGGAGGGAATGAAAGGCTAAAATGGCATGGCCAATTATTCTCTTAGTTATGGAGAAGAATTTTAGACCTGACTTAATGTCACACAAGAAAAAAAAATCCAATCTAACCCTTGTAAGAACAAATTTACATGGAGCTGAAATAGGCTGATTTTGGGGTTAATCTTCACATTTTCTATTTTTGAAATACTTTGGTTAAGAGAACATAAGAACAGCAGCTTCTCTTCCATATGTATTTCATATAAATCCCGCTTTACAATAAAATTCAGATAATTTTGAACAAGCCAAGAATATCTGCACTTCGATTGAAACTTATTTACATATCCTTGGCACATATTATTTAATACAATATCCACGAAGAATTGGGAACACAAGAATTGGGAATTCTTACATAAGGGAAGAAAACAGAAGTAGAAGAAAATAACATTAAGAGTTCAGTGCCAAAATCTAAAAATTTTCAGATATCCAAATAAGAAATTTAAAACCAGAAGTAAAACAAAATTTAAAACCAGAAGTAAAACATCCGTATGTCTTTATTTAAGTTTTGTTTTCTCAAAGAAACCAACTGTCCGAGAAAAAAGCACAGGCTTATAAGCAAATTGATCTTATCTTATTGTCCTGATGCTATAAATTCGAGAGGCTCAGAAAATTCAGATGTAAAAAAATCGCAATCTGTGCAACAAGTATTACAAAAACCCTTTTCAATTATTTATCCATAGTTACATTCCCAAATTACAAACGGAAGAGAAAAAGATTTGACATCAAACCTTTGGAAAAAATAATTGTATTTATTGTCTTCTGAGATATCCAGTGTCCGAAGAGGACCTGTGTGCATGTTTCTCTACTGGCGATTAGGGGACTTTACAACAGACTCGGAAGTCATAATAATTAACACTTGGAACTTTATGCGAGGACAAAAGTTGTGTTGAGCCAACGTAGTATCCAACCTCCTCCACATAGCAATGCAAACATGCCCCAAAATAACAAACCTCAAATTCCAAATTCAGGTTTACAAGGAAAAAAAAAAGCCTCCCCAACCCCATGTTAAACACCAGCCATACTTATTTGCTGCTCTCTTACTTTCTAAATTAGTATGGCTCAGTATACCCATACAATTGCCTTGCATTCTTCCCTCACATTACCCCAATTTTTAAATCCTAACTTATAGTGCATCGAGAATGTTGTCAATTTTGCTGATCAACTCTTGACGCCGGCTGGAATGGATTTTATCATTCTCTATGTACGTATCCTTCTTAAGTTTGCCAACAACCAGACGCTCGGCCTCCAAAGATGATTTTACAACCAGCTCCTTGACTTGACTATCCAGCTTCTGTATTTCGCTGACCTTGAAAGAGTTTGGGACAGAATATTAGGAATGCAGCAACAGTCACAACTTTAAAAGCAATACTACTTTAAAAAAATAGAAACATATTTTTTATAAAAACATGTTTTCCCAATTATTATGTGTAATGCTATTTAAGGTTTCCTTTTTTGGTCAGTAGCAAATTCAAATGACAGAAAACACACTGGCCTAAATTCTCCCAAACTTCACCTTCCCATTGTCAACTGCAGTGAGCCAACACTTTGTCCTTTTCTGTTGAAAAGTGCTTGTAGGACTGACTTTACTTACTCACACTTTGACCAAAAAGTGGATTATGGCACAAACTATCATTACAGATCTTTTCATTAAAAGTATGAAATCTTAACAAGTATTTATTTACATGCATAGTTGATGGGGAAATTATATGTTTATTCAAATAGACACTAGGGTCATTACCACTTTTTGAAGCTGTTGCATTTCACTTCATGACTTAACTATTTTAATTCCCTATAACTGTATGTGTAGCTTATAGAAAATCTTTCATTTCTAGCACTGATGCTGCTGAAGAAATTATAACCAAAAAGTATGATACAGCAAGAGGTGACTTGGATATTGCTCAGGTGGCATTATAACACTGCTAGTCATACATTTCCTTTAAGAGCCGTGGTGGCGCAGTGGTTAGAATGCAGTACTACAGGCTAATTCTGTTCACCGCCTCAAGGTTGACTCAGCCTTCCACCTTTCCAAGGTGGGTAAAATGAGGACCCAGATTGTTGAGGGCAATATACTGACTCTGTAAATTGCTTAGAGAGGGCTGCAAAGCACTATGTAGTAGTCTAAGTCGAGGGTGTCAAACTCGCGTTGTCACGTAATATATTAGAACTTTTTTCCCCTTCGCTAAACTGGGCATGGCCAGCACGTGATGCATTCAGCCCACAGGCCACAAGTTTGACAGCTCTGTTCTAAGTGCTATTGCTATTAACTGAAGGAAGACTTGCTGGAATTAAGTGATATAGTCAAGTCAAAGTGTCTTAGTCAGTTAAAGATATTAGTTAAAATACAGATGGTCTTAGATTTACAACCATTCATTTAGTGATTGTTAGAAGTTATGATGGTGCTGAAAGAAGTGACTCAACTGTTTCTCATGCTTACAAAAGTCACACTGTCCCAGTAGTCATGTGACCAAAATTTGGATACTTGGCAATTGGTATGTATACACAACGGTTGCAGTATCCCAGGGTCATGTGAGAGCCACCTGCTACCCTCCCAGCCAGCTTCTAACAAATTTCTTTTGAAACTTGGCTCGAAGCTCATGAATTAATTAGGGCATCCATCGGAATCCTAACACAATGTCAATGAGAGAAGACAGCTGTTCTTAATGACATTAATTTACTTAACTTAACCAGGGCGATATCACCTCCCAGGGGGCGATTTCATTTTTTAGGGGAGCGATGGAATGAAAAGGGGCAACACGGATGCGAAGGAACGGAAGGGGGGTGATGGAGCGAGAAGTTTTGGGGACACTTTGAGACTTTTTTTGTACAGTGAACTGCTGTTGTATAAAAACATCTTGCTATTAGTGGATTGAACTGTTTTAAAATGTTCCTCTAGCTAGCTTCAGTACAGAACACCGTACATATTTGAATACGCATTGCTCATCTTCATGCGCGTTGCGCAGCAGCCTCTATCACTCTACCCATTAAATTTGTCGCTCTGATTTTTGTTGCATTCCTTCTATAAAATTTTTCTTTGTGTCTTTTTAATCCTTTTTACAGTGTGCATGAATATATATGTTCCTCAAATCTTAATTTAGTTTCAGTTTTCATCTTGAAATTCTTAGTTCCTACATTGCAGTTTGTTCTTATGCCCTTTTTATATTTCTTTTTGTGTCTTAAAATTCACTTGTAATTAAATCATTAAATGCTACTGTTTTTTTTCGGGCATTTCATTTTCTTACAATTGAATTTTGTTTTCAGTGATCATTGCATTTAAGCGTCTTGAATAAATAAGATAATAATGAAATACATGTATCACGAAGTTTGGGAGTAAAGTAATGGGTTGCATCAGAATTTTTCACACAGTTGAGATATGGGAAAAAGACTGAAAATAAATTATTTGCATCGATATGTCCTGATGACAATTTTAAAGAAAACAAAAAACGTGTTTGCATAAATTGAAGAAATATTTCCCTGTGTTGTGATTGAGAGGTTATGTTGGGGGAGGGGGACGATGATAACTTCCTCAATGGCTCAAGGGGGCGATTCTTTCAAAAAGGTTAAGAACCACTGCATTTAACAACTGCTAAAAAAATGGTCATAAAATCAGGCTTGACTCAAGGCAACACATATGTCAAAATTAGATATTTCAGCTTTTTCTCTAGACTTCAAAAACCTAAAAGATGCATGATTGGATTTCAGTATTAACAGACTCTTACTTTGTCACATAGGTCAGAACCTTCCATCTTCAACTTGGATTGCAATGAGGCTATTTCATTTGTTAAGGCTTTATGTTCAACTTCCAGAGACTTTTTGCCACTATTCAGAGTAGAAATATCACGTGACTGCTTGTACTTATTCACAGCTTCATCAAAAAGGCGGTAAAGACATAGTCTCTTATTCACTCCAGTTAGAACTTGCTCTGTAATGCAAGCAACTTTCATCCTAGCTTCTGCTGCTGGATCCTGCAAGACAACAGTGCTTTACATGGGAAAAATTTTAAGATTCCTATATTGCATTTCACATCTTATGTATTTAAAACAGTTGTATATCTTAAAACCAAACTCTGACCCAACAATATGTACAATTAAAACAAAAAGCTATAAAATTAAAAAAGGAAGAAAATAGAAAAATCTGGTGCTGCAGCTCCATGTCACTGATACTATCTATCGCATTCTCCTCCCATTATGACTTCATATTTCAGCACTTTGTGGGGGCGGGGGGGGGAGCCAGGTTTTGCATGTTCTCTGGAAGGTTAAAGGGAGGGGAAGGAGGGACGACTGTTGAATCTCCGAGAAGGTGCTTGATAGGTGAATGTATTGTTAAAATTGATTCAAAGTTAACAAGGCTAGAGTTGAAAAACATTTTTAATTACCACAACCTGAAGATAAAGAGCTTGTATTAAACTGTCCAGTTTTGTATCTGGGCAGATTTTTGAAAAATGTAATATTAACCTTTACAGCAATATAGATAATTGCTGATTAATTTCATTTGTTTAGACAAATAATTGTCTACATTAAGAAGCATTGAATATTAGCTTTCCATGGAACAGCCTGTGTGCTCATTTTTAGTTTGCGTATAAAAAAGCAGATCAGGTACAACAAAATTAATGCAAAAAAAAAAATCTAATACCCAAATAAAAGGTTATCCTATGAAATAATGACTTCATCTTCTCTCAAAATTATATTGTGATACCTTAGTGATGGAGAAGTCCAACCTCACATACAGAATCACTGTAAAGAACAGGATGTAGAACGCTCCAACTACCAGCAGAGGTTCTTGCAACATCAGGATTTTATTAAAGGTGTAATGTATCTGGAAAAAGACAAGTAGTAAGGAACAAGGAAAATTTATTACACATTTCTCTACCTGATTTACAACCATACTATCTCAGTATTTTTTTAATTAATCATCCACTAATGTTTTTTTGTTATTGCCACGACACATTTAATACTAAATTTACAGCAATTTGGGCTCAAAGAATGAGAAACTCTTTTAATGCTTTACATGAACCAAGTAAAGAATTTGTTTTTACCACAATATCTTGGATATGTTGTTCAACTAGGTTACTCTTATGTGCCACAATGACTGGACGGCCAAATGTATCAAGATAGGTATAGTGAAGTTCATCAGGAGCCCGGCTGATATCATATGGACTGTCCACATGAATATTTCTGCAGACAACAGGATGGAAAAATGTCAGAGATACTCTGGGAAAAAAAATCTAAAGATATGTAACAGTTAGGGCTAGATGATTAACGTATGTCATAGCTTGCATGTACAGTGCATTCAGAAAGTATTCAGACCCTCTTCACTTTTGTCAATTTTTTATGCTGCAGTCTGATTTTACAGTTGTTGAAATTCATTTTTCCCCTCATTAATGTACATTCAGCACCCCCTAATGACAAAGTGAAAACAGAATTTTAGAAATGTCTGTAAATTTATTAAAAAGAAAAAATGAAATATCACATTAGTGTAAGTCTTCAGCTCCTTTGCAAGAACACCCCAATCTTCTTCTTCTTCTTCTTTTTCTTCAGCGTTTGTCTCGCGCTCGGGCGAGGTCCGCTAATGTCCTTGAGTACTGCTTCCACACCTCTCTGTCTGCCACGTGTGTCGGGTCTGCCTTCGCAATCTCTAGATCGGCCTTGATCGTGTCCATCCAGCGTTGTTTAGGTCTACCATGCGGTCTCGCTCCTCCGACAGTCACCTTCATTACAGATTTGATGATGGATTCTTCCTTGGCGCGGCTCACATGGCCGAACCATCGTAGCCGGGACTGCCTCATGACCGTGGGGATGGGCACGACGTTGAACCGCCCACGCACTTCTTCGCTCCTGACGCGATCGAGTAGGGTGAGGCCTACCGACCATCGGAGCATTCGCATCTCCATTATCTGAGTCTGCTTTCGACTTCTTTGGTCGTCGGCCAGCACTCTGCGCCGTATATGGCCACGGGCGCACCACAGAGTTATAGATTTTCGCCTTCAGGCGCATCGGCATCTTCTTGTCACAGAGGACGCCCGTGACGGACTTCCATTTGCCCCACGCTGCATTGATCCTGGCTGCCACCTCAGTTTGTAGTAGGCCTTCTTCCCCAAGAGTAGTTCCCAGGTACTTGAAGGTGGAGGCGCGCGGTAGCTCCTGCCCGTTCACGTGGATGGAGCCTGTCATTTCATTGTCAGTGGTCAGGTATTCGGACTTCTTTAGGTTCAGCCGGAGCCCGAACTGCTCGAGGCGGTCGTGCCACTGTTGGACTCGGTGCTCTAGTTCAGCCTTGCACAGGTTGGCCAGGAACACATCATCGGCGTAGAGCAGCGTCCATGGGGCGGGCGTGTACAGGTCGTGTGTAATTGTGTCCATCACCAGAATGAACAGCAGTGGTGAGAGAGCAGAGCCCTGGTGTACGCCGACGGTAATATTAAACTCCTCTGATATCCCAGCTGCCGCTTTTACGGCTTTTGTGACATCTGTATAGGAGTTGGACCCATTGTACGAGCAGCTCAGGCACGCCGTGGTCTCGCAGTGCGTACCAGATGAGATCACCCCAAGAACACCCCAATCCAGGTGTGTAAATCTTGTCAAGTCTCAAAAAGACTTGAGGCTGTAATTGCTGCCAAAGGTGCTTTAACACAGTACTAAGTGAAAGGCCTGAATACTTATGCCAATGTGATATTTCAATTTTTTCCCCTTTTTAATGAACTTATAGACATTTCTAAAATTTTGTTTTCATTTTGTCATTATGGTGTACTGAGCATAGATTAATGAAAAAAATGGATTTCAACAACAACGAAATTCAATCTTGTCAATTCAAAATTGACAAAAATGAAGGGGGTCTGAATACTTTCTGAATGCGCTGCAAGCACTGCAATTAACTGATTTATTTAAAAATATGTTCCACAAGTATACCCCAGGAACTACATTTTATGAGAGACAAACTAACAGCACAGAGGTTCATGGATTGACAGATCATCAACCATGTTGTACTTACTTGGCACCCTCTGGAAGAATAATCTTTACAGTTAACGAGTCTGTAACTTGCTCATCGAAAACATGGTCAATAAATCTCATCTTCAAAGCATACTGATCACCTTGAAAAGATTAACAAGCACTGTAAACTTTTCCTTTTTTTATAATGGCAGCAGGAAAGATCTAGTTGTATAAAATATCAATGTAACATTTTTACATTAAGACACTAAGCACCACTAGAACTGATTATGTGTACATAGATTCAATGACAAATTGTAAGAGATTCACACAACAATAAAAGATGCCAATTCTGCATTCAGCGTAAGCTATCGAACACACACAAACCTTCCTAAAACATAGTAATTCTGGGTATATTGTGCAAGAGGAAAAATGGATGTCCTGGTTCCCTCTACTAAGGAGGCTCATGTACTAGGTCAAGAAAGATCTTCTCCATGGTGTCTCCCTCCCTGTGGAACATCATTCCTGAGTAAATAAGACTGACCCCCCCATCTTTATACCTTCTTTAAAAGCCTCAAAGACATGACTTTGCCAGTGGGACTGGGTTCCCCAGAGTGGAACCTATCAAGTGTTTTCATTATTGTCACCAGGGGGTAAGGTTTTATTGCTTTTTGTATGTGGCGTTTTACTTCTGCTGGCCTGAATAAGTTGGGTGGCCATGCAAACTTTCTTAATAAATAAACAAAAAAACTGAAGAAATGAAAACTTCAGTAGATGGAACATTAAACTTTGAAAAGACTGCAAGCAATGTTTTCAGTTACTTTTTAGATATTGCTTCCAATATCAGTAAAATAAACTCAAAACCTCTGAAATATATACGCAATACAAAAATCAAGAAAACAACTCATACACTTGAAAATCTCCAGTATGCCTCTATCTTATCATAAATACAGAAATAGAATAGTTTTATACTGGGACTGTTTCATTATATATAAACAATTCCCAGTGGCTAATAATCTGATATGACTGCCTACCAAGATTAAAGAGATATTCATAGCTGGGCAAATTGTAGCCAATTATATAGTGAGTCTTCCAACCACCAAACAAAGGGAAACGAGGGCGAATCTCCATTTCCACTGAGTCATCCAAGACAAGAAGATGACTGGTAGATATGTTGCCAATTTCATCTCTGTAATACACATCTTGAGCAGCAGCAGGAAGGATCGTCTGCAAGACAGTTTTAGTAAGACCGATAAGGACAGAGATATAAAATAAATCTAATCTAATTTATCGCATTTATCAAATATTTATTGGGTACTTCCAGATTAACTAAAACAACTAAAATGCAGCATGTATTTTTCTTCTAAAACACATAACACCAGCAATTCAGATTAAGTAAAAGTAAAATATTGTGAATACAAAAGAACTTTAAAAGCCTGAAGAAAAAAAAATATTTATCAGATGCCAAGAAGCATCAAGTGAGTCTACCCAGGGAGATTCTTCCATGACTGGGGCATCAACACAGAGAAGGTTATAATAGGTTAAGAGCAAGAAAGACTGCCTTATATGTTTTCCCATTTGAGGAATTGGCTGTACCCACTAAATCATACAGCACCTGAACACTTTTCATTGAGGGAATACAGCTCTCCAGGAAGATGAGAAAGACGGAAAGTTTTCTCATTCTTTGTTTATATGATAAATCATAAACTGGACATATAAGCCAAATGTGAACTAGTGTCATCAGTAAAGCACAATACAGCATGATCAAAATGTCAATTCAGTGAAATATTATAGCTTACTTTTTAAAACTTGCAGTTTCCATTTTTTAAAACGAAATTCCATGTATCACATATTAACAATTATCTACAAGGGACACTTACACAATACAGATAAAATATAGCCAAGCTATTTCCATCCGGATATAGTCACATCTGATATTATCAGCCACATACAATAAAAATAATATAAGAGTTTTGCAAATCTTTTGATAGGGATCCTTCAGAATTCACAAGAACGTTTATGAAGGACATCTTTATGACTCATTAAAGTAAATATGTCTCTTCCAAAAATGTTCATTTGCTCTGGAATCTGCTCCTATTCGTCTCAGCACCTTTGTAGTGTACTAACAAAGCTGTTTCACTTCCCTGATATAGTCTTATTTTTAAAAAACAATCCCCCTAAACATTATTAAACATTATGTTCTAAGCATTTTTAAACAAGATTTACTTATAAATAAACAAATCAATGAGCTTACAAAAATATTTCAAACAAATGAACCAGAGAATGAGAGATTCAGATGGATGCCACAAGTGAGCAGCCGAAAAAAATAATAGTAATACTAATAGTTAAGTATCATATTACTTATTAACTACTAGTTAATAAGTAATATGATACTTATTAAAACTTTCTATTTTAGGATATTGCATCATGGAAGAGATAGAACCAGGACTTTAAAAGGAGCTGAAAACAAGAAAACATTCTTGGCAATACTTTATGTTCTCAAAGCAGAGAAGTACTACTTGTTCCAAATGTCCTCCTCTTTCCTCCTTCAATAGTTGGCTTATGGCTACTTTATTGCGACTCATTTTCACAATATGACGATATTGCTTAAAAGAAAGCAATACAACAAGAAATCAAAGAAATTATGAAAAACCTTAAAAGATTTCACGGAAGATATTCCACTATCTGGCTGTCTTTGATAGTCGTATCTGGAGAAGGGTCCTTTGAGTACAGCTCCTGTATGCCTTAAGTCAACTGTTTCTTCAACTGCAATATTACCCCAGTGAGACACTTCAATGACACGTATCATGCTGGTAATCGTCAGGAATGGACTGTTGTTTTCATAATGTATCTTAAGGTTATCCTGAGAAAAAGAAAAATATAATAGAGAAAATGTATATTTATTTCAAGTAGTAGCCATTTCACTTACATGACCAGCTAGTAAAGTCACACTGGTATTTTTTAAACTACATCTTGGATTTAAGGTATATTAAAGTTAGTGATTTCATGAAATGCCAGCTAATTATCTGTGCCACAAAATCTCAAAGGCAGCATAAACTGGATTTTAATTTCTTACATAAATCACAGCCTTTTGTATTCTAAATATTAAAAACCATTCTTAGATGTTCATGAATGCATCATTTCCCCCAATTCTCTACAGCCGAGCCTGAACTTAAAACCTGTCTGCTTGATCTGTTAAGAGCCAGTGAGTTCAGGGATAAAAGTGCATTCTATTCAGCCTGATTTTAGCAAGTAATAGATCTGGATTTGATTATTGATCCATTAGTCTTTTCTTTTTGGGGGGGGGAGGGAGGGAGAAAGAGGAATATATCATGAACATAATTCTCCCCAAAACAGATTTCCTAACCCTAATATAATTCATTCTTGTTCAAGTGGTATGGTATTACATACTATGGGGAATACATTTCTAATACCCACACTGAGAATTACCTGTGGGAGAATGTACTGCTTCTCATATTCAAAGGAACTGTCTTTTTAAAGAAACCTGGCTACTGATTTGGGAATCTATTTACATGGCTGAAAAAATGGGTTATCAGGATTTGTATATGCCAGAGCTGTCAAATTCCCAGCCCATGGGCTGGATGTGTCACGCACTGGCCACGCCTGGTTTAGTGAAGGGGGAAAAAGTCCCAATATGTTACCATGATGATGTGAGTTTGACACCGCTGGTATATGCCATTTTGCTTACATACTTGGGTTTATTCCCATGCAAGCCTTGGGCAGGGGTAGTCCCATTTCTCCGTAACCAGTGTATAAATGCTGTCTAAAGATAGTCCTTGATTTATAATGGGACCAAGACTGGCATTGCTAAACAATGTGGTTGTACAGCACAATATAACCAAAAGAACAGAACATCTGTAGCTCAGGAACCCTAAAGCACACTGTCATTATGACCAAATAGCTTAGTGACAGCAATTCCAATAGTCCCAGTTGCTGCTGTAACCCCAAGACATATAGGCTATTAAGCAAGAAGTGGTGGAAATCCCAGGTAAGGAGCACAAACATACAACGGGAGGCTGGGAGGACTTGGGAAACTCAATGAAGGTAGCAGATGTGCAGTGAGCAGGAGCATCTTACCGGAATGACTTGCAACCTTCCCTGCTGTCTTCCCCACTGGCTTGTAGGGAACTGGCAGGAAAGGTTGCAAATGGTGATATGATTGCAGTTGCCTGTGACATTGTAATCACAAGCCAGGCAAGTGAGCACAATCACATGTCCACTGCAATGGCTGGAACTTCAGGGATGACTGTATGTCCATTTGTTTTCAGCACCATCATAACTTTGAATTGTTGCTAAACAAATGGATGTAAGCAGAGGACTATTTGTATCTGTTTTATGACAGATCAGAAAAGGTTCCAATTTTTACACATGCACCACTAAAAGAGCATCCTATCCTGCACCATCTAGCAAGTCACTTGCAAAGATTTCCTTTTTTTACCCAGGCAGAATTCTTTAATGCTATAGCAACCAGCTAAGTCGTTAAATACAAGACTGTTTTTTTTTTAATTTTATTTTTATTCAATTCATTCTTTGTCACTTTGTCACAAGTAAAAGTTTACCTCACTGTATGGGGGTACATCCTTGAAGGGTCCATATTCAATCATATCCTCTGAGCGGCTGGGATTGCCTAACTTGGTGTAGTTTTCAATGTTTCTTGAGGCCAGTTTCACACGAGTTGTCTGGGTCTTGGTTACATATGGAGAGTAGAAATAATGATTACCTTCAAAAACCACAAACTGCTTCTCTGCCTGAGAGATGTGTGTGGGGTAGGGTTGCAGGACATGTGTGAAAACGGTTTCAATAGATAAACGAATTTTTCCACCTGGAGGCAAAGGAGCCAGCAATTTCACAGTGAAGAATTTGCCACTAAAAAGAGGGGGGGAAAAAGTAGAAAATCAGTCAGACTATTTCTATGTTCCTTGCTTCTAAATAAGCTCACTACTATCAGGAATCTTGATCAGTCATGGGACTGGGCAATTTCTGCTGGTTAGTTCTTATAGTTTTAAAGCAACACATATATTTAAAAACCAATGCAATGTATTCAATGCTAATACAATAATGTGAAATAAAGAACATATTAACCAGACTGCATTTCTGTGAATCACTATGTCTTACAACTTTAGGAAACTTTTTTTGGGGCACATTATCTTTTTCTAAAAATAGTGCAAGCAGTCAAAAGAGAACCAATTATAAAACTGAATCTGAGGTATCAGCCTATTTATACAATCTAATTAAACATCTGACTTTTTTGAGGTCCCACTGAAGATTACATTTTTAAAAGTACTCTTAAAAAGATGAAATAGAAATATCAGCCCTTATTTCCTCATGACAAAACTTACCTTTTACCTTTTACTTTTGTCTCCTTTACCTCCAGGATATTTTCCTCTTCTTCTTCAGCTTTTACCTGTTCAAAAAAATTATATAAAATGTTGATTGGTGTCACCATTGACAGTTCCTAAACAAGGCAATAGAATTCATGTAAGCTATTTGCCAAGAAAGATCAAGTCAGTAGAGATATCAAAAACACATTTTAATTTGAGGCACATGCTAATAATTAAAGATTGTTACTAAAAAACTACTCATAACTCTTAAAACCTAAAACATCACATATCAGAAACTGATAAATATGTATCAAATGTGTTGTATTCCTATTTTAGAATACACAAACATTATGGTTAATAAATAAAATAATTGTAGAAAACAATAAGAATTACATAACTATTTCCCTCAAAAATCCAACTAGGAATTTTTAAAAAATCCTCTTTCTCTAGCAAACTATCTACGGAAAAAGAAAATGTTTCCTTTCCAATTAGAATTTTGCAGAAGTTAGCAACATTGCTAGTGGTTACAAAAATACACTCTCTTTAATTCTTCAAGTTCACTGAGATTTTTACTAAGTAATATTGGTTTATTGCATCTATGCATTCCCTGTCAATAAAGAAAAAGACCCAATTTTAAAACAGTAACAGAAGAGACCTATGGCACAGGTTTTCATTTAAAACTATCCTACTGGAATTTTTGGGAAAGAATAGCTGAGATAGGTCCAAAAATACATTTTTACCTTTAAAATAAATAATAAAAGCCTCTTAAAATTTACTTAAAAAATGGATTTTGCCAACTTCATTTTTACCCTCAAGGCAAAGAGAAAAAGAAAAACTCTCCATGACCAAACAAGGAATAATTTAGTACCCTCTTCCTGGTGTGTTGAATTGCAACATTCAAATTCCCTCATCACATGCCACACAGAGGGAGAGTTACAAAAGTGATTCTCCTCCTAAAAAAAATATTATTCTACCCAAAAGTAGAGCTATGTTATCAGAAATGTCAGTTACAAAATACTGTTTATCCAAGGATTATGCAAAGAATGAAGGGCTACTTTTCGGAGTTTGTTCAATTGTATTTAATAACGCAGGCCAATTTTAGAAATGATCCAGCAGATACAAATTAGCAGAATACCTATTCTACACAACTCCTATAATTATACATTCATATTGAACTCAAGAAATAGAATTGTAAATCACAAACCTATCTTTTTTAATGGACTGAAAATGAAGACTAGTTGCCACAGCCCAGATCTCAGCTCAATCCCACACTGGCATTGATAAATGCCATTATTCAAACAATTATACTATTTTCCTCTAACTGAATTAGCTTAATCTGGACTCCAAATTTAATTTTTAAAATCACACTAACTTGCTCAATAAAATCATTTAAGAGCACTTGCTTCCTAACAGTGGAACCAATGCAAAATATTATTAGTAGTTTTTTCAAGATGAAGCTTCTGTTAAAACTTTTAATTAACATATGATACAGCAACAAAGTGTTTAACAACTTCTATCAAGGATCTCAAGAGAATCCAATCCAACTTTTCCTTCACCAGAGTTAGCCAGGATGCGTAGAGAAAAATTAATGCTACAAACTATTGCCAGCAGCTTCAATATTAAGCTGAAGAGACATGGACAGGCTTTGAAAGCCACACCTCCCTCTGATTTAAACTAGCTGCTCATGGCTCTTGGAAATAGTCTATGCTTACGTGTCAGTACTCACCAGGCTTTTTTACTACAGCAGCACTCTGGAAGAGAATCAACACACAGGAGTAACAGGAAGCAAAGAAAAGGGGTGAATCTGGCCACAGAATGGTATTATTATTTGAACTGGCATGCTGGCAAAAGTCCAAAAGGGCATCTCAAGAGCAATCTTGGATGAAATGTAATCGTATTTCAGTGAAATTATATGTCCACTGTTCAGTATTCTCAATTTACAATTCATCACACCAAAAAGCCTGGAAGATTTTGGAGTTTCTCTATACCCACAACATGGGTGGGTTTTGTCTATATTTCTGCCATAGTGTGTGCCCTGCTCTCTCCAACTGGGTGCTTTTCAAATACAATGCGTTAAAACTTTCACAAAGGCCCACAAAACCAACATAAACTGGGCAAAAGATGATAAAAGGTGTTATCCAACCATTCTGGCTGACATGAGCGTCTGGCTTATAACACGATCGCCGCTCCTTATCTCCCTGTATTCCACCGATTCAGCCAAATCGCCATAACAACCGCCGATTTAAGGACTTAACCGGCGAGACCGCTCCTTTCCACCAAAAATTGGAAGTAGGAAGGGTGGAGAGGAAGCGTAACAGCCAAGTAATGCTGGGGAAGAGAGCGGAGGAACAGAAGAAAACAAGGAAGAGAAACTCAAAGGCACAGATTCGTCTAAAAACGGACAACGTGGAAACGAAAAGCCCGATCACCAAAAAAAGTAAAAAAGTAACAGACTTTGGCTAGGAGGAAGGGCGGCATCCGGGTTCAAGGAGCGCCAGAAGAAGCAGGCCGAGAGCTTGACGGCCCAGAGGTTGGCTCACCTGCGCCCCCAGGTAGGCCAGGTGGCTCTCCAAGCTGGGGTCCAAAGCCAGGAGGAAAGACGTGGCAGACGCCGAGCTCCCGGCGGAGTTGGCCAGGCTTATCTCGGCCGTCACTTTGGCCAGGTGTGTGCTGAGGTCCACGGTCCGCTTTACGTCTTCATTGATCAGCTCGGGAGCTGCCAGGGCCGCTCTGCCCAGGCACAGAAGGAGCAAGAGGTGGACGAGGTCGATCCCCATGGTCGGCCACGCTGAAGAACGAAGCCGCGGAGCAAACCGGATGGACTCTTTCGCGTCGCTTGTTCATTCATCCAAAGGGCACAAGATGGCGCCCCCCACGCCGAGCCACAGACAAGATGGCGACATCCAGCAACGCGCCGCTCTCGAATACGGCACGGCCTACAAAACGCGACGTCCTGACCCGCGCATCGCATTTACGTCACGTGGTTGAGGTACGGGGGCGTGGCGGGTGGACTGATGGCAAATGAAAGATCGACCTGTCAGAGCCGTTTGCACTTGATGCGAGTCTGCGCTTTCAGCTAATGATTTTTGAGATCTCGAAAACTCATCCCATGTGTGAATATATGCAACTGTCGCCAAGGGTTTTTTTTTGGGGGGGGGGGCAGGGGGTAAGGAGGGAATGTAAAAAACAGTGTGTTAATTTATAAGCTCTTTTCTACAATGAAGATCGCAGTTTGCATATAGTATTGTAGTATAAACATGCTTGTGGTACAACTGCGCTTTGATTACCTTTGTGGCATATTCTGCAAAATGGGCCCAAATTTTCCAGTCAGAAGGAACGTTTCTTGTGGCACCTTATGATTTAGCCATACAATATTGCTCAAATGCATTTAGTGAAAGTCTCAGTTAACTAAAGCTACGTTGAGCAGCAGATGCTTGAACAAGTCCTTGAAAATTCAGTTTATTCTATGTTTATTGATTTAGAGACAGTAAGGGAATAGGCTTGATATATTTTATACACTAGAAGGCTTCAATTTGCTGTTCAGTGCAATTATATATGGAAATAAACCACATGTGAGAATGGTATTTATAGCAAATTGGTGATCTGCTGAAAGTATGACTAAGATATGTGCTGTGCTGTCCCTTTGATTATTTAACAATGAAATTATTGTGCATATGGAAGTGTTGGTTGGAGAAATTAATGGACATGACCCAGTTTTAAGTCCTCAAACTAGAAATCAGATGAGTGTGAATTCTAGTCCTCCCTTAGGCACAAAGGGAGCTGGATAATCTTGGGTTAGTCACTTTCTCTCAGCCCTAGAAAGGAAACAATGGAAAACCACTTCTGAAAAACCTTGCCAAGAAAACTGCAGGGATTTATCCAGGCAGTGTCTGTGAATCATAGAACATTGAATGGAAGGAAAATTACACAGACACAGCCATGCTGTTGCCTGAGAACCTAAACGGCTTGCAGCAAATGCAGCAGACTCATTTAACAACTGTGTTACTAACTTAATAACTGCAGTGATTCACTTAACAACTCTGACAAAGATTGTAAAATGGGGCAAGATTCACTTAGCAACTGTCTTCCTTAGAAATGGAAATTTTGGGTTCAATTTGTAGTTGTAAGTGATAATCACATAAATATGAGCCAACAGTATGCAGCAGAGGCCAAAAAAACCCAATGCAATCCTAGGCTGCATTAACAGAGGAATAGAATCAAGATCATGCAAAGTTCTGGTACCATTTTACAAAAACCTAGTAAGACCACACTTGCAATACTGTATCTAGTTCTGATCACCACAATATAAAAAAAAAGATGTTGAGTGATGAGTTGCTGGTCCCAGTGCCGGGATGAGGAGTCAGCTGGTAGCCACCAGTTGATGAGTTGCTGGTCCCAGTGCCGGGATGAGGAGTCAGCTGGTAGCCACCAGTTGATGAGTTGCTGGTCCCACTGCAGGGATGAGGAGTCAGCTGGTAGCCCACGCCTGGACTGACTGCCCAGACGGGCTCCTGCAGAGGCAATGAAGACAAGGACACAAAGGCATGTTCTTGGGGGAGGAAGCCCAGAGCAAACTTTTCCCCTCTCTTTATTGTGCAAGTTTAGGTGGGGTTTAGGGTGTGTGAGGAAACATTCCTTTGGGTACATTTGACCATATAAGGCTATGTATTTGCATATTTGACCATATAAGGAAACTGACCATATAAGGCATACTGACCATATAAGGTAATACCTATGTTGACCAATCATAGCTTTACACGTGTTGTTGGTTGTTTTGTTACCTGCCTCACTATGTTGACCAATCATAGCTTTACACGTGTTACCTGGCAGGTATGGTATCATTGGATCATTGGGTGATATTGCAACATCTCCCTGTTTTTATTTTGTTTTTAGGGCTATTTACTCACTATCCTCACTGTTATGTCCAGTCTAGGTCCTCCGACTCATCCTGTCATAGGTTCATGAGAATTCGTGGTTCCCCTTGGCAGCATCTTTGGTGAACTCGTTATCAGAGTCATCGGAATCTGAGGAGAATTGCAAGAGGGCCTTTTTCTCTATTAGCGCATTAATTTGTTTTTGTTTTGAGTATAAATCCGAATCAATTTGGCCAAATTTTCTTTTAAGGATTTCTAAGAATTTACCTATCACACATGGTCCAATGGTACATGCCAACAAGAGAAGGATAAGTGAACCAGCTATAGCAGATAACAATGTTGTTAACCATGGGGAAAGGTTAAATAGTCCTTGATACCAAGTATGTTGTGAAGCTGGTGTCTAGTTCTTTCATGGAATCTAGGACAACTCCTGAGCTATCAGCATAGAAACAACACTCTTCTTTAAGAGCAGCACATAGTCCCCTTGTTTCAAAAACAAGAGGTCTAGGCCTCTGCGGTTTTGTAAGACCACCTCAGATAAAGAGGTAAGGGAAGTTTGCAAGGCAAGAATGGATTTTTCTAACCCTTCTAAGATCTTCATCTATGGTGGCACTTAACTGGCGAAGATGCTGATCAGAAATAACAAGGCCAGCTATACCTGTGGCTGTCCCAGAAGCCCCAATCCCAGCAGTACAGTTAGCATCAAAGCAGTTACTACTTCTCTTTTTGCCCTAAGGTTACATTGTCTAGGTTCTAGTAAAGAAACAAAATCTTCTGAGTTATATACATCAATTTTGGGAAACAATTGTACCTGAATACAAAATGATTTTTTTGTCGATAATACATAATCATTTCAGCAAAGTCAAAATGTAATTTGGGGAAATAGGAAGAAATCATGGTGTAATTAGTTGTAGAGTTGAGTATTTGTCCATAAGCGTCCTTGATGACCCATGTGATGTTGTGTGGTTTGTGGGCGTTAAGGCTGGTGGATGTCCCATCAGTCCAGCGAAACGAACAGCCAAGCAGGAAGAAGAGGAGTGCTGTCATCTTTTTCGGATGATGGCTCCGCTGGTTGTGGGCGGTGATATGGGCGGACACACCTTGCAGGAACCCAAAGAGTTCTGTCAGGAAGCTGGACCGCTGCGTAGCCTCGACCCCAGGTGATCAATTCAGCAGGTCCTTTCCACGCAGGATCAGGTAACTGTCTATAATAGACTAGTGGTCTCGAAGTGGGAACAGGTGGTTTAGTAAAGTGTCGAGATGCAGCAGACAGGGGAGGGGTGCCAGTGAGATTAAGGAAGTTGAGCGTATACAGACAAACATTCAAAATATTTTGTAATGCTGGGAGGCTAGGGGGCCCTTAAGGCCATTTGACCCCATGTATCGTTGCAATGCCAATTTTAAGGTTTGATGAGCCCTTTCAACAATAGCTTGCCCTGGCTATTGTAGGCAATCCCAAACTTGTGGATAATGGACCAGTGATAGCAGAACTCAGAGAATTGAGAGCTGATATAGGCTGGTGCATTATCTGTTTTTAGATTTTTTGGCAGTCCCAGTACTACGAAGGTCCAAATACAATGATTGATAACGTGCTTTGACGTTTCTCCCTTTGAGGGGTGGCTATGATGAACCCTGAATAGGTGTCAATAGACACGTGAAGGTATTTCAAGGGGCAAAAGGTGAGAATTGAGTGACATCCATTTGCCATGTCTCACAAGCCTCTATGCCCTGGGATTAATCCCTTGAGGAAGCATTTTTGCTTGCAAACTGCAGAGAAATGCCAAATTGTTTAACCAGAGCCTTTTTGTTTTGATGAAAATAACTATGACTTTCCCCTGCTGATAGAGGGGAAGGTTGAGGCATCTTAATTGTCAGTTGCTTGTGCCAGTTCATACCAGACACAAGCACCATGAGTTTTAGAGCCATCAGTTAAAACTGTGATGGCTAGGAGTGTGAGGGAGGTGAAGCCATTCGATGATGTATAGCTTTTTTGTTTTGGGGGCTGTTTGGAAGAGAATAGCTGGTGTGGGCAAGATAGCCAAAGATAGCAGACAGGGATGATGCGATCAAGCCCTTGAGGGCATGGAATAGAGGGGAAAAGGTTGCAATAACAAGAGTGGCTACTATAGTGTTAGCAGGCAATGAGAAAGGTCTATCACCTACTGCTGTAAGAGAGAGGCAATTAAGAGTGGATGAGTCATAAAGAAAGGGGGCAGCGACCACCCCTTCCATGATCAAAGAGGAGTTTGGGATGATAGAAGTTGAAAGCTGAAGAGAAAAAGCTGTTTGTGTGGAGCGGGCAAGTTGGGGAGATGTCAGGAGCATTGAAGCCATCGTTTGCCATTCAGAAAAGAGAATATTATGGTTGTTAGAGATATTCTCCAGCATGGCACGCACATAGGGTGACTTTAGACCGTAGTTGGTGGTGGCAGATTTAAGATCTTTCATAAGATTCCATTCCATGGGGGCATACTGAGCAACTGGATTGCCTCCTGCTGCTGGGGCTTGAAGGATCATGGGGAAGCAAGAAAGATCTTCTGCATTAATCTTCCCATTAGCTAAAGCTTCCTGAAAGGTGTTACGAAGCAAGGGGAGGGGTATTAGAGGGGAAGGAGTCAGGTTTTGTAAAGGAAGATTTTGAGGCTGAAATGCTGTAGGGAGGGGAGGGGAGAAGGGGGGAGAGGAATGCGAGGAATGTAAGGCTTTTGTTGAAGGGGAGGAGGGAGGGGGAGGGGGCGTTTGGAGACAAAGAGTAGGTGGGTGGAGTTTCTGCTGGAAGAGGAGAGGGGGATTAAGGGGGAGGAAGGAGAGGAATGTAAGGCTTTTGTTGAAGGGGAGGAGGGAGGGGGGGAGCGGGGGGTGTTTGAAGACAAAGAGGAGATGGGTAAAGTTTCTGCTGAAAGAGCAGGGGGGAATTAGACAAAGGAGCTGCTGAAAGAGCAGGGGGATTTGAAGAAGGAGGGAGGGAATCTTGTTGATTCAAAGTTGAATCAGGAGAAGGATAAAAATATCAATCGCAGCCATGAGCGCTCTCCAGGTACAGAGAATATGTGGCGCTGCCCGAGGAGGTTGATGGATCCATTTCCCAATTTTCTCCCATGTGGAGCGTTTAAGAGTGCCATCCTCGGAATAGGCTGGGCAATGTTTTTGAAGATAGAGCAGAAAAGAGATTATAGCTTTCCTTGAAAGAGGAAAGACTGTCATGCCATTAGTTCTTTGCAGAGCATTGGCCTTCCTGACTAAAAATGAAGTTCATCCACATGCTTGGACAGAACTTTGGAAAGTGGGAGCCCATACTTACGAATGCGCTTTGCTGTTGCCCAGTGGCGTAGTACAGGAGTCAGGGCGACGCCTCCCTAGAAAAGGAGCACATTGTGAAATCACGTCGGGGTCACCAGTTGATGAGTTGCGGGTCCCAGTGCCGGGATGAATCAGCTGACGACCTGCACCCAGACAGACTGTCTGGGTGGGCTCCTCTTGATGGCAAAGATGACAGACACAAAGGTTTCTTTTGGTGAGAGGAAAAAGAGCCCAGAGCAAACTTTGCCCCTCTCTTTTATTGTGCAGCAGGCAGGGGGGTGGGTTTAGGTTACATGAGGTTAGACAGGAACAGGAAACACTGCCATATATGGTTAATCCTTATGCTATAGCTGACTCAGGATTTTGTACAGGAACAGGAAACATTGCCATATATGGTTAATCCTAAGTGACTCAGGTTTTACACGTAGCTGTTCCTATAGTGTCACCCTATATATGTATTGTATGTGTATTTGAGACTCTGGAAAGTGTGCAGAGAAGGGCAACAAAAATGATTCGTATGCTAGAAGCTAAAACATGAAGAATGGTTAGAGGGATTGGGTATGTCTAGTGAAAAGAAGGATGGGAAAGCATGATAGCAGTGTTCCAATATTTGAGGGGCTTTTATAAGAATAAGGGTCAGACTATTTTCCAAAACACCAAAAGGCAAGACAAGAAACAGTGGATGGAAACTAACCAAGGAGAGAAGCAACCTAGAACTAAGGAGAAATTTCCTAACAATAAGAGCAATCAACCAGTGGAATAGCTTGCTTTCAGAAATTGTGGGTGTCCTATCGCTTGTGGCTTTCAAAGATAGACTGGACAGTTATTTGTCTGAAATGTTATACGGTCTCCTGCTTAATCGGGGTTGGACTAGAAGACTTCCAAAGTCTCTTCCAACTCTGTTATTTATGTTCTATGTATCCTTTTTCCATAAAATAGCAGATTATATTGCTTTAATTATAAATGGGTTTTGTTTCAAAGCTTGCATACAACTAAAGTTATACTGAAATTAAGTTCAAACATGATAAAGAATTTTTGGTTAAAAACAAACCAGTTCTTAAGTTGGAGTTAAGCCTCTTCTGTAGGGAGGGAGGGAGGGAGGAAGGAAGGAAGGAAGGAAGGAATCTGCAATTTGGGAATGCTTGAAGATCAGCTGTCTCTGGACTGTATTATACAATGTACTAGTTGCAACTTAGCCATTTGCACTTGGCAATATGTTTTGGTTACATCCCAGTTTAACTGCTGCAATTAGCTCTTGTGTAGCCTATTCTTGAGATGATATTGAAGGAAATCTGACTCGACTGCAAATTTGTGCATTCATCATATACTACAGCCATATTAAAGGATCTGCACTGCTTGTCAAATGCTTTCCATTTATGATTTCAAATGTTGGATTTAGTCATTAATAATCTAAATATTTTAGGGATTGATTAGCTTAAAGATCACATATCTCAGCACTATATGAACTTTTCCAGATGCTAAGATCAGCAAGGCAGACCATTTAAAAATGCTCTGGCTTTATTAGATACAGTTTTGTTTCTTGGATAAAACAAAAATTGTGATTAGTCTTTATATGGACCTTTTCATTCTGACTTAATTTATAGGGATTTTTAAAAAGTAATAAATCTCCAGGGCCCAGTAACAAAATATTTCAATTTTCATGGAAATGTTCTCTTTTTTTCTCTCTGCACTGATGTACAAATTTCAGGGCTGCACCATTTTTGAAACACACTATGAGCCACTCCTACATACCCGGAAGAAAGCAGCTTGCTCCAGGAAACAACAGAACAGTCTGTTACTGAATTTAATAATTTTCAACATCCCTATTAAGTGTCCACTTTATTTTTAATTCTAGCCCAAGGCTGATATAAAAATACACATTATAAAAATAAAATATTTTACAGTGTATATGAGATTATATCAATTATTTTTAAAAGATAAATTTAGCTCTAAATTGGAAGATTTACTTAAGCAATAAAAGGGTTAGCCAGCTTAGCATTTATTGTTATAAGAAATCTATATAGTGTAGTATAGATTACTGACACCAAGAATCTTGTGATATCTTATAATTAGGAACTTTCAGATAAAGCTTTTACATTAGAATAACTACATACAGTAATTTTTTGACTGAGAACACTAGTAGCTGCCTTTTTGTTGTGGCATTGTAAGGTTACCATATAGATATTTCATTTGGTCAAATGCAGCAGCCCACAAAACTGGCGAGGCCATCAAAAATAAAACCACAACAAAAATTAGTTTAATGCAACAGAAGAATTCTTTATTGCAATTTGCTGGTGTTATAAATAATTGAGGTTCTTTAAAGCTCTATATGGTCTCATGACCACTTATTAGTAGTGGGATTCAAATTTTACTACAGGTTCTATGGGCGTGGCTTGGTGGGCGTGACAGGGAAAGGATACTATAAAATCTCCAGTCAGAGGTGGCATTTACCAGTTCTCTAAACTATTCAAAATTTCTGCTACCAGTTCTCCAGAACTGGTGAGAACCTGCTGAATACCACCTCTGCCACTTATCATTCTAGCCATTGTCTATCCACTGCATGCCCCTTCCGCATGTTTCCAGCCAATATAGTCCTGAGCTATCTTTTGCCAATTGGGCCTGCATAATCCCTTTTATAAAAATAATTGAGAATGTTTTTGTGCGCTATTAGGATTACGGTGAACTGTTATTCTTAATTTATCAAATCTGTTCCGACTCAAAATTAGGAAAGTAAATGGCCTGCCCATTTTGAATTGAGTATTGCCTGAACTGTAGTTATAAGCACATTAACTTTGAAATAAAATTAATGAAAATTGGATAATTTTCTTTCAATATTGTATTGTTTTCTCAACTATATTTATTTTATATATACTGTATACACCACACAGTTCTTCTTTCACTTTCAATTAAAAGCATAAGTTTATATATAACTTATAAGTTTATAAGTTTATTTTATATATACTGTATACACCACACAGTTCTTCTTTCACTTTCAATTAAAAGCATTATAAGTAAAAAATTGTGAAGTATTACAACCTTTTAGAATTTATGCTTTCAGTGTGTGATACAAAATATGCTAAACAATGTGTGCTCAAGGCTATTAATTTCTCAGTTCTGGAAATCATAGGCTTAAATTTTTAGGACACTTGTTTCATTCAAGACAACTATTATATTTCCAAATATATGGAGTATACAAAATTCTACTGTTATACCTAGATTAGTGCTCTTATCATAGATTATCAGAAAGCTTAATAAACCTCAAGTTGCCTTAATTTAACATAATATCAGTAAGTTTCAACATTGCAGTGGATGGTTTTTGTCCTTGTAGGGAAGATTAGAGTGGAGAATTTGTCACGTATCCTTGGAAAGGGGGGAATTTTCATCATTGTTAGGAAAGCCATTTCAGAACAGTGGGATTTCTTTCTGAATTCTTTTGTTATGACATCATCCATCTACTCACATTCATCCAGTAATTAATCTAAATTATCACTTAATTCCATAGTTCTTATTATATGACTTGGTTCCTTAAATCTATTCAGGGACATTCTCTCCTCCTCTAGATCCTAATAATCTTTTTCTCCTTACCTTTAGAACTTCACACTTTATCTCTCCGCATTTATTTCCCAGTACATCAGATTCTGTGACTTTTGTTCATTCACACAAAGAAGTCCTAAGCTATCTTGTTCTCTGATACGATTCAATACAGTTTCCTTTGTTATGTCTTGAAACATCTCCCGATATGCTTCACTGCAACCACCTTCCTTACTTCCCTTTCAAAACTCACATTTGTCCAAAGGACTTTTGATCAACTCTCTAATCTTATTGGATCTAAACAAAGTGTATTAACTTGTTGATTGAAGTGATTACTTCATTTTCCTAATGAGTTTGCTACAATAGCCCACCCATTTTCCTCTATCTACTTTGGTCCTTTAAGGAAGCTAGTGTTATATAGGTAGTCCTCATTTTACGCCTACAATTGAACCCAACATTTCCATTGCTAATTGTTAGCACTTAACCTTGTTAAGTGAGTTTTGCCCCACTTTACAACCTTTTTTGTCAGAGTTGTTAAGTGAATCAACACAGTTCTTAGTAACATAGTAGTTATGTGAATCTGGCTTCCCCATTTACTTTGCTTGTCAGAAGGTCGCAAAAGGTGATCACATGACCCCAGGACATTGCAACCATTATATACATGCCAATTGCCAAATGTCCAAAAATTTGATCACAATTTTGATCATGCAACAGTCATAAGTATGAAAAATGGTCATAAGTCACTTTTTTTCACTGAACAGTCACTGAACAAATGGTTGTAACTCAAGGACTACCTGTACACAGATCTGCTGATCTCCAGAGGAACCCCCCATGTTAATCTTCCACAGCAAAATTTTATTATCACAAATGCTTTAGTGGATTATTTGTTAGTATTATTTATTTCTACATTCATTAGCCATAATAGAGTTGCTGAGTAATTCATTATACATTTTTTTGGTCATTTAAAATCTCAAGAACTTCAGAATGTGTGCTACAATTCAAAAACACATTAAAAAATAAGAATCACCTCATAAATGTAAGAAGAATGTTATCTCTTCACCTACTGACTATTGCATTTTTATATTAGACTGTATAAAATGTATTTTTGAGAGCCAGTTTAGTGTACTAGCTACGGCACGAGGCTAGAAACCAGGAAACTATAAATTCCAGTTCTGTCTTAAGCATGGAGTCAGCTGAGTGACCTTGGACCAAAAAAATCTAATAATCAAATAGCCAATCAACCAAATAACCAACAAGTTGGGACTAGTTCAGGCAGTTGCCAAGAGTCACCACTGGCTCAAAAGCACAATAAATGTGTACTTTTCACTGCTTGAACCTTGTAAATTCATCATTCAATTTAGCCTATCATTTAATAGCTTTTCCTGGCAAAGGAAAAGATTATTACATTTGCCATGGGTTACTAATCTGTATTATTTGTATTAATTCTGGAATGAATTTTGACAAAGAGTTTCCTATCTGCAGTGCTTTCAAAAATATACAGCAATTCTGTGATAAATGTCAAGTACATACATATATATAAAAATTGGTTTTTGTTTTAAGAATTAAGGGCAAAGTATCTGTAATGTTATTCAACTTCTACAGTTCATCAGGAAAACTAATATTTGAAATTTTCTACATGTAATCTGGATATGGAAATATTTATGTTCTAAAATAACTTCGTTTTGTTTAAGATAGGTAAGGGGCTTTTTAGAAGTTGTTGAATTCTTCTCCAATGAACTCCATGTATTATGATCAGTGATGAGAGGAATTTTACTTCAACAACATCAGGAAGATCACAGCTTGCTCCTTCCTGATTTAATCTTTGTAATAATCATACACTTTTTGGCTGAATTTTATGGATTCAAGGCCTCCAAATTTTCTTTGGAATTACATATTTGTTTTCATATTTTAGGAACTAGACAAGGTAATGCCACCCATTGCATTTTTTGTTTTTCATCTGTGTTTTACATAGTTTCCTTAAAAATTATTTCTCTTATAATAAAATTTAGCTGTAGCAATGTATATATCCCTAATGTGCTTTCCCCATTATATTATTCTTAGCAGATTCTGCCCAATTTAATGCTTTTGACTTGAAGAGATACAGGACTGCTAAAATACTACTGATCTTTGATTAATGTCTCATCATTGCAATAATTAAATTATGGATTTTATTTCATCAGGACATAAAGCTTGTAGTTATTGTTAGTATTTAATTAATCAATGTCCTTATATAATTTTGCTTTATTATAATTAAGTGCAAATATGAAGTAATTATCAGAAATTGGACCTAATTGGACTTAATTGGACCTAATAAATTCAATGGCCTCAGTCAGACATAAATCAAGCACCCTATAAATTCCCCCAGTTTCTACTATAGCTGTGTTTATACAACAAGCTAACCATAATTAAAGATTTATTGCTGATGCAGAAATCACATCGTATACTAGGCGACAATGTAGTTAGCTAACTGTGTATCATGCAAACACCTTCAATGATTCACAAGCCAGCCAACCACATTTTAGTCTTAATGTATTCTAGAATACCTGCCTTTGTTTCTTTCAAAACTATTAATTTTACTGGGACTTACCATATAAAAAGTATAGATTACATAATCATGTAATTGATGGAGTTATCTTCTGAAAAAGAGATAAAAAGAGGCATAACATACACTGAGGAAGTCCCATTGTTGGATGGAATCTTACAAATAAAGACTTAATATTCAAATAAACTTTAGGAGGATTTCAACATAAGGATACTATTGCTGAATAACAGTAAAGCATGGAAAAGCCATATTCACGTAGCACTCTTTCTACCCTCCAAAGGTGGCATGTTACCAGCTTCACTCCTGCTGATCTTGGAATGCTAAGACAAGGCAGAAATCCCAACTAAAAGAGCCAGTTAGTTGGAGAAGCCTATAAATGAATAAAAATAAAACAGCAGAACAGTTAGCCCTAGGCAGCACGGATCCACCTTCACTTGATCGGATTCTTGCATAAACTGCAGGGTGGGGTGGGTGGACTAGGTTTCCATGATATAAAGTTTACATGCATGTGACTTAAATGATTTTTTCTTTATACGTATTTCCTGTGTAATAGATATCTGGGATACAGTTGCCTTTCAGGATATACACATAAATTTAAAGTTGTGATAGCAGTAGATCCAGAGGCTTGGTGCCTTCCAGCTCCAAAGTATCTTTTGCATGGTAAGGGACTGCCTCCCTTTCAATTTCCCCAATTCCCCCCCCCATCTCCGCCCTTTTGATTTTCCTACCACTTTATCTTCTAGGATGGCAAGCAGCCCCAGAACGAGGCTCTGAGGCTGCTTGCTGTGGTGCAGCTCAGGGTCTTCTTGCCACACTGCAGATCTGGGACTATAAGAAGCCCCTGAGCTATAGCACAGTATAAAGTTGCAATGGCCTCTGGAAGACTCAGCTACCCTGGCATAGTGCAAAACGTCAGCTGGGGCAGCGGAATGCAAGGCCACAGAAGGCCAAAAGGGTATATATGGGGATAGGCAGGTGCAGGGAGCTGAGGTTTCCCTGGGGTTGTGAATGCAGGTGGGCTGCCAAGCACCTGAATTTTGATCACATGACTGGGAGTGGTGCAAAGACTAGCTTTGCGGATAAGGCGTAAATACCATTAGCTCAGCATTGCCGTAAGTTGAAACTGCTGCTGAACAAAATGTTGTAATTTGAGAACTCCTTGTAAGTAGTGTTACACAAAGCATAGTAAAAGAATGAAAAGTACTAAGCAAAAGAAATTAAAGGCATGCATTAAGAAAAAAATCTAGTTAAATCTACTTTATGAGGATGATATTATCCATTCAGTTATGTCTGACTCTTGGCGATTCTATGGGCCAGGTCCCTACATCTTCTGATCTTGCATTAATTTTTTTATTTGTTCTATGTTCTGGCTGGTGTCAACTTTGATGGTGTCTAGCCACTTTGTTCTTTGATGACCTGTTTTCCTTTTACTGCTAACTGTTCCAAGCATATCTACTTTATACTAACACCAATCACTATATTTCCTCATATATTTCTGTCGGTACAAACTATTATTGCTTCCACTATGTCCATGACACTTTGCACATCTCTTCTCGAACTACCACATACACTTCTTAAATATCTCAGTTCTGCTGCATTCAATTTTTATCTTTCTCCTGACATACCCAATTCTCACTCCTCTATAAATGAATGGAGTACCTTCATTTATATTGAATGTACCATATATACTTATACATACTCAATATTAATTCTTTGCAAGAGATCACATACTATTCACTATCAATTTTTACACATATTAAAACTTCATTACTTCATCTGGAAGCATTCTATCAAGATACATGAACCTGCCTTCTTTAATTTATTGCCATATACATATGTATTCCTTGTCATTCTGTCCAATTTTCTTGTAAAACACAACTACCTTGGTCTTAGACAAATCTTCAGCTCCATACTCCTACTTTTATTTAAAGAAAGAACAATAGCATTCTTTCAATTATAGTGTTGGAAAAAATGTCCATCTGGGTTCAGTTCCAAGTGGGGAAAAAGACACTGGAAACATGGAGACTGCTTGGAAGAATGGTTTAATGGTGGGCAGGACCACATGGTTTTGAGGTCCTGGACAAAAAATGAACACATGGGTGAGAGAGATTTATATCTTCTTTTGGGCTTTGAACTTGTTTCCTGTTCCTGTGGCAAGAAATGTATTCTGATTGGTTGTCAGACTCCCATGGGACCATGCAGGGGTAACTTTGTCGGTTGTCTTGAGTCCTAGGCTTGGTTGAATCTTACTGGGTGATATAATGAAGGGGCTGTGGGGGCAATTCCTATCATAGCTTATAATCCTATCACCCTGGAGCCAGTCTTTTGTCTTGTAGATAGGATAGCTCAATCTTTCTGGAGCTATTAACAAAGGTGGGGGCTGCTTTCCAAGAGCATGTTTCTCCTTTTCTCATCCAGCGGGGTAGAATATTCTGCCTTTTTAATATTTCCTAGGATATTTCATTCTCTTAGGAGAGGGATGGGTGGTAACTTTCTACAATAGGGAACAGATGCGGTTTTCACACAAAAATCATAGTCAATCTGTAAGCAATCCACATCCATATTTTAATCTTTCTATAGTTACACTATACACTAGCAGCAACCTTGCCATTTTTTAATACTCCCATGATTTTCTTTTTACTAAATTTTGGACACTAACAGGTACAGTATTTCTTTCAGTTCCAAAGATATCACCATTCTCATGCAAATTTCTAAAATACTATTTCTAACATGTCCCTTCAATTCCATCACAAGTAATTTCATCACAAATTCCATTCATGTTGCTAAAGGCTCATTATTAGTCCTTTCTGCTTATTTCCAGCCCAATGTTTTATTTCTATAAAAATCCCTTTATATTTGTCTGTGCCACTTAATTTTTATCTGCAAAAACTATATTCTTTGCTACTTTTTTCCAGATACATTATGTAAAGATATATCTGTATAAAATTAATACATACATAAAAATGAAATAAAGTAACGGAACAATAGTTACACTCACAGTTCCCAAAACCCTGTCTACCTCCTCAAGAAGGAGAACAACATGGGAAAGATCCAGCTTCGGTCACCTCAATAGGACCTGTCCAGCTGGAGCAGATCTGAGCAATATCCATTGGATATCTAGAAGGATCCTCACAGCAGCCTTTGAGATGTTCCTCCAATTGTTGCTTTTCTAAGAGAATTTGAACAACACTAAAATGGGCTGCCAGATGGCACTTCATAGAAACATAAGGATGGGGGGGGGGATTGCTCCTAGTATCACCACAGTGCAGTCTTAATACAGGGTCATGCATGCATTAGACTTGCTCCAGAAGTGTTTGAGACAGCTCTTCAGCTTAATTACTTGGAGCTGGTCAGGAAATGAAGGGACTTTCCAGGAAAGGTGTACAGAGAGGCAGCTTCAGAGGAATCTAGTCCAGGGCTATCAGGACCTTCTCACTCTTAGAAATTCTCCAAATTCACTCTCCAAAAACCATTGGGTTCCCTCCAGCAGTAGAATAGGCTGACTGAACAGTTCCCACCTTCCCATATTAGCGTGCTGGTTAAGGAAACTAGAGTACAATTTTTAAAATAGCCAGTTTAAAAGCTGGGCCTTTAGAGACTTAAGATCTCCAGCAATGGTTCCTTCCATTCTTTCCCATCCCCACTAGTTTCTGTAACATTCTTCCTACTGAAGACATGAGAGATTTTAAAAGTTAATGCTGGTTGTGGTACAACTGGGATGGGGTAATAAAGATACCATCATGCTGTGAATTTTGGCAATGGTCTTACTTAAATGTAGATCCGTATAAATTCAGTATATTAATGGAGCATAGCATTGCACTCCAATCTTCCTTTTAACTTCTTTTTATTGGGTGAACAAAATTAATTCTTCTTTCCTGCGAGTTGTACCCGCTAAGGATATTGGCAGAAATACATGTTTGATGACTTTGAATGAGCTCTCATAGCTTGCTCGGTACTATCTTTGTTCTCCACACAGATGGTACTCATCTTGTGTCGACTCCTCTTGCCTTACATTTCAGTGTTCCGGGTGTGACATGTTGCTTTAATAGAGACAGACTGATTAATGCAACAATGCTGAGAGAACAAGCTCAGAAAACGAAGTAGGTAGGCAGCAAAGCTGCTAATATTGACTCGAGGAAAGCCCCTTTGCAGCGGATGGATTTCGTAATCTGCTTGTCAAGCAATCTGACACTGTACGTGTTTACTCAAAAATAAGTTCCTGCCCATTGAACGAAGCTCACGCTGTTTTAATAATGATGATTTTAAAGGTTCATGTTGGAAGCAAGTGCTTGCTGCTTAATAAATTGAACCGGAGCAGGACACCAACCTACAGTAGTCAGAGGCTCCTCGGCGGCCAGCTTTTCGTTAACAAACCCCGTTTCAGAATTTTGCAAGGGGGCACAATTATACGTATCATAGAGGCGCCGACCAAGGCTAGGCTAGACTAGACCGCGAGCCGGCCGCAATTAGAACCAAAGGCTTCCTGAAACTCGTCCGGCCTTTGGCCCCGCCCTTTTATACGTCAGTGCAATCAAGACGCCGGGCAAGTCGCGTGACCGGAAGGGGTGAGCAAGAGGCGGAAGTGAAAGCGGGGAGGGTGTTTGGCCCCATTAAAGCGGAGCCGAAGGGAGCGGAGGGTTGGCGGTCCTGAAGGGTGCGGAGGAACGGTTGCGAGAAAGGCGGGCTTCGTTGTTTTACACGGTGAGTTTGACGGTGCGGGTGAGGCCCCAGAGCGCCGCCAACGCGAGGGTGTCTTCTTGTTGGGCTCCACGTCGGGAGAGTGGCCTAACGGCTTTGCGGGGGGGGGGGCGTTCGCTTAGCCCGCTGGGTTGGAGAACGGGGAGAAGGGCGCGGCTCTGTCGGGGGCGTCCGAGTGTGTGTGTGGGGGCGGGGGAAGGAATTCCTTTGTCGCTGTCTTTTTTCTCTCTCTTCCCCCTCGGCCGCCTTTCGCGACGGGAGGAGGGAGCGGCCGTCAGGGGCCCCGCCCTGTTGGCTTTGGGGCTGGGGAGAAAGGTAGTTCTCCATAGGACCAGTTCAAGGGGAAGGCAGCCGCTTAATAACGATCCGTCTGCGGTGGGCGGGGGTTTGGCTAGGCGAGGAGGCTGCCGGTAGGATGTCCCTGGGAAGAAGCTTGAAGCGGGGGGGTGGCTCCTGTCCTTCCGCCTCTTTCTCCACCACCAGCCTCAGTTTTTCCGGAACAAAGAAACGTGGATTAGAGGGACCCCCCCGGTCCGTTGTAAGGGTTGCGTGGTTTGGTTGATCGTAGCTGGTTCCTGGCCCACCTCTGGAAAACTGAAAAGGTGAGAGCTGCTGAGCCCTCTCTCCTGCCCGCCTTTGCTGGCTAAACAATAACGCTTCCTGTTACTGCCCAATTGAAGACTTAATGGAACATGGGATTCATGGCTTTGGCCCGGCTTCAATTTGTTGTTCGGCAAATACCGAACTTCGATATTTAAACAAGCGGGAGCTTTCTGGGCATTTTTTTTTAAAAAAATGTCCGAAGCTACTTACCAAGGTATCCGTTCCCTTGCTCCTCTTCTCACTCCATCTCCCAGCTTGAAAATGCCTATATTGTTCCGAATAAATCGACTTTAAGATCTTTAGCTTTGAGTAAATAAAAGTGTCATTCTCTCTCCAAGATTTAATGCTGCCATCTTAATATGCGTATCGGGATCATTCTACCTGAACCTAGTGCAGTTTTGTATGATTTATATGATCCAGGTTGTGCTGCACAAGAAGCCCTTTTGTGTTGCTTAGACAATACTTTTGAAAGTAAATTCAAGAGTGGAATCAATTGAGCAATTATTGTACAAGGACAGTTGAGCTCAATCTAGTACAAGAGTTTCCTTTGAGTATAGGGATGGTAAATCAGTTGGGACTCACAATGTTATCTCACTGATGTAGTTTACTAAGCTAGGGATGGTAAACAAAGCAATGTCTTTATGTATTGCCATAAGTATTTAATCTGAATGCTAGACAACAAATGACTCAGGATAAAAGTAGATTTCAAGACTTGACTCATTGATACCCTTGAAGAGAGCTAACCTTATCTTTGGTGCTGTTGTATATGAGTATGTCATCATACTGAAGAAGCATTTTGTGCCATATTTAGGAATATTTAGGTATTTAAAGCCTGGCAATTTAAGGCAAATAACAGTAATGGATTGGGCCACTAAATTGATTTTACTGTGATAATTGCATATCAATGAAAGCTAAGCAATACATTTAACTATTCTAAAATATTTCTGGCCTCAAAGAAATATATAGTCTAGATATCTGATTTAGATTGTGTGCAGCTCAAAATAATTTCCTTTTTTATTAAGTTACTGGGTAGTAAAATTAACCGATATTAAATAGAATCCATGTATATTTCCTGTTCCATGTTTTCCCTCCTTAGCTGGGAAGAGCAAGCATGCTGTCTTTCCTTGTGATTGCAGCAGCTGATTAAGCACATGATTTAGTTCATGAGTAGTTAAGTGCAATTTATCTAGGGATTAAATGTAATCGAGTGTTTCTAGAGGAAGCTGGTATATACCTATTGCTTTGGAAATTGTGATATAGAAAATAGACTCTGTAGTAATCAATTTCTGTAAAGGCAGGTTTGTAGTATACTTTCTCTTAAAATTCAGTTAACATAACTGAAAAGAAATAACTTGTAAGACATACATTATTCAAAGTAAATATTTCAATTTGCTCTTAAATGTTTCTGTTTTGCTTATAAGAAATTCTCAAACTTTGTATTACCACCTTTGAAAATGAGAAAGGAATTGGGTAACTTTCTATGAATCATGACAAGGAATGTCTTTGGACATTCTCAGTCATCCAGGTCATAGCTGTCTTAAGTGCTGTTTTCAAAAGGCAACTGGGCTGTTTTTTCCTTGAAGAAAACATTTTGCATCTCTTTAATAGTTCAATTTAAACTCAACAATGTTATTACATTTTGTAGTATCTGTACTGCCCTCTAGAGCTTGCCCATGAAAAATTAGCAAATTCCAGAATTAAATTTTGACAGCATTCCCAACCCTAACCTGGGCAATGGTTTAAAAAATTATGCCCCTGGCCTCACCCCAATTTCCAGGATCCTAACCCATAGCTTGAGGACTGTTGGTTTATTGTACTGAAAATTGTAGGCAAATAATACAAACATACCCTACATCTTGATATATAAAGCATAGTTGTTGCTTCAAACTGATGAAATTTTGAGTAGTGGCGGATCTGTAGGAGACTTGCATCTAATGCTATAGAACGGTTAACGTGAGCAAATCCATAGTAGCTTCTAGACCAATTACAGGCTCTTATGATTCTATGCATATATTTGCAATTGTATTTGGACTATAAACAAAGGTCATCCTTATAGTACCTTCTATTTTTAAAAAAACCATGAGATTGGCTGCCCAACATCCAGTAGTTTTTATGGCTAAGGATGGATTAGTATCTGGGTTTACTTGGTATTAATCAGATGGTTTAACCATTACATTATTCTGGCTCTGAGTTCACCTGTTCAGAAATAATGTAAGTTGAATGTGATTACCAGGAACCAAAATCAGATTTTTCACTCTGGATATTTATAAACTCATTTATAAACATAACTTGTTGTGAGTGATTTGAGGCAGTCTGACTACTTGATAAGATTAGCACAATAATGTGGCATCTGGTTGGCAACAAAAATATCCTAAATATAAAAAATATGGATAATTGTTTCCAGTCAGTACTGACACTATTGAACCAATCTGATTTGTTGTAAGGCAATGTTCTGTGTTCCTGGACTAATGAAGAGATAGGTTTTTGTGTAGTGGTTAAAGCACCATGCTAGAAACCAGGAGACCTGTGATTTCTAGTCCTCCTTTAGGCATCTAACCAGCTGGATAACTTTGGTCCAACCACTATCTCAGCTTTAGGAAGGAGACAAGTGTCAAACCACTTCTGAAATTTTGTTCAGAAAACTGCAGGGACTAGTCCAGGCAATGATCAGGAGCCCCCACTAACTTGAAAGTATCCAAAAAGGTCAGTTACGTTAAAAGTATGTATGGCACAACAAGGTCAGAAGTATGATAATTTTTTTAAAATCTGAGGATAAATGCAGAATTAAATTTCATTGCTACCCACCCATAAATGTTGAACTTGAAGTGCTTATAGTGGTATATTATCACTGGTAATATGACTAGGCATGAAAGACAGGTGATTACAATATTCCTGGGGTAATAAATGAAGTAACAAATATTTATAAATGATTGAAGCTGTTACAGTAACACATGAAAGAGTAACAGTGAAGTGTTTTTTGTTTAGAAGTTGAGAAATCAGTGTTGGTTTACAGAATGATAGTTACTTTTCCTATCACTTAGCAATGTATGTTTCATATCAACTAACAGTGCAATCCATGCTGAGATCAATTTTAATCCTTTCACCATTAATATAGAAGCAATATTAATAGTGGAATAGGCAATGACACTTTATTGGAATCCTAAGTTGCATCTGTGGCAACTAATTTCACAAGTATGATGGAAATCATCAAAATATTCTTTAATTAAAAGATGCTATTGCTGAACTTTCATAAAAATGAACTATGACAAGTCCACAGTAATGGGCAAAGTTAGTCGTGGCCTTGTCTGTTAAGATGTTTTTCTTTCCCAAATGCTCATGTGCTCCACCTCTGCCTTCAAGTCAGTCTTGGCAACTGCCTGAACAAGTCCCTGCAGTTTTCTTGAGAACATTTTCAGAAGTGGTTTCCTAGAGTTGTAGAATGAGAATGAGTGATAGTCAAAGTCACATAACTGGTTTTATACTTAAAACTCATGGTCTCACGATGTCTAGCCTGATAACCATTACTCCAAACTGACTCTCATTATTGGTTTATAATACTTCATTTTGTATTAGACAAATCCCTCACCCACTTAATTCTTCCACATTGCCATTTTAATTACTCTTGCCTTTAAAAGTTATTTCTGTATCTTGCTCAGCTGCCAGATAATAGCTAGAGACACATTACACCAAGTAATGCAATTTGTTTTGATGGTTGTTTACTATGATGTATTTACAGAGCTGCTCTCTATGATTTATCAGATCCCCTATCAAATTTGGAGCAATATTGAAGTTATAACTCACAAATTTCAGTGTGCGTATATATGGTGGGGAGTGAATAGTTGGCTAAAATTGAATATATAAAAACCATTATGTGTCTGTGTTGCTCTTTCATATCTTAGCCTCTGCCAGCATTACTAAAAAAATTGGCTATATCAATCACATTTATACGACCAGTTATCTCACATAAAGTGACTCAGGGTGGATACAACAATTGAATAAAACAACAGATAAAACCAATTAGAAAAGTCATAATTAAAATGAGGATATTATCAACACATTTAAAATATACAAATTACACAGAGAGAGCAATATCAATCATAGTTGAGCCATCTTAAGAATTTCTCTTATTTTCCATTGACTGGAGTCTTATAACCAAGACTTGAGGGAATTCCTAAACAAAAAGCTAGCCTAACTTTGGTGGCGGAGGGGATGTCCCATAAGGCATAGCAGAGAAGGCCCATCTTTTAGGACCTACCAAATGCAACTCCCTGACCAATAAAACCCTGAGCATGCCTTCTCTGCCTGATCTAATGGAATGGGATGCAGTGCAATACCATCAGCCCTCTTAAGCTTGAATGCACAATTGCAACATACTTTTTGAGCAGGAGTTGTGAATCTGGAAGATCCCCAGATTGCATGCTGGGTCTTCTGGGGCAGTGCCTTCCCATCTAGCACCGAAGATGGTATAATCCTTGTAGGAACCATCCAGTCTTGACAGGGCTCAGCTGAAGACTGTTGTACCTGATTCAGATCATTTAGTTTCAGAAACACTTGTATACTGTTAGGCATCTCTTTTGAGTGAATTAATATAGAAATCTTGCAGGATTCCATTTAAGAAAGCCCTAGTTTATGCCTATGTCATTTGTTTTTAATGTTTTATTCTTTTTCTAATCTAAGTTACCCCAGGTTTCTATAATCTCTCATATTTGATCATACTCACTGAAACTGTAATTTATAATGTATGGAAGATTCAAGCTTAAGAGGGCTGATGGTATTCTTTGGAAGATAACTGAATGCATTAAGTGCCAATTAATTCCTTTTTTTAAACTTCGCTCTAGAATATGATTCTATTTATGTTGACACCATAAATAGCTGTGGTAGGCAGGCAGTGAGATATTCAGAAGTGGATTTTATACAAATAGAGGTAATAATTCTGGCATTCATGCCAATTATATTTCAGTTTTCTTGGCTGCTCTTGATCACAGCTTTGGTTAAGTTATAAACGCAAAGTGGAAAATGAAGCTTCTGCCAGCATAGCTATTTGAGATGCATGGCGAAATTACTTCAAGCAGACCAATTGCATTCTCTCAATATTAATATTTAATGAGTGTAAGCATCCCTTTAAATAAAAATACAGGCAACATATAGAGAACATAAATTCTTGCTAGAGTTACTTAGAATTGGAACATTTACTGTTTGAGGACTTAAGCATTGTGCACTGATGCTCAGCAGTTAAGTAAGCCGTCTAAAATATAGGAAAAATTTCTAGTTAGAGAGAAAGTTGTAATCTAACACTTTTGAAATGCACCAGTCAGAAAAGGTTTTCACTCGCTAACATTTCCCTGCTTTTCAGTTTAGCATTGCTGATGAGTTTTTCAAATATTTAAAGTCAGCATATAGAGAGCTGGTTCAGGGAGCTGTACTAGATAACTCACATTTGTGTACTGGAAGCTTAAGCTAGGCTTTATAACCAAATAGTGTACAGGTAGGTCTCAACTTACAATCACAATTGGGATCAGAATTTCTGTTGCTAAGCAAGTTAATTTTACCTTTGTTGCCATGGTTGTTAAGTGAATATGACTTCGTCCATTTATTTTGCCATTGGAAGTCATCTGGGAAGGTCACAATGGTGATCACATGACTCTGGCACAGTGCAGCCACTATAAATACATGCTGGTTCCCAAGCACCCAAATTTTGATCAGGTGACCATGGGGGATACTGCTACAATTGTAAGCATGAGGACAAATTGTAAGTTACCTTTATCAATGCCATTGTAATTTCAAATGCTCACTAACAGTTGAAACTACCTGTATTGAAATAGTATAGCTTTTCATACAGGCATTTTATAGACTTGGTAGTTTTCAGTACAGTAGTTATCTAGCCTGCATATATTTTTTGCTGCAAGCATATTTGCTTATGATCTGTTTTTTAATAAAAATGAAAAATTGATGCAGCAGCTTGTTTAAAGCTGCCTGGTGATATCATTGTTGCTGCTTAAGTGTGTGCATTTTTGTAAGAGTATTTTGCCAGCATCAAGAATATATAGTTAAGGATGCAGCTGTTTTTTTTTTTTTTAGTGTTGCTTTTAGTGGGTACTATCAAATGTAACATGTGTTCTCAAATCTATTAGTCTAATTGTCATTATTGTTAGAAGACAAATAATTAAAACCTGGCAAGATTATTCTGTTCGAGTCTTCTGGGGGAAAAAGACTTGAAGGAAAACCTGTAAAATTACTAAACATTGTGAAATTTATGGGAGAATATATAACAGGAACAATGACTCCGCAACAAGTATGACTAATTCAGAATCAGTATTTTTGTAATGTAGAACTAAGTAAAAATTACATAGTACCGCCTATTGAGCAAATGACACACTTTTACCTAACTTAATTGTTGGGTTCATTTAACATATTAGATTAGGCTAAAGTAGAGTTGCTGGATTGTTACGGCTTTGCCATAACAATACAAATTATAAACCATAAGAATTAATAGTTGATAAATAGTGAATACATTGGGGATAAGGAGCACTCTCAGATGCAAATCTGCTTTTTCCAGGGGTCTGCAATTCAAGACGACCACCTCAATCCCTGCTTCTGGTTTCCCCTTATCAACAACATCTCCATCTTCTCTGACTTGATTTCAGCTTGCTTTTCCTCATCCAGACCAGATTCAGATAAAAGTAGTGCTACGTTTCCTTTGGATTAGGTAGTAAGAAGTAATGAGCTAGGCAGCATCAATTTACACCAAAATCAATATTTCCAGTAATTTCATATGGGTTTTGCACACTGTACAGGGAGAAACCTATGGGCACCAAACATCTCCCCAGTACCATAGGCTGGGTGAGTGTAAAGATAAAAATCAGAACCATTACAAAGCAGGTCTAATTGCATAGAAAGATACCATAGTTGATGGTATGAAAGAAGTATTAGAAGATAGATTAATCATTCAACAAAATTGAATCAAAAGTGGAAGTAAAACAAGAGTATGTGGAGTTATGCTGAGAAGTATGAACAAGCATGTTTGGTAGAATGATAAAGTAGTAGAAGTTGTGGATAAGAAGTACTGCTGCAAAACTAAGGGTGAAAGGAAAATCTCTGGGCATAGAGAAAATGATAGTTGCAAACAGTATTTTGGAGATTTGTGTAGCAATAATATGAGAGCCAGTTTGCTGTATGGTTAAGGCATTAGGCTAGAAACCAAGAGACTGCAAGTTCTGCTCCTGCTTTAGGCACTAGCTGGCTGGCCTTGGGATAATCACAGCCCTAGGAAGTAGGCAATGGCAAATCACTTCTGAAAAAAGCCTTGCCAAGAAAGCTGCCGGGGCTTGTTTAGGCAGTCTCCAAGATTTAGACACAGTTGGACAGAAGAAAAGAATGTTATAAATCAAAACAAAAGATTGAAAGAAATGCTGTGAACCTTGAAAATGGTAATGATGCAGGTGTATATAGTATAATTGGAGAACTATTAAAATTGAAATGTGGCTTGCGTATGAAGCAAGAAAAATTTGGGGAATTTGGATTTATGCTGGATAAGTATCCACAAACCAGATTGTACCTCTTCAGCACCTGAGTAAGAGATGTATAACAAACTTATTTTCTCACATTATAGAATCAATATTGAGAAGATGTGGAATAAAGGAAATAGATTGGAATTATGGATTTTTAACTAAAAGGTGGCTGCTGAATATAAGATTGGTATATAACAAAGGAAGTAAATATGTGAGAATAAATAGAATGCTTTAATGATTTGATACTGAATAGATAGTAAAAGAATGTATTTCATGGATTACTTAACATTTATGAATATATAAAATATTTGGTGATGCAAATGTTCTTTATAAGTCAGTCATGCTGCATTTTTGACTGAAAATTCAAATGATGCTTGGAAAGTTAGATTACATGACTGTAACAAGTATGGATCCCAAAATTATGACTGAGTTGTGCTTGATGGAAACATTGAATGCATGATTGCAAGTTATATAGTAAATAGCCAAAAGTAGAAATGGGGAAATGAATGGGGCAATTTTAAGATGTGCAAATGCTGGATGAAAAGTAGTGGATAGGGTATAGTTTGAGAAAAATCAATGTTTGTTGAAATAAAGGTGGCTGTGTGTAAGAAAGTGCATCTCTCTCATTATGAGCAGTGGTGGAGCAGTAGTTAGAATTAAGTATTGCAGGCTAATTCTGCCCACTGCTAGCGGTTCGATTCTTATTGGCTCAAAGTTGCCTCAGTCTTCCATCCTTCTGAGGTGGTTAAAAAGAGGACCCAGATTGTTGGGGGCAATATGCTGACTCTATAAACTGCTTAGAAAGGGCTGTAAAAGCTCTGTGAAGCAGAATATAAGTCTAAGGGCTATTTCTTCTGGACTGGAAGGCTCACTCAATGTTCATACACTAAGGATAGTTGTAAGCTCTCTATGGAAAACTATACAGAATGATTCCTACAAGTTCTTTACAGTCTGGAAATAATTGGAAATAACCATCTTGATCATTCTTGCCAAGCCTATTCCCAGGTAAGTGCTATTTTAAATTACTGTATGAAGCTTATTAATGTTCTTACTGAGGAAGATACAATTGGTATCATGACTCTCATCCAAGGAACCCATAGAATAAATTCTGACTGCTTGGCTTCATACTCTTTTTCAGAGAACTAGCAAACCTTAAGTTTAAAATCACACTTCAATAAAAATGAGACCTTATGGAGAAAAGAAATTATGAAGTGCTTTCTCCATGAAGGAAGGAATGTGATTAAGCATTCTGAGCCCACACATGTTGTTGTAATCTGATTTTGCAGACTTGTGCCAAGTACTGTTCCTATGGTTACCTGAGGGAATAGAAATACAGCAATAAAGAAATAGAATTATCAATAAAAGCTTGCTTCATATAGGCAAATACTACAATTCAATTCCTTAAACTCTATTATCTCCCCTTGGTTATTTTTATCAAAATAGCAAACAGTTCATTAAAGCCCCTGCATCATCAGCTGACTAGAATTCAAAATCTCCCAAAAGTTTACTGTTACATGCTAAGGCATGTGGCAAAGTTACTTAGTTGGGAAAATGAACTTACATATACATAGGTATGCCTTAGAAGAAATAAATCAACAATAGAGTGATACCTTAACATTGCCACAGCAAATTTGAAATATGTAACACTTTAATTTGCGGTACTCTGGTTGAGTATCTTGAGGGTTGAAATCTACATACTGAAAGTTACTAATTGGAAAACATTGATTTACAGCATGAGACTTGAGTAATCAGCCTCCTATGAAATACCATTTTTTTGTGTCTGAAATAAACCACAACTTCAAAAGGATGCTGTATGGACAAGAGTTATGTATAAATGAAATAACAGTTGTTAATGTTGGGACATTATATTTGTAATAACTATGCACTGGCTGCTGGCATAGTGTTAACTTTTTATAGATGCTTCAAATTTCATAGGTTATATCAAATGCGCTATTGATAGGCATCATTTTATTTTTTTAAAAACTGTACTTTTTCGTGGTATTTTTAACCAGTTAAATAAGTGTGTTAAAATTTATAGGAAAGTGCACACTTGATAACATTATATGATGTTTTAGATAACTAATGAAATGTTTAGGAGTGGATAATGTTAGTAGTTCCCAACTGTTGACAGATTAGAAGGAGGAGATTCAGGAGATAATTTCCTGATAAATGGTCCCTTTGTTTACCAATAAAGGAGAATATGTGTAGCTCAGGTTGAAATGGGAAACCCTTGGTGCTCTCTGAGCTTGGTTGTTTTCTTGCAGAGGTTTCACTATTCAAGCTAGATAATATCAGTTCTAGTCATTATGATTTTCAAGGCATCATCGTCATCATTAGAATGAATGTTACCTAGTTGGGTAATGCAACATCTGCAGAAAAACAACCAAGTCCCTTAGTTGCTGAGGAGTTTGCACCAGAGATCTGCTCTGACCTCTTCACCTTTTGGGTGAATTTTTTTTTAAAAAAAAGCTGTTCCAGAAGGCTTTTTTAATGAGATGAGTAGAGTAGAGTAGAGTAGAGTAGAGTAGAGTAGAATACTTTATTGGCCAAGTGTGATTGGACACATAAGGAATTTGTCTTGATGTAAATACTCTCAGTGTACATAAAGAAAAGATACATTTGTTAAGAATCAAGAATCATAACGAATGAAGATAATGTCATAAAGTTAATGATACTGTTTGAAGATAATTTTAAATATTATAATTGATTTTATAATCCTACTATTGTATCCTGGAAGTTTTCCCTTGAAGGAGCTAAGGAGGTGGCATGACTGCAGGATTTGTCTAATGAATGCTTCTATTTTACTGATTGATATCTGCATGCTATTGAAAGTTCTTTGACTAATTTGTGTTAAACTTACAAAGATTTTTCCCCTGGGTATGTTTAAACACATTCTGCACCAAGCTTAAGCTTTGTAGGTGTGCTCTGTCTGTTATTTTGCTTTGTTATAGTAGCACTTAATCATGTAAGTGTTAATAATTGCAGTTGTGCTCTGCTGGTACTGAGTAGCTCCATTGGCATTTGGAAAGCAGTGCTGTCTGCGTGAAAGCTGTGGCTTAAGATCTGAAAGAAAAATTATTTCAATCAACAGAATGTTTACACATTGAATCCCCACCATTGGAGATAATATGGAGGAAATGAAACCTGTGTTAAGTGGTCTTTAAAAATAAGGGCTAGTTTATTGAGCATAGCAAAGATTGTTTTTTTTTTTAATAACTGCTTAATTAGGTTGTTAAATGAATTTCCAAATTCCAAAGACAAAAATCTAGAATTATAAGCAGTACAGTAAAACCATGATTTACTCAGTGCAACAGACTTTCTTGGAAGGGACTAAATGTCACTGCAATTTTATTTCATTTGTTATTTATATCTCATGTTCATGAGCACCCATGTCCTTCACAGAGGGAGTATTTGAGTACTGCAGTACTGCATTTATCATTTGTGTAATGACATTCATCATACAAATAATGCAATTTGGTTTGCTATGATCAAATGCTCTTTGATTTACTAGAATTTGGGAAATAATGGAACTCTATAGTCTGTTAAAATTTCACTGTATGATTTTGTAGTTATTTGTTCTAGTTTCTTGCTGAATTCAACTGTGCCTTGATATTTTTTAAGCTAGCTGCAACCTTTGAATTTGGGCAGTTCCTTTTTTTGGCACGCAATGTTTCCCTGCAGCATTACATCTACCTTAAAAAGCTTGCAATCCATAATGGCATTTCCTTTAATGTTCAACATTTGTGAATCTTACACAGCAGAATAGCAGAATATCGGTACCTACATGTGTTCACAACTTAAAAGCCTAATCATAGTCTTGCTGGACATTTTAAATAAAACTGCTATTCTATACTTCGTTGGAATTTCAGTTTGCAGTAGATTGCATAATTATACTTAGACAGTTGCAAAGCAGATCTTTCATGTAACCTCAGAAGTTATGCCTAATGTACAGTTTTGCTGTACTTCATTCTCTTTTCTACTATTTCTCCATATTGGAATTAAGTGCGCTCTGTGTGTGTGTGTGTGTAAGCTGTGGAAAGCACTTCATTCTTTCACAGAGGAATTTCTGAGACTATTAACCTGAAACTTAATTTTTTTTTTTCATAAACCAGCTTTAGGGAGATAACTCAGGCTATTTGTTTGTTTAAGCCAAAAAGGGAAAGGTTGGAATGCTTTTAAGATGGATAGCATTCAGCATTAGTGAAGTTTCTGGGGAATCTTTCCTTCCTGCTTTTATACTTTATGGGGCACTTAAGTTGAATAGCTAAGCATTCTCTGGATTTGATAAGTAGCCAAACAGAGGCTTTTTTGCAATGAAGTGGTTCCATCTTTACATCTGCTTCAAGAAAGCGATATCTAGTACCTAGTTTGCAAGGATATGAAATATTAATATGTTACCTGTATTTTGACTTGTCTGTAAAAGCAAAAGGATTGCAGCACAAGATTTTTATATTGTAATTTCTTTTTGTCTAGTAAGTGCACTTGAATATTCATCTGAATTCTGCAATAATGACTTCTAGAAAGAAAGTATTACTCAAAGTCATCATTCTTGGAGATTCAGGGTAAGTACTAGTATAATAAAATTTTGCCTTGACTAGCATTGCTTAAAAATGGTCAGCAAAAAGAATTACATTACACTAAGCCATACAAACTGCCCAAGATAATATAGAAATTTAAGATTAATATAGAAATTTAAGATTTTCTGCAATTGAAATGTACTGTAATGAAGAATAATGGAAAATCTGTCAGCTTACAAAGTTTTGCAAAAGAAGGGCAGTGAATAATAGCGTAAATATCTAGCCTAACAAAGTACATTAACATACAAAGTTATGATCATATGATTCTTAAAGCAATAAAAATGTGAAAAAATATCTTAAAAATAATTTCCAGATAAGGTAACATGGGTTGCAATAAATTGTCAAAACATTTCATCTCTCTGATTCTGGCAAAATAGTTCTGATTGCTTAAAGTATAGTGCACGGAGTAAATGCTAGCTTTTTGTCCGTCCGTCCCCTTTTTTTAAGCTTTACATAAGTAGATGTGACAGACTGTGAGATTTACATAAAAATAAATCAACAGATTTTTGATAATCTGATCCATAGGATGCTTTATTACATAAGATACTGCAGTATAGAAAAAAAAAACAATTAAAATCCAATGGTTGGCCAGCTCTCAAAGGTAGTATTCTAGGCATTATTTTATTAAATTTAGCACAAGAAATAACTCTGGATAATGTGCATCAAAAGTACAAACAATATCAGTCATATTAAAGGTTTAAAAAACACACACGTGATTCAATCAGCAATGTAACTGCCTCAAAATCACGCCAGCTAAAATATAAAATATACTGATATTAAAATAATACAACCGTTTTTTCCCCCAAAATATGACCTACCCCTAAAGTAAGTTCTAGCTTGATTTTTATATGTGTGGCTAATAAAAGCCCTATCTTCAAAATATGCCCTAATTATGACCCCCACCTACCCCAGGGTGCATGGGTAAAAATTAAATTAGGGTGGCGATGGGGGGTGGAGCTGCCCTATTACTTACCTTCAGACAGTTGCAGTCAGGCCTCGCACACCCCGACACCTGCGTTCCCGACTCATTAGGAGCCTCAGTGGTTAGAGTGTGGTACTGCAAGCTACTCTGCAGACAGCTGCCTACAATTTGGCAGATTGAATCTCACCAGGCTCAAGGTTGACTCAGCCTTCCATTCTTCCAAGGTGGGTAAAATGAGGACCCAGATTGTTGGGGCCAATATGCTGACTGTATAAACAGCTTAGAGAGGGCTGTAAAGCACTCTAAAGTGGTATATAAGTCTAGGTGCTGTTGCTATTGCCATTTCTTCTACAGCCGGCAAGGCTTTCCTGAAGGCTTCTGCAGCCTATAACAGAGCTCTGGATTGATCCAAAGCTCTGTTATCGGCTGCAGAGGCCTTCAGGAAAGCCTTGCCGGCTGTAGAAGAAGTTTCTGAAGGCCTCTGACAGCAAAAAGGAGGCTTGGGGGGGAGGGCAATGCACGCAAGTGAGGTGAGTCAGTACACCACCACCCGAAAATAAGTCCTGGTGCCCTTTTTTGTGGCAAAAAATATAAGACGGTCTTATTTTCAGGGAAACACTGTAGTATGTGGAATATAATACTATTAATATATTAATAATATATATAGTATACAAATATAATATTTGTATGCTAGTAAAATAGTGTACAAACTATGAAGTACTAAGTTATATTTGATCATTAATCAGACAAATTACGAAGTACTAATTGCATCTTTGAGAGCTGTCTTTCAGCTATTGGGACTGGTAAAAAGAAATCCTAATTGTGTACTTGAATCTGAGGTCAATAAGCTAGAGATTCAGATAATGTTCCGACAATCTTGAACATCCATGTAGAAAAAAATTGCAACTGAAATAGTCTTGAAATAAATACTGCTAATATGTAATTTTAGATCATTCTTATTTATCAGTAAACAAAGAGGCATCAAGGTTTGCTAATCTCATTAATATAGGATGCCATCTGAGCAGCAGCCACTGTAATAAGGCATAATAGCTTATCAAATGGTAATATAGGTAGTCCTTGACTTACAGCCACAATTGAGACCAAAACTTTGGTTGCTCACTGATGCGGTTAAATGGGTTAAAAAATTTACAAATTTTTGCCATGGTGGCTATGTGAATCACCCCATTTGTTAAATGAATCATGGTCATTAAATTAATCCAGTTTTCCCCATTGATTTTCTTCATTAGAAGCCAGCTGGGAAAGTCCTAAATGGAGATCACATGACCCCAGAATGCTACTACGGTCACAAATACATGCCAATTGCCAAGCACTCAAATTTTGATCACATGACTATAGGGATGCTAAGACAGTCCTAAGTGTGAGGACCAATTGTATGTCACTTTTTTCAGTGCAGTTGTAACTTTGAACAGTTGCTCAATGAAGTCCATTGCTGAAGCCTGCCAAGGAATTTCCCCCTCTCCACATGGAAGTGACAGGAAATCCCTCAGAGCACTGTAGGAACAGACCTCAAATCCTCTTATCTTCACTTGCAATCTTCCCTGCTGGTTTGTCTATTGACTTCTGAGGAAGCCAGCAGAGAAGATTGCAAATGGCAACCACATGGTTGTGGTTCACTTGACAACCTGTCATAAATGCAAGCTGGTTGCCAAGCACCCGAAATATGGTCACATATTCACAACGGGATGGCAATCACAAGGGACAACCAGAAGTGCTTTACAGACTATGAAACAGCCTTTCCATGTTCATCATAACTTTGCAAAGTTGTTAAATGGTCAGTTGTAAGTTAGGGACTACCTGTATGTGGCAAAGTGCTATGTTTCAGTTACAGGAAAGCTGTAACTGAAAGAATCCTTTGATTCCTTTTCTTAATATTATATCTTGAAATCAACAGATATAGCTACGGAATTCAAGTAATAGAATTCATAATTCTCCACTGAGCCGAAGGGAGAAACCAGGATGGGTAGTCTCTAGTCTCAGAGCTTTGCAGACTGAGAATTTTGAATCACTTAGTGATTAAAGTTTATATTTAACATGGTATGACCAGTTACAAGTCCTCTTTTTAGGTAGCTTGTAACTTTGAATGGTTGCTAAGCTGCCAGTCATAAGTCAAGGACTACCTATATATCAAAAAAGAAAAGGAGATGCATGCAAACTAGCATTTTATCTGCCCAAGATTATAAATTTTGAATAGATTATTGAGCTTGTGATATTGTTTCCATGGCTTGAATTCTCTTCTGTTTGCCTAGGGTGGGAAAGACATCTCTTATGAATCAGTATGTCAATAAGAAATTCAGTAATCAATACAAAGCTACAATAGGAGCAGACTTCCTGACTAAGGAGGTGATGGTTGATGACAGATTAGTCACAATGCAGGTAAGACTGCTTTTAGCATTTTCTTATAGAAGACCTTTTCTGTTTGCATTAATTAATGTATGCCAACTCTGCTTACATTAATATACAGTAGCAAAGTCTTTCTAATCAGATTAAAGTTACCTTGCAATATGGGCATTGATTTGATAAACTGGCCATTTTCAGATCTTACATAGTTGGTGTCAGTTATTTGATAATGATAAAGATAATCGATAGTCAAATTCTGCTACTTTTATTATGGGATCTTACTATTGCTGTACTTAATGGCTAATATCAGAATTCCCAGTTCAAATATTAATATATCTCATTAGATCACACACCTGGGCCTATTCTATTCTAGAGTGGTTGCAAAGATAACTCAGGAGACCTTCTTCCACAACGAATTCCATAGAAAAAAGTGGTAGGGAAGGGGGAAACTGCTTTGTAACAAAGTGGCGATGGGAGCAGCTGCAAAGAGACCTAATTTCCCAAGGGCTGTTTTCATCCCCAAAGGAAGAGATAAGTTATCTCAGAACCAAAGTATTCAAAAGGAAGTGTGGGTTGACTTTACATTCCTTATTTGTGATCATAAAGAAATTGGGCTGATATGATTAAAACCTTACTCACATTGGTTCTAAAATATGAAAGAGGAGATCTGAAGCCAACTTCCTTTGCTACCCTTGCATTTCTAGAAGGGAGTTGACAGCCTCTTTGATATAGGGCTTCTTCGTGTGACTGTGAATCTGATTTATTCCCAAGAGTTCTTTGGTGTGCAAAAAATGTTTCAAGGACAAGAGGCAAGGACCACGGGGCCACTGTCTATCTGAAGAGAGGACTAGGACTGTTCGCACATTTGAAAGCATCAGATTCTTTTTGATTTGAGCAAATGATCTGCTATTAAGCTACCATGCTCTTCTCTTCTCTGCAGATATGGGATACAGCAGGGCAAGAGCGGTTTCAGTCTTTGGGAGTCGCCTTCTACAGGGGAGCGGACTGCTGCGTGCTGGTTTTTGATGTAACGGCTCCCAACACATTTAAAACTCTTGATAGCTGGCGAGACGAGTTTCTCATTCAAGCCAGTCCACGAGATCCTGAGAACTTTCCTTTTGTTGTGCTGGGAAACAAGATTGACTTAGAAAATAGACAAGTAAGTAGGACGCTATATCGAACTAGAATCAGAGCGGGGGGCTCCCCCCCCCCCCACTTCCCAAGGATGGATTGCAAATTAACAACCAGATTTTCAGACTGGACTTTTTTTGCAAAATGTGACACCAAAGTGCCTGAATAAAATATACCTGCTTTTGAGAATGTAAATAGAATAACATCACTTTGGGGAGAAGCTTCGGGTGTACAAAAATGTCTCGGCGCTCATGAGCTCTAAAGCTTAGGAAAGAATGTGAAGTCCTTTGCTATTGGTTAATAAACAAAGGGTTGTTGGTTAATAGGAATGTGTGAACTTAACTGAATGAAATAATCTTCCTGTGTTGCCAGGTTACCACAAAACGAGCACAGGCCTGGTGCTACAGCAAAAACAATATTCCTTACTTTGAAACCAGTGCGAAGGAGGCCATTAATGTGGAACAAGCTTTCCAGACAATTGCACGAAATGCACTTAAACAGGTGAGCCCTGCGTAGTGCCCTCTGTTGGCAGTCAATTCATATTCCCCTTATAAGATCAAACTTGCTGATGGTTGGCTATAGACCATAACAGCCATTGGTGTGTCTTTTATATATTAGCAGTCCTTCAGTTTACTTTTCCAAATGACCAGCTTGTTTGCAATATTTTAACATCCTATTTTGGGGGGTGGGGATTCTTCTGTGGGATCTTTGGTGTCATTAGGATGGGATTGCTTTAAAAAAGTAGCCGTATGAGCTGCCTTCTGCCTCCCTTAGTACTCACTTAATGCCGTCCATGGCAGGAAAGGCTTGGGCTTCCTTTTTTACTGACACTTTGGAGGCAATGTCCATAAGCGTTCCTTGGAAATGATACGAAGCTTGCATGCCTCCTATTCCCAAGGCAAGAGCTGATCAACTTGAGCAAAGTAGTTTTGAGCTGTAGTTGGTGACCGCTGTCCTCTTTCCTGATAGGAAACTGAAGTGGAGCTTTACAATGAATTTCCGGAACCTATCAAGCTAGACAAGAACGACCGAGCGAAGGCTTCTGCTGAGAGCTGTAGCTGCTGAGGGGTGGGGCTGGAGGGATTAAGCACAGTCCTTCACAAACAGATATCACACTTAGGCCTTCAACCATAAATGGCCCTTCTCCTGTCCTGGGGGAAATAAAGATACCATTTTCAGCGGCCAAATTTGCCCCCCCTGACCGTGAACAACTTGTAAACCCATTCATTCCTCCCCACAACTTCATCAGTATCCTTGCATCCCATTACATTTTTATGGTAGCAGACCTTTATCCCCTAGTTATTAAAAAGGAACCTCTTACATTTGGAACTTAAGCTACATCCAGATGTCCCCTGGAAAGAAACTGTGTACAGATACACTGTAACGATTTCCCTTTAATTGTCTTGTGTTTCCCCTGTGAAGGCAGCAGCTGGAAAGGCTGATTACTCATAGTTCATTGCAAGCTCAGCACTCAGTCCCACTAGGTTGAGTTTTGTATGTATCTGTTAATGCTTGTTACTTTTAACTAATCAGATCTTTTTACAGTATCCACATATTATGTAATGGCTTCTTTAGGAAAAAGAATCTTATAGTACATGTTAATATATGCAACCGATTAAATGTATAAATTAGTGTAAAATTCTTGAATTACATGTTTAAGTACTGAAACACAAGCTGTTTAGGAAATGAACAGGACACTTGTGAAATGCAGCGTGCTATCAGCACAAGTCCAAATAGAGACAGTATTCTGTACAGTAGAAGCAAGAATTATGTAAACATTTTTATTGATTTAAGAGCCAAAAAGCTTCATCTCTTTGAAAAATATTACCTGGCTTATTTGTAGTGAAAAATTTTCAAATGCATGATTTTGCGTGCCGGACTATTGGACTTCAGAAATTAAATACAGTTTTCAAAATGATTGCTTTGTTTCCTTTTAACCCCCTTCACAGTTACTCCTACAAATGTGTGAAGAGGAATTTTAATATGAAACGTCTGACTCATATAGATATAGCTCCACCTGGTTAGTGACAGTCACTTTTAATGGCCAAGCGTCCCCTCCCCCCTCCTCCTCCCCCCTCCCTCTCCTCTTCCTCACATCCCTTGTCTGGATTACTAACGTTTACCATGGCCATTTTGTTCTGCCCTCTTACTTATCCTTGCATTTGTAGTTTTCTTAAATGGAGCATTTCTATATCTCCCCCCACCCCCACCCCAAAAAACCAAAAAAGACCCACACCCTGAGATCTACATTCTAATATGTAGCCAGAACTCTTCTGTAAAGAACACGCCAATAAACTTAACAAGAACAAAAATTCTTGTGCCGTTTCTATATTTCTCCTTGTGGAAGCTAGCCAATTTTATGTTTTTATCCAATGTTCACATTATATGATAGTGGCCTGCCAGAGAACAGTTGCTAAGTATAGGTTTTCCACTCATGGTTTTGAGAAAGAAACTTATGTGATAAAGGGAGAAACTACTGTTTATGACAGAAATGTATAGAGACCATATTTATTATTGAATTAAATTATGTCAGTCAACTGGTCATTGAACGTCATTGACTCAGACTTACCCAATATGTGCTCCCAGATTCGCTCCAGAAGTTGATAGGTTCTGGAGAACAAATATGCAAAGGATGTGGGGGAAGGCCAATTCATGTAATAGTGAAAGTCTGCTCCTAACATCAGGTGTAATGATTTTTTTTTCAATAGTTTCAGAGTTATCTATAGAGATTGGAAGCCACATTTCTAAGAGTACAATTGGTTTGTTTGTTATATGTCACTTGAGCAGAATTGGGCATTATAAATGCCATGATCATCAGAGTGTGAAACTATTTCTATTTTTGGGGTCTCTACTTTCCTTAAAAATCTACTGGGGAAGCCACAAATCTGTAGAGCCAGTCTCCACAATAGGGCACATGAGCTAAAGAAAAACTGCCTCTGAAGAAGCAATTGCAATAGGACAATGCCAGTAGATTGCACCATACATTTTAATATGGGTATGTTTTGATTTAACTTTACAAGACAGAGATGACTTTGTTTGATAGGGAGTGCCATTTCAAATGTGGTATTCAAAATTTCAGATGACCCATAAGATAACATCTGAACGTCCTAATTGTATTTCTAAAAATGGTCATGTGGCTAACAGAAAAATAGTTCTTAAAGGAATTAGGTTAAAGAAATGTTGCTTATAGAGTATAATTTCAAATTAACAAAGAGGCCAAAATGAAAAGAACTGGTTTCTCAGATTTTTGGGATCCTAACTCTGTTTTGTCCTTAGGTAGTAACTTCTGTTTTGCGGCAGTGAAAAGCTTGGTGCTCTAGAAAGCAAAATTACTGAACAAATGTTTGTTGGTCATTACATTTCCTTCTATTAAATGGGAATGGCAGATTATTTGCTTTATCTGTCTCTTTAATTTAGTGAATATGTAATGTTGATGCTTACTCTGCTCCTCAGAATAATTCATTGAATTAAATGAACAAAGCCAACTTGGGCACTTGTTTATGCTTGCATAAACATAACTTATTGTGCCAGTTAAATAGTAAAGTGGTAGAATTCATTTCTTCCATGAAGAACATTTAATTATCTTGTCAAATAAGTTGCAGTTAAGCAATTCTGATAAACTAAAATTGAATAAATCATGAGTCATATTATTGCTTAATGTAGTATGGCAGTGCTGTCAGGATGGATGGCAGTTGGTTTGTGCAAGAGTCACTTCCTAGAATACTGCTTATTCCCACTTTGCAGACTCTCCTCCTAGTACCTAGTAAGAAAGAGATGGTGATCATGATAAAGTGGGCATTGGCCCTTCAAGTGCTTTGCTTCTCTTGTTCTTCTATCTCTTCTAGAATAAGAGCAAAAATACTTTCTTGGGATTCACTTTAATGGCACAATATTAAAAAGCTTTAGTCTTGCCACTTGATTGCAAGCAAAAGTTATATTGAGGGTTTGTAGTTGTTTTATTTTTGCAATTCATATTTATGTGATTGTTCCAAAAAAAGGGTGTTGTACAGAAATGTTGGAAACCTTGCTTTCCTATTTCATATTAAGTAGAGGCTTAATTAAAATGTCTAAGAGTTCTCGACATGATGCATGCCAACTTGTGATATGGTTAGCTAACTAAGAATTTGCCACACATTACAAAAGGTCTTGGGATGTTTTCTGCATAGTGAGCTGAGCTAAACTGAAGTATATGAAAGCTAGAGGGAAAGTGCTTTAGTTTGTTTTTATTTTTCCCCAAATAATAACTTCCATTTGTGTTACATATGATTCTTCCTATGCAGAATCATAGGAATACAACTGTAGGTTAGCTCAGCTTAAATAATATTTACACTTAATCTGCTGCAATTGCTCATAGGTTCTGGTGGGAGCATGTTTTCCTAGGTATGTGATCATCATTGTTATACTTCATTGTAAAGACTTTTCTTCATGGATTGGATGCTGACAGTGTGTGGGCTCTGGTTTCCTGTTGACAAATACTCTGTGATTCCCATATGGTTCATTTGCAGCTAAACACATTTTGATCAGAAATTGGTTCATGAGGAAGAGCATTTGGTACATGCAGTTTATCATATTATGAAAAGCTTTTTATCCACAATTTATAAATCTCAGAAAAGATACATATTTGGAAAGAAAACTGTAATTTTTCATGCCAAGCTTTTATAGGAGAAGCAGAAGGATGATGACCCACATTAGTATTCTCACTCAGAGAAAAAAGGGCAAAGAGAAGAAGAATTGTTGGGTTATTTTTATTCCTTCGCATGGTTTTCACAAAGGACAGGACTAGGCCACCCTATTTTCACTGAGGCATTTTGTTGGCTCCAAGGGCTGCAATATAATGAGGATTTTTTAGGTTTAAGAGAAGGGAAATACAATTTTTCCTTTTTCAAAAACTATTAAGGCTTTTTTATATAATGTAATACATTTTGGAATGTTCTCTAATTTCAATTGCTGTGAAAAAATAGTTGGATATCAGAAGCATAGAGAAGAGTTCAGCATGGGTTACAAAATCTACCACAACCTATCTTTAAACTAGATAACCTCTAAGGAAAAATATGATGATGGTGATTCAAAACTATTGATGAACATTGTTTCTTTTTACAGTTGTATTTAAATTAGAGGCAATCATGACAAATACAATACCTTAAACATAATTTGTTTGGCTTTTTCTTTTCATTCGCAATTGTTTTGTTCGCCTTCTAACAATCTGTCATTTTAGGAGGCCAAGAAATTCCAAAGATGAATATGGTAATAGGAGTGTAAAATTATTCTTCATGTATGGGTATGAGTGTGTGTATATAAATTTTACATTAGGGCAAGAGGAAACATTAGGGCTATACCACCAGTAGTAACACTACCTGCTTCAGCACAGAGCATTTGTGTCTTTGATGGGGAATTTAATAAATGAAGAGTTTAAAATATGATTGTTGAATTCGCAAACTATAAATACTGGGTGAGGGGGAGAGAGTGAATGAGCACATGCTTTAGAGAAAAGAACCAGGTTTCAACAAGATCTTCACAAGCTGTTCAGAAACCAAGTTGAATTCAACTGAGAAATATGCAAAAGTCTTAACATTTGATTGGAAAAAGGCAAAGGCAAGAATACACAGACTGGAAGAGGACACCAATACGTACAAAAGGATTTCACAGTCTTGGTCTTAAGAGGAACATGAATCAGCACTTTATGGAGATGTGAAAAACACAAATGCTACCCTATGTTTCAACAGGGAGATAGTGTCCAAGGTCAACAGAACTCATTCTGTTTTGATCAGATTGCTTTCAAACGTTGCCAGCAGTTTGGGACACTATTTTAGGAAGGATGTTTATCACTTTCAGAATGTCCAGAGCACAGCAGCTGATAAACAATCCGGGTGGAAAACATACAAGGAATGGTTGGGAGGAGTCTGTATGGTCAACCAGCAGAAGTGTTCTATGGAGGCATGATAGCGGTCTTCAAATATCTGATGGGCTGTCACCTAGGAGATGGAGAGAAATGTTCAGTGTTGTTCCAGAAGCCAGGTGGAAAAGTAGTGAGTTTAAATTTCAAGGAAGTAGATTTCAGTTGGGCATTGGAGCAAATTTCCTGATCATACCAACTATTAAATAATGGAGCTGCTTTGAGAAGTGGTATCTCCTTTGCTAGAAGTATATAAGCAGACAAGGATGCTGTAGTAATAGGTTCCTTTACTGGATAGAGGGTTGGACTAGGTCAGGTGTTAAACTGGTGGCCCATGGGCCAGGTGCATCATGTGCAGGCCACGCCCACCCCAGCTCCGCAAAGGGAAAAAAGTCACAAAACAATCACATGATGGCAATGTGACGCCACAAGTTTGCCATTCGTGGACTAGGTGATCCCTTCTGCATCTTAACTTCTATGATTGAATAGGCTGAGGAAGATTCCACTACTTAAATGGAAGAAAAAATGATTAAAAAGTTGGAATAATTTAAGCTGCATAGAAAGGAAGAAGACAACATTCAGCATCTAATATTGCTTTAAAAAGTCTGTCATAGTCTTTGAGCCAATAGAAGGTTTTGCCCCGTAAGCATTATTGATTCAGTGTACGTAAAAACAATGGCATAAATATAAGCAGTGTACTATTATTCACCAAACGGATGCAGGAAAAACTATAAATTGTGCTGTACAGGAAATTTGATGGTTGCATAAGCCCTGTTCCCTCTGGATTTATAGAGGTTAAAGGTTATACAGAAAGCCTTCAGGTCACTTGCCCTCAGTATAGCACAGTTGTTTAGATCCAATACATTAGTGCCTAATATGTTACCAATCAATACAAGAAGATAAATTGTTTCACTCGTTGGCACCAAAAGTGATTAGTAACCATTACATTTGTTTACTTATGTAGTTTTCTAATGGACTCAGTGTAAAATGTTACAGGACTACAAGAATGATATTTGGAAAACTAGCATTTTTATTGCTTTTGAATTGGGCATCTTATATTCAGAATTCTAGGTCCATTATTCAGTCAGAGTCCAACAAAAGAACAAAGGTTCTTGAATACTTTATACCCTGAATATTGTACTTTGATTTAAAAAATGTTTCAAATGTGAAAAAAATATAACCTTGATCTTCATGAATCACGACTTCATGTTTTTTCTTCATTAACCAAAATAGGAACTGATGCAGATTGTAGGATTCTGCTATTTTATTATTTATCAAAATTATATTCCATTGAACTTTCAGAGACACTGGTCAGTTTGCAAATGATTTAAAACATGAAAACAATAAAAGCAAGGCACAAAAAGGGGCTGGAGATGGCAGAATAACAAATTGGGTGGAAACAAAATAGCTTAAAGGGAAGCTTCAGTCATCCTTACGAAGGCCTAGTAGAGCCCAGTCTTCAGGCCCCTTTCAAACTACGAGGCAGAGTAGGAGCCTCAGATCTGGGGAGAGCCCATTCCAGATGACAGGCAGTTTGGTGTCCTGATGGTTGACAGTGCTTAATTAAAGCAACCCGGAGTGTATTAGCTTTGCCAGATCGATTTGGCACTTGGGCTATTAACCTCTGGTTACAAAGTGTCTATTCCGTTTACTTTGTTTGCAAAACCATGTCTGTAGGTTCAGAATGGTACAAAAAAAAAATACATTCACTTGAAATTAAGGGACTTGATAGGAGAAGTCTCTATACTTACGTTCTGCTTTTGGGCCCTTCTCCCTCCATAAGTATCACATTTCAAATACAGGATTTAAAAGTTCTTTTCAAGTAACAGCTGGGCATAATGTTAATGCATAAATGTAATAAAGAGCTGTACTTTAGAAGCAGCATATTTGGAATCATGGACAACTATTCTATTCATGCGTTGAACTTTGTTCACTAATAAAGTGAAGGCCTCTCTTCCACTACAAACCATGAAGATAAGAAACTGCTGAAATCAGGTGTCATGTCTTTCTTTCCTAAATGTCTTAAGTTGGAACAGGTCTGACGATGCCCTCTTTTCACAACCCCTTCAACCTATCTGGAAGGATAGATGATCACTGAGAGATCAAATAGGACCTGATTCCAGATCAGCCTGAAATCATCTGCAAGAACAATCAAAGCCATCTCAGTAGTGCACCTTAACCTGGGAGTCTTCTGAAACTCCACTTCCTTCAAGCTGCTTTGAAACTGGAGTTTACTGTAGCTATAAAAGGAGGAATTTACAACAGCTTGAACCCAGCCACATATCACATCTGGTAATTATAACTAAAAGGGATGCGGATCTAATATACATGTATCTACTATGACAGCCCTAAGAACTTTTATTTACCACCTCAAAATTTATAAGCTTAAGCCCCGCTTGGATAACAGAATATTAAAGGTGCTGAATACACAAGAACTAAATATTTTATGCTTCTCCAACATCTACCCCAGTTACATAAAGCTAAATATGTCCTTCAGTCTGGCTGAACCCTTCGTGATTATTTGAGATACTTTTGCAGATACTCTTGGCTAGAAATTATTTGCCATTGCCACCTTTTAATTTTAAAAAATCAATTTTTCTACTATTTCCTTATATTGCTCAGAGTAAGATGCTTTTTTTTAATGTCAAAGAAGTTGGAAAATGGTGCTCCTTTCTCATTTTTAATAAAGCACCATCAACAGGCTTTTGGTTCAATAGGATTGTTCTGCAGTAGGCAGATTAATTACAATTGATGATTTAGTAATATATATACCATAAGAATTTATGGAGAATTTGAAAAAAATATTTTGGTGTTCCAGATCAAGCGTATGCAGACTTATTTATTATTAAACTTTGTTAAAGTACAGTGTGTGCCATGATAAAGAGTTTTTAATGTACTTTGTGCTAATTTAATATACAGATTGTCCCAGCTTCTACAATATACTTTTGTGGCATCCAAGAGAAAAGGGTACAGGGAAAATATGTAGATTTTCACTTTGCTTTTATCTGATACATAGATAACACTGTACCACAATCTCTGATATTGGGTGAAGCACTTGGGTTGGGGGGGGGGGATTATTCATCAAACTGAAATAATGTGGCTGAAATCTTCCGGATTTTAGGTCTTCCTACAGTCTGACAAAGCTACTCCTCTCCTCCACTGGGGGGAAATCTTTCACTGGACTGCACAAACATGATGAAATTCCTTCAGTGTTTAACTCCATTCCTATAGCCCAAAAAAGGATTCTCCCCTCAGTGAATGGAGAAAAGGGGAATTTTTTTTTTTTTTGGTGGATTGGAAATCTCAGCTGAGATTCCCCCCTGAAGAAGGAATCCCTTTCAAAGAGCTGCCCTGTCAGGAAGGAACATCAAGTCCATATGGAGTGAGATAGTCTTTCCTCAGAGCAGATTGCCTTTTGCTGCCTCCCCCATCCCCAATGCCCGCAGACAAGAGGTATTCCTTTAACAGGCAGCAGCAAATTGCAACCTTTCTTTCCACTTTCCTACTGACTTTCCAGAGAAGCCAACAGAGAAGATTGCAAATGGTGACAGTAATAGCACTTAGACTTATATACCACTCCACAGTGTCTTACAGCTCCCTCTAAGCTGTTTACAGAGTCACCATAGTGCTCCCAACAATCTGGGTCCTCATTTTACCAACCTCGGAAGGCTGAGTCAACCTTGAGCTGGTAAGAATCGAACTGCTGGCAGTTAGCAGAATTAGCATGCAATACTGCATTCTAACCACTGCACCACCACAGCTTTTTTTATCATGTGATCATGATTGCAGGGCATTTGGCAAATGGTTGTAAATACAAACAGGTTGCTAAATACCAGATTGTTGATCATGTGACCAGAGGGGATGGGTGAGTGGCATGACATTTTATAACATCTGGAAGTGCTTTACAGGTCATAGAACACCCTTTCCAAAGGCATTGTAACTTTACACGTTAAACAATCAGTTGTAATGTGACAACTATCTGTACCTAATATCTGTGGGAAACAGGACTGTGTACATGAAGCTGAACTTCTGTTTTATCAAGAAAAGAATATCTGAATTTGCATTATGTGCAAAACCTGAATCTTACAGGATTAATATGTCTGTTATGTGAATACCAAGAGATTATTTTCTATGCATGTTGGATATTTAAGCAAATGTTTAGAAAGGGCTGGATGTCAACTTCTCATTGCTGAAAATCTGAGATAATGTAAACTTGTTCTATAGTTGTCCTGTTTGATGTAATACTTGCATTATAAGATGATTTTCGGAAGAGTATGGTGTTGAATGTGTGTACGCAAAACCTGGAATATATTAGTTTATGAAGAATTTTGGATTTTTTGAGCAAGTGACTGGAGGTGAAACCATACAATGAACAGTAGCAGGAACTGATATATCTAGTCTAACAAAGAGAAGGACCAGGGGTGACCTGATAAGTCTTCCAATACTGAGGGCCAGTCAGAAAGAGAAGATCAACTTATTCTCTAAAGTACCTGAGAACAGGATAAGAAGTAATAAATGGAAGATCCAACCTACATTTAAGAGAAATTTCCTAACAGTGCAATCAGTGAAATCCGTTTGTTCTGAATGATATAGGTCCTGTTGCTTGAGTGAGGGGTTGGACTAGAAGATCTCCAAGGTCCCTTCCAATTCTGTTATCCTATTATTTATTCATTTTAAAACGCATTTTTATAAAATTATACTTTTTGTATTGATTCTATTTGTTAATTTTATATAGTGCTCTAGGTTTCTATTGGTTTCTGTCTCTCTCTTGCAATGAGATAATAATGTAATAAAAATACTCAGTCAGCAATAAGGGAGAAAAGAATTAATTCAGAACAGACAATTCATGTTATGCAAATACCCAAAACCTGTCCAAGTGGAGTAGTTCCCAGAAGAGGTATCTAAAGAAAACCACAATGATGGCAAAATGAGGACACACATACATATTGAAGTAATCAAACAAATGTCACCCTTGTGTACTTGTGTCCAAACATCTGACACAAGCATATAAATCACAAGATTTATGGGATGAGTCACATCACTCTCATGCCTTTTCTGGTTTTCAGCCCTCAAAAAGTTAGAAATTAAGACCACTGTTACAAAAGCAACAGTGTCAATCACAGAACATGCAGAAGGCATTTCCAAAACTCTGATTGGCTGCCATCCCCAAGTCTTTATGTTTATGGCTTGCTGTCTGGCAAATGGGAAATGACAATTCATATAATGGAACTTTGCTGATACTCTCCCAGCATGCATTTCACACAAAAACTGGTAAGACTAGAGGAAATGCATCAAGCTCCACCCAAAAGATTGTTCTTATCCAGTTACCATAATAGACCCTGGGACACTGCAACCGTCATAAATGTGAATCAGTTGTGAAGCATCTGTAAATCACATGATCATGGGGATGCTTCAAAGATCATAAGTTTGAAAAATGGTCATAAGCCACGTTTTTCAGTGCTGTTGTAAATCGGGGACTACCTTTATTCTGATGTAGATGTCATGAACCTAATCTCTCAGTTCAGCTGAGTGAATGATTTGCAAGTATTGTGGTTGTTACTGAGCAAGCTTCCATAAAATATTAAAATTGCTAAAGAACTGCTAAAAACGTACAGATACTAAATGGCTACTACAAAATTGCTGAACACTGGGTCATCAAAACCAACACGGTTTCAACTTCCTTTTAACGGGAAGTTAAGTACAGCATATGCTGATTCTGTAAACCGCTTAGAGAGGGCTGTAAAAGTACTGTAAAGTGGTATATAAGTAAGTGCTCTTAAGATTAAAAATGACTCTTTAAACATTGGCAGGATTCTGGGAATCTGCAAACATCTGAGTCTGGAAAGCTGATCTAGTAGTTAAAAGTCATATGCAGGTGAGGGCGCGAGATTGATTTTTTTTGCAAAGTTTTGAGAGAAACCATTGTGCCCCAAGTGTTTGTGGCAGCCACAGACCATGAAGGAAAAGCCCAGAATCTCAATTTCTAATCTTTGGATTTATCTCCCTAGAAACAAGCAGTTCTGACCACCTTGAGAGTCCCTTTCAGTGTTTAAAACCCAAATCTCCAACTATTTTTAAATACAGAAGGCACTTTGTTCTGTCCTTTATAATTACTAGTTGAATTTAAGGCAGACTGACTTACTCCACAAAGGCATCCATACAAAATCTCTTTATTGGTTCATCAGGCATCCTCATATATAACTCACGGTTATGTCGAGATTCATTTCAATGTCCAACTCTTTGCAGAGCTGACTTTCTGGTGTAAAAGGATGGTAATCTTTCATCCCATACCCAAAGAGCAAGGAGGCGAGACGCCAGCACAAAGCTGGGTTCAGGTAAGAGTGCTGGAACCTCCCACAACCCAACCAAGGGTCAATTCAGTGACCAATCAGGATTACAGATGTGGCCACATGACATGTACTACATTTCCCAGGATACCTTAACTACATTTATCATGATGCATTCCCTTAAGGGGACAGCTCCCAATTCCTAACTATGCCAATTCCCAATTAACTATAAACTGTCTGGACAGCACACGCTTTCTATTGTTGTTAGTTGCGAAGTCGTGTCCGACCCATTGCCTGAAGGGGATGCCCCTCCCCCATGGAATTAGCAGGTAAACATGAAGGGAGACGTGACTGCTTGTGCTTTAGTGGCACAGAGCAAAAATCAACCTAGGAGCAGCTTTGTGTGGAAGTACTAGGATAAATTTTGTCTAATTCTGAATGGTGTGTCTATATATGTGTGTATGTGTATGCAGCTAATTTTCAATACAAACATGTTGGACAAATTTCCCTCCTACCAGACAGAAGTCCAAAGTGTTTAAGACCAAGGTGTTCATAATTTGCTGTGGCAACCACTCTCAAATACACAATCCTTACATGAGTACATTAAACTGGTTGCAATATAAATAAGACAACAAATAAAACATTTCAATGAATTTCCACCCTCCCCCCATAATCTTTCCAGCTGTCTTTTAGGAATTGAAAGAGTGTCTTTTACTGGTCCATCAGCTTCACTTGGGATCTTCAGCTGGAATAACATAAGCTGACACTCAGGTAGGAAAAATCAAAAATTTGGTACTCCTGCAATGAGAAAAATCACAAACAAAGCCCATTCATACTACCATGACCACATCAGCTTTTAGTAATTTTTATTCTCAACCAGTCTTCTCCAGGAAACACTTTCCACTCTTTTAAGTTCATCAGCTGGGGTCCACCCTTTTTCTTTTGTTTGGATTGCTGTTTCAGTGGTCAGCAAGATTTGGTAGGACCTGTGCCAGGCTTTTATCAGGACCCAGTTACCAGGCTGGAAATTATGGACAGCAAATTTGAGAGGTAGGGTTTGAGCTAGAAGTCCTTTGCTTCTGAAGTAAGATAAAGAAGAGTAGAGGCCAAGTATACAATTCTCGACAGACATATCTAGTTTCACATTGTGGGATTTCCCCATTCTGCCCAAGCGTGGTAATCCAAACATTTGAGAAGGAAAAATATCCCTTTTGGGACAGGTTCAAATTCTGAGCCAGGCCAAGGGTAAACAGTTAGTCCATGGCATAGATGAATTTGCATTCCACAGAACGTGACATTCCCACCGAATTCCCACACTCCATGATTGATTGAAGCACTTTTGCAGAAAAATGAGTTGCTATCTAAGTATTATCTGCTCCAGTATAATTTTGGCTCTCATGGGTGGATAAGCCTCAACCCATCCAGTCAAGTGATCCACTATCATCAAAAAGAAAAGAAAAGAAATTTCCCTACTTTTAGCCATTCCCCCAAGGGAACATCATTTAAATCAAGTTTAACCTGAGGCCCGTGTTGGTGAACATACGTCACGTGTGCCAGAAGTGGCACACAGAGCCATTCCCCCCAGCACATGAGAGGTCGCCCGGAAGAGCCCCACTGAAGGGAACAGTAATAATAAATATAGAAATGTAGTAGAATATATTATAGCATTAAGTAGAGTTACTCTATAAGCCATTTATCTTGCTGTTGTAAAAAAAGATTTCCTTAACCTTTCACTTGTTTCAATTGTTGTAAAAATTATAAACACATGTCTGCCATCAGTTACATCCCTCTCCAATTAAGACACATGATTGTCCCATCTAAATCAATCTGAAACCATCTGTTTTCCTGGATTGATACATTTCACCCCAGCATCACCCCCTGGGAATGAAACTTACCTCTCTGGGAATGTACCTCCATCCACAACTTTGAAGTATGCTGTTAATAGCCTCCTTAAGGCATGTGTTTAGAATTGTTTTACAACAATTGAAAGGTTAAGGAAATCTTTTTTACAATGGCAAGATAACGAATGCCTATAGAGTAACTCTCTACTTAATGCTATAATACATTTTACCACATTTCTTTATTATTGCTATTCCCTTCAGCTGTTCTCCAGCTGCAGCGGCTTTAAAGCAATAGAGCAACCAACCCGCCCACTGCCTCCTACGGGGATTTTTTCCCCGCCCTGATTTCAAACAATCACACAAAACCCCCACAAATATTCCCCGCGCCCACCTTCCTTCCGCTCCAAAATGCGTAGCTCGGAAGGCGGTTGCTAGGCACAAGAAGAGGGCATCGTTCCGGGGGGAGTAAGAGGCGGCCTCGTAGCCCGAGGCTCTCAGAAATGTCGGCCGCCTTTTCCCTGAAATCGGGGAATGGAAGGTGTTGCCTGCTCTGGAAATCCGGCTCTACTGTGCGGGCACCTCCGCCATTAAGCGACGGTGGTTCTCCCACGTTCCCGCCGCCAATCTCCCCTTGCCATCAGTGACTAAAGGGGTGCTTCTCTTCCTGCCCTTCTTCAGCCGAAAGGAGGGTGGGAAGAGGTGAGCCCTGGTTGCGTTCCCTCGTGCGGCGCTGCTTTCCAAAGTTTTCACGATTTGAAAAAGCGAGCGGCTTAAATGCGTTTGAACGCGTGTGTGTGTGTCCCCCACAGAGATTTTTGCCAGTTCGAGCCTCTCCGCCTCCAGTATTTTAAAGGAGATGCAATCCTGTCACCGATCCCAAAGTCGGCGCAAGAAATTTGCGCCCCTGCTTACCTTTTGGCTTCTCCCAATTCTATTCGAAAAGAGGCTCCAGCTGCCTCGTCGCTCGTTTCACCAATGCGTGTAAACTGCAGCTTTCTAACGGTACCCCCTTCTGACCTTAAACTTTTACCGACAGCATCCCTTTCCCTGCCACGTCGTTTGTTTTTTGAACTCGCCCCAAAACCCCATTCCCCAGGACTTGATGCGGGTAGGGATTCTAATCAGCTCCGCACTCAAGTTACGGGATGATGGCCGGTATCATTGGTGGGGCCCCGGCGGACCAAATCCTGCCCTTTCTGAACCCCGCAGTACCTTGAGCCACGGCCCCTCCAATTCAGGCGGGGACCCCCCTGAAAACTGCTCGCCGGCTCCGTGCTGCTGCAGCCGACCACGTGAGGGCGTCCAGTGTGTTAGTTACAACAAATTAACCCAGGGCTAGTGCTCCCCCCGAGGTTCATCAACGCCCCCCGACCGGACAGAGACATGCGAGCCCCGCTTTTCTATCTGAGCCATGCGCTCCCCGAGAACTGGGGCTCTTTCTAGGAGGTGCAGAGCCCTCCATATAGGGCGCCCCTATCCTCTGTCTTTCCCCAGTATAGGGTGCGCCTTTAAAATCGCCTCTGAAGAGTCTTTCCTGTGTCCGGAAAACTTTGACACCCAGGCAGTTGGATCAGGCACCGTCGGGAGCAGCAGATGCCAACATTACCTCGTCCCTACGGCCCTGGACACGCGCAAGAGAGCTCGGCGAAGGGGCCACAAAAAGCACAATTCAGAGCTTGCCTTCTCGCTCCCTGTTGTTGTTCTCAACGTGGTCCGCTCCTGACGTATATAAAGAGCCGTGCCGAAGCCCGCCCAGGCAGATTGCTTTTCTCAGGCGGCGTTCAAGGCAGCGGTGTTGGGTCGCTCGGATTGTGTCTTGTCTCCGCTCATCCGGCGTCCCGCAGACCGAGAGCAGCCCTGCGGAAAAAGAGCTCCGAGGGCCAGCCGTGCGTTCGCTCCCCCAACACTTTTGGGCTTGAAAGCCTGCGCGTATTTCCCAACATGTCTGTTGAACTGGAAGAAGCTGACCTGCCGCTGACCGAGGCAGAAGAGGCGCCTCTGGCTCCGGAAAAGAGAGGGGCGGCCAAAAAAGCCAAAGGCGGCGTGTCGGCGGCGCTCTCCCCCTCCAAGAAGAAGAAAAACAACAAGAAAAAGAACCAGCCCGGCAAGTACAGCCAGCTAGTGGTGGAATCCATCCGCAAACTGGGCGAGCGTAATGGCTCCTCGCTGGCCAAAATCTACAACGAAGCCAAGAAAGTGGCTTGGTTCGACCAGCAAAACGGGCGGACCTATCTCAAATACTCCATCAAGGCGCTGGTGCAAAACGACACTTTGCTCCAAGTGAAAGGCACCGGCGCCAACGGCTCTTTCAAGCTCAACAGGAAAAAGCTCGAGGGGGGAAGCGAAGGAGGCGCCGGAGGCGGTGGCGGCGGCTCCCACGCCGCCAAATCCCACAAGAAGGCGGTCGTGGCCTCCACTTCGCGAAAGGTCGAGAAGAAGCCCGTGGCCAAGAGCAAAAAGCTGGAGAAGAAATCGCACAAGAAAGGCGCGGGCGGCGCGAGCACCAAGAAAGAGAAGGTGAAAGTGAAGAAAGCCCCCAAGAAGAGCGTCGCTTCCCCCAGCGCCAAGAAGGTGAAAAAATCGGCGAAGCCCAAGGCTCTCAAGGGCAGGAAATGAGACTGCTGCTGGCCTCCAGCTAGGAGGGAAGATACCGCCGCCTCCCTTGTCTTTCGTCCCAAGACTTTGGAACCCCGAGACGACACTTGACTTTAATCTCGAAGCCCAGAGTCATGTTTCCAGCTTTGATTATTATATTTTTGTTTTGTTTTTTTGGGGGGGGGATCCCATTTCTGCATCATTTCTTCCCTCGGAAGGCGGGCGTGTGTAAAATATAGCACTTCGCTTTCACCAGATTCCCATCGAGATCATTGGGGCATTTTGTTGGATCGTGGAAAGGTGTCGTACTTTAACCTTCACACCCCTTCCCCCCTTTTATTGGAGTATTGTTACCATTGAAGCTTGCTTTTTTGCTTTTGTGTTCTGCAAAAGTAGCGTGATATCGTTGTAACCTCCCCCCCTTCACCTCCATATCTGGGCGAGGTTCGGTCCTTCGGCATCAGCCCCCCCACCCTTTACTGCAGGGGAGGCGGGGGTCATCCTTGGTGTGGATTCCTTTGAAGTTTGAACTACCCGCAGTCTCCGTTGCCCCCTCTTTAAGGGCTGGGATGCCATAGCAACAGCCTGTTGGATGCATGGGCGGACTGGAGTGCTGGGGGGGGGAGGGAGGCGGTTGCATGGGACCAAGTTGACCAGCAGAGTAGCTGGTTTTACCTCGGAGACTTGCGCAATCACTGCAGATTTGAAATATCCAGTTGAATCTGGGGGCGGGGAGGGAAGCAGTTCACCTTTGCCTGCAAGATTTTGTATCGTCCTTTTCGGGTCTCGTCTTCAAATGCCTTTTTTTAAAAAAAATACAAAATATCCTCATGTTTTTTTTTTGTTCAATAAATCGTTAAAACATTTTCTCACGTTCTGCTTCCTCGGTGTCTTCATATTCAGGATCGAAACGAGACAGTCGGTTTTATTGGGAGGGAGGGAGGGAAGGAGATGGGATACCGGGGGCGTTGCAATCGTGAGATCCCAAAATCACTCTTGAATGGGGGGGGGTCTCGGTGCAGATGTTGGGCGCCCTCCCTCAATGCAACTAAATGGGTGGGCGTGGCTGTTTTACATCCCTTGTCCCTCTAAGCTTTTGGCAAAGATGCACGCTCCCTTGCTAGATAACCTTACATTCTGGGGTAACCTTGTTTGGGGCGCAGTTGAGCCACCTAGGGCCTAAATAAAGGGTAAAGCCCGCCCGCTGGACAACTCCAAAGGAGGATTAACCTCTTTTTCACGCCCACCCCAAAGCGGACACACCCGGACATTTTGCAAAGCCCCGCCCCCATTGGCGAGCTTTCTATATTCCGAGCCTTTTTTTAGAGCGAGTCATCTGGCTCTCTTGCGCATGTGTAAGCGAGGACGCCGATTGGGCACTGGAGAAGAGCGAATCACTGAGCCGGAAGTAGCGTCGTCGGACGGAAGGCTTCGGATTCGTAGATCCTGAGTGGTGGGCGGGGCAAAGAGTCTCAAGGCTTCTGGCTATGGAAATTTTCCTCCCCCCGTTTTTCTCACCGCGCTCTCGCTCTTTGGTCCCTTAGTTGCTGAAGATGCGCTTCTGTTCGCTTACTGCAGGCATTCATATTTGGGAAAGAAGCAGGGATTGCAAAAAAAATTTGCCATCCCACCTCCCCTTTAGTATAATCTTAATGTATGCGACTCCCTTAAAAAATCCAAAGAGCAAAATGAACAGAAATGAACAGTGAAAACAAAACAACGAAACTGGGAAAGATGGATTTATTGTAATAATAATGTAACTAAAAGGTTCTTCGTACCCAAGGGAGGTACAGCTCGGAGAAACCCTCCAGGAGGAACATTTTTAGAACCACAGCACAATGCAGCCATTGCTGGTCATAACTACTCGCCCTTCCGACCACCTTTTTGTGGTGTTCGTTGTACATGTGATGGGCCATCTGCTAAAATAAAGCCAGGCCATGGCACACACTTCAAAGTAAACCAGGAAGACTGTAATTGTGGAGTATGTCTGGCAAGAACAAAGAATTCTTATCCACAGGAAATATGCAGGTGTAAATCTGGCTAATTAGAAAGCTGATAAAAGTAACCCAAGTTAAACAACTTGCAGACCTCAGCTAAAAGTTAGGCCTGCAGCAAATCAAATGTGGATTAGATAACGCCTAGGGCATTCATTAGCCAGGATTTGGGAATAGAGACAGCTTGAGACCAATGAAACAAATTGTAGATTACTAAAATGTTTATTAGATGATATTTCTTATTATCGTGCTTTGTCCCACCTTGTCCCTGTGTGAAAAGGTATACAACTTACTCAATCCTTTGTTCTTGGCTCTTGGCATTTTGACCAGGAGCCTTTTTCCTTGGAGTACTCCCATCAAAAGCAATCAGAAAACCTGCACCTCGTGTCTGGTGTCAATCACTGGCTTTGGCACCAGGCTCAGACCAAAACTGGGAGCAACACTTGTGTAGGAAAGGAACCTAATGTTTGTAGTAAAATTGACACATTTCTTCCCCACCTGTCCCACATTTAAAACCCCTTTCTAATTCAGTATAAACCACAGAAACTAGGCTGGATGCAAAAACTAAAGTGCCTAGGCGTGCCTTTCACATCTACCAAATATTGGTAAAGGACATGTATTATATTCCTTGAAACTTAGTATCTCTTAAGCATTTAATGAATCGAATCTACCCAGGGGGATCTGGATAGATAAAATTCAAAACTACGTAATAATCTCTAAATTGGTAAAAACCAGACCACAACTTTATAATACCAAGGCTCTTAGAAAAGTGGGTTAGGCTTTAGATAATTTCATATTGTCTTTGGGCAAAGCAGCAATTTCCTAGAAGCGGATGGCATTTACTTCCTGCCTTCATTCTATAAAAAGTGGGGAGAAATGCTCAGTGTGAAGCAAGAAAACAAGGAACTGCTGCACACATCTACAAGGATCTTTCCAATTATCCTTGCTGCAATGACCTATACTGAAACTCCACACCTGATTTAAGAAAGAAGTAACTGATATAGTCAAGGTCTTTGGGGGAAGGGTTAGGGTAGAATTATACTATTTCCCTTTCTCAATAAGGTGCTTATTTCATTTATGGCTGCATTTGTATTACACATTAAAATCTTCCCTGTCTGCAAAATTGCATCATTATATAGCTAACACTTGGGATTCAAGATTCGCACAAAGGTCATTAAGTCCTGTTATTTTGGGGCTCTGAGGAGAAAGATTGAAAGCATCACAAAGGGGAAAGGGGACAAATGACACCATTGCATAATTTGCACAATACCATGGTACATATGTTATAATAGGGGTATCAAACTCACATTGTCATGGCAGCATCGTGACTATTGGACTTCCCCTCCCTTCGCTAAATGGTATGGGTGTGGCCAGCACATGAAGCATCCAGCTCACGGGTGGAGAGTTTGACAGCCCTGTGTTATAATTTAGGGGTGGGGTGGGGGGGAGAATGGCAGCAGAGTCAGAAGGAAGTTACCTAAGAAAGAATTGCCTATTGCTCCTTAGGGTTTCCTCTTAAGCAAGATAATAGCACTCATCTTCCCACCACCAATTCCATTTACAGTAGAACTTAAATCTTATTCAACCCGCAAGGAAAAGCATTCTCAACCCTACTTAAGGGCAATAGACTACCATAGATGGGCACACAAAATCACATATGATTAACCACCATTCTGCTCCCATCATCTGCACTAATGCTGTTCTATTATTGTACCAAAGGAAAAAACCAGTTTGGAGTCTGAAAAGTACTTATCCTAACAACAAACTAATTTCAACTACTACAATTGGAGGGACATACCGGTAGCAGAGAAAAAAAATCAACAATGATCCATCAGTAGAGGTGGCTCATGTAAGCATGGAAGCTGCTACAGTGTTATTCTGATAATGGTAAGTTGTAAAAACAAGATTAAGTTTTTTATTTTATATCTAAACAGTAGAAGGTCATTATAACTGATTATAAAGGTCCTGAGAAATATTGTTTTACAATAAAAATTATAAATATAGTTTGTTTTAAGGATATGGACTTGATAATTATCACACAGATGAAGCCAGATCATGAAGGTACCGTAGTTGTACATCTATGGAAATGTAGTAAGAGACTCAACATCACACCCTGTCTAAGTAAATCAAGGGCTTTCTTAAAACAAGTAAAAGCCAAAAGAGAGAGAAGTAAGAATACATTTCTACCATAACCAAAGTGCTCTGCAGCAGTTTTAAGTCTCATATAGAAGCAGTAGATAAAGTTAAGTGTAAATAGCATCTATTGAGGCGAAAACCACCCTACTTTATCTACTTGCAAACTAAAGCAATTAAATAAAGTGATACCAAAATTTTACAGGCTTACACACAATTCAGCTCCAATTTTTCAAATAACAGAATACAAATTTTCCAGCTAATATGTTGGTATAGTGGCCTGTTCCGGAATGCAAAAAGTGTTATGGCATCATAATGCACTCTCTCATATTTGTGTCATATCACACAAATATGTAAGGGACAGCATTTATGACTAAATATTTTGTCAGCTCCACCCACAAATGAAAAAGAGCTTGGGAAATGAAGTTAAGGGACCTCACACTCCACACAAGATGATCAAAACATTTCTGCTGTTGATCTTTCCTTTCTTCCAACAGTATTTCTAGCCATTTCTCTTTCCATGAACCAAAGAATTCCAAGCAGATAAAGCAATGACATGTTGAGAGGCAATTTTGATGTGTACTCAAGACTGAATCAGTTTAATATTTGTTTCGCACTTTCCAATTTCACAACTTCAACTTTTGCATTTTCTAATACAAATCAATAGTTGACATAACACAAAATACTGATCTTGAAAGTAATTTTTAAACGACAGAAAACACAAATAAAGGAACTCTTGTTTTCCAGTTCTCAGCCATTCTTTGCATTTCAAGGATTCCTTCTCTTCTATGATGCAATCAGTGTTCATTCTCACAGAAAGCAAGAGCCCACCTGACCCAGTGCCAGAAAAATGAGACAGCTATTTAAATCCAAGAGGTCTTTTTTTACCCCTGGGTCTGTAATGTAACAGGCAAGACAGACAGACATAGATGGCTAAAGGTTGTTTTTTTTCTTAAGTATCACTAATGAGATTGTACACTCACCAGCAACTGACTGAACAAACCACATTCCTTATTCTGTTATTAAAGTATCTCAGCCTCCACTGGTCTAGATATCCTTAGCTGAATCCAGAGCAAGACAATAGTTCATCCACAGATTTACATCCCACATGATGATTCGAACACATGCTACTTAACTGCACAAACACAGCTGACCTTATACAAGATTACAGATTCTACTTGCTCAATAGCCTAGAGATTGCTGCATGCACATAGCTCTATAAACTTTTCACCTAAGCAAGCAAGTTTTGGCTCTGTACCACAGCTACTAGGCATTACAGGACAGGCTAGGCCAACCTCCATGCTCATACATTATCCAAACACCTATTTAGCAAACCACCAAACACTAACTAGATATTTTACTCTTGTATAAATTATATTTTTCCTAAAACCAAACCTCCAAACATTAAGCTACTGAGGATTACAGTTAGATGGATGCCATACTTGCACTCTTATTTTAAGCACTAGAAGCAAAATTCCAAACAAAAAAACCTGTATAGATTAAAGTGCAAACTAGGGTACAAATACTAGACTTCAATCATTGCAGGTGACATTACAAGAGGACTGATAATGGAAGGAGGAAACACAACAAAACTGCTTCCCATTTCAAGAAAACAATAAATGTATATCTCTGAGGCTGAAAACCACAAAAGCAGCCACACTAAAATACTTTGATTTTCGTTCCAGTGACATCAAATGGACAAAAATAGACCTAAATCCAAAGACTCTTGCTTAGAATGAGTTTCCAGATAAACTGGAAGCTGGAACTGTTATATCACTGAATATATCACATCAAATTTAGAGATAAACAGCTTCTCCCTTCCCCATTCTTTCCTCCACCCCCTTTGAAAGAGAAAAATATTCCGTATGGGCTGGCACTCCTATTCCACAGTTGCCTCTGGAACATATTAGGTGTTACAGGAGGTGCTTGATGGGAAGACTATAAAGCAAAGATGTGTACATATCCAAGGAATTCTTAAAAAGTCTTTGCCTCTCAATCAAGATTATTTACTTAAGATTTTGTTGCAATACACAAACCAAAACTCCACAAAGAAACAGGAATGGAGTGCCAGTATAACTACACAATAGCTCATCATAAAGCAAACACAAGGAAAACATTATATGAAGTTATTCCTTTCTCAGAAAAAAAAAGTTATTTTCACATTTAGAACTTCCTTCCCTCCCACATTTTAAATCCATAAATTCATGATCACATTTAATGGGGATGTGCAACATCAGAGAGATCGATCCATTATCTCCAGGTCTGGGACCTCACAGTTTGAAGAGATTAGGTTGAGTGTTGGTGTAATACAATGGCCAACCCTTCCTCGCTCTGTATACTTTCACCTTTTCGGTACAGAAAGAGATATAAAATCAGCATTGTCACACAGTGAGGCCTATGGTCGAAGCAGTTTCTTGCCTTCCCAATGATGGCCTGTGCTGCTTTCATGACTTTCTCATCTCCATGACTCCCGGTTTGTTTGTTTTTAGTTCTCCATGGGAAAAAAAATGCAAAGATCATTCTAGTGTCAAAAAAAATATTTCCTCCTACTCCCTCCTCTTCTCCAGAACAATCAAAGCGATTTAAGGGAGCAAAATAAAACCCCTGCCCCCCCATCCCATCGCTGCAGCTGTAGAACACACAGCTTCCAAGGCAATGGGATGTCAGGCTCAATCGTCCCAGAGAAAAGGAGGGGGGACTGGGGGGGGGGGAGAAATAATCTATTTGCAGGGCGCTAGATGGCAGCCAGGCCCAAAGCACGTGCCCTTTTCGGTGACACGAAAAATGACGGCCACTCTTTCCCACCTCAAGTCTTCAGCATGGAAAAGGAGCAGGGGACTTCAGCGCTGGACCAGGCGAGGAAGCGCACGAGGAACCCAGGCGGTTTTGTAGCACCAGCAGCCCCGAGACGTGGGGCAGGCGGCCGGGCAGGCAGGCAGGCAGGCAGGCCCCATGGGAAGGAGGATTGAGAATAGAGGCAAGAGGGCCAGGATCAGGTTAGCAGGAAAAGGGCGAGCGGGGATAGCTCAGCGCCGGCTGCACCAGGACAGACGATGCGGTGAAGAAATCACCTGCCCGGTACTGGGCTGCACCAAGTGACGCGGAAGGGAGGCAGGAAGGCAGGACAAAATGTCCGGTGGCCGCTGCACCAGATCCTATGGGTGGGGCGCAAGGAAACAAATGGGCGAGCGCTTTCCTTTAGCCAGGCAACCGGCTTCATTTCTTGGAGCTCTGGGTCTTCTTGGGCAGCAGCACGGCCTGGATATTGGGCAGAACCCCACCCTGGGCGATCGTCACCCCGCCCAGCAGCTTGTTGAGCTCCTCGTCGTTGCGAATGGCCAGCTGCAGGTGCCGAGGGATGATCCTGGTCTTTTTGTTGTCCCGCGCAGCGTTGCCGGCCAGTTCCAGGATCTCGGCCGAGAGGTACTCGAGCACGGCGGCCAAATAAACAGGTGCTCCGGCGCCCACCCGCTCCGCGTAGTTGCCCTTCCGCAGCAGCCGATGCACTCGCCCGACGGGGAACTGGAGGCCGGCTCGAGAGGAGCGAGACTTGGCTTTGGCTCTGGCTTTCCCTCCGGATTTACCCCGGCCGGACATAACGAGGCGAGGCTGGGCGCTCGGTCAGAGCTAAGGCGCCGAGACCCCCCGGTTGCAAAGCAGGCAGGCAGGCAGGCAGCAACGGCCTCGTCTGGATAACGGGGAAAAATAACACCCGCGTAAGCACAGCGGCGGAGGGGAGCGGGGGGGGTGGGCGACTCGAAGAGCGGCATGAGGACGCTGACGCCGCGCATTCCACACTCCTCCCACCCGCTGCCTCAACCCGATCTCATGACCCCGATCCACCAGCCCCGATTTAGCTCTCCTTGGGATTCCCGCACCCCCCCGCACCCCCTTTACCGTTGGTTGCTTCCACGGGGGCCGCCGAAAAGCCGCAGCTGCAATGACAACAAGCGCGAGACGCTGAAGGATATAAATCCAAGCGCATCCTCTCGCTGGCTTCCCATTGGGCAGCTAAGAGAGCGGAGCTGCGCTCTTATTGGCGGGCCCTCCGATCTCTGATTTGCATAGTAGCTCGCTTCCTCCATATTCGGTCTCGGCTGAGAACTCGGGCAGCTGCAGAGCGAAAGACCTGGATGCGCGCGCAAAAGGATTAAGTATTAATAGTGGGGAATATTTTGTAGCTCAGGGTAGACGTGAGGGGGTCCTTGCTTGTTTTCTTGCAGACGTTTCATTACCCAAAGTAGGAAACATCATCAGTGCTACCGTAGTAAAGGAGTGCTGTTTGCTGTCAGTTTATATTCTGGTGACTTGCCTGTCAGTATTGGTGGTGGCGGCAGTCTTACGAGATTCTTTGGCAGTTTCTTGATTGGGGTATTGCTTACTTGATTGGTCTTGTCGGTTTGATGTTAACCTTGGAGTTAATCTGTGCTGATCTGGGTGCTGATTGCTGGTGGAGAGGTTCTTAGGTCTTTTTGTTTCTGGGTGATAGTCTCTTTTGCATGGTCTATAGATGTTAATGGCTATGTGCCTATTGATGGCTGAATTGTCAGAGTGCCAAGCTTTTAGAAATTCCCTAGTGTTTTTGCACTTGGCTTGGTCTAGGATAGTCACCTTTTCCCAATTGAAACTATGGTGAAATCTGTCTTTATGTGTAGTGAAATTAATGATGAAAATTCTTTTAAGCACCAGGTTTGGGCAAATGAAACGTCTGCAAGAAAAGAAGCTCAAAGAGCACCAAGGACTCCTCAGGATTAACAAGTATATTGAGGTGTGGGAGTTGCAACCTTTGTTGAGACTTCAGGTCTTTGGCAGAATGACAGAAAGCTGAAGAAAGAGAAAACCACTTTCTTTGGCATTGTCATTCTAGTGCATTGTCATCTGGAGTGGCCAATCTGCCTTGAAGCATTAAAAGTCTGTAGAGATTCTCAGTCATCCAGGTCTTGGTTGAAGCCATCCAAGATGAGAAGCTCAACATCTTCAAAAGAAAAAGCAAGAAAGTTCAGTTGCCTCCTGAAAAAGCACCTTTGGGACAGTAGAGTAAGAGGCGGTGAAGTAGGGTATTTCCTTCAATGCCACACCAAATTCATTTCTCCAGGATAACTTTGTTTCTCTTCCCCGGCTCGTGGTTAACTGGCCCAAGTGCAAATGCATACGTAGGATGAGTATTGCCTAACTTTACAGATTTGTCTGGTTTGTCACAAAACTTGTAGGCTAACATGAAAGAGTAGGGTGGGTTTATTCCAATTTGTATTTATTTGTGCAATATCTGAACAAACTGCATGTGCCGGCCCAGTTTTAGTTTGCCTTCTGGAAACTTAATTTTATAATAGCTGTGGCTTGGATATTTGCAAAGATTGATTGCTCAGTCCAGAAGCAGGGGAGATAAATAGACGTACACATTTAGCAGAAGTTTTGTGACTGTTGTTAAAGTCAGAGGACTCTTGAATGTGGTTTTTTTCAGAGTTTGAAATCATGCTGCTAAGGAGAAGGAATTGCATTTAAAATGGCATATGAATATGTGGAAATGAAAAGTTATTCTTTCCCATCAGACCCACAGACTCAGAGAATGGCAAAAGAATAATGTACTGGTTTCTTTCAGAACTACCATCAGTCAGTTGCAAAAGGAAGCTCTGCTTGGAACTGGTTATGTCCTGAATAATACCTTTAACACCATTAAACATCTCTGTATCCCCAGATCTTTGAGGACTCATCCAATCTAAACACCTGGCTGACTGTGCAACCAATCATAATCATAATAAAATATCTGATCCAATGCCAGATTGGACATTGGGGACAATTAATATACGATTACTGTATTTTTTGCATTATAAGATGCTCTAGACCATAAGAGGCACCTAGCTTTTGGGGAGGAAAACAAGAAAAAAAAATCTGCGTCTGCCTTCCAGCAATTTGCTTACTTGCAGCAAAGCGCCTGGTCAGCTTCAACACAGCCTTATTTAGCATGAGCAGCTGATTGGATCAGCTCCACTAGAGCTAGAAATGACTAGCATGCATGTAGCATGTGCGGGCAATTTTTACCTTTACTGCATGATTTACTTATAAGTTTGTCTACCATGTCCTACTATTACAAATTGTGAAGTGTATTCAAGTATCTCTCAGCCCAACCTTGCTCAGAGGATTGCTGTTAAGAAAAATAGGGAGTTCTAAGTACATCACCTTGAGCTCTTGAATTTTTGGAACTAACTAAAATAACAAACTGCTATTCAGGATGAGAAATTTTGGAATAATTCAATAAACTGGGCTATTAAAAAGCAGGGAGAAATACAATCAGCTGCTCAGTAATGTACAGATTTTTTTCTCCAGCAACACCTGCAGTCATTGTAAAATTATAATTACCATATGTACAACTAATATTGAAGACTCTTCTCCCTACTCCCGTTACTATAAATTAGCACACACATAAATTACATAAAACTGTTGCAATGGCCAAAAAGGTTCACCTGAGCTTTCAAAGGAAGTGTTCACAAAAGGTCTCCATTCATGAAAACAGACAGCCATGACATTTTTTAGCTTGGGCTCTGGATTATTTTTTTGAAGCTTGTCACTATTGTGCAAAAACCATGGAGAAACTCCATCCCTCAGTGACCCAAACTTCTCTCAATAAGGAGATCTTAGCAAGCTGATTATAGACAATAGTCCTGTTTTCTTCAGTTCCAATTGTAGCCATTCTTAAATAATTGGAAAGACAGTCCTGCATCATTCCCAATGATGGTACAAGAAGCCTATAAGGAATAGTACAAACTACAGAATGTTCAAAATGGTTATAACATGAATTGGTGCAAAATCGCAAACTCTTCAGGATTTGGAATACTTTCTGTACTGAATAATCAAATGCCCAGAATTCTGATTATATTACTGTACTGTACATTTTTCAAATATCAAAATAAGGGCGATGTTGCAGTAAACTCTCCCTGCAAATTGTATTTTACTGTATTTAGTAGGAATTCTATGCATGCAAACAATGAGATATCTAAATGCTTTTTTATTTCTAAAGCTGTTGTCAGGTTAGAAATTAATGTCAAAAGAATTTTAACTCTGAAAAAAATCTTTATTTATATTACCAGCATTGTTTATGTATTAAAACCTTTAAGATATCCCAAATTTGCCTTCTTATTTCTAGTGAACAGAATTTCATGCATTTCAAAGGAACTTTGAATAATTTTTCTGCATATCTAATAAAATGAATGATCATATAACCAAGTATCCTTTTTAAAAAATTAAATACTCTCCCCTCTTTTTAGCCCAGGATTTTGTGAAGAATATACATCTGCATGAATTTCAGGCCTATTTTGGATTTATCTTCTGAAATACCATTTTAATCACCCACCCTTTTGATAATAGTAGTCCTGATGTCTCTTGGGATGAATAGCAACACTTGTCTTGAGTCCAGTGTGACTCCACATAAGCAGCTAATATTTTGTCTTTCTCTCTTGACCCTATAAAGCTTTAGTTTACCATTTTTTGCATTTTTCCCTAAATATCCAGTTATCCTTAATACAGCCAACTACCTATCTTCACTTTCCCCAAAAAACAAGACTAAAGTTCTTTCTCTCTTCCTTGCTATTCTCTTACCACCTATTCAAAATACTGACTGCAGTGGTGGCCTGATCATTATAGCTTTGATGAATTTGTTGAACAATACTATCAAAGGTTTGGAACGTATAGTAAATCCAAATTAGTGAAACAACATCCTCTTGGAATAGCTTCTTAACCAGTAAGAATTATATTTGTATATTGATTGCAGATGATATTCCACATCTTCCAAAGCAGATGAAAAAGGGCAAAAATTTGTACTGGTTTCAGACCAAAATAAATTATCATTCTCACTGTGCAGCAACAAATCTTCAGCAGGCCTATTTTCAGTGGCCTATTTTTTTCCATAAAAGACAAAGCAATCCACAAAGTGAATTGAATGAATACAATGATGGTAACCATGACAAACCAAATCTCTGCTTCTGTCCTTGGAGGAGAAAAAAAAACATTAAATCCCTCACTTATATATTTTGGAAAGCTATTGCCTTTTTCAAGATTGGCAAGGTCAAGTCAATGCTGCACTTAACATCTATATATCCTATTTGTTTCAGATAAAAGAAACTAAGTGTTTAATGTCAAAGCCCATCTACTCGGCATCAGGAAGGAAGCATATCTGAAGTCTTATAATTTATTTATAGATTATACCTGTATTACAATCTAAATCAGGAGATCTAAATATTGCAATAACTCAACACATAAGACCCTCTTTGGTAATAAGCAATAGAACCAAATTATCACTGTTTTTTCATTTGCTTTGCAGAAGGTTCTCCATCTTTTTTGAGCCACTGGTGCATTAAGTCCATGCTAGTTTTTTTACACGGTGATGTCTGGATGAACTGGCTGGACCACTTTGGTAAATTGTCTTCATCCTTATCACTTTTCTTGGGGCCTTTGTTTTTTAACCAGTTCAGCATTACTGTGCTGCTTGCATTAATCTTAGTATTCTGGAAGATACAAAGCAAGATTTTATGACTAGTCCATCCAGTCTAGTGAATTTTGATATTTGTTTCGTGTCACAATTCCAACTCGGTGAAATGAAAAATACAACCACAATTGAGCCCAGCATTTCCATTGCTAAGTGAGACAGTTGTTAAGTGGGCTTTTCCCTCTTTCTTGCCACGGTTGTTCAATGAATCACAGTGTTAGTGACACAGCTGTAAAGTGAATCTGGCTTCCCCATTGGCTTTGTTTGTTGGGAAGGTCGCAAAGGTGACCCTGGGATACTGCAACTGTCATAAATATGAGCCAGTTGCTAAGTGTCCAAATATTGATCATGTGACCACGGGGATACTACAATCGTCATAAATGTGAAAAACAGTCATCAGCCACTTTTTTCAGTGCCGTTATAACTTTGAGCAGTCACTAAACGGATGGTTACAAGCAGGGGTGGGCTACTGGGGGTTTGGGAGAACCCCTAGCTAAGATGCTGTGCAGTTCACAGAACCCCCCAAATCCCACTCCTGGCTGGTCGCACCCACCCCTCCCCTCCCAAGAGTCCCCACATGGCCCATTTTGGATGCAGGTAGGTGCAGGGGGCATGCGGAGGCTCAGGATGGGTGAAAAATGGGCCTCCCGGAAGTTTGGGAAGCCCGGAAATGTGCCCATTTCTGGCTTCCAGACAACCTCTGGAACCCAGGGAGGCCATTTTCACCCTCCCGGAGGCTCAAGGAAAGCATCTGGAGCCCAGGGAGGGCAAAAACACCCCTCCACCGTGGTGCAAGAGGCTAAATAGGCCACGCCCACCATGGCCACGCCCACCCAGCAACCGGGCAGAGAACCCTTTGCTAAAATTTGTGAAGCCCACCCCTGGTTACAAGTCAAGGGTTACCTGCATTGAAAAGAAAAAAGATTCCCAAACCACTCCACCCCAAAAAACAAATTTATATCTGAAGAGGGCAATTTCAGTTTATCAGGATCACACAGCCCAATTTATCCCGGAAAGTTTGATGGAGACCCTGAAATAATAATTTTACCTATGAACCGCTAAAGAGAATACAGATGCAGAAGATGTACATGCACCTCCATCTGTGAATTTCATGCTGTCCAAATCAATCAGTAACATCAATGCAACATTTACTTTTACCTGGAGATGCTTAGCCTAAAAGCAGGTAGCAGTAGCTTAGTCAATCTCAGAATCTAAGCAGGGTCAGCCATGCTTAGTATCTGGAGGGGAGACCGCTATAAAATTAGAGGGCTGTAAAATCGATCAGGAGGTTGGAAATATACCCTAGAAAAGGAAATGCAAACATACTTTTTTGGGATCCAATTCAATAGGTAAAATGCATTCTGATGAATTATTTCGGGAATTGTTCACTATTGTTGACACGGGATGGAAGGCAATGTTTTCTGTTGGCTGGATAAGGTGAAGTGCTGCTTCTGCAGGTATTTCTGCAAAGTCAAGCCATTTTTTAACTGCTTCGTCCCCATCCAGAATAGCTGGCATTCTAGACAAGTAGAAAGACATAGATTTTAATAATGGAAAGAAACATCTGAACTAGTCCACAATCTAATAATAGAAAACAAGGCCAAACATCAGTATGAACCAGATTCTAAAAATCAAATCAGCAAAAAAAAAAAAAGGTCTGTATTGCAACACCTTCATTAAAAGTTCAGTCAATTTCTCCAAGGATGAAACTGACCAAACAACGTAGAAGGTTTGGAACAAAGCTTAATTATTACTGCTATTTGAATAAATCATACAGAAATCACCATAGATGCCTATTTCATATAAGCATCTTATAAGAAGCCTCCATCTTATAGGAATATAACATTTCATATTCTGATTTTTATATTTAAAAATAAGCACACTATCTGGTAAATCAAAAAAGTTAGATAAGAGGAAATGCAATTTATGAAACATTATTTTTCAGTTTCTCCATTTTTCAGTATGTTCTAGAAGCGCTCTCTAGTGAAGTCTCTCTTGCCTGTGATGGATGAATCTTACACATTCAGATGCATTTACTGTGATGATACTATAACTGTACAATGGTTCTGCTCCATTCTGGGGCTCCCAGCAATCAAAAATTCCAGCCATGGTAAGCAGCTTTCTCCCTTTTGAATCTTCAACCTCATCTTCCATTTCTGGTTTGGTGAACTGCAAATGAAAAGACAATATATTAAAAAAAAAAAAACCTTAACAGCAACAGGGTCACCTTTAAGCAAACAAATACCATAACTTTAGATCTCTTATCCTCCTCTTCTTGTAAATAAACTTCTGTTTATAAGTCCTTAACTAACATTATTATAATTGCACGGAAAATCAAAATTATTATTGAATCTATTACTGCTGAATAATTATATCACAATAACTAAAATTTAACTCATAACTCAAGGTTTTGCAGAGGTGGGCTGTTGCCGGTTTGCCCCAGTTGTAGCAAACCGTTAGTTAAGATTAAGCACATTCGGCAAACCGGCAAATCCCACCACTGGCTGGCCCCGCCCCCACCCATTTTTAACCCTGGTTTGGGGGCCTTTTGGGGGCTGTTTTCAGGCCATTTGGGGCCTGAAAAATGCCTGAAAAAACAGCCCAGAAAACGGCCTGAAAATTGGCCAGTTTGGGGGCTGCTTTCAGGCTGTTTTTCAGGCCATATTTGGCCATTTTCTGGACCAAAAACAGCCTTAAAAACAGCCCCAAAACAGCCTGAGTTTTGAGCCATTTTGTTGTGGCTAGCCGGCAGCAGGTGCACAATGGCTGAAGAGAGCAAGGACTCAGATGAGGGGCCAGGACCATTAGTGAGTGGACTGCTGCCTTCAGAGATTGTGGGGGCTGGAAGCAGTGATGGGGAGGTTTCCAAGGAGCCTGTGCCAAGTGCACATGAGCGCAGGATTGCTTGGAGGAAAGAACAATTACAACAGCACGGGCGACTCGGGAGTAAGGCTGCAAGGTAATGGCCCCTCCTTCAAGAAGATAAAAGCCAGCTGTGAAACTAACCTTCTTTGCAGGAGGCAAAGACATTTTGAAACTCAAGCCTCGTGGACATTAAAGTATCCTGAGTTTGCATTTGAAGATTCTTATTTTGCAAATTATTTCTTGTCTGTTATCTTTTGGCAAGTCTTGCACTGTTTGGCAAGATGTGCTCATCACAGCTAATTATTTTGTAAAAGCATTACAAGTTTTCTGTTCCTTTTGGATTGTCTTTGATTTGTTGAAAAGGGGCATGGGTCAGAACACATTTTCAGGCCATATTTTGGGCCAAAAACACCCTGAAAATGGCCCCCAAACAGGCAAAAAATGGGCAGAGGCGGGGCCAGCCAGTGGTGGGATTAACTCCAACCGGCTGAATCCTACCTTCTGAGGTGAGTGGGTGGGACACAGGGCTGGGTATGATGAGTAATGTCAGCCACCCAGTCACATGACCAACTGGCCATGCCTACCCAGCCAGAGAACCGGTTGTTAAAATTTGCAGCCTACCACTGAGGTTTGACACTAGAGAATAAAATGGTTCTTCTAACACTGAATGCGTTTTATAAATTAAGCTTGTGAACTACCCAAATTAAATCTGTTTGCCAGTCCAGGCTCTGATAATTTCTTAGATTACTACATAATATCATATGTTGTCCTTGAAGACTGCTCAAAAATGGAATATCATTAAAAAATGTCTTCACAAATAATTATCAATTTTCAGTAGCTAAACTCTGGTGCCGGGAATTTATCTCCATTACTGATTTCAGAATACAATTCAAATAACTTTATCTGATAAGTTTTTTACAACTTACCCTGTTTCCAAGTTTACCTTGTGATATGAAGGAATGTTAATAATTTTAGCAATTGCACTTAGACTTATATACCGCTTCATAGTGTTTTACAGCCCTCTCAGCAGTTTACAGAGTCAGCATATTGTCCCCAACAATCTGGGTCCTCATTTTACCAACCTCAGAAGAATGGAAGGCTGAATCAACCTTGAGATAGTCAGGATAGAATTCCTGGCAGCAGGCAGAGTTAGCTTGCAATACTACAGTACATTCTAACAACTGTGCCACCACAGCTCGATTTTAGTTGTATTACCACCATTCCTCAGGGAATTTTGCTTTGTGTCTGTTACTTTAGATGCTAGGCAAAAAGCCCAGTTTGTCATTCCAGATGTTTCTCACATTGTGTACTTTTATTCATGCTATGATATTTTTAGCAATACATTTTATTCATTATTCTGAACTGTCCTGGAAATGTCAAGCTGATCTGTGTATAACTGCCAGGTTATTGCAGAGTTTACCATTTGGAATTGTTAAATGCCCAGAGACTCAAAACAAGTGTTTCAAGAAGTAGAATGTATGCTTAGGAATACCACATTTCCTCAACTCAACAGCCTTTAATCAAGCAGGATCATATATGACCATCCTCAACCTGAGTTGCAGCAGCTATGACAAAAAGGGGAAAGTGTAAAGGCACAATTCCACCCATTTCTGTCTGACAAATCTAATATTAATAGTAGTATCAATAAACTTTTATGGGATAGCTTTAAAAATATCAATGAAACATCAGCATGAAATACAACGATTGCAATGTTATACAGGGGTGGGATTCTACCAGTTCGCACCTATTCACTAGAATTGGTTGTTAACATTCTAAGCTGTTCGGAGAACTGGTTGTTAGAAGAAATTACTGGTCTAATCCTGTAAGGAAGACAGGAAGGAAACATTCTGGTGTTGCTTACAGAAATTGCCTCTCCGTTAACCCTTATTACATTCTTGGCGGGACTAGACTTCCTGTCTCTGGAACTTCTCTGGAGTTTTTTTTCCCTCCTTTACTGGTACTTTGCTTGTGTGGAGTGACCATTCAAAGTTACAATGGCACTGAAAAAAGTGACTTATGACCATTTTTCACATTTATGACTGTTGCAGCATCCCCAGTCATGAGAGGCCAGGTGAGGAGATGCGTGCCTCAATGTGAGTGATATTGAGTTGGCCACGCCCAGCCAGTCACATGACCACCAAGCCATGCCCACCAACTAAGCCATGCCCATAGAACTGGTTCTTTAAAAATTTGAATCCCACCCCTGCTTATGACCATTTTTCACACTTACAACTGTTGCAGCATCCCCACAGTCATGAGTTCAGGTGAGGAGATGCGTGCCTTGATATGAGTGATATTGAGTTGGCCACACCCAGCCAGTCACATGACCAAGCCACGCCCACCAACTTAGCCACACCCACAGAACCGGTTGTTAAAAAATTTGAATCCCACCCCTGATGTTATACCATTTCCTGCTCAGTTTGGGCAAAGTAAATGAAATATGGCTGCTTTTGTCCATTATGTTGTCGCCATTCATAGTAGCCATCGGCCAGCACCACACAGCGTTTACCTTTTGAAAGAGGTACCTTTAGAAAAAGAGAGGAGCAGGATTAATAGCAATCTATTCAATGCTAACTTCAAATGCATTATTGCTGGTAGATTATAATACTACCTCAGAGGGCAGGCTGCAAAATCATATTCCAAGCAAGAATATGAGTTCACTCTAAGTTTTCATTAGGACCGTGCAGCAATTCAAAGTGTGAAAGGTAGTTTGAAGTGCACAGAAACACTCATATAGCATCTGTCAATAATTGCTGCAGAGTTCCTGTGTTTGCTTAACCACTGCCATTCAATCCCAGGACAAGGAATACTACATATGATTTAAAGAGGGGCTACATAAGTGCACACCCGTGCTTCACCTTGCCATCTCTCCTTCAAATCCAGATTGGTGCAAAGTTGTAATTTTACACTATTTTGACCTCCATATAACATTCAGTGTTGTCTGAAAATAAACACTGGATCACTTAAAATACAGGAGTGATTTGTTTGAAATGAAGAATGGAAACCCTCCCCATTAGCTAATCTTTGCTAACTGTTCTGAATTTTCTGCAGCATGAACACTGGTGGCCTCCTTATTCTTCAGACAAATTTGTGGTTAATAAATCTTGAAGGCCATATTTAGTCAGAATGCCAAGCCAGAATTTTTCAGAATACCAACTTCCTTTTTAGAATAAGGCTTCTTTTACAAACAAGAACAGGAGGTTCCAGAGTAAACATGATTATAGTAAACATGATTATACTGGGGCTCCCAGTTTATTCAATAACTTACACTTCAAATTTGAATTATGAAATCAGTTTCCAGATTCATAAATGATCTAAGGATTAAGGTATTTTCTACTTTAGTTTGTTCTTGATGGGATTTTGCTCCCTAATGAGAATTTCTGAAGATTTTATTCATGTTCCAGAATTATACCAATAAAACAGCAAGTAAGGCTTAAGAACCTCATTGTTTACATTATATTGCAGCAGTTCTTGTTTTTATATCCCCCTACTCTAATTCTTGGAGGTCTGGGAAAAACAGGAAGGAAGTTGCAATTGGAGAAACTAGACCAGAAATAACTAAAAGCAGTTTCCCACAATCATGGTTAAGCCACCAAGTCATTATAGATCAAACTTGAGGTTACTTGCTGCTATAAGAAGAACAAAGAGAATTAACTTTTTAGGAGGATATCTATTGTACTTCCTTATTCATGTGTATATAATTTCCTGATTCTATTTGTTATATAATAATCTGATCCTTCAAAAAAGGAAAGAACATTATAGAAAAAAGTAATTATATTCAGCCTTTATATTAATTTTTAATGGCCTTATTTACACTACTGCAGTTCTACGGGCCTGTTTCAAAAGTCAATATTTCGTTCTGACAAGCATTTGAAATGGTGTCACTAACAGGGCTTTTCCTGTTTCAGAAAAAAAATAAGATGTAGTTTGCAGCATCTTGATGTCGGTATTTTAAACAAAGCTTCCGTTTTCATGTGTAACCCAAAAGTCATGAAGGTCATGGTTGGAAGGAAACAAAGACTTTTTTTTCCCCAAACTGAAGATTATACAACTAACCTTATAGCAGAATTTCTCCATCATGGTATCACTCCGACAATTGGAAGTGTTGTACTGCATTTTAGATGGGTCAGCTTCCTTGAACCAAGATGGAACTAGCCCCCAACGCATGGCTACAAGGATACGCTCAGAAGAATTGGCATTCTTTCATAAACCAAAAAAGGAAATATTGTGAAGAAGCATGCATAGAATTAAGATTACTCTACAAGCAAAGACTCTGTTCCAAGACTCTGTTCCACAGATACTCCTCTGTGTATCATTCCTGGTACAGTGAATGTTGATATGTTTTAAACAGCAAAAACCTTAATCAGTTTCTTAGAAGAGAAAAATCAGATTTAAAAGAAGTTATTTCAACAAAGAGGCTGCATGCTCAGATTCAGCTAAGATGTGCACCTTGCTTGAATATGCAACTGGCCAATTTCTCCCCAATGAAGAATATATGCTTCTGTGTATTTATATCTTAGAAGTAGTTTGAGTTTCGTCTTCATTAGGTCTGATAGGCTGCAAAACTTCAGACATGTTTACCAAAACTTCTTTGCTATCATCCAGTAATCTTTTGGGGGGTTTTGCAGACTAGATATGGTAGCCCTACTTTTGTGTGTGTCTGGAGGGGGCGGGGGAGAAATAATCAGCTAGTCAGCTCAGTTACTGAAAGAATGAGTGGCAAAATGTAAACGTGGTAAAAATGTGAAAGGAGGAAGCCAAGTTGTGGTTAGTATTATTAGAAAAGCTCAATTATTTTATATAGGAATTTTAGGGATATATTGGAGTGCACACGGAGTCATATATTTCAAAACAACCTCCCCCCCACCCCACCCCCAAAAAGATAAGTCTCTTCAAGATGAGCTGCTTTTCTGGAGATTTCAGAGACATGTCTGTGTAGTTTTCTTGGCAACAATATAGAAGCGGGTTAATACTGCTTTGGGGTTTTGCTTTTTTTTCAATTTCCAAGTTTAACAAACACACATGGAATTTTCAGGCTCTGTTATCCAAGTTCTAATTAGGCTCTATTTGCTTAGTTTAAGCCCAGACAATGCAAATGCAAATTAGAAGAATCGTTCAAGTAAACACAATGCATTTATAAATATCTTCCACTACCTAAATGAGTCATTTCTTGCATCTTTCTCAGTTAAAACAATTGAAACAGACAAACGGGTTTCATTTCTTCTTTTTGTCTATTTAATCAAATTCACTTTCAGTGCTATCCTGTGCATAACTTCTAAATTAAGGTTTTAAAAACAACACTTTTGTTTGTCTGAAATCTTACAATACGTAACTTTAAATATTAAAAAACATTAAAAACTTTATTTCTAATTCCATATTCACTATGTCTTGTGGATCAGTTTGGTGCTTTTGCCATCATAGCATTCCAAATGTTTAAAATTATCAATACAATATTTGGTTATCTATTTCCCTTCAAGTATGCCCATTCCCCTTTTGTCTTGCCCTCTTGCTTGCTAATCCTGTGTATCTCTTTTTCCCCAAGGTTAAAATATTCTTTACTATATGTTGTTCCCTGGGAAGCACAGCATACCAGATAAATTGCCAATGAAGTAGCAAAAGTAATTAGTAACTTTTTTTGTAGTGGAAGAGAAGAATATGTGTAATTAACTTCATGTATTTTTCTTTCTTTGTGATTTTATGAACTGCTAAAACTTTTGTAAATTGTTATCCTGAGCATTTAGGCAGGAAAATGAAAGAGGAAATAGTTTGAAAAAGCGTTATGCTTATATGAAGTTTCGAGTTTGTGTGTGTGCAGTGATCTGATACTTCATTATTTTGAAGTGCCAAACATCTTTATTTTGAACTACAAATAAAATCATGTCCTATTTAAGTATTTTTTTAAAGCTTGAGCAGTTAGCATTATTATAAAATGGAAACTATTATTATCTCCCCTCTTACTTGTATGTGTTTATCTAACAGGTAATACAATAGCATGCATATTTGAAAACCATGGAAAATGTTATGGTGGAATCCCCTCAAATAAACCTGTGGCATTTTATCAGACATGTGATACTAAAAAGTTCATATGTATACCAAAAAATTCCTTCATAGATGACTATTAATGATTTCTAAAGGGAGAGGCTACTGTTCCTTTATTTTTAAGGGACACTTTTATCAACTAAATTCAATAAAAAGTTACACACACAAACACAATTTCTTTGGTGCAAGACATAATTTTATGTATCCAAGGTCTACCAGTCAAGAAATATATACAGGTATATGGCATTGGGGAAGAACTACCTGAGATGCTGTTTATACAATATGCAGTTGCTGGTTGATTATTTCTACAGAATAACGGTGTAATTAACAACTTTTTGAAATGTAGATTTTAGTTAACTTTCACAATTATCACAAATTTTAAAACTATGATTTATTTAATGAGAAGAATATGCCGTTCATAGAATCGGAAAACCTGACATACGTAATCAAAATCAACTCCTGCAAATTTTGCTAGCAGTTAGCTGCCTAATCTTTGCTTGAACTCATCCAGGAATGAGGGTAAATGAGCATAATTCCAATTGTGGCATAGTCATCTCAATACCTACAAGCAACCCATATATTGGAGCTCATTGATATGAGGGAGATACTCAAAATATTTTCTTATTGTTTTCTTAAACAACCTGAAAATAAATTTCTTACAACTTTAAAATTGCCAAGTAGGCCTGAAGTCAAAACTTTTCTGAAGCATTTTTCAAATTTTCAAATACCCGCACTAATGGGAAGCCCAGCATTCCCGAAGTCATTTAACTGCTCTTATGTTTTTATTAGGATTTTCTTGCTAATATTCAACCAGAAGTCATTTTATGTCGCTAAATCTATTTTTTTTGTAGCTTCACAATTGTATATCCAAAAGAATACACATTGTGAATTAGCATAACCTCACATTATATTCTATTGCAATAATAAGACCTTATTTTATCATAAGGGAAGATAATATATGGATCTCCAAATAGATGGATTCCATTATCCTTGATAATTAGTAATATTGACCAGGCTGATTAGTCTTTTGAAATCCAGTAATATTTTGAAGGGAAATTTTAGTGCTCTATATTAGTGATACAGGAAGTTCTATTTTAGTGATATAGGAGGCAAATAAAAGATACTTTGAAAACTGTCATGCTTTATTTTCAGAGCTTCAGGGAAGGTATCATAAGCATTAATATCCCAAATAAAACATGGCTAAAATGTTTAAAAAGTCTAATTTGATATTTTTTTTAAAAATGCTTCTCTTGAGATCACAGATGTAGTATTAATTATAAGTAGCTTCTATAACAGAAAACTAAAGTTCTACAAAATGCCACAAAGCAGACAAAATATGCTTGTGATTATTTTTTAATAAAAAATCAGCTTTAACTAGCATGTAAGATGAATGTAAAAATGTCTGAGAATAGAAACTAAATGCAGCTAACAGTTTCAAGTAGTCTTTGATTTATGACCACAGGTGGGACCAGAATTTCCATTGCTAAGCAAGGTGGGTGTTAAGTGAGTTGTACTCAATTTTATGACATATTTTTTGCCATGGTTATTATGCAAGTCACTGCTGTTGTTAAGTGAAGTCCTCTCTTGACTTTGCTTGTAGGAAGCCAACTGGGGAGGTCGCAAACGGCAATTATATAGCCCCTGGAGGCTACAGCTGAGGCAGATGTGCCTGGATTTTGATCATATGGCCAGAAGGATGCTATAAGGGTCATAAATATGAGGACTAGTTGTAAGCCATCTTTTTCAGTGCCATCGTAATTTAGGTGATCACTAAAAAGAACATTGCAAGTCAAGGATTACCTGTACTTTTTAAAAGATTATGTTACATAAGTCAATTGAAGTAATTCACCTTCTCAAAATGTTGCCGGGAGAGAAGCACAGGACTGTTAGATTGTGGGCTCTTATTGAACGAGGGGCTGTATTTGTCAGCATTTTGCCATTCAGGATACTTTCTTTCTCCTCGATTATTGTGATAAGCGCAGGCACGGCGGATACGGTCTGCTCCCAGAGTAACAGCTGTCCGTCCACACATTCTTCCAGAGTGCACCCAAAACAGTGGCCTACAAAACAATGTTTTAGGAACATACTAGACAACCTGAACACTGTTGTGTCATCATCTCAGTGATATTGACCTAACTTGACCAATCAACCCGAATGGCCACGGGTGAGCAAAAGAGCAGTGAGAGAGCAACTTAGGACGTCCTGCTGGTCTGCTTATTCACTTGGCTTGGGGGATGCTTGTAGGGAGAAAGTCGATGGGGAAGCCGGCAGGGGAGATCAATTCTCTTCCTACATTTCTAATTATTCCTATTATCAACTAAACTTGTATACCGCCCAACTTGCAATTACTCTAGGCAGCTCAAAACAATCAAAGAAATTACAATTAAATCAACATAGCAGAAATTAACCTAAAAGAGGCCAAGCCTGATAAAGTGAAGGGTCTCACTCTCCCTGGCTGAAGCCCAGCATGAGAAAGCTACTTTTTACTTGATGCTTCAATTCTTCAGTCTTGGCTGCTTCATTTTTCCCGATTTTGCTAAACTCCACAGCGATTAATAAGTGAATAATAAGCTTTAAGAGTAAAAGCAGCCTGACATGATACAAATAGATGAAATAGCACCCTCCAGAAGGGTCAGTCAGGCCTTAATTTTCCTTTCTTGCTAATCTGCATCCTGAAAAAGTCGACGTGAAAAGGCCAATTTTGATAAGAAATCCCTGTTCTCTTAACCATCACCGGCAAGACCAACGGAAATCATTAATTCAGCTTATTCTCCGGAGATCCCCTACCTACGTCCTCTGATCCATCGCTAAATATTTCCTCCAGTCAAAAAAGAGAGGAATTTTATGCAGACAATAAATCGCCAAACGCCAGAAAACGTGGGGAGAGATGCTCCTTCAACACCTTCAGCTTTTCCTTCCTTCCTTTCTCCCTTCCTGGTTCGGCCGCCCAAAGGAGCCTGAGCCGCGCATGAAAGAAAGCTACCAAGAAAAGGGACGAGGCTGTTTTCCTACCGGAGAAATTCCCAGGTTTGAGAGGAAGGGGCTCACCAGGACCAGCTACACACAAGGTTTCCCTAGCACGTCAGAAGCCATTTCCGCATCCCCGCCACCGCCGCCCCTTTCAGTCTCCCGGATTCAATCCTGACCAGAGGAAACAGGCGCCTCCTCCCTTCGAGTTTTCCCGCCTTCCAGCGCACCTCTCCCTCGGTCGATCCGGCCTGGCTGAGGGCTCCGGTTTGTGGCTCAGCTTGTTTTTCAGAACGCCGCCTCGGAAGTCACCCGCTCCGCGGCGGCCACCAAGTTCTCCCCCACCCCACCCCGCGTCACTGAAGTGCAGCGAAGCGTCCGCCTCCCCCCCGCAAAGATGCTCGTCCTCCAGGTCGGTCCGCGTTGCTTCCAGGTCTTCATCCCGGCAACTTTTATTTATTTCTTTTTGATGCCGAACGATGCCAAGTTTGTCTGATCTGCCTCCACCGCTCCGGCTCGAAAAGCAAAACTTCATTCCCAAACCGAATTTTGGAACTCCGAATTTGAATCTGTAGGGCGGAGGTTGTGCGTGGTGGTGGTGGGGAATTACGGTTCAGAAATCAAGACAGGAGAATTCTTCTCCAATCACATATAAAGCTACTAATAATCATCCACTATATTTAAGTCATTTCTCTCTACTTCGGAGAGGCTTTACAGAAGCATCCTAACACCCTGCATAACTTTTGTGTCAGAACTATAATACTTGGGACTGCAAAACACCGTTGAATACATATGAATATACATTTCTAACTCAGCTGCCAACCAACGATCATCCATATGTCTACAAACCAGATATGGTAACTGTAGGATATAATTAAATGCATGTTGTCAATTTGTGGCCAACTTTTTCTTATAATCATTTCTAAAAAAAAAAAATTAAAACAAACCAGTATATTCAATAAGCATGCCTCAATGTGTCCTTAGAACTCTCGCCATAGTTTTATTACAGCTTCAGAAGGACTGGCTTAAGTGTAAAACATTATATAAAATGAAATCGTGACTATTTTGTTTGCCCCAGAAAAAAAGAGTTCATGGGTTGATGCACAGAGTTAACACTTCACCCATTCACTTCTACACTTCCTTAAAATAGACTCAGTGTCTATAGCCTACACCGTGAATTAATTTTGTCTGCATTCAGAGTGTTTTGCAAATTGTTATGATACAAATATTATATTTTATCCATGTCACAGAATAGATGAGGCAGCATTCTGCAAGATACATGCTTTTAATATTTGAGATACATGCATCAACTTCTAAGATATTTTCTATGTAAATTGAATATAGGCCTATAATAGTGACAACTTCTTGTAACGTTACTGATTTAATTTTAATACAGGTGTTTTATTGATATGTTAATTTTTCTCCCAAAAAACAGATGCTTTTTATTTCATAATAAAGTGAATATCTCAATTTTGGAGCCCAGAAAGATATAGTCTATATTACAGGCAGTCCTTAACTTATAGCTAATTGAACATGCAATTTTGATCATAAGCCATGATGGTCACTAAATGAGTTAACGTGACCATGTCTGATTTCACAATTTTTTTTCAGTGGTTGTTACATGAACATGGCAGCAATTAAGCAAGCATTGTTTGCTATAGGGCAGTTTTTGCTGAAAATGAAGTAAAAGTAAAATTTCTGGGAAAAATATAAATCACAATCGTGACTGCAGAGCACTGCAAATAGGTATAAATGTGGGGCAGTTGCTGAGCATCCAAAATGCAGTCATGTGACCCTGGGGAGGGGGGCAGCCATCACAATTTTGAATCCGGGTAGTATGTAACTTTTTTAGAATCGGCCATAACTTCAAATAGTCACTAAGTGAAGGTCATAGGTCAAAGACCATTGTACTACTATTTCTTCACTCATTTGCATTGGGCTGGCACTAGCAACCAAAGATGTGCTAGTGGTATCAATCAGTTACTGGAAGCAAGAGAGACTTAAATAATCTTTTGTTGAAGGTTCTTCTTTCACCTTTTACAAAATAGCTCTTAAGTCTGTGTTCAGCAGCCAGTATGGAATTATCTGCACACCTCAGGTTGTTAGTAACGTACAGTGTTTCTTTCAACATTTGTAATACTAATTTTTTTTCTAGTCCAGCATTTCACTCTATATATCTGCATTTAAGTTTAATAGGTTAACAGTATATAACTTTGTCATACCCCTTTCTTAATTCTAAGCTAATTAGTTGCTCCATATTCCATTTTTACTGTTGCTGATTACCATACAAATTCTGCCGTACATAGAGGTAGCTGAAGCTTTTTGTAACACTGCCTTACTGGATACTAGACTACAGCTTGATCTTTTTCAGTTCTCTGACCTCAACTGTTTCCATATCTGCTTACCAATTACAAGCAGTACATTGAACTGCCTAATTTTGCATGATTTTAAACTAAGGTTCCCCAAAGTAGTGAATATTGACTTCATGGGTTGTGGGACTATCCAAATACTGTATTTTCACATAATAAATGTTTAGGGGTTGATGAACAATCTGAAATTTCATGAAAGAGTCAACAAGCTGAAAAGTTTGGAGGCTTCTATTCTAAACAGTTCTGCTGGCATTTCATCAATTCTTGCAGCTTTGTGGTCAGCAATATGTTGTAGAACCCATTTAACTACGATTTCCAAAATATCTGGGTCTAGCTTTATGTCTATCAGCAATTTGGGTGGTCTTTTGTATAGTTATTCATACATGAATAACATTTCTTTACCTTTGTCGATCTCTATCTTCTTTGTAGTAATTATATAGTATGTTCATACCTGTGTAAAGTGGTCTCTCATCCTTCTTTATACTATTTAGATATATTTCTCTGCCTCTTCCTACTTTTCTTTAGGATTAGATATTATAGGGCAAATATGGAATATTGCTCAAGTCATATCTTGTTAATCTGATAGATATTATTTTTTAAAGTTCAAATTTAAATTTTGCAGGACATCCATGATAGATTTTCACTCAACCCTGAAAAAACTCTAGTTTTGTTTGCACAGTATATAATCCATTCAACATCAAACTTGTCCATTCAGCAATAAACAAAATATAAGGTTCTTAATTTATATGATTCTAGAGCTAGTACAAAATTTATAAAGTCCTTACACTTTGAGGGATATCAGGTTGGAGAAACTGGATTAAAACTTTGTTGAATATATACTATTAGCATAATGGATGATCTTATATCGCCATTCTAATCTATTTTTGCTAAAACCATGAAGAACCTAAATCTAGTAGTACACCTCATTTTATCACAACTCTGATAATTAGCTATGCAAATTATAAGAATGTTAAACATTGTTTATTCTTTCATTATATGGCACAACATTTATGTATAAAATCTCGTCAGAACAGAACAAAGCACAATATCAGCCTTTACAAAATCAAACCCAACCACAGTAATAGATGCCCACTCATAGAACAACTTAGGCTGTTTTACTGAAACAAATGACTTTTAGAAACATGAAGCAATATGAAAATGAGCAATTTCCTTAAATATCACCTTTTCTAAATATCAATACAGAAAAATGACATGATTTGAAATAAAGGATGCTTCAGCATTTTTTCATTCTGGTTTTTTACTCTAGATTATCTGCCAGTTTCTTGTGAAATTCATATTCCTGATTCTTTTTCACCCTAGGACTTCTTCAAATCAGGCTGCCTACAACTGATATTAACAATTTGAAAATGAAGGCAAGTTTGATATAAAACAACCAAATCAACTAGACCTGTGTGTTGTGAATGTCTTTTCAATATCATTTGTGCAAGAGATAAAATGTATTTTCATATTCTTGAGAGTAGCGGCGTTGCTGGAATAAAATCCATATTTTTATTTTATAATATATATGTAAGGGTTTAGAAAGGTCATGAAATATAACAATTGCCCCAGTTGTAAAGAGTCTGGCTAATCACATAAGGAATCTGACACATGGTGACTAAAACAGGAACTAGAGCCAACTACTTTAGTGTTATTAGGCACCTTGGTATAAAAGGGATGTTCTTTTGAAGTAGCCTGGCAAACACGAAGAAATAACCAATTCAGTATTTCACAGAAACATTCTTGTGGTTATAAACTTACACACGTAGCTTTCATTTCTAATTAGAGAAAGAACTGGTGCCAGCGTTCTAATATTTCTCCCAATGTCCAGAGCAGTAGAAAGAGACCTTTAATTCTCCCTTCAGCCTTGGTGTCTGAAACAGATAGCCTGAAAATGAGCTTAGCCAACAGAACTCATAACAATATCCACGGGAAGTTCTTCTTTACTCCGAGCTGTGACTTGCATTGTCACAATTTCTGTGAGGACAAGGCGAGAACGAACCAAGAGGTCATGACCACCTCGAAATACACCTGTGTAGCAGATCAAAGACAGTAATATTTTTATCAGCATGTATGGCTAGAACTGTTTCCATTCTTGAAGGAATTAAAGTAAATTAGCAAACTAAATGCTCTTTTAAAAAAGGAGATAATTACCCTTCTATATCATTAAGAATATTTAGAACACTGACAGTCAATGAATTGTGACTTAGATCGCATTGTGATGGATATCATGTACCGATAAGAGATCTCATTCCACTGGGATCTCTGGCACTAGCATATTTATTACAAATATCTACATATATTAGAATAAAGCTTGAATAAAATTTATGATACTGCTTCCACATCTGTAGGACTATTATCATGAAATATCTTTCCTAGTAGAGAAAGCGTGTGCTAAGTTGATATTACCAAGGTAGACTGGATGGCTGTATAGTTCTCTGAGAAAAAGGACTGAATTTACATCCAGCTAATATGAAAACTACTTTTGAGTCACTTAGAATGGACTAATAAACCAATTTAGAGGAATCAGTTTGCTTTCAAGGCACCAGGCTAGAAACTGGGAGACCAGGAGTTCTGGTCCTGGCATAGACACAAAGCCAGGTGGATGACTTAGCCACTCTTGCTTAGCCTTGGGAAGAAGGCAATGGCAACCCACTTCTGAAATCTTGCCAAGAAAGCTGCAGGGACTTGTCCAGCAGCCACCAGGTGTCAACACTGATTCAGACATCCAAAAACAAAAAGACCCCATTAAAATCAACAGAGAGGGCACAGAAAAACTCACCTGCCAGGTACAAGGTATGTGAGTTCTTGTTATCAGGGACTTTATCTGACCGCTCACATGGTTGCATTCCCAGGAATTTCACAATATTGCCCACTGCCTCTGTAGAAATAAAAACATTGGAGCTCATTTTTTTGTTCCTTTATACTTACTGTGTTCAGTTTGCTTACATAACTAGATTATTAGGTTCCCTATTCCCGGAGAAAGTAGATGTCATTTGCTCCAAGAAACAAAAAGTAAAGTGCAGAGACCCGGTGACTTCACTTGTGACCAGTTCAATAACTCATACAATCTGAGTCCTGGGAAAGAGTGAAACTTAAGTGAGAGGTCTTGCAGGCGGGGGGACTCACCATCTTCAGTTGTATTAATTTGGTGGAATCAAAGTATTTTAAACATCAATTTGTATGAACATCAAAATCAAAGATTTCAATTTTTCCCCGTCAAAAACAGTCATTTATTCATTTCAAAGGCCTAGGGGGGAAATTTGCAACCAGTCTATAATTACTATAAATTTTCAAACAGTCTATAATTACTGAGATCACCATGGTTCCTTGAGGTGCTGGTTCCAGAATAAATACTTTTGACCTATTTTTGCAATCATATTAACAGACAATAGAATTCTGAACTACCATTGTAGATTTCTTTCAACCTGCCACTGGCGAATATTTTCAGGTTGAATGGCATGTATCAAAATTAAAAGATTTCCACTTAAAACAGAAGAGCAATGTTTAATGTTTTCCCAAATACATTTCCCTGTGATCATGCCTGATCTACTTTGAGAAGGCCCCCCAATATGTACAGGAAACCCTGTAACAATCCAGTTTACACTATTAATTTTTTAAGGCACAGGAATCAAGAGCTGTGCACTTAGGTTTTTTGTTTACCTACCTTCCAGTGTTTTAACAGTAGACAATGTGAAAGTCTCTTCTTTTTCAAATTCATCACCAACTTCTTCCCAAGCTGCTGCAAAATTTGGCTTCAAAACTCTTTGGATGTGATCTGCTACAGTTACTTCCAGATCTTCTAGCTAACGAAGACATTTGACAGTAAATTACCCTTGAGCTTCTTGGTGGACTCGTTAGAAAACTGACCAGATTTTAAAGCAACAATAATTATTTGAAAACCTCTATCCTCTCTGCTGCAATACTGATAAATTTTAAAGGGCAACAGAACAGTGGTGTCTGTCTGCAGAAGCAACAAGAATCATGTTTGGAAGAGCCGCACTGCAATGCAAGCCATGCCTCATATTCTACAGCTATTGTTAACACATGTGCTCCAAAAATACATCTTTGCTTTTGTCAATTTTGGTGAAAGCAGTAAAAAACTTGTGGGCATTACTAGTAATAGCACTGTGTTGTATTACTGAGTGGTGGTACAGTAAATTGAGTTTGAAAAGCATTCAGCCGAAAGGTCTCCAAACATTCAAATACTGAAATGTTTTCAGAGATTTAAACTACAGAATTACAGTTTTAATTCTAGTTATAAAATAGAATAACAGAGTTGGAAGGGACCTTGGAGGTCTTCTAGTCCAACCCCCTGCTTAGACAGGAAACCATAAAATTATATACCCCAAATTATATAGTTATAAAAATATATTACTCAAAAGAAAAAAAAGGGTTTCACCTGGAGAACCACTTCTAGTCAGCAGACATTGGTTTGAGTTAATGGAGCAATGGCTTAGCTAAGAAAAGGCAGCTTCAAATGTTACATTTAACAAAACTGGCCATTTAGTGGAAGTCTGCTGTACATACTTTTTTCTTCTTTTCCTCTCCAAGCATTAAATGGGAAATAGATGCATTTGCAATGATTTCACCTGGCCTTTCATTAAATATGGCATTAGAATAGTTTATATCTCACGTAAAATATGGCAGCTTAAGTTTCATTTCTTTTGAGATGTGTGGGGAAAGAAGTATAGGATATTCTTAATCCATATGGGGAAATGTTTAATCAAACATAGCAAATGATGTGCAGGAAGAGGCTTCCAGGGCTTTACAATATTTGATTTCTACAATATTCAAACTCTGCCTCTTCCTTGTTAGGAATTACAGATGCTCGGCATCTGATTGCAACTTGAGACATTTCAAAAGACGAAAACCATATTTTACCATATTTATAATTTAAAAAAAATTCTATTTCTTCAGCATTCTGATACTAAAGTTTCCATGAATTTGCATGATTCAGGTACAAGCTTTAAATCTCTAGAATAAGAAACTTTTCAAACCCCAACTTCATGTACACACACCAGGCCTGGTTTATGCATTCAACGGGCTGGAAATCTGAATCAGCATGGAAAAAGGAAGAGGGGTATGCTTGCTCCCCTGTACATACAATGCTTTTGTCAAGAAATACATGGCACAAACTCCCTTTTTATGACCCTGCAATCCCTTCATTTGGGGTAGAGTTGGGTGACTGGATGGAGCTGAGTGTTTACTGGCTGGGTGCCCTTCCTGACACCATGTGGAGCTCGTAGCAGATATTTTTTTATTTGTGCCCTAAGACAGAAATACCTGCTGCTACCTAGGATTAAACATGGGAGCCAAGCGTCTTCACCCCAGGCCACCATGCCACTCAAGTACTTTGTAATTATAATAGACTGATCAAGAAAGGACAATTGTTAAGCCCAGACCATTGAACACCCAGGCATTCCTTTCTTCTTTCCAAGAGAGACTAGCTGATAAGTGTTGCTTTTCCACTGACATTTTATATTAATGAGAGTTCCTTATCAGCATTAAGGTTAAACCAATACACTTGACAGGCACTTTGACTCTGGAAAGCTCCAATCAGCTTACATAAAGCAGGATTTTTCTTAAGTCATCTATTTTAATTTATCATGGCTTAGCAAGAACGTGCACAGTCCTGTACTTCCACATGCTGGCTGGGAGCAAACCAATACCTGTCTTTCCAATTTAAAAGTTCACAGTGGCAATTCCACTGTACTTAAAACAGACAACAAATCAATAGCTTCCAACACAGGAATAAACCTAGTGATCATCCTCATTGCTCTACACTCAGCTTGTAAGGGACATTTGCTGGAAAACATACACTGACGTATTCTTATCTCAGAGGCAAAAAGAAAGAGAGAGAGAGAGAAAAACATTAGTTTCATGTGCAGTTTAAATGACAAGGATTTTCTTTTCCAAAGTATTCTGCTCAAATTCTTATACACAAAGACAATTGGAACAAGCCATATTATTTATGGCTAGCTTAGAGCACATGACCCTGAGGGAGACATAAGTACCTTCAAGATTATGTCTTCAAAATCAGCTGGCTACTAGCCAAGTCTATTAGGCAGAGCTCCAGCAAAGAAGCTCCAGGTCTGACTCTGAGCCATCTGGACATGCTGAGACTTATCCACTTATAAGCTCAGAGTCTTCATTAAGTTCATTCTTTGGCCCAGATAAAACCAACTGGTGTACAAGGTGGAACAATTTCCTTGTGTAATTAATGAAAGCATTTATCAGATCATAGTATAGGGCTCCACTGATGAAATAAAATATTTTATCCAGTGGCTCACACTTCACAGTATGGTGACACCACACGGGGTATCACCTGACCTGATAAAAGTGGAAAGAGTCGATATAGCCTGCAGATTCTGAAGTTCTGTCTTACCACATATTCATCCTCATAGCCCTCTTCCTCAGTGTCACCGGTGTTTGGATCGCAATCTTTCACAGTGAATTTCATCATGCAGCTGAAAGTGCAAGCCACTGCAAAGAGGACAAACCAGATGTCACACCACTGTGAACTCTAGAAATAACTGTTCTTCCTTGCTTACCACCTAGGCCTATTCTGTTCCCATTTATTTATTTATCTATTTTAAACCCCATGGCGCAGTGAACTTTGCTTGCAAAGCGATCTATGTTTTCTACGGACACATACTGATCAAATTACCATCTCTTTTTGAGTATATGAGTTTATTGAATGTTGTGTAAAAAAAATGAACAATCTCATTTAGAGTTGATTTTTTTTATTAACTCTTGATTTTTGAAATGAGTTTTTAAAAATCCAACATTTATTTTGGACCTCTAGAAATGGATCTAGCTATGGCTACATTCACCCCCTACATATTAAACAGGCCGATAAATTAAGGGAAAAGAGAAAATATTGTTACCTGCTGTGGGATCCTCTTCAGGCAAAGCAATCAAAGTGTAACAAGTACCAGGCTGATTGTAGAGCAAGCTTTTGGCAGGTATATAAGCAATGACCTCATATCCCTCCGTTGGCTCCATTTGCACTGTGACATTTTCCAGAATCTGATCATTCAGTGTATTTGTGCAGTCAAACTATCAGAAAAAGTGAAAGCACATTAGAGCATAAAACAAGATTTCCGGCATTAGGAAACCCAGGGTTAATTTTTTTAAAAAAGAAGCAAGCAATGTTTGCCTGCAGTACTGTACAGATTGTCCTCAACTTACAACAGTTCACTTACTGACCATTCAAACAGCTCTGAAAAAAGTGACTTATGACTATTTTTCACCCCTATGACCATTACAGCAGCCCCATGGTCACGTGATCAAAATTCAGACGCCTGGCAACAGGCTCATATCTATGACAGTCACAGTGTCCCGGGGGTCATGTGATCACCTTTCATGACCTTTTCTGACAAGCAAAATCAATGGAGAAGAAAGATTCATGTAACAACCGTGTTAGTAATTTAACAATGGCGGTGATTCACTTAACAAATGTGGCAAGAAAGTTTGTTAAATGGGGCAAAATTCACTTAACAAATGTCTCACTTAGCAACATAAATTTTGGGATCCACTGTGCTCGTAAGCTGAGGACTACCTGTGTATAGTCTGTGCAACTTCCAAAATGTTCTTTTATAGTCAGCATTAAATATATTCAGGGGAAAATCCTCCATTTACAAGATCTTTCTAGAAGGCAGTTTCCAGGAGAAGAGGCTTTTCTTCGGTATAATTGAAACATTGTAAGCGTTCAATCTGCAGCATATTCATTTCTAAGTGAGCAAGTGGTCCATGAAGTTTAAAATAGTATTTTCAAAAGGATGTCTTCTTGGCCTAGTGTGCTTATTACAATCAATATAATTTCAGAGTCTCTATATTTATTAGTTTAGTTTAATTTATTGTCATTGCACCTCGTACAACGAAATCAAACACCATCTTCAGTGCGCATCATGACCATGACTGTGAAAATAAACACAAACACACATCCTTCACCCTCCACACATTGAAGTGGAAATCCCTGACACCACACATATTAGCTGAACTGAAGAAGGGTACTTCTCTAGGTATATCTGCATTTGACTAATGCTAAAAATTTCAGTCACTTTGGTAGAAACATCGCAGTGGAAGGAATTATAAAAAGAACTTCTGCTTGTCAACTGGTTTAATCATCTCGTTGCAGTTTTAACCTATCAAGCTAAAGGAGATCTTCAGCCTCTAGATAGCGTAATGTTAAAGAGTGAATATGATCTGAGAATTCATACAATACTGTATAGTCCCTTTGCAACAGGACAGCAATAAAAATTGACAGCCTTTTGTTTCCATTTTTAATTAACTTTACCCCCTTTTGTTAAAACCTGGGTTTAGCAAACCTGGACATGCTGCATTTAGAGATAAACAGGATCTGAAGACATAAACCAGACTTTAAAAATATGACTTGTTTTTCCTAAACCTTATTCTTGTCTTGGATGATTCAAATAAGCACATTCAGATGAAAACAAAGCAGATTTTTTTTTCAATCTTTCCTTTAGAGTTGCATTACTGTGCGCCTCAGTTTTATTCCTATAATATTAGCTGGTTGTGCAACGTTACTATCAGGGAATACAAAAGAATACAAAAGTCCAACTACATGCACAAAGTGTAGCTAAAGAATTAATTTATTGATATTATACTGAAAGCTATTTGGTACGATATATGTACAATAGATATATTCCAGCAATATCAGTGAGATTAATTGTGCAAATGCTTTTTTCAACACCACCTACCTGGAACACCATGTGTTTGGAGAATGTGTGCTTTGTACAATAGATCACATATTCTGTTTCCAATTCTGTAAGTGCCTCTGGCTCAGAAGAGGACTTGAACAGTGGGCCAAGACCCTGGAACTCTGGAATAGCAGCCAATTGCTCTAAAAGAGAGCAAAAAAAACCATACACAGGTTTCTGTTTAGTATAATTACTATATTTCTATTGAGATAAGGGTAAAAGGAGAAAGTTTTCAGATTACATCTGGTAGGTTCAATGTCAAAAGACTTTTCCGTATAAATAAACAGTAAGTTTAAAAAAAATACAGTATTCCCAGGAAAGTATGTCGAGAACCTGTCTCCAAATATGAGCTGGTTTTTCTAAGTTAATTCTTTCTGTGCTAATGTCATTATTGCATTATATACTCTTGAGGAAGTACTTTGTGTTACTCTGAATATATTTATTAAAAATTGAAGGTCTAGATTCGACTCTTTCAAAGTAGGAAAACAATTAGAAAGCAATTGGAGAAGTTGTTTTAAAACTTTTAAGATCTAAAAAGACTGTTGACTGGAATTTTCTTTCTTTGGGGTTATTTGAATTTTCTTGTTTGAGTTATTCTTGACTTATGGAAACTATCTGGACAACTCCCTTTTTCAGAAGTGTTTAGCCTTAACTTCTTTCTAGGGTGAGAGAGAATAACTGTCCCAAAGTCACTCAGTTGGCTTCATTCTTAAGACAGGATTAGAATTTAAAATTTCTCAGTTTCTAGTCCGGTGTCTTGACTGGGGGGGGGCTTTTTCCTCTACTATGGGCTGAAATCTACATTAAATATAGAAGTTCTTAACCAAAAATATAGATGGAAATTCCTCATTTTAGAAGCTTGGTTGAGTATTTTGTGGCATCCTGCTTTGGAAATAATCTCCAAGTACTACATATAAACAAAAATGCTCAGCTTCAACATGTAAAGGTAATCCGGTCTCTGGAGTGTTGGATAATATCCAGATTCAAGGGCCTACTCTATCATGATCTTAAAGCATCCTTTTTCATCCCACGCCTTCCAGATCAAGTGAACTATAAGCCCCATCAAATGCAATAGTGAAGATGGAAGTTGTAATCCACTGCGCCTGGAGGATTTGGGGTTTGGAGAAATCTGAGTCAATGCCATAGGTTTAGGTTAATTGCTTTCTCTCAGCCTCAGTTTCCTTATCTGTGAACTTGGAATAAAGCAAACCTTTTTATAAGGTGCGTTAGAAGAAGAAGAAAATAGACTGGCGATTTTCTAAACTTTTGGACTGTAAAGGAAGTGAGATTCCAGAAATCAAAAGGGTTGAATGTAGAACAAAACAACATCCTGCATTATACTTTGTTTTATACAATAACCAGGGCAAACAAACCTTGGAATATATCTTGCCGGGTTGTTGCTATTTTGTCTAATTGTTTCACTGCAGAGGTGGGAGTGTTTTCTGTGGAAAGGCAAGAAAAACAAAATAATAGTATAAAAATGCAGAAAACAGGACTGAAAGGTATGCTGTGGTAAAAGGGATGCACATCCTCCTGCAACAAAGTTTGTTTTTTTCAGGCCACTGAGGGGGTAAAAAAGGGTGGGTGGCAGGAGAAATAGGAGATAATTGGAACTGGTAGCAGGTCTGTAACAATAATAATGCAAAAGGTTAATGATAAAACGTAAATCACTTGGCTATTGAAGGGGAAATGAAGTACTCCCAGATGTCCAATAAAACGAAAGACAAACAGTTCATAACTTCACAGATACTACTGCCAAAATTTCTCCTCTCAAATCAAACCCAAAACATTTTGATAAGGATTAAAAAAGCTGGATTCAATGCTAGACCAGGAAAATGGCTTTCCTTCTAAGATACGAGCCCTGGTGACGCAGTGGTCAGAATGCAGTACTGCAGGCTAACTCACTGCTCACTTCAGGAGTTCAATTCTGAGCGGCTCAAAGTTGACTCAGCTTTCCATCCTTCTGAGGTCGATAAAATAAGGATCCAGATTGATGGGGACAAGATGCTGACTGTGTAAAACTGTTTAGAGGGCTGAAAAGTGCTGTGAAGCATTATCTAAGTCTAACTGCTATTGCTATTGCTTTCTCTTACCTGCTCTTTGTTCAATGATGGGGGTGGTTGCCAAAGGAACGGACTTGAGGTCAAAGGGTTTTTCAGAGGGGTCCAGAGTATATTGATGCAGAGCCCTCTCTAAGCCAGGGATAGATACTGTCAATCCTGGAAAAGAGAAATATTGAGCCCGTGCAAACTGCAAGAAACTAGACAGGTCTTTGCCAACTTCTAAATTAGAGCACAGGCAACTCTCTTCTTCTGTAATTCCATATGGTGCCTTCCATTGAAAGAGCTTGGGTTTTTACCAGTTGAAACACCCCACCCCACCCCAGCTTCATTTCTTGTGTCTATTTCCAAATGCAGTGACATCTATTTGTTTAGCCTAATGAATGTATTGCAAGCATATCCTCAAAAAGATTACTCCTGGAAGCCTCTAATCCCCAGAGAAGAAGCAACATCTGGTATACATCTGTTTCCATTTAAGGCTCAAACACAGGGGACAAGGGGGCTCTGCCATGCATCAAAGTAGAGTCTGCTCAGACAGCAAATGTTACTACCAAAGAGGAGCAGAGCTAGAAATAAGGGTGCCCGCCTCCTTTGCTCTTCATGTTGTGTTAGCCATGTCTGTTAACCCACAGGCATTCAAAAAGAACCATCAATGTCATCAATCAAAGGAAGACTTCCAGCCAGCAGGCATTTGAAGTCTGAATGTTGCCCTAAACCAAAATGTGCCAGCTACTGGGAGATAAACAGGGATAGGAAATCATGCGTTCACTCTGGCCTTGTTCCTTTTCCAGCCCTAGAGAAGAAACTGATAAATGTGTAAATAAAGAATTAAGGCTGCTCAGCAGTGGGGATGAACACAGATTATGAAATGAAGGCATTTGCCCTGCTCAGTGACACCTCAGCATGTAGACCAGCAAAGACATCAGCTATGAGAATGATGGTCACACAAATGAATGCTTATCTCAGCCATCTCAAACAAAACAACTGTATAATGGAGAAGGAATGGTGGAGCAGCGAAGAGAAATGGTTCGGTCTCCACTGCTCATTGCCTGCTACCGGCTCTCCAGAACTGGGCAGAACCGGTCAAATACCACCACTGGATTGGACGTATGCAACTTGAAAAGTATTCAAGGCAGTAAACAAAAAGAAATTTATGAGTAAAATTTTCATTCAAAATTAACATTCCAGGCTTTGGACAGAGAAAAATACTCCAGTGTATGACTTTCTTTCTAGTCTGAATGTAGGCAATTTATAACGTTCTGAAGTCTGAGCAAACTATATCAGATTGGTTTTAGTTCTTAAGCAATTTAAAATTTCTATTTTCAAATGGGTTTATAGCTTTACAGCCTCCACCATGCCAAAGTATTGCGATTTATAAATGTTTACTCTGAGATTAATTTTGTAAACTTGAGGGCATTTAACAATTTTCAACATTTACCTGTTTTATCATGTGTCAAGTTCCATCAATATGAGTGACTTAATCTTTTTTAAAAAAGCAAAGAATAATGAATGAACTTAGAATACCGTTCAGAATGTAGCCAGCATTGAGGGCCTTTTGCTTCTGCTCCAATACACTTAAGTAGAAGGTAGCCCTGTCTCTGACTTCGTTGTCATCATCCATCACACACCTGAAGTTTTTTTTTTTTAAAAAAAAAACAGAGTTCTACTTAACTGGAGAAATGTATATTTCCTTAGACCCCCACCCCATCCAGAACATTAAATCAGTATAACCAATTGGGAAATGTAACATGGCACCTTATACAACAACAGGATAAATAATTGTGCAGATAATTAATTTTGTTTTCTTACATAGAAGTGGGACAAGATATTTTGTATCTGCAATGGAAGAAAGCTAGAAGCTTGCAAGCTGCTGGTAATTTGCACCTGCTAGTGCTGGCCTGATCTCCCTTGGGTGGATGTATAACTGTGGAGGTGCTGCGGCTGCCATACCTTTGAAACTGGGTCATAAGTAGCATCTGGGGAATCTGTGGTAACTTTGACCAGTAGCTAAGGGACTGGTTATAAGTTGAAGACTTATAGACTTGCATTAACATTTTTTTAGAAATTATGATAAAATCCCAATCACTGGCCATGTAAGACAACTTGAAATTGGCTCAAAAATATGCTCAATATGTCCCAGTGATATGGAATCTAATCATCTTTAGAGACTTATTGTCACTTCAGCACAGGCTAAATTTTCACTAACTCTACATTTTTACAGGGCATCTTTACCTTTTCCAAATTTGCCATGTAGGCAAGCTCACCTTTTCAGTAACACTAGGATGCTTGGTAGCATTTCCTCATTTTGAGCCCCAAATTTAGCCAGAGCACTTACTGCACCTGCAAACAAGTGAAAAAAAGGCAGGAAGTAATTGGTAATTGGAAAAGACAAGAAAGATACTTAGATGTTCATCATTTATTTAGCTATTTGATTATGTTACTGTACCCAAATATGATTAGTAAAACATTATTAAAATAGTTCCAAGGTTAAATGGATTTGAGTACTTATCTAAAAGCTAACAGGTAGCATTCTTTAAAGCATTTGAATATGTCCTAGTATCTGATTCCCATTTAGCTCAATTAGCAATTCTCCCAACCCATTCAACTATTTTCTGCATGTGGATGAAATTCAGAAGAAATTAAGTAAAATGTGTTTATTTCAAAATGTTGCCTATAATCTGGTAATAAAAGAGTTTCAATTGCTACAACAAATCCAAAGGAGAAAAGCTGTGCCTCAATTTGCTTTGCAAGCAGATGGTCTAATATCCAATTTCAGGATCTCTCAAGCATAACTGTAAAAAATCCTTGCTTGGGGATACCAGAAAGCTGTCATCAGTTAGAAATGATGCTGGTGAAAACAGGTAGACCAATAACCTACTTAAGTTTCCAACTTTCTTAGGGGAAGGTTTTTTTCTAGTGCACATACCTGCCCTGACTTCTTCATGTTCCAAGACGACTCTGTTGTAAATGAAGCGAATATATTTTGAAGGATTGTTGGTCTTTGGCCCCTCCTGGCCCAGCAAGTGGAGAATTCGGGTGGCCAGGACAGTGAACTCACAATCCTCAATGAACTCGCATAGGTGGGAGAGGCCGGTTTCCTTGCTTTCAGCATTTTCTTCTATGATACTGATGATACATTCAACAATGGCACGTTTGTATTCAAAGCCACCCTAAGTAGTAAGGAGAATGGATCAGTACTATGACAGATTAGGCTTTCCTTCCTCACGTGCTAGCTCATTATTTTATACAGAAGACACGTCTAGGCAAGCCCAGACTAAAATCTGTATGAACTCATGTTTTTCCTATGACTTGATCTTATGGTAAAAGGGTACTGCAAGAATTACATAGAAGACATCTGATCGAACTACCCAAGATATTGTGGATCAATCTGTATTTCTGTCCTTGGAAGAATTTACATTTCTGTCCTACTCTTCTAGAAAGACCTCCACTATGTGAACTCTTTTATCTGCAAATGACTGGTGAAAAGTAAAAAAAAAATCTAACTATGCTATGTAGTCCTAGAAAACTGGCCTGTTAGTACACAAAATTAAAGTTCCTAATAAATATTGGTTGCTAATTTTTAACTCAGATTTAAGCATTTTACTGTATTTTTCTTTGAACAATCTTTGTCCATTTCTTACTCCTCTCTGCTTCATGCCTTGGTAAATAGGCACTGATTTATTCTTTTTCTATAGGCTGGGGACAAGCCTTCAGCATGCACAGATATGCTTATAAATTTTTTAGAAAATGAAAGGAAATTTCTGGAAATGGGGCTAACAGTTCTGTTGTAGAAATAATCCCATATGCTTAAACATGTGTTTCAGGCTGAGTTAATCAATTATTACTTATCAGAGAATTGCTGGCAGCCAATCTGCCTGTGAAATATACAATGGTGCAGATTTGGTCTAGCCACTTATCTGACTCTACAGTATTGTAGGTGCAGATACCTTGATTTGTCAGTCACCAAGAACATTGACTGAAGGAGAGTGGCTCCTGGTTTTGCTATAACCTTTTGAAATTGAAAACTGCTCTGTTACAAATTCCCTTTAAAATTTCGAAGGAAGGAAGGAAGGACGGCTCTTGTTTTTCTGCACAGCAAAGAATCAAGAACGACAATGTCTCAAGCAGCCAAGCTTACCTCCTCACGTAGCATTGTGAAGAGGAAACTCATGAGGACCGCATGCTTGCGTGGATATTTTTGACAGAGGGCACTGATAGCCTGAACCACCACAACCTAGACGAAATTGGGGAATTAAACAAGCACCATGAACTACTAGAATTGTCCCCGTCAGCCACTCCATCCCACAACATGAAACATGATGAAAGCCTAACACAAATGATTTTCCGTGCCTTGAACTCATCTGAGATTTCAGACATGAATGAGGAGATCTGTTTCATGAGACGGTCAATGCTACTCTCACTGCCAGTTTTTAGTAGAGTTGTGATGGCCAAAGTAGCAATGCTGCGGTTAGAGTCGGTCACGAGATTCTCCAAGTCAAGGTTACAGGCAGTTACAGCAGATGGATGCTTCATGGCAACCTAATAGAGAAAAAAAAATTCACCTCATGCAAATCAGGTGAGCTTGGCAGTCTTGACATACAGTTAAATGTACATAAATCAAATGTATATCTGGAGAGAGTGAGCCAGATACATCTATTATGCCAGGAATGTGTCTAGCCATGTGCTCCTCATTCCCCTACCTCTTTGCCTGCTTCCAGTACATTCAGTCTCCATCCCTTCAATCCTATTCTTTTTAGACCACAATTTCCACTAATCCAGATTCTTCTCTTTTTGGTAAAATTACAGATTATTCACCAGGATCTTCAACCAAAGTTTGATCCTGGGATATAAAGCAATCTATATCTCTCTTTTTAAATTTGAAATGCAAGAGCCATTCTGCCTTTATTTGGAAAAATAAATTTTGCTAAGTAGCCAAAAAGATAGCAAAGTGTAAGAAAATTAAGCTTCCCTCATAAAAAGAATTTCATAGGTAAACACAAACCAAGGATTGATCTCCTGATCTACCTACACTGCCACAACAGTAGAAGTTGGGCCTCACATGAGGAATTTAGAATACCTAGTAGCTGGAGTGTAGATGCTTGTATTCCAAACTGAGTCTTTAGAAAGCAATCACTAACAGCTGTGTTCTAGATTTCAAATTCAGTTTCTTTGATCCATCTTACCTTGTTGAGGGTTCGGACAGCTGCGTACCGAAGAGCTGCTTTGGGTGAACTACAGAACAGCTGCAACACTAGGAAAGGTAACATTTATAAGAAGTTAATCCCACCATTTTATGAAAGGCTGATTCAGATCCATTATTAGCAGCCTCATTATATAAGAAGATATTAGGGAAATGGGAAAATTATGCAGAAAAGACCAGCTTATCTCATTCAGAAAGGCCCCAAAGAAGTCATAAACTTATGTTTTAATTTAATAATTTATAAACTATCCCCTGGAGATTACAAGATAGTACTTGCTTCAGTTCTTTGTCTATTTCCCTCATTAAGCTACTTTCCTCTTTTGAAAAGCTTCCCACCCTACCCAATATTTCAAGATCAGGTCCTTTTATTGGTCCATTGGACAGAAATAAGCATATGCAGGTAGTCCTCATGACCACAATTAAGCACAAAATTTATGTTTCTAGGTGAGTTCTGCCCAATTTTAAGACTTTTATTGCCACATTTGTTAAGCAAATCACTGCAATTGTTAAATTAGTAACATGGCTGTTAAATGAATCTGACTTTGCTTGTCAGCAGATCATAAAAGGAGATCACCTGATAAAGGGCGCTGAAATGGTCATAAGGGTGAAAAATGGTCATAACTTTTTTCAGTGCTGTTGTAACTTCCAACAATCTCTAAGTGAACTGTTGTAAGTAGAGGATTATCTGTGTACATCTGTACACAGAGCAACAATGAGTTTGAAAGTCACTCTATTGATAGTCCTCTGCAATACAGGCCAACATCAAAACATGAAGCAACATGGCTGAAAGTGTTAGTAACTTTACATAAACATAGCAACCAAGTTCATTTTGCAGCCAGTAAAACTTCATTTAGAACTAATAAACCAAGCCAAAGCAAACCAAATCAGTATCAAGTAACTCAGCAAACCTCAAGCATGAAATCATTAAAAAATGTCACCATTACCAGACACAGCAGGCGCTAGTTCCTTAGCTGTGCATTCAGGCAGGTTAACAATGGCCGATGCTGCTTCATAGACCACCATTTCATGCTTGTTCCGTAAGCAGTTTTCAATGAAATCAAACAGCGGACTATCCCGGCTAGGACAAGAAAACAAACAAACAAGAAAAAGAAACATTAGATTCAAACATCCATTATCACCCACTACACTTAAACACCAATGACTGAGTCTTTTTTCTGTGATCAAAGTTTAATTTATAAGTATTGGGTTGAAATTTCTGATCAGATGGTACAAACGCCAGCATTCTTTCAAATTTAAACAGATAATCACACAGATTGTAAAATATTACTCTATCGTCCATAATTCATCCTGCTCAATTTTGTTTCATGAGAATAGCAAGTTTAAGAAAATATCAGATTGCTAATTGCTAATAATATCTCTGTTGACACGTCTATAATATTTATAAGACATTATCAATAGGGACAGCAGATTAAGCAATTGTGGCTTTACTGAAGGCCAAAAAATGCAATATGGTACAGAACAAGTGTTTGGACATGTATTAGTGGGATGTAGTTTCGATATGTATTGGTGAGGACGCATGTTGATTGGTGAGGACATGGATTGGATGAGAACTCTGATCTCCCTGTTTCTAGCCTGGTATCTTTAATCATTTACACTGAACTTGCTCTATAAACCTAGTTTAATCATTTACACTGAACTATAGACCTAGTTTAATCATTTACACTGAACTAGCTTTATAGAACTATATACATCGTATTTTGAAGACAGAAAAATGTCCTTTTTTTACCCTCCAGCTTCTTCTTCAAGCAGTTTACTGGCGACTCGGATCATCATGCAATAGGCAAAAGGTGACTTCAATCCATGACGCATGAACTTATTTAGCATCTTGTTGACAGCCAAGCGATCATTCTTGCGAATGTGATACAGCAAGCCAAGAGCATGATACTGGAACAAGGTAGCAAAGGAAGATAACCCGTCAACTTTATTTCTATATTTGTACACATAAATTATTCAGACCACAGAGTCACACATTCCTGATTAGCTTTAAAACTCTTACTTGGACCATGATATTGTCACTAGATGCTGCCTCCTGAGCTTCATTCACCCAACGTTTCACTATATCAAAACTTGTCTTTAGAAGGTGCTGTAAAGGAAGAAAGCCAGAGAACATATCAAGAAGTTGCTTCAAATGTCAGAAACATTTAAAATGACACAGAATAGCTCCCAAAAAGATTAGAAGTTTTGTGGCCCAAGAGTTGCATTATTTTTCATCATTTTCATCATTTTTCTATTCTCTCTTTTACCTCATTCGTGATCTAAAATAGTGGGAGTTTGTGCCTTTAAAACAATTTGGCAAAAACAGACACACAGCCACATCTTTGCTTTTTCCAAACAGACAAATTGCTCCATCAATTAAGAATGGCCATGCACCGTTTTACTACTCACAGAATCGACAAAGAACTACAGTATTCATCTGTCAATTCTTTCTATGCCTGGGGCAGGTGAGATTTTCCATCATAATTTTCACTTTTTAAAAAAGTGTCCTGTTGGACAACGAGCACTCAAAATTTCTCGCCTATTTCATAAATTCTGCAAGCACTTACATACCAAAGATGACACCAAGGCAGAGCTGGATACACTGGAAACCTTGTCGACGATTGCCTGCTTCATGTAGCGCTCAATAGATTGCAGCATGGTGGTCTGCAGGAAAGACAGAGCATGAGAGGCTGGCTGGAAAGGATGCAGAAGAACATCTGCCAAGACTTCCAAGAATGGACAAAGATCATAGTTGAAGGAGCAAACAATGCAGGAGAAAGACAGGGAAAATCCACGAAGAATAAAAGAAAGGAAGAGGCACATAATGATGGGAAAATGTAAAAACTGACAAAGACTGCAGAAGATGCAAAAGTGTCATACGTACGTCTGTAATTTTGCAGAGGGCTCGCACAGCAGGGCCTCTATAGTTGTCATCCTTTCCTGTCATATCTTTTGTTAAGCTGGCCAAAAATGGAATAGAGACGTTAGTATGATGTATTTATTATATCAGGTGTTAGATTCTAAGAATTGGCTTCCCTGGCAGTGGTGGGATTCAAATTTTTTTACTACCGGTTCTGTGGATGTGGCTTGGTGGGTGTGGCAGGGGAAGGATACTGTAAAATCTCCAGTCAGAGGTGGTATTTGCCGGTTCTCTGAACTACTCAAAATTTTTGCTACCAGTTCTCCAGATCTGGTCAGAACCTGCAGAATACCACCTCTGTTCCTGGGCATCTCAATTGGAACATAATGTCTTTCAATACATAGGTGTTGTGTATATCACATAGACAACATATACAATGCCTATTATCAATGTAGTATTTCATTGTATAAACACTGAGTGACATAAGATTCACCCATTGCACTAAATCATTAACCCTGCTTTACAGATCCCAATAGTTGGGTATGCAACACATGCTAAGACAAATGAAACAACCCACATTGGGTTAGCATTGGTAGCCATCACTTTAATATTTTGAATGTGGTTAATGTATTATTAACCTTACTTCCTTATAATTATTAATTATACATCATATAATTTAAAAGGAAAAACATCTGGAAAGAGAAGACAGAGGAGGGCAACATATATAAAAACATATCTTTCTGCATATGTGTTTGGATTACTCAAACCAATTAAATGAAGGGTTTTTTTTATATAAGCATTTCAATAGCCTTTTAAAGCTACCATTTATTTTTACTTGCTCCAGTTTCATCATCTCTTTTTAGTACTGCTGCTCCCTCGCACAGCTTATACAGTTCGATTGATTCAAGAAGAAAATTACCTGCTGGTTACTATAATGACATCTTCCGAAATGCTAGACATCTCTTTGATGGTCAGGTAACACATTCTGCGGAGAGTTGGCTGACACAGAGAACAAACCACAGACTTAGAATGTACAAATATTGACAGGACATATAAAGTGGCCAATATTACAGGAAAAGATGAGGTCCCTATATATTTTGCATCTGGATGACACAAATAAAAACTGAGAAGCTGGCATAGGAAATAATACATAAGAAATATTTTGTTGAGAGACACACATGGTACATGTAAATGAAGCCTGGTATCAAGCCATTGTGAGAGCAAGATGCCAAAGTTGTCATCCCAGCGGTGTCATCAATCCCTAGTGAGGTCAGCAAACTACCAAGGCCATCCTTTAAGAGGCTCAGCAGAGCTCTGAGTAGAGGCAGCCAGCTACCAAAGCCAAAGGGGACCGCATCAATCCCTTTTGAAGGGACTGTAACTAAAATGCATGGTATGGGAGCAGCTCTGTAGGGGACAAAAAAGGTCTACAGGGAATCATTAAAATTGCCCAGAATATCATCAGGCTCCAGCTACCAGCCCTGGACAACATCTTTGCATCCTGCTGTTTGGGGACATTGCACAACATTCTCAGAGACTCTTCCCATCCTGCTTACAATCTTTGTGAACTGTTGCCTTCTGGCAGAAGATACAGAACAATTTAAACTTGGACCACGTGTTTTCTGAACAGTTTTTATCCCAGAGCTATAATTGCACTTAACAATGAACTTAAGGACCACCATCAGTGAGCTGTTGGTCAGTATTACTTGGTCTGTTGTGTAGATGCTTGTGTGTTTTTAGGGGAATTTTGGCAGGTGGGGGTGTTTGGGGATTGTCGTGTGTGTGTGTGTGTGTGTGTGTATGTGTTGGGTCTGGTCTCTGGATGTTATGTGAATTTCGTTGTATGTATACTGTGTATATACGTACAATGACAATAAAGAATAAAGAATTCAAATTCAATTTCAATTTAAAAGATCACACAACGGGGAAAGAAAGGGGACAGGCTATCTCCAAAGGAAAACTGGGATTCCATAGCATAAAATCTTCAAATTGGAGTATAAGACATATGTCTGTAAGTGAAGAAACACTTTTAGAAAATAAAGTATGCATAGAAACAAAGGTTCAAGGATATCTAAAAATAGAGCTAAAACATAGGCTTATGGAAATAAGTATAGGAACAATAGGCATGCAGCAGTAAGGAAATACTACTGTTAATAGGTATAAGTTAACTATGAGATAAGAGTAAAGCATCACCTATAAAAAGTATAAACAACGTAGATGTACTAAAATAAGTTTCAAATATACACACAATTTAGTTTTCCAAGAAAGTGCTTAATTAGTATTTAAGTAATAAACTGATCATACTTGGGATCAAAAGCTTTTCCTGTACATGTGTGTAATCTTATCCCTAGAAGAACCCATGACAAGGGAGCTTCCAAACAGAGGCCCTACATCCTCTTTCCAGCCTAAGCAAATGCCAAAATGCACAATGAAAGACTTACATCATTGGATTGGAACAGCTTGGTCATTGCAAAGAACGATTCAGTGGCTTCCATCACACCAAGATGCTCTCCCTAGAATGGAAGGAAACACTCACATTGGCTAGTATTTGTGCAGTAAGTGGAAGACTTAGCCAAGAGAAGCTCACGACTACAGTTAACCCAGCTGAGAGGCAAAGTTAGTGAGAGCCGATGATCCCACCACAATGAGTCACCTTTCATGTTGCCCCAGACCATGCAGCAGCTCTTTGATCCAACTGCTGGCTCCTTTATCATTGAAAAAAATAACTGAAGGAATTCCAGCAATTTAGCTTAAATGTTGGCAAGCTGAGCAGGATTGTTTAATCAGTATAATAAAGACTTTGTAAATAAAATCTCCCTTTTACCTGGTTTATGAGATACAAAATCTTTGTGAGGATATGAGCACATTTCCGAGGATTTATAGGTGTCTCATTGAATACTCGGGCCTAGGACAGAGAAATGAAGACATAAGAATTTCAGGACATATTTAGAGGTTTCGCTTTAGAAGAAAAGGCAGGCATTATTTGGAAACTTACTTCTTGCAGCACAGCACTTTTTTCCAAGTGTTGGAATGGATTGGAACCTCCACCTGCAATGTAAGATAGTCAATTTAATTAATGATCAAAATTTTCCCATGGGCAAAATTTCAATTGGGAAAGCCCAGGTTCATTTGGTCCTTAATAAAAATTAACATTCCTGAAAGAAACTTAATAACAAAACTTGGAAAGATTAAAAGAGGTAGAAATGCAATCATTCTAGGCAATCATTAACCTTTTCAAGTGCAAATGGAACTGAAATGTCACAAAATATTACCTTAGCCTTGCAATTAAGTTGGATCCATTAAGATTCAAGACAAATATCATTATGTAGTTCTCAATTTCAAATGCAATGAGAAAAATACATAAGAAAGGAATAATACAACTCAGAAACATAAAGATCTTTTATTATTAAAAGGATATTCAATGTTACAATGAGAAATTAAAAACTAGGGACACATTTTTTTACTGCCATATAAGAAGCGCACTGTTTACAGTCAGCTGCAGTTGCTGCTTTAATTGGTCACTTCTTTAGCATCTTGATACACCTCTCATGTTTCTTGATATGGGGAAGCTGGGTTATAAAACAAGAATTCTGAGAATGGAGTATGTGCATTTGAGGATGGAAAAGCAGGGAAAGGAAAAAGAATAAGATACGAAGAAATTTCACATGACAGAGACAAGGTTGGTTTTTTTTAAAAAAAAAACATAAAATTGTGCTGAAATGGAACCAAGGGTTATCTAGCTCAGCATTGGATTCTACAAGAATCCTGGAGAAGCCATCAATATGATCCCATTCTGGGAATACCCTATAATTTTGAATGGTCGCTAAATGAATGGTTATAAGTCAAGGATTACCTGTATGCTCCCTCCAAGATCAGGGGCTACATGCTCTTGTATAACCCAGGGTTATATTAAAAAATGACTTACAACTATTTTTCACACTTATGACCATTGCAGCATCTCCACGGTCATATGATTAAATTTGGATGCTTACCAATTGGTTCATATTTATGACGCTTGAAGTGTCCTGGAGTCATGGGATCACCTTTTTTGACCTTCTGGCAAGCAAAGTCAATGGGGACACCAAGATTCACTTAACAACCATGTTATGAACTTAACAACTTCAGTGATTCAGTTAACAACTATGGTGAGAAAAGGCGGTAAAATGGATCAAAATTTACTGAACAACTGTGTTGCTTACCAACAGAGATTCGGGTCTCAATTGTGGACATAAGTTGAGGATTTGAAGACCCAAATTGTTGGGGGAAATATGCTAACTCTGTAAACCGCTTTGAGAGGGCTGTAAAGCACTAAAAAGAGGTATATAAATCTAAGTCTATAAGTCTATTGCTATTATCAATATAGCAATTACAAACAGCAGCTATTATTGTGTTTCCCTGAAATAAGATCTGGTATTTATTTTATTTTCGGCCCCAAAATAAGCACCAAGTCTTATTTTCAGGGAATGTCTTCCCTGCTTATCTTAGGACCACTGCAGCCACGCCTCCCACACCCCGACATCTGTAGTGCTGCTGTCGGATTTCTGCAGCTGCTTGTAGCCAGATGGCACACGGCTCATTGTGCTGGTGCAGCCGCTCGCATCAGGATGCGACGTGGTGTGTAGTGTTGTTGCAGGTGCGTGAGCAGCAGCACAATGAGTCTTGTGGAGTGTGGCTATGAGCAGCAGCAGCAGCAGCAGCAGGACAAGCTTCGCACCGTCCAGCCCCAAGCAGCGGCACTAGCGTGACGGGCCTTGTGCCATTCTGCCGCAAGCAGCTCCACCGGCGTGACATCACATGATCCTGGGATGCTGCAACCGTCATAAATATGAACCAGTTGCTAAGCATCTGGCTTTGGATCACGTGACCACGGGGATGCTGCAATAGTTGTAACTGTGAAAAACGGCCCTAAGTCACTTTTCTCAGCGCCATTGTAACTTTGAACAGTCACTAAATGAACTGTTGTAAGTCAAGGACTGCCTGTAGTTCTTTCTCTTAACAAGAATTGAATTGAGTAGGTACATCCTTTTTCATGGCAATTAATAATTAACACCACGCACCAGAAACCTCTGTTGCACTAACATTTCATTCATAAAATAGGATGGTTGCATTTTTCTCCCTTCCTACTAGTCTACTTTAGTCATTCCCCCGATATGTTGGATTGCAGGTCCCGTAATTTCAGCCCCTAGAGATCCTGCAAACATCCTGATTCCTGCTAGCTAGCTGGAAGCCAAGGGGAGTTATGGAAAAGTCCGAAACGTTTTTGCTACTATCCGGATTTTTACTGCCGGGATAAGGTAGCTCTTTGCAAGCTGGGAATAGGGAGGAGGGAGTAGCCACGCCATCAAATGGAGGTCGCCCCGTTGGACAACTCCATATAGTGTTTCCCTGCTCACCTGACTCCTCATCCTTCTTGTCAAATTTCTTCAGCATCCTGTCCGTGGATGGAGGTGCAGAACCGGGTAAAGAAGAAGGAGCGGGAGAAGCCACCAGCTAAACCTCACCCTCGCCCAGGGGACAGGGAAGGAAAGGAGGAAGGTGCTGTGACAGACGGAACAGAAATTATGGGACACGGCAGCGCTAGACAGACAGTCCGCCTCTGCGTGGAAATCTCTACTTCCTGCACAGCCGCCACTTCCTGCCAGCAAGACAAAGTTGAGACAGCTCAGCATCTCAGTGACGCGCAGCCGCACTCGTCAAGCGGTCGGGCTGGAGCGGGCGCTCTAGCTGCCAGGAGAAAGGCGAAACGACGGGATCAGGCGGGTCTTGACCGCCTTGCAAGCCAATGATCGAGGGCAGAGCCTCAGGCCGGAAAGGAAGACTGGCAGCCAATCTCGGGCAAGGCGACAAAGGACGGAAGTGGAAAGGAAAGCCGTGCTTTGCACCGCTCTGTGCATTGGAAGCAAGCCGGGAAGCCGCTTCTCGTTTATACTGTTTCAGATTACGTTAGCTTTTTTTTTTCTGATATAGAAGACAATCTCCGTTGTCTTTTGAAAACCTCGATTTTTTTTTTCTTTTCTTCCCTATTTTTGGGGGAGTTGTCAATACTTTTTTCTGTATACTCATTGGAATTATTTTCCAGGAAAAAAATACCTGAAGCAGGGGAGATTATTGTTCTGACCCAAACTGGCTCCCCCCACCCTTTTTTTCCTTTTCAGTTGTTACCTATTTTTGTTTTCCTAAAAAAGTTTCATTGTCTGCACAATAAACATAAATTCAATAAAAAGATTCCAACCGTTTTACATTTCCATTACCTGGCAAGGGATGGGGAAATCTCTGCAGGTCTTTAAGAAAAAGGTTAGTCACCTCTGCAGAATTTCCAAATATCATCCCTTGCTTAGAACTCTAGGAATTGAAATCCATATATCTGTAGGACATTAAGGAATCACAGAAGGCTGTTCTAAACTTTTTGCAACTACACAGCTTTTTAAATAATGAAATATTGATCTGTGATGTTACCTGGTATTCAGCTATTCTGATATATAGGAAGATCAGATTGTAATGCACATATGAAACAGATCTAGAGCTGGTTTTCAATTTCAAACTTACCATAATTAGTACCAGAAACAAATTTACTGAGATATGTACTGATAGGTCTTGCTGGTGCTTGTCTGTGTGTGATTTTTGAGTCATTGTTGATGCCTGATCACTACCTGGTAGTCCTTGTAATTTTCTTGCCAAACATTTTGGACATAGTTTGCCATTGCCTGCTTCCGAGAGTGACTGGCCCAAAGTCACCTAACTGACTTTGTGCTCTAGTCTAGGTGGGACTAGAACTCAGTCTCCTGATTTCTAGCCTGTTGCTTTAATCACTACACCATCGTGTCCAACCTTTTGTCTTGCCTGGGCTACCGTGAGTGAAGAGAAATACTCTTGGGCCATATACAAAATGTTTAATATAGTAACTGTTGCCAAAAATCACAAATAATGTTAAAATTATACAATCTTGGGCCATATTACCTATCCAGGGCCGTATGTGGCCCATAGATCACTGGTCAGACATGCCTGCATTACACCAAACCTTCTTATGTTTAGCATATTCATTAAGACATTTTATTTCTTCAGCTAAGCTTAAGGATGAACTAAAAGAATTGCTGCAGTTCCGTTTTCTCTGATCACACGAAAGGGTATTGTCAGTTGAAGGAATTAAAAGATGTCCTCATTTTTTTTTCTAAACTAGCTCAATAAATTCTCAGTATAACTGCTGAAAACATATGCTTAGCATGCTGTGAAAATGCTCACCTAGCCAGCAAGACAATTGCCTGTATCATACAAAACTTAGTTCAGCATTTGCTTTCTGAATAAGTATGATGCAGTCACTAATTGATATGTTCAACATTTATGTTGCTGTTTTATTAGTAGTATTAAATGGTAATAATAATTCCCTGTGATTGCCAATTGTTCTTAAGGAAAGTGAAGAAACTGATTGGCAACCCTTGCAAATACACTCCTTCCACCACTGCTGTTTGACATAAGAGGAATATACCCCAAGAGAAAGACACCTACCATAGCTTAAGTTGTCCTCAAAGAACATTGTTAATCCTGTGAGGAATCCCAGTGGCTATAAGGAGAGCCTTTTCTTACTGTGTCCTTTAAGCGCAAAATGTAAATGCTCTGTGTACTTTGCACCAAACTGCCAGCCACTGTTATCTCAAAGTACTTAAAACATTGGAGTCAGGGTTCAGTAAAAGGAAGTGACAATTCTTACTTCTTTGCAATAGCATATATGGTGTTTATTCCTGTCTATGGTTACGTGAGTTCAGATAGGATGGGTTATAGATATAACCCATCCTATCTGGACTCACTCCACCTAGACAGAAAATGAACGTTCAGATAAGCCAGTGTTCTATTTCTGCAGCAGAGTATCTTAGAGAGCCTGACCAGTTGCTCAAGGGAAAGAATTAAATCCAATTCCCATTACAATGCAATTGGTTGGATTGATGCTACTTTTAAAGTTGCTTTTCTGATATAGTTTCTTTTCGCCTGAAATTCCTGAATCTAATCAGTAAGGATGGAAGGCTGATTCTGTAGCGAACAGGAGGTAGATAGATAGATAATCAGAGTTGAAAGGGATCTTGTAAGTCATCTAGTCCAACCCCCCACCCAAGCAGGAGACCCCACACTATTTCTGATAAATGGCAGTCCAATCTCTTCTTGAAAGTCTCAAGTGATGGCGCTCCCACAACTTCCGAGGGCAAGCTGTTCCATTGGTTGATTGTTCTCACTGTCAGAAAGTTTCTCCTTATTTCCAGGTTAAATCTCCTTGTTCAGTTTCCATCCATTATTCCTTGTCTGGCCTACAGGTGCTTTAGAAAATAGCTTGATCCCCTCCTCTCTGTGGCAGCCCCTCAAATATTGAAAGACTAGTGATTAATGGGGGGGGGTTTTTGTTTTTTTTTTTTTTTTTTTTTTTTTTTTTATATATTAAAAAAAAAAAAAAAAATGGTTTTTTTTTTGTTGGGGGCCTTAAATTTTAACAAATTTGGTTATATACTGCAGTCTTCCCCAGTCTGACACCTTGAGGACTGAAAGTATTGTTTTTAGCATTGTACAGTCCTTTTGTACTGGTTATCTGTTGAATTCTGATACTCTTTTTTAAAAATCTTAAAATAAAAAAAAAATAGAAGAACAGGGGACAACTGCTCAGGTCACCTAAAGTTTCAGATGTAATGAATGTAGAAATACATCCATTTTATAGCTATCAAACTCCAGCTATTGCACTGAACCATCCCCTAAGTATTCCACTAAAGCGTACCCACTTCCAGTATTGGGAAATATGGATGGGATCACCGAAAAAGCATTCTGCAACTTCTTCAGACGAAAGGCTACAGATCAAACACGGCTTAAAGGCAAGGGAAAATATCTCTGATGGGCCTAACAAAGTCAGTAAACACACTTGATTGAATGAGGTACTATATATTTTTATTTGATTAGCACGTTCAGATTTTTGCACCATAATATAATTAATGGAGGAATCTTACATAGAGCAGAGAAAAATTCTGCAGTGATATGTACATTCAATATTTTGAAAATACAACAGTGATAAATAGCTATAGCACCATATATACGTACACCAAGGTTGCTCTCTTTGGCCAACATTTTTTGCTTTCTTAAGCATATTGGTGAGAAGAAAATAAACTTGACCTATGTTAGTTTATTGTATTTACCTGGACTTATCCATATTTGGGCGAATTGCTGAATTTTAACAATGTGACTGAGTAGATAATTGATGTTTAATCTTTAAGGTACCACAGGTGAGAGACCAGTTTTGCAGGAGGCTAAATGAATAAACCTTCTGATACAGTCCTCGTGACATTCCGGATGGTGGATGAAGTTCTACAGAACATTTCTGAAACAATAGCTTTCTATGCAGAAATCAGTGGAATAACTTATTGCCACCTCAAGGTAAAATCCACACATTCATGCCTTTCTGAAGAAAGAGGGGTGGCTCTAGGTTAAGGCTGAGTAGGTATTAGAGGCATCAAATTTTAGGAGGCACCAAAATTGAAAAGACTTCTAAAAAAAACAAATAAAAAAGTTTAAAAGCTGCAACTGCTCACATTGTAAACCTTGAGGATTAAATATAGCTCTGCAGTGTAAATAAGGTGACAATGCCTAAGGAAAGAAAATAATTGTCTGGGGACTGAAAATCATAACGGGCTTGAAAATCCAAAGAAAGAAAGAAGATGTCTGTTTGAAATTCCTAGCAATCAGAAGGTGATCCAGACCAGGGGTTTCCAAACTTGGCAACTTTAAGACCTCCCAGAGTCCCTCACCAAGCAAAGCTGGCTGAGGAACTCTGGGAGTTGAAGTCCACCAGTCTTAAAGTTGCCAGTGTTGGAGACCCCTAGCCTAGGGCACCAAAAAGTCTAGAAGTGGCCCTGAAAAGAGGGAAAAGAAGCAAAAGACTACAGGTAGTCCTTAACTTAACTTACTTACTTGTTTAGTTATAGTTTGAAGTTACAACGGCACTGAAAAAAGTGATTTATGACTATTTTTCAGAGTTATTACCATTGCGGCACCCCCATGGTCACGTCAAAATTCAGCTGCTTGGCAACTGCCTCATATTTATGACAGTCACAGTGTTCTGGGACACGTGATCTCCTTTTGCGACCTTCTGTCAAACAAGTCAATGGGGAAGTCAGATTCACTTAACAACCATGTTACTAAGTTAATGACTGCTGTGCTTCACTTAACAACTGTGGTAAAAGAGGTCATAAAATGGAGCAAAATTCACTTAACAAATATCTCACAACAAAAATTTTGGCTTCAATCGTGGTCATAAGTCGAGGACTACATAGTGGCAATTCAAAGTAAGTTCAATTGTAAGGAAAAAAATGGGAAACAATAATGCCTTTTTATAACTATATAGTGCAGCCATATATAGAATAGCTGTAGTTGTCCTAGAGCTCCAAGTATTTCAAAAGACATGAAAAATAATTCTCCAAGGCATATGGCATTCTTTGTCAGTCAATGGATATGATGATCTACCTTAGCTTCAATTAATTTACTAAACTATTAAGCACATTCACCGGATGAAACAATTCTTAGTCACATAGTTGAACTTCTACTGCTCCTGGTAATGGACAATGATTTTTTTCTCAATATTCAAATTTATTTTTCAGTTATTTTTCATAGTACAAAATATCTGAACATTTGCAACTTTGAATTTTGCCAGCCTTGCCACCATTTTAATCCATGGAGTTTGGGCACAAAGCAATTCAGAATTAAATCCAACCAGCTGACATTATTTTGTTCAAGAGTCGAGAGATTAAGGGATTCTAGTACTCTAAAGGCCCTGGAAAACTGAGGGCCGGGAAAAGGAAATCCTTTGGGAAAACATATTCCATTCTGTGACAATTTTATTTTTGACACCTCAGGCTCAGAAAAAGCCTGGCATTTCCCAAACTTTATTTGTTAACAATAAAAAGTTATAAGTTATGAAAAAACAGTTTAAGGGAGAGCTCCTTAATAATTTCTGCTCATAATGAAATAAATTTACAGAAAGAACTCTAGCAGTGCCTGTGAATCAGAAGACTTTTGTATCTTTATGACTGGAAAGACATTTTAGGCTCTCAGGATTAGCCTGTGTGATCCTGTCTAATTAGCTTCTTATTAATCTACTCCTAGAGGAATAATATATAGATCTATAACCCTGCAAGTTGCAGGCAGAATCTGAATTTGGTCAGGCCACAATACATTCCACGTGTCATTAGTTAGCCAGTATCAAATAAGTTAAAGAACTCTAATTAAAAATATGTCTTTTCTTTACATTATACATAATAGATGGTATGCATATATTTCCCACTTGATTAAAAAAGCACCTTAATTTAAAAAAATAATAAATCAAGAGCAACAAAACTACTGTTAAAAAACAAAAACAAAGAATAGCACCATTTCTCTGCTCCAGCTGAAGCAGCCCACACACAAACAATCTACGCATACATATACACTCATATGGACATATGCACCCACAAACAACTGTGTTGCAGGCAGTACAAATGGCAGCAAGGTGATTCTCAAGTCACAGGTCACTGCCAGGTGTATATTTAAGACCTTATCCTTGATAAAAATGGCAGGGAGTCCAAATGGCTGCAACTCTTCTTTTCTTCAGTACATCAGTTCTCCAAACTCACTTCAGCATTTATACAGTTTTGTTTCTATCCACTGTGCTAATAACTGCCAAAAGAAAGAGAGAGAGAGAAGGTGAAACTTCATGGAAAACCACCATATTTAGAACTATTAAAGGAGTGAAGAATAGGCATTTCATGGGATGCTTTGTCAGCTCCTACCTGTATCTGCCTGGGGCTTGCAGTAAAACTCACAGTCCTCTTTGGAGCTGAAGCGGTTAGAATTTCCTCCACAGCCACTGTAGATAAAGGGCCGACATTCCAACACTCTCTGGTTATAATACCATTGTAGGGTGAATTTGCTGCAGTCGCCTTGTTCCAGACTCAAAGTGCACAGGTCAGCTGGGGAAAAAATAACAGTGAGGATGCAACAAGGCATTAGCTTATCTAAGATGCAATAGTGCTACTTTAGGCATTACACTTAGCTGCAATTCAACAGAAATGGGGCTCGTTCTCTCTAATGCTCTAGATATAGTCGTATTGTCAGACATTACAAGAATAGGCTGGAAAGAAGGCAAAGAGTTGGTAGTTACATCCAGTTATACTTTGTGTTACACCCATTCAGCTATTTCAGTCTAAAGACCAATTCTGAGCAGTAGAAGTCTAAAGTTAATAAACTTTAGCCATCCCAGACAGTCTTCATATATTATCCACATTTTCCTTCTCAAGAGAGAAACTATACAGTTTAATAAATTTATTGGTAATGGGGATTGCTTCTAATTAAAGTTCCTAATAAGTAGACCACACCATCAACTCGTTATTACTTAAAAAAAGATCCAAAATTGCCAGATAGTGTATCTAAGGGCTTGGTTTAAGCAATAGGCCTTCTCTTAATTGGCTGCAGGCTTTCCCCAGAGATAAGCAAGGGACCCTCCCAACTTGCATATAGTATTGCAAGGCAAAAAATGCATTCATCCTCTGTTATGCCTTTGGTCCTAAATGACTGAAGGTGGGCACTTCGTTTTACTATTGATATTAACATTTTTTAACAGAAGAAATATTCTTATTTTCTGTTTTCCTGTTTTTGTTGAACACCACTCTGAGTTTTGCAGTTGAGATAATCTAGAAATATTGTAAAATAATTACATACATATGTAAAAGTAATCGCTTATAGCAAAATTATCCTTTGGGTAAAAACCTTGATTGAGCATCACTCCTTTTAACCACATGGAAGCATCCATCTAGTTTTCTTTGTAACAGTATGGACATAGTTTTTCATTGCCCATTCATGGGATTCTGTTTTGAACTTCTTCCAGTCTAAATCAGAATGCCTAAAGTATTTGATGTGCCAGATTTGACCTGCTTATCTTTTTCAAATTCAGCCAAGGTCAACAATGTAGGGTAGGTTTAAAGCCATTACTTATTTCAGAGATTGCCAAGTAGTCTATTAATGATTGCACTCTTACTAATTACTTCCACAAGTTTCAAAAGGAGTTCAGGTTCCACAGAGAAAACCACAGGCATGTACCAATCCTTTAAACACACATCAGAGACTGACGTAACTCACCATCCCTCAACATAGGACTCTCAGTCCCGTCTGCTATCAGGCCCTCTTCATAGTCGTCCTCTGTGTAAATATACTCATATTCAGGCCTACTTGTTTTCAATATGTTTTGTTCCTGGCTCCCTACAAAACAGAGGTGGCTGATTCAAAAGATCTCAGTTAAGGAAGGCTTGATGAGAAAGAAGGAACAACAACTATGTTGAATCCATGAGGTAGGACACACTTACAATTGTATTCCAAGAAAGAATAATCTATTTATTTATGAAGGTATTAAATCTGTACGCCACCCAATTCCAAAATGAATTTATAGATTAAAACACAAAAGGAAAACAATATTTTTAAAAGTGCAGCAATTGCTATAAGGAGCAATTCCCTCTACCCTAAATATAATCAATTACTGTAACACAAGATCTGGGAAAAGAGCCAGATTTTCAATACTATTTAAATACAATCACAATGGAGGCCAAACAAATCTCAGCAGGGATGATTTTCCAAAGGGCTGATGCTGCAATAGCCCTTTGGAAGACATGTTCCATGGGTTCAATTACAAAATGGAAGAGACGTGGAACATGCTAATTCTGTTTGATCATATGGGCCAGGCAGAAACTATGAAAGCCATATGGTCTTTTAGGATCTGGCACTGTATCATGAAGGCTTCGTAGGGGATAACCAGCACCTGGAATTGTACCTGGAACCTATTGGTACCTACTGCAGCTCACAGAGCAAAGGTGTTATGTAGGCCTAAGAAGACATATTGCTCATTTCATTTCTTTAGTAATGAGTAATTTAGTAATGCCACAGATAAAACATAATAAATAATATGTGAAATACAATAATATAAAATAAAAAAGAAACATAAAAATGCAAAAAACATAGCGATCAAGCCAATTGAAATTTTCAATATTGCCCATTTACTCTATTATGAACCAGCCACAGCTTCTGAATGATTTTCAAAGGCACTTCCAGATGATTGTAGAGCACTATAAATTATGAATGTCAATTAGCTTCATGGCTATTTTTTCTGCATTTTTATGTTTCTTTCTGATTTTATATTATTGTATTCGTACATTGTTAAATTTTATCTTTTACATTACTAAATTACTCATTACTAAAGAAATGAATTGAGCAATATTACATTACCACTACTTATTCTTATTTCCCCTGGGTTTTACCTATAGAATGGTATATGCAATCTACCTTCCTTTTCATAAGCTATTATAGCAATAAGCATTTAGACTTATACAATGCTTCATAGTACTTTATAGCACTCTCTAAGCAGTTTACAGACTTGTGTCCCCAACAATCTGAGTCCTCATTTTGTTCCAAATAAAACAAAGCTAACCATATTCTGCCTCGTTTCCAATAGAAGAATAGACTGTCAATCTGATAATTCCTGGCTTGCAAAGTACATCCTACTTTCGAATTCCAAAGCGGACTGAAAGGAAAGGTGAAAAAACTTAATTCTTGCAAGGAAAGTGTGACAGCTAACATTTGATGCCTAATAACATCAAGAAACCTACAATGTGTGCAAGGAAAAACAAAAGGAAAACATACTAAGAAACAAGACTCACCTTCCTCTTCTTCAGCATGGGACAGTTTAAGCACAGGGATTATTTGAGCTTTAACAGATGGGTATGGGTGGTTGGATGGATCATTGGGGAGATTACCTGGGAAGAAGAAGCCACAATGCAAAGCTAAATAGGCACATAACTGCCATAGAAATAATTGACCTCCCCATCTCAAGAGAAGAAGTTTCCAGCCAAAGTTCAAGAACCTTCAGAAAATGTATCTCCTTTTAAACTTTTCTATAAAAGTGAGTGAGTAATAATTATATACATAGAGAGGAGAAAGTTCTCAAATAAAGCTGATATAATGAATAATACAAAATATGTATCCTGGACACCAGAACAGTCGTTATGGATGAATTTTAAGCTACCTGTCTTTGAATGAAAAAATCTTGTACACAGGCCAATTTGGGTGGCTAAAAACACTACACTAATACACAATGCAGGCCTCTTGGCTAGTACCAATGGAATGTTTTAAAGTTAGTGAAACAAATAAGCACAAAACACTTATTCTCCAAGGTTTGCATCTGTTGTCATTACCAACTGAAAGAATATTGATTTCATACATAATCATAGGTGTTAAATGTTTTCAAACTGTACACAGTTCACATCTAGGAGTACTTATCTCATACAATCTAAGCCCCAGATCTCACTGTAACAGCATTGCCAAAAAGCCTTTAAGAGTTGTTAACTTTATTTTGTGAACTTCTTCTCCGACAACATTGAATTGTTAACTAGGACATACAAAACCTTTGCCAGATCAATTCTCGAATACAGCTTGTCCATCTGGAACCCACACTGTATATTGGATATTAACAAAATTGAGTGGGCTCAGAGATATTTCTTGAGAAAAATACTCCACTCCTCCACTCATACAATAGAACTCCCTATGCCTCCCGGCTCGAAATTTTGGGCCTGGAAAATCTGGAACTGCTCCGCCTGTGGTCTGATCTAAGCATAGTTCACAAAATTGTCTGCTATAACATCTTGCCAGTCAACGACTTCTTCAGCTTTAATCACAATAATACATGGGCAAACAACCAATACAAACTCAAGGTAAACTGCTCCAAACTTGATTGTAGAAAATACAACTTCAGCAACAGAGTGGTTAATGCCTGGAATGCCCTACCCAACTCCGTTGTTACAGCCTCAACCTTTCATAGCTTTAACCTCAAACTTTCTACCGTGGACCTCACCCCATTCTTAAGAGGTCTTTAAAGGGGACGTGCATAAGCTCATCAGCATGCCTGTCTTACTATCCCCATTTATCTGTATTTATTTCCTTTGTTCTTGTTTATATTCGAATAAAATAAAATAAATAAATAAATAAAATAAATCTCGCTATACAATAGGGAGTTGTTAGGGACCTGAATGTCTCCAGTTATTTTTTCTTCTGCTTCTTGCATGCATTTCTCATGCATCCCTTCCTTCCTTCCTTCCTTCCTTCCTTCCTTCCTTCCTTCCTTCCTTCCTTCCTTCCTTCCTTCCTTCCTTCCTTCCTCCCTCCCTTCCTTCCTTTCCTTCCCCCAGAGATTGGTTGCCAATTTTTCTAGTCTGATAATTACTGTAATTATCAGATTCAATGTTGTATTTCAAACTACAAAATTATGAATTTCAATTCTTCTTCAAACTAAGTCTAAAGTAAAAGACTTAGAAATGGAAATATGAATCTTTGTGAAGCACTGAAAGAGCAGAATTAGCAAGAAGATCTGGAACCTGAAGCAAAAAAGTAGCAAGGGTAGGATGGTTATTTAACCTTTCAGTTGCAACTGCCTCTTAATTACTACTATCTACCTATTGCCTTTTACATGCATGAATGCCATGGTAGGTTAGAGGGCAGGGTAAAGTGGCATTCCTACTCTTCTATTTCACTTCTCACAATAATCATAATACTTTTCAGATGTGTGGTAGAGAGCAGGGTCTCTCAAACATTATTTTAATCTTGAAAACATATAATTCAGTTTCTAGTTCCTCCTTGTAAAATCAGTTTGCCTGTCTGCTTCATAATATTGCGGCCATGCTAAATGAGAGCTTTAAAACAGCTAAACAAACAAACAAATACTAAATATTAAGGACAGGATGGAACATTTTTCTAGACAAATATTATTTGCTCAAATTAAAGAAAGAAATCATCATGAGTTGGATGCTAGGGCTCAATAGTATAGCTATGGCAATACTATCCAGGCAATGTTTACTTCCTCATCTCATTCTGTTGAATCTGTATTCCTCAAAAGTTGTACATATCTGGGTATATTTATGTGTGAATACCTCTTTATTAATGTCTCAGACTACAAGTACTGCAGAAAGGAAGATAGTTCATAGTTATCCAAAATACTTACGCCGTTCAGAAACAGAAAACTGGCTTCCACAAGCTGAAATGAAAAACAAAGAAACAATTCATTCACCAGGACACTCATTCTGTGATTAGATTGTCTGCCAGTTTTTAAACAGAAATACAGTTTTAGGTGGGAGATAAGCATCACTATTTTTTTTCAGAGGAATATTAGGGAAGCTGAAGTTTTGTTGCAATTTGAATGCCCCAACTTTTTATAACCAGAATGGTTATCTTCTTTCAGATCTAACTTGCATCCTGTTGCTTAGATCAGTGTTGCTCAATGCCAGCAACTTTAAGATGTGTGGACTTCAACTGTTGGCTGAGGAATTCTGGGAGTTGAAGACCACAAATCTTGGAAGTTAAGAAACACTGAAAGTAGGGCTTTCAGTAATTTTTCAGTTCATGTAATGTTTTCTTTTGACTTTGATTTGTGCAGTCCAGGTTCTCAATCATTTGCTGTTTGTCCATAATGGCTGGGGCACACAAAAAGAACGTAGCTATAGATATATTTTAGTAACCTAGATTTTCCTTTCATGATGTTAGTTCCTGAATAAAGTTCACACAAGTATCAGCCTTAACGGTACTTTCTTACAAGTTACACTTTGAAGATTTTTCTTTACAAACATTGTTTGTTCTGTGAAAAACTTCATGTTTGATTTCCCAAATGATTTTCCCTATGGAAATTGTCTCTAGCTGCTCTTGTATGACAAACAAGACAAAAGTATCAGACTTTTCCCCCTCAAAACTATTTAGCTATGAGACAGGACATTGAAAAGCATTGGAGTAAACAGTATAACATCCAAAATCCTCTCCACTGCTGCAAACATATTTGCAATTTCCCCAGTAAGACATGCTTAATCATGCTTCAGCACCATCTAGGGCACTTATTAGCTAAATTGTGTACGAGAAAATGATAATATGGATATGAAAAGTCTAGAGGGGAAATGGCAGGGTTGAAGGATCCAATTAGCCTTGGGGGGTGGGGCTTACCACAATGTTGACTCATCTCTTGCCTGACAAATTGTCGGACCTCTTCTTCCTGCAAAAAAGCACAAAGCAAATAATACCGAACTAATTGATATTCATTCACTCACTCACTCACCCATTCATTCATTCATTCCGTCCACAGATAACCCTCCCACAATCCAAATGGACTCTTAGCAGTTAATCATAAAGCAATAATATTCTAGTTATTTATTAGACTTATAGTCTAATATTACTTTACTTTATGACTATTTATCTATTGTACTTATATTATGCAGCATTACCCAGTCAGCTTAGAAATAGCAATAAAACTGCAAAAAAAAGAGTATAAAAATAATAAAAGTCCCAATGTTCCTCTAAACCCGTGATGGTGAACCTCTGGCATGCGTGCCACAGGTGGCACACAGAGATATTTGTGCTGGCATGTGAGCCGCAGGCAAACTTATCTCACTACGCATGCGTGCACTTCACAGCTAATTTTCAGCTGGTTTGAGGCCTTTTTCGGCCTCCCAGGGGCTTGAAAAAAAGCCTCTGCAGGATGAATAATAGGCCCATTTCATCACTTCCTGTAATACCAGACGTGACAAAATGGGCCTATTATTCGTCCTGCAAAGCCTGCAGAGGCTTTTTTCAAGCCTATGGGAGGCTAACAATCAGCTGTAAGGTGTAGTGCAGGTAAGGGGGTGGGGGGGGGAGGGGCGGGGGCATGGGGATTGCATGCGCATGCACAGGGTGTGTGGTGGGGGGATGAGCATTGCCTTCTGGGTGCTGGCACACAAGCATGCAGGTGCCAGTGCGCACACAATTTTTGGCACAGGAGCCCCAAAAGGTTGGCCACCACTGCCCTAAACAATACTCACCCCCACATTAATATACAACTTTACTAAACTCCAGCCTTACTCTACCACAAAGTTTGTGGGAAGAACCAGCTCTTTAACACTTTCCAGAAGGAGAGGAGGGCAGAGATCTGCTGAATCTCAAGGGGAAGTGTATTTCAAAGTGCTGTTCTGCTCCCAAGGCAGCCCTGTGTCTAGGCCTCCCATAAATGTGGGAAATAATCATTTCCATTTTCTTCAACAAAACCTTCCAAAGTAACATCCAGATCAAAGCAAAATACAAAAAAAGAGACTTCTAAAAGTCTGGAATCAGAGTAGAGTGCTTAATTAAATGTAATTTTTGGCAGAGAAAAAAAAATCTCCTGCTATAGCCACCTAAAATGAATTTAGGAATAAACAAATCCCAATCCTGTCTCAGGATTCTGATTCAAAATGTTACTAGCCTTCAGTTTCATTCACTAGTAGAAAACTGGCAAAAGCAATAAACAAATGTCCTCAGACCATTGTATTGGAAAGGCCTTTTCCCTCACCGTCATGCCAGGTACTCCTTTTTCTCCCCTTAAGCCGTCTAGCCCTGGACTTCCCTGTGAACATGCAAACAAACAACCAAAGTTATTAAATCAAAGTATTTGGAGCTGAAAAATATGCTCATTTGGAAGAAAATCTGAGATACACATTTTCATGTATTTAAAAAATGTATATAGCTTATAAGTAAAATTGGATAATAACAAAAGCAAATGAGCTTGGCATCATTTCCAATTTAGATTGGGTTCATACAAAAGTCTAAGCCATGAATTATTACGTAAATCACAATAGGTTTAGATAACATGCCCAGCCATATATATACATATATAAAACTTCATAATTTTGGATGGAGGTGGGGAGAAAGCATTCTGGTAAGTAAAGATAGTTCACAATGTATTTACAAACCTGTTCTCCCCTTTCTCCAGTCGTGCCTGGTGGTCCTGGAGCTCCTACAACTCTCTCACCTGCAGGGCCTCTTTCACCCTATAAGAGCAAACCAAGAAGATCTATCATGTCATCACACAGGACCCTTAAAGTTAAGTCATTTCATAGGGCCAGACACCCCGCTAGTCTTCCTTACTTTCTCCTTCCCTTCCTTCCCAGAAATGGTATTTTGAAGAGGTACATCTTATCAACCTGTATCACTGTGCACCACTCATGTTGAATAATCCTAATGATGTTAGTGATGATATATCATAATACCAATGGTCTCTGGTTTATTTTTGACACCTTGGTGGTTTTGCTTAATTTTAGGTTTTATTGCTTTCAATATAGCGATCTGCCTTGTTTTTATTTCTTGAAAGAAATGGAAAAGGAAGAAAATAAATTAAGGAAAATAGGATTTAAAGTTAAGGACTGCTACTTTTTAAAAAGAACTGAGATTAGTATGTAATTTGTCTTTGTGTGGAATTGGTTCATAAGTTCAAAGTGCTCTGGACTCATAGCACTCGTCAAGGAGCAGGTGAAGCTGTGGCCCACATGGTTTTGGAGTTATGTCTGGTGCACCAGTTATAAGCAATTCTAAACTGGGGGGTCTTCATACAGCTGCTCACAACTCAATCATCTCCCATTTGGATGACTCCAGTTCACCCTATGCAGGCTGCCCTTGAAGACCCTTTAGAATCCTCATCTGATCCAGAATGCAATGGCTCGAACACTGATGGTCTTCCATGAAGCAAAGGGGTGTCAAACTGGTAGTCCATGGGCTGGATGCATCTTGCACACAGGCTACGCCCACCCCAGCTCCACAAAGGGAAAAAGTGTTGTGAAATGTCACGTGATGGCAACGTGATGCCACAAGTTTCACACCCATGATGTTCCACCTATATATTGAGAGCTGCACTTTGCCCAGGATATCATTAGCCAAGAGCCTAAGAATCTACTTCCTACTGAAGGTTGGCATAGAGCAGACTACTAAAGGTTGGACTTGAGAGTTAGTTGGTTTATGTCCACCTCTAAAGTGGAAAGGAATGAACAAAAGAAAGAAGAAAAGGCAAAGCGCAGTCCAGCCATACTGTTCTTTTTTTGAGATTAAAATGCAATATTTGCTTATCATTTGATTAACAGGACTACCAGGATGCAAAAGCTTATATCAGGCAATTCTGAACAGGATAAACAGGATAACAGGAATTCTCCAGCTAAGCAATTTTAAGACACATGGACTTCAACTGGGGAATTCTGGAAGTTGAAGTCCACACTCTTAAAGTTGTACCAAGGTTGGGAAACCTTGACCTAGAATGTTAACAATAACAATCAAATAGTCCAATGGCGAATACTTACTTTCTGCCCTTGAATTCCTTCTGGGCCTTTGGGGCCAACGTTGCCAGGTGGACCAGGAGGACCAGGGGGTCCATCATTTCCTACAGGTCCTGGGGAACCTATAATCCCTGGAGTACCCTACCAATAGAGATTTGAAGAATTCTTACATGGAGATTATACTTGCAAATAAATTTAATTATCCTGCTTCTGCATGGATCGATATTCTGCTAACTAGGTTGGAACGTAGGAGTTTGTATAGAATTAGAATAGAATTTCTTTTTGAACATCTGATTAATTTTTGCAGGATAGAGTATTTCATCTTGTTACAATTGTTTGTAAATATTTAAAAACAACAGTTTTCTTTTTATTAAATCATATTTTTGCAAAAAAAAAATTGAGGGCAACTTTTCAAGATAGTTTTGGCTTTCGTCATTCCTGTTGAATGTTTCTGATTTCGGCAGAAGACTATACATAAGGAAAAGTAATCTCAATTTAGTATCTCTGTGAATCCAATAAGAAGGATTTTATATGTATAATACTCATCTATGACTTCTTTCAGTGATATCTTTTTATTTGTGTAATTCAATAAATCAGGTTTACTGTATTATCATACTGTATTATCCTCATTATGCACATAAGCCTAGATGTGTTTTAAAAGGTAGAGTCCTGGCAATTTTCCCAAAAGCAGAAATCTTATAATTTGTAATGCTCTTAACTGAGGTTGCACAATGACTCTGAATAGGGTTAAAACAGTTTCTGCATATGTTTCTCTAACAATGAATAAATATACAAGTGGACCATTTTAAAATTTTGGAGAACTAATTATGTTATGAAAATTAAACTGCAAGGTTTCAGAGGATAAGATAACAGCACAATTAATTTAGGGTGCTTTTTAGAATGTTTCAACTGGAGCAAGTAAAAGTTCAAAGACACATAACTCTGATACAAAGGTTTGTTTTTGAGACTAAAACTCATGAAAGAGCATGAAAAAAATTCCAGCAACTGCTGTGTATCAAATACAAGCCCTTATTATATAATGAAATCAAGGTTTCAAACTACTATGTTTTGGGGCAGGAAGAATAATTCCATATGTTTTGATATGGGACAAAGTTTGGTTACAAGCATTTTTCCTATTGTGAGAACTGGCCCTCAAAGGGATTTAAATCTAGGCAATTTGAAGTAGAAGCAGAAATATTACTTTGTTTATAGATGAAATTTCTATTGATTTGATTGCAAATTAAATGGATGAATTCATCCAAAGTAAGGATTTTATATATTCATTTATCTATACACATATCTAGCTATATCATCTATATCTATATATCTCCAAGTACAGCTTTTAAAAGCATGGCATTTCATTGAATTCTGGGTCTTTAAAGTATACAGATTTTATTGTATTGATTTTTTTTTTCATTATTCTTAAGTGAAAGAATACCACACCCTTTCCCCCTTTTCTCCCTGATCGCCTCTGGATCCTTTCTGGCCGTCAAATCCTCTGTCACCCTATGGAGAAAATAATTAAATATATAAATGGTGTGTATAGAAGTAAACCATGTAGTGATATTCCCCTCCCCTCCCCCAGTGTGTATATGTATGTTTATATATGCATGTGTGTGCATATGCATGTGTACTTTACATAAGCAAAAATAAATAAAAAGTTTACTTCATGGTAAAAGAATTCACCATGATTTATGAATTCATCATGATTTATTAATGATTGATTGAACCAATCAAAATGGAGACAGCACCATTCCCAACCCTTCCCCAAGCTCAAATCTTACATAGACAACAATACTGCAAGGCAATTCCAACCTCTGAACTGGGGGTGTTTAAGGAAGCCTCTCTCAGAAAAGATATTCACCCCCCCACACCACTGATCAATAGTTCAGTACTGATCTACTGTCACTTTATATATGCTAAGTATATACAGCAAATCTGGGCTGCCTCCATTCCCCCAAATCCACAGTACAGGTATCTTTGACATCGGCCATTAACTTCCTTAGATTCATGTATCTTTCATTTGCAGTGCTAGCATTTTCTTTTCTTCCCATATAAGCTCATTACTGTATATCAGTGTTTGTGAACCTTGGCAATGCGAAGGGGTGCAGATTTCAACTCTCAGAATTTTTCCAGTTAAATTTGCACTATACTATTCTATTATGTATTTTCACTACATTATTATAACATCTATTCATTACTCTATACCTTTGGACCAATGAGGCCTTCTTTCCCAGGGATTCCTGGTGTCCCAGGCATGCCAATCTCTCCCTAGAAAAACAAAAGAAAAGGTATAGGCTATTCTGTCCCAATATATGGCCTGCTCAACTGCCCCATTAGAAGAAACCTGAGACACTTACAGGATCACCCTTTCTTCCAGTAAGGCCCATTCGGCCAGTTAACCCTGGGTCTCCCTACAACAGAAGGGAAAAATATTTTAGCTGGAAAGGAGAAGGCAAAAGAAAATGTAGACACCAATATTGCAACAGGCTTAGTCTTTGCTATGATAAAGATTTGCCAAGTTATTATTTATGTATCCCAGAATAGATTATGAAAATGTCCAGAGTTCTAGACATGTCTAGAATTCTGCCCTTAAGAAGGAAAGCCTTGTATGTACCCTGAGGGAAGCTGGTGGAAACAAAAAACTATTTTTTAATGTTGATATCAATTTTCTCTTCAGAGGGCTGTATATTTTCAATTCCCACCTTCTATTATGTTTTTTTTACAATATTCCAAATTATCATTATACATCTTAAAAACAAACAAAAGTTATCTTCTCAAAAAGCAAGTGGACAGAATAGCATTCAATATAGCCAAATATCCCTGCTCCAATTTATTTATAGAAATAGAGGTACTCCCATTTCGATCACAAATCAGGAAGATAAATAAGAGGAGATAAGCTCTCACTTTGCTTCTGATTGTTTCATAATTTGAAACATATTTCTGTCAGCCTTGCTTAGTAGAAGTTGGGATAGAAAGATGGATCCAAAAGAGGTAAAGTAAAATAAAGGATAGATAGTTCAACTCCCTTCTTTTAGTTCTCTATTTTTGAGATTAAATTAGATACTTTAAATATGTGATCAGGACAGTCTTGTGAACAATAGTTGTAGCATGGGACGCAATTGAGTTCAAAATCTGATTCCGATGCTGTCAACATTGCTGTAACTGAGTCTGTAGATTGCCAGCTTCAGGAATCATCAAACCATGATTAATCTGAGGTTGATCAACCTCAGGCATCTCCCGACCAGCTGGAGCAATTAGATGATGAGGCATAACCCCGAAACCCCAGGTCTTGACACATACATCAGTGAGCAGAACAAGGTCACTTGATGAGGCTCCTAGCTAGGCAAAGGGCAAGGCCTGAGTAATTGCAGTCAGCTGTTTGCAGATAAGATTTATTTTACTACTTTGCCTTCAGTCTTCATTAGTTGTTTGGAATTCTAATTGAGGACTCCTGTTCCTATGTTTTCTTGCTCTGGAATCTTTGACTACTGGACTGATTACCCATTTGGCTCTTTGTCTCCTGGAATGAAACTGGACCGTGATCTTGCTCTGTGAGCTTCAAACAGAATTATTCAGGCAAGCACCGTTTGCAAAAACCCTGATTTATGACTTTGTCTATTGTTAGTTGCCTAGTTGTAATAAATGTGTCTGCATATGTCTGCAACCTGATTCAGAACAAGTGGCAGCTCCCATCATATCAGCATGGCCAAAAACCTAATAGCAATAGCAATAGCACTTAGACTTATATACCGCTTCACAGTGCTTTACTAAATGGTTTACAGAGTTAGCTTATTGCCCCCAACAATCTGGGTCCTCATTTTACCGAACTTGGTAAGATGGAAGGCTGAGTCAACCTTGAGCCTGGTGAGATCTGAACTGCCAAATTGCAATCCACAGAAGTAGCCTGCAGTACTGCATTCTAACCATTGAGCCACCGCGGCTCTAGTAATTGAATTCTCTTCCCAACACTTCATTAGCAAGTAAGAAGTGCTTTGTAAGTTCTCTTAAATGAACAAACAAGGATGTGTTTATGAGCCATTTCATATATTTGTTTATCAGACCCAATATTGCCTTATCATTTATGTGAGTACATAAAAATTATTCTAAGGTCAATATATAAGCACAGCTCCATGTGTTCCCAGAATTCTTCTATTGCACACATTTGCTGGTGCATTCTAAAATGATGGCTATAAATTTTCCATAGAGAGCACTACTGGAAAAATAATCATTGCAGAGATGTTCATACCAGTCTACTCTTACATAAACAAATTTTCTTTGCCCAGAGGTCCTAAGTAATTCTTTGCATCTCAGTCATCAAGGATATATTCAAGCAAAGATGCACTTCTTTTCTAAATCCCTGCTATTGGTGCAGTGGTGGGATTCAATTTTTTTTGCTACCGGTTCTGTGGGTGTGGCTTGGTGGGCATGGCAGATTGTAAAATCTCCAGTCAGAGGTGGTATTTGCCGGTTTTCCGAACTACTCAAAATTTCCGGTACCGGTTCTCCAGAACTGGTCAGAACCTGCTGAATACCACCTCTGTATTGGTGGCTTCTTTTATCAGGGAATAAGATGTAAGAACCATTATGTTTCATAAAAAAACCCTCTGCTCCTTTGCCTTAATGTCTGTCAAAGTACAGTATTTTACTTTTTCCTCAAGCAATCTTTTTAGTTTTTACTTAATGTTTCATAATGCAAAGAAATCGAAGAGTAAATCTGACAATCACCTTCTCACCCTTATCTCCATCTTGGCCACAGGCTCCTTTCATTCCTCGATCGCCCTGTAACAGAAATAAAATGAGTGCCATGCACAGCTCCGATTATTGATTGTACATATTTTTAGTTTTTTTTTCCCTAAAAACATGAAGAGAGGAAAAGCAAAGAACCCCAAAAACCCCCTACCAAATATAACACAAGCAACATTAAAGAAGCAAAAACTCCTACCATGACAATTTATAAAACAATACTTTGAAATCCATAAGAAATTAGTAAAATAAAGGCCCGATTAAAAAAAAAATCGGAACCTCTGTCCAAGGTTTTATCTTTCTGTGAAACGTGATGCAAACTGGCATGCAGAGATCTAACTTCCTTGTCAGTATAAGGGCTAGGCTACTCTTTTTGCAGTTAAACCTAATAGCGATAGCACTTATACTTATTATATACCACTTCATAGCACTTTACTGACCTCTCTAAGTGATTTAACAGAGCCAGCATATTGCCCCCACAATCTCTGGTTCCTTATTTTACCAACCTTGGAATGATGGAAGGTTGAGTCAACCTTGAGCCGGTTAGAATCAATCTGCTGGCAATTGGCAGAATTAGCTGCAGTGCTGCATTCTAACCACTGCACATCCATAGCATCAATGCTTTTGTGTAGCTTCTGACTCCATCACACAGGTAGCTCTTTTCTGAGCTAATGTGCTATCCACTCCTTTGATACCTTCCCTGCATCAGCTTCACAAGTCTTTGTGACAGAAATCAGCTCCACATGGCCTGGAAAGAATCTCCTAACCTTACAAGAACATAAAAATAACCACGAGCGCACCTTTGGGCCTCGCATTCCACTAGGTCCCATTTCTCCCTTCTCCCCTCTGGTTCCAGGAATACCATCCTTCCCAGATTGACCCTGGAAAAATAAAGATGAAGGCAATGTGATTCTCTGACCATGGAACTGCACAATCCTAGGCAGAATCTGCAAAACATAAAAAGCACTCACCGGCTCTCCTGGTTCTCCTGATTTACCAATTTCTCCCTATGCAAAGCAAAACAGCCAGTAGATAAATATTGGATAGGAAAATAAAACCATCCAGTAGATATGCAACCGTGAATGAAGAAATGATCTCTTACCTTTTGCCCACTGGGTCCTCGTGCACCAGGGAAGCCTGTGGATCCTTTCTCACCTGGTTCACCCTTCACTCCCTAAGTTAAAATTGCAGATTACAGACAAACATGAGTGTCAGAGAGAGAGAGAGAGAGAAAGATGCCTATCCAATTCCTGTGCTCAAGAAAAAAAGAAAGTATTCATAATTATTCCATGCTGTAAGCAGAGTTCTCATTATGCTGTAAGTTGGCATAAGGCTTTCAATGGATTCTCTATTGACTTGTGTGCTCTTGCATTCCAATAAGTTCCTACTGTTTTGATAGATGGATGGGCTAGATGCATACCGAGACTGCCTTTTTCAGTAGTGATCTACACATATTCATATAGTTTAATAAATATCTTGCAATATGCAGAGTTTCATACCTCAAAAACATAATGAGCAAAACAGAAAACTCTGCAGCAGCACCGGAACTGCCAGGATCTCCAAAGAGTGGGTGTGAGCTTTGAAAAGGCCCAAAGGTCTAATTTTGCCTTTTGACCATGACCCCCACTTTAATGAAAAAAGTTACAAAATTCAGCTATGACGTTTGAAACCTGCAGGATGAAAAGGTTCAATATGGAATGCTTTCAGGTGATGCAGAGATCAATCACACTGACCTTACCAACTTCCTTCACTCTTACTATCTTCTGCAATCTAATACAGGTACTGATTCTTTTAGCCCTCAGTCCCTCTAGAGCCATGGTGGTGAACTTATGGCACACGTGCCACAGGTGGCATGCAGAGCCCTCTCTGTGTGCACACACGCCTTCGCCCCAGCTCAGCTCCACCGTGCATGTGCGCATGCCACCCACCAGCCAGCTGGTTTTGGGATCTCTACCACACATGTGCAGGGGCGAAGGTATGCACAGGACTCATTTGCGGGGGGTGCGCATATGCGGGACGCACGCATGCTTTGAGCACTTGGTGCCAAAATGTTCACCATCACTGCTCTAGACTATGCAGGATGTTTAGAAAGAATTTTAGCACTTTTGAGGAGCTAGCATCTTCCTTTATGTGTGCGGGATACAGCAAAACTTGGGCCTTTGCCTGCTCTGTTACCTGCCTGGCACAACAGAAATTTGTCACCTATCGTAATAAATGCAACCCAAAGATCTTCTCTCCAGTACCTTCTCTCCAATGATTCCGTGATCTCCTTTGTCACCCTTCTCCCCTTCCATTCCTTTTAGACCACGTTCTCCCTAGAAAAGTGCAAGAGAAAAAAAAATACACCTTTTAAATCATTAATGAGAGCCAGTTTGATATAGTGGTTAAAGCTCCAGGATAGACACTGGGAGACTGTGAGTTCTAATCCTGCCTTGGGCATGGAGCCAGATAAATAGCCAGCTACTTTCTCTCAGCCCTCGAAAAAAAGCAATGGCAAACCACTTTAGGAAAACCTTGCCAAGAAACTGCAAGGACTTGTCCAGGCAGAATCAGACACAATTTAATGTAAGAGAAAAAAAATCATTGGCCAGAGAACAAAGTAGAAGTGCTGTTATGAAAGAGCATCTGGATTGATTTTTAGGAAGTATATAAAAAGCGAGTGATGCAATTTAACTACAACAGAAATTAGAGTTTTGTGTGCCATATTACTTACTGGTTCTCCTTTGTTCCCTCTGAGACCTGGTGGGCCTTCCACAACGACAGTATCTCCCTATGATTGGAAAAAATATGATAATCAAGAAAGATCTAAATACCTCAATTGTTCAGTTTCCATTTCTGCTCTGAACTAATGCAATTTTTCTGTAATGCAAATATCAACTGTTCTATAGTAAAATATTTTGTGGAAAAACCAACCCATAAATCAATTCTAAGAAAAGTAATCAGTTGTCTCACAGCTAGGAAAATAATCAGAGATTCATGTCATAATTTCTGCTGGTCCTTCCTAGAGAGACCCAGGACTCAAGCTTGCAACTGTAGCCTGCAAAATCTGTGTGTGATTGAGTTTGAATGCCTTCTTCTTTCAAACAGTGCAATTTGATAAAAGACGGAACTTAGGAGATTTCTTATTTCAAGGTTAGGATAATGTGTACCAGATGAAAAAAAAAAAAATATATATATATATATATATGGATCTTTAGTTGTTCGGTTTTCTCGCGTAAGATTCGAAGTATCTAGGCAACGCTTCGATGAAGTCTCATTCATCATCTTCAGGCTTCTGTCTCCGGCTCTGTGCTTTTCAGAGTAATGTGAGATTGCAGCTGCTTCCTCCTTTAACTGCCAGTGGGGGTGGGACTTGATTGGGTGGGGGCTTGGCTGTGTTCTGATTGGGTGGGGTGTGTTCTCATTGGTAGGGGGTTTGGTTGTGTTCTGATTGGTTGGGGGTTAGCCGTGTTCTGATTGGTTGGAGGCGTGTTCTGTTCAGGTGGGGGCTTGGTTGTGTTCCGGTTAGTCTTAGTTGCTGGGGGATTTGAGCTGGTGAGTTGTGATCTTGCTGTTTGGCTTCTAGTTCGTGGTCCTGCTGCATCTTCATAGTGGGGTGTCGGTTTGCTTCATGTATGGCTCGGAGGGGTTTGAAGTGGGTAGTGATGCAGCTGTAGTGCAGCTTCTGGTCCATGGTCGTGTCTCATCTTTCTGAGTGGGTGAGAGTCTGTTTTCACATGGAAGTGGTGGTGGCATCTTGTGTGGCTCTCGTGGGTGTGGGTCTGGTGTCCTTCTTCATGTTAGGTACTCGCCTGTTCATGAGGGCGGGTTTCAAATGGCTGGAAGGCGGGAGGTGTCATCTCGCTTGTTCATGCTGTGTGGGCGTTTTTCTATCTCTATGGCTTCTCTGATTATTCTGCTGTTGAAGTGTTCGGTTTTGGCTTTATAGTTCTGGTATTTTTAAAATCAATTTCATGTCCTGTGGCTTTGAGGTGTTGGACCCCCACCCAATCAGAACACAGCCAAGCCCCCACCCAATCAAGTCCCACCCCACTGGCAGTTAAAAGGAGGAAGCAGCTGCAATCTCACATTACTCTGAAAAGCACAGAGCCGGAGACAGAAGCCTGAAGATGATGAATGAGACTTCATCGAAACGTTGCTCAGATACTTCAATCTTACGCGAGAAAACCCGAACAACCAAAGATCCACATATAAATACCCGCGAGAACCTCAGAAAACAAACATATATATATATATATATATATATATATATATATATATATATATATATATATATATATATATATATATATATTTGCTATAACTTTGTCAGTAGGGTAGTATAGGTGCTGGCTTGCTTTGATGAGTTTATTTGTTCATTCATGTGTTTTCTAAGGCTTGTCAAGCAAAAGTTTATTTTGCAACTGCCTAGGTATCACCAGCTAATGCAACTTAATCTTTCTAAAACTGGGATACTTACTTTGTCTCCTTTCAGCCCCATAAGCCCAATGTCGCCCTAAGAGAAAAAAAAGTATAATTGTAGATTAATTTACATAATTTATTACCATCAATGATATAGCAGTCTTAGATCAGTTGGATTATAAATATATAGATGGTTAATATTAATGCTAATAATTATAATGCACAACACTTCACAGCAGGAACTAAGATAATAAGCCCTTACCTCCAGGAATCTACAGAATTAGACTTTGGTAGGGATATTTTGAAAACTCATATGATTTCATGGTGGCCTGGGTGCTTGCTTAAAAAGCAGCCAGCTTATTATAAGGACTAGATAAGCAATGTAAGGGAAAGGAGACACTGTAATTCTGCATATTTTACAGGCTGGTTCTTTGTCTATTCAAAATGTGTTTTGACATAATTCAGATTTGCAGCATAACAGGATCTTGGCAACAGGAAATGCCAGATGTTTAGTTACTTTTCTTCATTCATTCCAAAGCTAAAACTATATTAATAAAATGATTTTATTTTTCAGCATTAGAAATAGGTCAGAGCAGGAGGGTTCTATTCCTCCTCACAACTGTCCCACCCCATTCTTACTTACTTTGTCACCTCTCTCCCCTCTGTTTCCGGGAGGGCCCTAAAGACAAAATAGAATGCTTAAATGCAAAATGCCTATACTTAAGACCAAACAAACAGAGGAAAGAAGGTTGAATGAGATATTTACAGCAGGCCCTCGATCTCCCTCCAGACCTGGGCGCCCATCTTCACCCTGAGGAAAGACAAACGAAGTATTCACAAAGAACAAAAGAATAACAGGGGCGGGGAGGGGGACAACTGTATATCAAGCCAAAGTTGGCAATTTCCCATAATACTCAGCCAGCTGATAAATCCCAAAATACCACACCAACATTTATATTTTATTCCAACATTTTAAGCTTCGCAGTCCTTTTCTGAATGGCGAAATGTTTTTTTAAAAATAATAAATGGTTTTTGAATATTTTAATAATATAATTTGCCCAAAATTATATTGGGAAGTGGAATCTCTAACCAACCTTAGTTTACAAAATTTAGATATCTATCCTTTGCCTTAATAGGAGGAAAAACTAGATATTACAGTACTGCTAAACATTTTCTGCTTCAGATCATGCAAAATCTAGCACAGTTAGTTCTGTACTCTCCTCTTTTGTTGTTGGTCAAATATGATTAGAATTCCAGCATTAGAGTATGCAACACATCATATTTCAAACCTTCGGACTTCGATTTGTCAAAGTTTTTCTTCTTTTAGTATCTAGTTTGAAACTGTTCTTTTTTTGAGTGAGAAATGGGTTGCCTTCGAAAACTTAAGAAATCTTCAGAGCTGAAAACTGTGTGAACTTTGGAATACTCCATCTAAATCTCAATCTAAAAAGAAGGCTATTTTGTACTCGAATAAATTAAATTTTGAAATGAAGAGTTTTGTGAAGTTTTGCATTCAAACAATGTAAAGCAAACTATTTTACAAACCCGCACCCTACAGTGTCACTATACCTGGATAATGATGTTAAGATAGTTCCAGAGTCAGTGTAAAATGCCTACCCGAGTTCCTGGATCTCCTCGTTCTCCTCTAGGTCCTGGTTGTCCGATACCTGTGTCCCCCTAAAAAGCAGAATATGACAAAAGGAAAACCTATCAGTGGATCCTGTTGCTATTTCCAGCATCTTTCTTGAATTATTTTTAGGCACATAAGCTTTATCAAAATTGAATGAGGGAAGGGAAGGGAAGGGAGGGAAGGGAAGGGAAGGGAAGGGAGGGGAGGGAAGGGAAGGGAAGGGAAGGGAAGGGAAGGAAAGGAAAGGAAAGAGGAAAGGAAAGGAAAGGAAAGGAAAGAAGAATAGCTCTCTAGAAATAGTAGTTGTGCTATATAATAGAGGCTTCTTATAATTCCTTTAATCTTTTTATATTTTGAGGTTTAAAACTTCATTTATTACAAATGAATCCAAGAAATGATTGATTGTAGAATGAGCAAAAATTAGAATAAGCTATCTTAGAAAAACAAATGTAATTTACCTTGTCTCCCTTTACTCCTGGAGTGCCTGAAGTACCCTATAAGGAAGCGTTCATGAGAGAAAGGAATAAAAAAAATAGATTAATATTTTAGACAGCAAAGAACATGAACATGTAGCAATGCAACACAGAGGATCTGATTCAGACTGTACATACAGTCCTCATTAAATCACTTTCCAACCACCTCGTTACTTACTGGTGACCCTGGAGGTCCTGGTGGTCCTGGTGACCCTGCAGTACCATCTCTCCCTGGGAAGCCAGTCAAACCCTAATAAGGAAAAGATCTGTCAATCCAGAGGTTTAAGACCAGACTGGAAAAGCCTTGTTTGTGATATTCCTAATGAAATAGACTGGAGTCTGCATTCCAGTGGTACAGGCAGACACACTGGTGGCTCATACTTAAATATGGGAAGATCTAAATGTATACTATGTAAAAACATCGTTTACATCAGGCATTCTCTTTCTATCAGTTATGCACAGTTAGTTTCTTCAACTTTAAAGTTGAGGATAGAATGGAATGAAGTTTGGAGGAATAAAATAAAGCTGAGGACAGGATGGGGACAAAGATTGGAAGAATAGAGTTCAGCATTTGCCTCAAGGACCAGGGATTCCCCATCTGCATAAAACCCAGTGAATCAGTTTTAAATAATGTGACATTTGTCTTTAGACATAGGCTGAGCACTCAGATAAAGAACAAATCTAAACACTACTCACCATTATGGAAAAATCCAGAACGAGAGGACAATACAAAGGATCACATAAAAGGGGAATGATCAGTGATGGAATACTAATTCAGTGTGGGTTTCTAGAGGTTGTCATTCATTTATTCAGAGAACACACCAGGCTAAGGGATTGGATGACCACAGCAATTATCAACCTTACCCTCTCTCCTGGAGGTCCAGGTTGGCCAGTCATTCCATTTTCTCCTCTCGGACCAGACTGGCCAGGAGTTCCAACTGCACCTGGCAAACCAGGTGGGCCTGGTGGGCCAGGTAAACCAGGATCTCCCTGAAAATAAAGCACAACACATGGGTCTAGGCATGAGAATAGGTAAGCTAAGGAGCCACATTTCTTTTTTTTCCTTGTTCCTCAATTATTTGAGAAGAAAAAATTACAAATGCATGGATATACTTCCCCATTTTGAGCATTATCGAATTTTATTCAGTGACTAAAATGTTTCTTGACTTGACCAAAACTCCAAGTGAAGAATGATATATAGGACATAGAATGCAATATGAAATGAGAAATTCTAACTTTTAAAGGTTAATCTGAGAAATTAAATCTCCAATCTAATGTATGTTTTAAGAAATTACTCTCAGGATTCTCTCACTGCAATCGTTCTCAACCTGTGACCTGTGGTCCACCATGTCATCACAGGGGGTCCGTGAAGGCTTGAAGAAATGTTATGATTTAAATCTTGAGTTAAATCTTAGCGGGTCATGGCCCATGGCCACAAAAGGTATATAAAGGGCCTTCATGGTGAAGAAAAGGTTGAGAACCACTGTCCTACTGTACAGAATCAGCAGTTTAATTTGGCAGGAGCTGTCCACCACAACAGTACTGAAAAAGTTAGAAATGAGGAGTCCTGAGAGGTATATCATGAAATAAGAAGTTAGAAGTGTGTCATGAAATAAGGGGAGGAAAAGAATGGAGTCATTTTGGAACAGTAACACAGAAAAAGAAATTACCTTTAAGCCTTGAGGTCCATCCTGTCCCGGAGGTCCCTGGATGCCAATTCCAGCTAAACCCTAAATAGTACAGTGAAAGAAAAAAATAATGTAATGCATAGATATGTAAATTATGTGAATAAATCATGGTGGTGGAACATGTCTAACAGTCTGCACTTCCTGAGAACTCCCGTAGTTCTTCCTAAAATACAACAGGTTCATGACATAATTCTGAACAAACACAGCAATTCTTCAGTGCTCTTTTATAGACATACTGTGATCTCCTACCCATTAATAGATACTTTGAATGATGTGATTTGAGAATTTCTCTGAATGCTATGCTGGAATTAATGACTAAAACATACACTCTAATATCTTGTGTATTATTTAATCTTCTTAAAAATTAAACACACATCTTCTATAGAATCAAGAACAAAATATATGAGAATCACCATATACCTTTTCTCCTTTGATCCCAGGTGATCCTTTGGCTCCCTATTAAAATTCAGAAACATATCATAGATTATTGTTACCATGGTTGATAATAATGTAAAGCTAGAAGAAGGCACATGAAGTCTTTCAAAATCAGAACAAAAAAGAAAACAAGTAGCCAACATATCTCCTGAGAAAACAGTCAAAAGTATTTGAGATCAAATTTTAACATGTAAAAACCTTTGAACGCGAGAATTATTTAGTGTTGGAAATAAGCTGTCTCAGTATATTGCAGTCTAGTTTCTATTTTGAAATACCTCTTGAGGGAGGGATTTAATATTAAGCATATTTTTGTGTATTTAACCAAATTAGGATGTCTTCCTTTAAAATGATTATTCATGTTTATATCATAACTCTTCACAACTGAATCTTTTCATCTGACCAAAACCCACTTGGGGTATTATATTTCTACTAAGCCATTGCTGTCACACAATTATTATACTGCATATTCCAAACTACTTACATCTTCTCCAGGATCTCCAGGAATCCCCGGACTTCCAAGATTACCCTATTATAAAAATATAGAAATAATCTAGATAGGTCAACATTGAGAATGAATTAAAGACAAATATTTCTGTGAAGCTCACAGATGCTGGAGAATGAGAACTGAGGTTCCTGTCTGGAAAACAGTTTTCTTACTTTCTCTCCACGTGGACCTGGTATGCCTCGATCACCCTTGAGACCCTGCGAAGAAGAGAGATCAACCTCAATATTTGCCCTGAGAACCAGTTGCCTGGAAATGGGGGAAATAAGCATGTAAAAGAATATGAAAAGCCAACTTACTGGCTTCTCCAGAAGTTCCTCATCAAAATCACCTGGTTCACCCTACAACAGACCATGAAGAAATTTATCAATATATTAATCTCCATTCAAATGGGCATAATCTTGCTTTTCTAGAAAGTGTGCAAAATTCACAACTTTATTTAATAGAATTTAATTATTTGTCAGACATTCATAGAATATAAGTTCTTTCCAGGGAAACCTGCTAAGAGCAAGCTATTGTTTCAAATAAGACACAATAGCAAAATTTTCTTACATCATAAAATCAAATTTTCATTCAAGAGCTACTATTTTGGGGCTTCTGGAGGAAGAAATGGCAGAATGAAGGCAGAATAAATTGTGATTTATTTGATCAAGATTAAAATACATATGTTGTTATCTTTGTTAAGCCTTGCTGGACTTTTGCTGACATGTGGCCCGCCAGCTACCAGCAGAGCTGGTGACAGACTCGGATAGTGAGGAGGTTGGGGAGGAACTTGGACCAGTCTGGGAGTATGGGGAAGGCTCTGATGGATGCTCTGAATCGGAAGCAGAGATAGGACCAGGGTCCTCTGACATTTCCCAGCTGCCTACAGAGTCGGAGATAAGTGGGGAAGAATAACAGCTGCAGCTTGTTCCAGATGCGCGTATGCGCAGAGCTGTCAGGAGAGGAGAACAATTAAGCAACAGAGGCCAACAAAGAAGGAAAGACATACGTGGACGCTGAATGGCCTCTCCCTGGGGAATAAATAGAAGCAAAAGAGGAGTGGTGGTTGCAGGAGACAATTAGTTCATATTTCTTTTGGAAGATTTGCTTATCAGAGACTCCTTGCCAGGTATTTAATTTACAGCTTTGCAACTGGAAGCTCTTGGCCTGGCAACTATCCAAGGACTCATAAGGTCTGTTCTTGCAGATCTTATGAGTCCTTGGAAGGATTATTGCTGGGACTTTTCTGTGTGTGAATGCCATGAATTCACAGAAAATAAAGAGGGGACAAGGAGTCTGTTTCTTGGTTATGCTAAGCCTGGGTCAGAACACATCAGAACTGAAATGATGAGGCTTTATGAAATTGTTTATAGATAACAGATGGGAAATGAGAAGAAAAGAATACAGTATTTGTTATATTTTAAGAGGTAATAAGTTACTAAAATTGTTTATACTTGTGATGAAAGTGAGAAGTCATTTCTTTATATATTTCTTTCGTTGTCTTTAATATACTTTGTTGTTTTCTTTCTTTTCTGCCCTTTCTCTTCTTTTATAGTCTTCTACGTTTTTTTAGTTTGTACTATTATAATTATAATCATTAATAAAATTACTATAAATATCAAGAATTAATCTTTGCAGGGTGTTATAAGCCAAAATCTGGAAATTTTGAAGCAACTAAAGAATAGTTAATCGATTTTTTGTAAGTTCTTATGCCCAAATAATATTATATTATTTTTTTGTATTTATTTATATGGATTTTTAGCTTACCTTCTCACCTTTCACTCCGGGAGGCCCTACTATAGTCTATAACAATCAATTAGATTAAGAAGAAAGATTAACAGGAATAAATAAATCGTATCAAAGCAACATTTGCTATAAAGTTTTATTCTAAAAAATGAGTGCATAAATTAGATATAGCTAAGAAAAGCTAAATAGTTTCTGAGTCAATGGAAAAAGAGGGATGAATTGCTTTTTCTACTTTCTTCTGCAATTAATAATAAAGGACTGTTCTTTTAATCCTATCATTATGTTAATAATGAAAGAAATAGCAATATAATAATGAAAAAGAAATCCTAGGATGCTATCATATTTTCCATACTTCAAACAATAGCCTGAAAAACAAAGGGTGAAAATGTTGTTGTTAATAAAAATACATTCCATATACCGGTGTTTGCTCACAAAATGCAGTGGTTCTATAATCTCTCCTAAAGAATGCCAATCACTGGAAATAAAGCAACATATGTATATCTCTTCCATTCTAAAACTATTTGCATCATATTTATCCCTTTATACATTGCAACATTCACCATTAAAAAGGCTTCCAGGTTATTTATTTACTTATTGAAAAATATATTTTGTCAACATGGAAAACCTGGAACATTCTCCAATACCTTCTCTTAGTTCATGTAACCCCCTGACAAATGATGGAAAAGAACAAAAAACCTCATGGTCATTTCAGAGATTTGTTTTGATAATATGTTGTCAGTTCCCACACACTATATATTTTTTCCTCCTGAGCCTTAAGATAAAGATAGTTTTATAAAGCCCATGCTAAATGGATATTAGGCAAAGCTGACTTAGCCTTCTATCCTTCCGAGGTCACTAAAATGAGGACCCAGATTGTTGGGGGCAATAAGCTGACTCTTTAAATTGCCCAGAGAGTGCTGTAAAGTCATATATAAGTCTAAGTGCTATTGCTATTACTATCGCTAAATAATGTATTTTAGGATTAATCAAAGTAGCACACAACACAGCTAATATTAAAAATGTTTAAGAGGCCTATATTGTTTGACACAGTTACATATACAGTACGTATTAAAAGAAAAGATTAAGAAGAAATAAGATACTGATTGATGAACTTTGATTCAATTATGATGTAACTCGACTATTACAAAAAATCAGTTTTTCAAGTGCATGAAGCTTATGAAATCTGTCTTAGGAGACAACTAATAAAAATACAAATATGGAGGATAACAGCTATTATATCACCTCTATTAGCTGAGATTGTCATATTACTTTTCAGTAGCCAGTACTGGAAACATGAGTAGGAAGGTACTGTTGTACTTATCACCTGCTGGAAAATGTCCTATAAGGATTTAACTGGCCAAGCCATGCTGAAACAGAATACTAAAATTGATAGGCTTTGGTCTATTATAGAACAGGTCTTCCATTATTGTAGAGCTATTAAAACATGTTTGGTTTGAAAAACAGACTTTAATTATAGGTAGTCCATAACTCACAACCATTCATTTAGTGACCATTCGACATTACAATGGCACTGAAAAAAGGGACTTATGACTGGTTTCCACACAATCATTGCAGCATCTCCATGGTCACGTAATAAAATCTGAGCACTTGGAAAGTAGCATGTCATTTATGATGGCTGCAATGTTCTGGGGTCATGTGATCACCATTTGTAACCTTCCCAGATAGCTTCTGACAGGCAAAGTCAATGGAGGAAGCTCAATTCACTTCATGCCCGCATGATTCACTTCACTGCAATGATTCACTTAATATAGCAAAAAAGGTTGCAAAATAGGGCAATACTCACTTAACAGCTGCCTTGCGTAGCAACGGAAATTTTGGGCTCAATTGCGGTCATAAATAGAAGACTACCTGTTTTGTTTTGACAGGCCATCAGGTTTTTAAATAATTTAAAACTTAAGCAAAAAATGTATTTTTAAAAACTTACTAAACAGAGAAGGAGCAAAAAGAAACCTTGTAATCTATCCATCAAGAATAAAGAAAGGAAAGGTTGCCTCTCACCTGTCCTGGGGACCCAGCATCTCCAGGCTCCCCTTTAGGACCAGCAGGTCCTGAAGGCCCTGGAATACCCTACAAAGCAATTAACAGAAATATTTTTTCCCTTTAGGACGACAGAAGCACAGATTACGCTAGGCTGCTGCATCCCACACTGGCAATGCAATCCTATGCGCCCTTGTTTAGAGACATTTCCCATTATATTCAGATTCATTTATTTATTAAATGTACATGCTACCCTTCTCTCTATCCCCTGGGTGAGATATGAGATTATCTTTGGTGTCACTCTTGTTTTAAAAGTCAAGTTGCAAGGCTGCTTATGTCTAATGTTTTCTGCCCATCTTGTATGATCAGGCAGAGTGGATGTAGTCTTGCTCCCTTAAACAATGTACTACATTGGCACCCAGGAGCTCTGCCTTCTCTGTTGGATGCCTGCTCTTTGAAATAACATCCCCACTCCCAAGATTTGCATGCTCTTAGCCCACTGACGTTAAAAAAAATCTCTGAAAACCTAGCTCTTTTCCCAGGTCTTGGATAAGAATGGGCATCCCTGATGGTGCAGTGGTTAGAATGCAGTATTGCAGGCTAATTCTGCTGCCTGTCAGGGATTCGATCCTCGCCGGCTCAAAACTGACTCAGCCTTCCATCCTTCTGAGGTGGGTAAAATGAGGACAGAGATTGTTGGGGGCAATAGGCTGACTCTGTAAAACCACTTAGAGAGCACTGTGAAGTGATATATAAGTCTAAGTGCTAAGTGCTATTTGTCTGAGGAATTGTCTTTTTTTTCAGATGGGCATGTATTTGTATACATTTTGTATTTGTATTTTTCACTGCCTGCTTCAATATTTTATCATCTTTCGACTCTGACAGCTGCCCTAATCTGATGGAGTTGGATGGCCTCCAAACTGCTTAAGTTTCAATGGCCTCCAAACTGCTTAAGTCGAGAAGAATTGTGCAGTTTCACACAGCGACATACCATTTTCCCAGGCAGTCCAGGCTCCCCTTCTTTTCCAGATACTCCATCTCTTCCTGGTACACCTGGTTTCCCTGGCTCACCCTAGTAAATAGTTGCAGTTCATATGAACATTAAAGCCTATATTATAACATTAAAGACTGTTATTGTCAGCTGGTGCTCCATTCAAAATCCAAGAAAGAAATACTTAGACTCTTTTAATTAGAGAAAAGATATCTTTTACTGGAAGTCAAGTGGTAGCAACAAAAGAATTCTGAATCTGAGAAAATAGGCGCGTAAATCACACATATAAAGTGATGGCAATGTCCCCACCCCCAATAGTTCAAATGGTTCTTCCAATTAAAAGTTATGCATATCATCATGTGGACATCTCCAGGTGGTGATGAGGCTTCTGTCCGCTGACCTTGGCATACTTTAATAAAGGTTTGCAGCTGCGCATAGAAGAGAAAGCTAAGCAAGGAATAGAAACCTAAGCAAGAATGTACTCTCCCCACTCCCCAGTTTATACAGCTCTAGTTTGTAACACCTCCAGTTCCCTTCCCATACTTTTCCCCCCTCCTCCCCGCTGTTACTTATGACAGTCGAAAGATGCAAAGCAAAGGGAGAAAATCTTGAAGGCTGAGAGTTATAATGATAAGATATATAAGGTGAGTAGTTTTTAATATGAATGTAATCATAGCAAGAAATGTATTCTAATTATAAATATTTGCACAAGATATATGTACCCAGTTGACACACTATTTAATTGAAAGATGGATTTGTTGTAAAATAAAATCAAAAATGGTGTTGTTGTTTTTTTAAAAAAAGCCCGATTCATTAAGAAGAAACATTAATTTGATACAGGGTACGAAATGACGACCCTTGGAAAACTGAGCAATCACGAAGAAGAAGGAGCAGAAGCAACTTACCACATGTCCTGGTAACCCTGGAGGGCCCTGTGGACCCTAAAAAGCAACCCAACAAGAAATATGGATCAGCTCAGGGATTTAATAGTTCTCTTAGACTAAAGCAGAATATTTGCAACTTACCACAGGCCCAGAAGATCCCGTTGGTCCTGGGAATCCCACAATTCCTGGAGGGCCTGGCATACCCTACGAGGAAAAAAAACCCAATATCACTGTGATCAAAGTTATCAACAGGCATCCAATCAGACCTATTGTGTGGCTTTTCCATCCTAACCCTTTCCCAGAAGTTGGAAATATCAGTTGTTAGAAGGGAAACTCAGAAAATGTATCCATGCAGGTAATTCTTGACTTACGATCCTTTGTCTAACGATGGTCCAATAATATAACGGCTCAGAAAGAGTGCTGGCCATCAAAAAATGTTGCAAAATCACACCTCTGCTCAAGTGATCATGATCTGGGTGCTTGGTAACCTATTCAACTGGTTACCAAGCACCTCCCCATCATGTGATCCCCATTTGCATTCTTCTCTGCCAGTTTCCCTGCCAGTCAACGGGGCAGGAAAGATTGCAAGCTGCTGTTGCCTGCTGAGAGACCATCGTCTCACCTCTTGGAATTGGCTGAGGGAGCTGCTCTCCAAGAGGAGCTGAACACATTGGTGGAATGCAGAAATGGAGCTCAAATCCTGAACTTCCTGCAGCCTGCTAGAATTTCCCTTCCACACATGAAGCAACTGAACTCCTTCAGCAGGCAGCTCTTTCAGTCAGCCCCTAGAGATGGGAGGGAGCCGAAATTCAAGCAGAAAGGGCAGAGGCCGTGCTAAGAAGCACGGGGATGCCTAGTGCAGACTGCATGTAAGTCTCTCTTTGCTTAGAGGCTGAAAATCCTCTCTGGATTTCAGCGGAGAAGGTTTTCAACTCTTGGACACAGAAAAAGCACAGTAAAGAAAAGAGCACGGGGTGCCTCAGGGGATGTGGAAGGTTCTGGGAAGACCCAGTACAGCCTGTGTGCAAGTGTATTTGAGGCTCGGAGTTGAAAATCCTGCTTGGATTTCAGCAGGGAGGCTTTTCAGCTGTTGAGTGGAGACCCACAGGGTCTTCCCCACCTCTTCTGAGGCACCCCAGAATCCTTAACACTGAACGACCTGAAAGATCACTAATGAGTGCAGTTGGGAGTGCTGGGATTGTGTTTGTTGAGTCATGTAATGTAATCACTTAACAACTGCTTTGCTTAATTCCTGTCCTAATTGTGGTCATAAGTTGAGGACAGTCCATAATTTTTTTTATAATGGACAGATCCTCAAAATAGCAGCAGGCCACAACATTTTTGAGTTACTACAATGTGTGTTTGGGAAACCTAAAACAATACTTACTCGTGTGCTGGATCCAGGTTCTCCTACATCTCCCTGTAAATAACAAATAAAAACTGAAAATTTCACATTATTACTTGTGTTTGAGAGAAAACTTGAGTTTCGAATGTTTCAATTTCTATAGAAGATAATGGAGGTAAATCACATAGCATAACATTATAAATTCTGTGCTAAACTTTAGAAATAATATTGTTCATAGGATATCATAGGTATGTATGCTTTGTTCCCAAAGATAGGTTCCTCCAAACAAAAATACAGAACTATTCTATGTTCAAAATATTAAACCTATATGCAGCAACTAAATATTATCAACCACGTGGCATGAATTTACTTACTTACTTACTTACTTACATACATACATACATACATACATACATACATATATATATATATATATATATATAGTTTTAGCTGATATACCAAGAGAAGAACAAAATTTTCTTACAGAAATGTACTCACAGGAAAGAAGAGCTGATGTTCTGCCAAAAAGGAGGACAGAAGACAGAGATCGAAGAAAGAAGTAATGGATAGTGACTAGTGACCCAAAATGGATTCTAAGCAGCTCTGGCTGCTAAAGATTTGGTTCCAGAGTTGGTCAGGACAAAGATCCTGGAGCAGAGTTGAGGGGTATAAGGAGATTACCAAAAAGAGAAAATGGGCAGTGATGGATATGTCTTCCTCAGACAGATGGTCTTCAGGTGTTATGGACTTCTCTGATTCTGAGGCTGAAAAAGGAGACTTTAGCCTGTACCTGGAGAGTCAACAGGTTGTTAGCCACCTGAGAATAATGACTCACACTCTAACTCTAAAAAACACAGTTAGGTAAGGAGACAATGGAGATCTGTATATCTCCTGAAAGGTAAAGCCATTAACTCCTCTAATTAGACAAAGCCTCACATTCTTGCTCAATTCAGTTTGGATTGGCTATTATGGAATTCTCTAGCACCTTATCTATAAAATGTATTGGACTTCCTCTAGAATTCCACCTTCCAAACATTTCAAGCTAGTTGCTTGCAGCATTGGGATAATTTACAAGGTAAACAACCTCTCTTTAAACTCTTCAAATTTTCGCTATTTTCTCCTGATCTTTGTCTTTAGCTTGGGTATTGGTAGAAGATTTTTTAACATACAAATAAAACTCCCAATCTACTAATTGACTTGCTTTCTGCTTCTATCAGTTCAAGGCTTGCATAGGACACTAGGAGAGAATAAAGATAGGAAACTACATTTGCCAGCCTGGGATTCTAAGTGGGGAATCTTGTACCAATTGACACACACATAACAGGGTAAACTTTATAAGAAACAGGAAGCTTCACTTTATCACTAGAAAAACAACTTGATTATTACTGAACAGTCCAATGTAAATCAAACCTCACTTTACTGTTTTATTGCCACTTCTCAGAAAGGTTATAGGAAAGGGGTGGTTGTATAAATACTGTTATAAATGTCTTAGGTACATCTTGTTTGGCTTGAAATAGCAAATAGTTTAGCTATTATTACAAGGCAATTAGTTAACAGACTAGAGAGGCATTCTGACTTTTCAATGCTACTATTTTGAAGGAAGATTCCATAAGCTTTAGAACAAGGGTGTCCAATGTTGGCAACTTTAAGACTTGTGGACTTCAACTTCCAGAATTCCCTATCCAGCAATCAAATCAGGTCACATACCTTTATTCCAGGTAAGCCTTGAGTGCCAGGTGGGCCAATAGGACCCTGAAGGAAAACCAAAGACAATTATTTCCAGCAGTCAAAGCATAAGTATGATTGAGTTAATTCAAATAATGTATACAGCGTGCTAACTTGTCTTTACTGTGTTGCTGGCATTTTCTGAAAAGATAAGGTTGCTTTTAGGGTGATGGAACAAAAAAAAATGTCCCACCACCCTAAGACATGTACATTTCTATATAAATGAACTTCAATCAAAACTGTCTATTTACTGACCTGAACAAAACTTCAAAACCTCAGTTACTAAAGAACCTTAAACAAACCAACATTTTACTGCTTTAACAATCTATAATTCAGTGAACCTTTAGTGATAAGAAGACAAGCTTTATCCATTGTTTCTGCATTGATAAATTAGCCCAACAATTCTGAGACAATGGCAAGACTGGCGAAGAATTGCAGAGACAACTTATTAGAAATCATCCATTAAATGCATGCCATTCTGTCCTTGACCAAATGGGCCTGCTATCTGCTATTAAGAGCCTATTCCAACATCTTATAAGATTATCCAATACACTGGGAGACCCAAATTTTTCTATAAACTTTCTTATATCTATTCAACTAGGTGGACACTGCATTTCCTGCATCAGATGAGGAGAGCACATCTTTCTCCTCTCCTGGCCATTTTTTACAGAGGCACGACTGAGAGCATTTTAACAAACTGCATCACTGTTTGGTTTGGTGGCAGCAGTGCCTCAGATAGAAAGTCTGTACAGAGAGTGGTAAGGACAGCCGAGAAGATTATAGGAAGCTCGCTTCCAATTGTTGTGGCCCGCTGGCAACTGATAGAGCTGGCAGCAGAGTCGGACAGTAGTGAGGAGGTTGGGGAGGAACCTGGGCTGGGCCTGGAGGCTGAGGAAGATCTGGAGGAAGGCGCTGCATCAGAGGCAGAGATGGGGCCAGGGCATGCTGGCAGTCAGCAGCTGCCTTCAGACTCAGACAGCAGTGAGGTGGGGGAGCTTATGGAACTGGTTCCCAGCCTGCCCATGTGCAGAGCTAGCAGAAGACAAGAACAATTGAGAAAGCAGGGTCGACTCAGGAGTAAGGCCACACCTCGGAGATGATTGGCTTCTCCCGTAGGACATAAAAGAGGAGTGAAAGGGACGTGAACTTTTGCAGGAAGCAATTAGTTTGTTTGCTCAGAACACAAGCTTTGAAAAATCCTGTTTGACTCTGTGTCAAGTTTGGCTTTGCCCTGCATCTGGCAATTAGTTCTCTGGCCACATTCCAAGTGTGATAAGGTGGGTATTTATCAACATTCCCCTGAAAAGACTGTATGTGAAGCCTTGTGAATGAACGTAATTCACAACTGTGGAAATAAAAAAGGTTTTACCAGGATTAAGATTGTGTTCTATACTTTCTAAGGAAGCCTAAGTCAGAACACCCGTTATTCAGGATAATGCTTATAAGCGCCACGTGCTTAGAGCTCAAGCATTATTAGAGACCCCATATACCCACTTTACGGTCTATTTCTGTTGCTCCCCTCTGGGAGGAGGCTTCAAAGTATTTCTAGCAGGACTACAAGATTCTATAACAGCTTTGTTCCCTATGTCATCCATCTGGTAAATATGCAAGATTTGTTTCTCTCTCCACGTACATGTATACATCTGATCTAGATTGTGTTGTTTCTCCACGTCATATAATATATGTGGGTATATGCATAATTTTGTATTTATTTATTTTGTTATGTTTATGTAGTGTATATTGGAGGTGGAGACCCTTTGAGAGCTGTAGGCAATGAGATTTCATTTTAATGTATGCCAATTAGTGTACATTCAAAGTGACAATAAAGTTATTCTAAGTACTGTAGCGTAATACTTTTAAAAGAAAAGAACCAGGTTTACTTACAGGAGGGCCTTGTGGTCCAGGATCCCCTTGATTTCCCTGTTGAAATGAAAAGACATTATCAGTGGTAGATGTGGTACTGATACACATCTGAGTTAGCTTTCTTTTTTTTTTAGAACTGAAGGTCCATAAAACATACTTGACTTCAAATGAGATCCTTACCCATTCCATACAATCCAGATCACTGAAAAACCAAATGTTGATTATTCTAGAAATTCAAATAGTATTTACTATTAAAATCTAATTGTTACAATGTCAGCTTTTAATAATATCAGCTGATAACAGGTTTGGAATAATTATTTGAGCCTCCTTACGTCTTGTTCTGGTGAACTCATTAAGAGCAAGTTCAGAATCATTTTTATCAACTCATTTTTGCTGTGACATCTATCTTTATATAGAGAGAACATACTGTAGGAAATTATGGTACATTCATTTATGTCACAATGATTTGTATACATGACAGCAATACTTTTGCAAGATTTACTGTCCAAATGTCAGTTTTCTGGGTGAAATAGGAGGATGGAGATAGCTAGTTGAATCATTGAGTGAATATGTGACTGCCATTTCCTGGTTGCTCTATAATCCTTCAGTTTTAAATTCTAAAATAATATATCAATATTAAAATATTATGAAATAAATGTACACACACATATATTATGCTGCATTATTGCTATTATTAAACACTGGTGTGTAATTCATAATATTTTATTACTACTGGTATTATACATTCATTCCTTTCACAAAGTGATTTAAAAATATTACAAGAGCTTCATTATTGCATCTTGCCATTTGACAAACGAAAAAAGAACTTAAGTGGTTTGCTTTGGGTCCCTCTGTTGAACCCAGGTTTGGTCACCATGCCAGGGTCTCTCTCTTCCTTTAGCAAAGCTGACCATGCTAATTAGCCCTGCAATGCAACCTCGTCCTCCTAACCCCACGATTAGTAAGAAGACGCATTGTGCTAACATGCAAGGTGGGATGTGGGTGAGATACAGGAGAGGGAAAGGGGAGAGGAGCACCTACCGGTCTGCCCAGAACTCCAGGGAAACCTGGCAAGCCCTGCAAAGATCCAAGGCAAAGACCCAAAGAGTTAGTGAGACCCAGAGCAACCTCTGAAGCAAGCTTTGGACGGCCTCACAAAACGGCAAGGAGAGCAGTTCATTTCGCGCTAAAAAGAAAGCGAGTGGGCAGAGAAAGCCAACCACAGTCAAGGACTCAGGGGCTGCAGCAGCTTAGGTATAAAAGTTACTTACAGCTGGGCCAGGGGGCCCTCTAATTCCCTGTAAACCCTAGATGGAGGCAAGAACATATACAGACACATGAACCAGCTATGTAAAATACAACCACAAGGAAGCAGGATAGACTGTTGTCATCTGAAAGAACTTTCTTCGGGAGCGTCTTCTCATTGCCGTGTCCACAGCATCTCCTGGAGGAAGCTGTGCAAGCTAGCAATGGGATCCCAGAAAAATGCATGTTTAGGGTGAGGAGGTACCAACAACAGTACAACAAGGTGCTTCAGAGCAGCATGCACACAAGTTCTGCAGAATTTTCTGATTTTTATTTGTTTAATAACTGCCATTCATTATACTACACCCAACTGACTCTTTCTGAAATGATGGAAACTCAGGGTAACCAAAAGTGGTTCTTGAATGGAAGGATTTAAAGATGATTCATGAACTCTTAATTCCAATGTTATGATAGTAAGCCTAACATTTTCATTCTATAATTTATTCTATCTATCTATCTATCTATCTATCTATCTATCTATCTATCTATCTATCTATCTATCTATCTATCTATTCATCCATCCATCCATCCACCCATCTGCCTACCTACATACCTACCTACTGTATCTATCTCATGCCTTTATTATTTTTACAAATAACTCAAAGTGGCGAACATATCCAACGCAAATTCCTCCTATTGTTTTTTTTTTCTCCACCACAACCCTCTCGTGACATGGGTTGGGCTGAGAGAATGACTGGCCCAAAGTCACCAAGCCTGAACACCAGCTAAGGTGGGACTTGAGTTCCTGCTTTTTGGCCTCCTGCTTTTTATTTTTTATTTTTACCTTAACCACTACTAAACCAAACTGGCTAAAAAACAAACAGTCATACAAAAGGAAAAAAATGTCATCACAGAATAGCTGATTGATTCCAACATATTCATTTCTCTTGTTCAGATGCTTGAATATTTCTGTATATTTTGAACAATGACTCACATGTCTGTTTATAGGTGTTCTGGACATATGTAAGAAACAAGCATAATTGTAAGTGATGAGGAGTAAGCAAAACCCTTCTGCTGAGGCCTCCCTAAGCTGAATATGGTCTACCAAGGCACTGGAAAGCAAACAATACATCAGATCCAATTATGCAAGAGTTTAGTAAGAAGAGATCTAGAAATGATTTGAAAAGTCAACCCAATTTACACTTAAAACTAATTATTATTAAGAAACTTGGGAAAACTAGTTTCAAACGTGGTTCATAAATAAAATGTATCCTGGTTTCTCAGTGCTACGGAGACACTGCAGTTCCAATAAACAGAACATTCTTCATGGAGAGGCAACTTGTCTCCAGTTGTTTCTGCCCACCCAGGACCTTTCAGCAGAGTTGGTGTGCTTCAGGTCCCCTCCATTAAATACTGTTGTCTTATGGGATATAGGGAGCGTACGTTTTCTTTGGGACTTGTGGGCTGCACCTTCCTGTCACATTCTCTCATTTAGAATTCCAACAATACTCCTTTTCTTTTGCTGTCTTATCCTGAGTTTCTTTTCCCATGTACCATAAGGTTTTCTATGCCAAGGCTGAACTTTTTATACTTACCGCTTTTCCTTCTGATCCAGGAAGGCCCCTCTCTCCTGGAAGTCCCTGCAGAAAATGGAGAATAAGTAGCAGCCAACAAAGCCACAATGGTGCAATGCAATAATAACTATACACGGTAATAGAACAGGCCCATTCTGAAAGTAAGACATTCACTGTTAAAAAGCAGGATAAATTCGGATGTCAGAGTTGCTTTGTTGCAGTAGCTGTCATCATTTTGACAACGATACATCATTAATACTCACTGGAGTGCCATCCCTGCCCTTTTCACCAGCTTGACCTCTGTCCCCTTTTTGACCATCTTCACCCTGCAACCCAAGATGGCATGACATTACAAAAGGGAAATTGGCAGCTCTATGGTGTCAACTCCCCATACCACACAAGCCAGAATCATTGATTGCATTACAATGGCCAGTTTAATTTCTGCTGGTTAGTTCAGATCAACCAAAAGTAGAAAGGCTGCCAAGACCAGGAGAGCTCTGACTTTCTCCTTTGCCTTCTACAAAGGTCACTGAAAGACTGAGATCTCCTATATACTCCTTGGAAGCAAGCCTGAAAAATATAAGTGTCCTAGATTTTACTGAAAGCAATGGATTTGATGCCTTTTAACTACATATTTAGGTCCAAGGGATTTCTATTAGTATATTATCCTTTACTATAATTTCTTTCTTAGTGTTTCTTAAATGCAAAATAGCACAAAGAATAAAATAAAAACCCAGTATAATTTAAAAAATAAAACAAAAGGAGGCTATTTCCATGATGTGATTGTTTATTTATGGAATGTTTATGGTTGCCCAACTTAAGCAATTGTGAATCTGGAAGACATACAAGCAACAGGTAAACAATACTATTAACAACCATAAAATGTAATAAGTGATTGCGAATAATGTCATTATCCCTCTTCCTGTGAGTTTTGCCACAAAAACCCAACTCTTCCTTGGCTCCTTCATCAATATCTTGACATAACCATTTCATAGCATTTTAAATGTTTCAGACAGAAATGAAGCCAATACATAGTTTCTAGTCTGATTAGAGAAAATTGGTCTGTAATTATAAATAAACAGACAAAACCTCCCACAAAATTTTCAGTCTCAGCTCCAAAAGAAATGTAGTATAATGCAAACCAATAGCAAAAGATTCTTGCAGAAAATTCATGGTCACTAATAGAAATGGTAATACAATCAAGGGAGATCAGTAATCTTAGTGGACAAAGCTATCTCATTCTTACTGCACCATTGCTCTGATGGTGAAAAATGAGAGCTCTGCAAATCATTGAATGAGATAGTGTGGAGGTTAGGCAGGTTAGTCAGATATAGCACAGTTAATTCAAGGACAATAGTTAATACATAGCAATTGTTAACTGGGAACAAGGAAAGCAAAGCACTGGGAAGATTGGTAGGTGGCTTAGTGAACAGGCCATGCGAAGAAGAAAGAGAAAAAAGGACAAGTTGCACCAGCCTTGCCATAACACCCTGGCTGAAACCTGGTGGAAGCCAGCTATTTGGGTTTCAAATAGGCTGAACTTCTGAGCCACAGCATGTGTGTTTTTATTCACCTTTGGGAATAAAAGACCCCTTGAGGCTGCTGAATTATTCGTTAAGACAATGAAAGAGACAGAGATAAAATAATATTAAAGCACATCAAACACTTGCAGGAAAGAAGAATTCCCTCTCACAAGTGGAGGCACAGAACAGACACAAGGACAGCTGGAGAAGAGCAGAGAGGAGAAACTTACTACATTCAGACCTTATCGCCTCTGGAGCCCTTTGCACCATCTTCTCCTGGGTCTCCCTGTGCAAGAATAAAAAAGGGAATGATTACCTCCAAGCCTTAAAGTACAAAGGCTTTACTAAAACAAAAACAAAAAAACAGGGAAAATGTCCTGCTATCAAAACAATCATCAACAGACTCGCAGTAGGTGGGACACCATATTAATAAACCATTTACATTTTCTGACTTGTGGTGCTCACTTCAGGATTGAAATAATTTTTGCTCACAGAAGAGACCCAAATATCTCTTGTTAAAAATACAACTTTTTAAAACAAAATTTTAAAACAAAACTAGCAAATAGAATAGAATAGAATAGAATAGAATAGAATAGAATAGAATAGAATAGAATAGAATTCTTTATTGGCCAAGTGTGATTGGACACACAAGGAATTTGTCTTGATGCATATACTCTCAGTGTACATAAAAAGAAAAGATACATTCATCAAGACTCATAAGGTACAACACTTAATGATAGTCATAGAGTACAAATAAGTTCTGTTTGTTGTGACTGATCGTGATCAGAAGACCTGCAATAAATCTTAACTTCACACATCTTTATTTGTGAGTAACGTGGTTTGTTGTAAAAAGTATCCAGTACCCAACGGAAGCTGACACAATCAAATCATACTAGGAAACAATCAGTATAAAGAAGGTGGTATACAACTGCAAGATCACATAAATGTTGAATCCTTCCATTGCAATCCTATAGATTAAACAAATGATGCTCCCCAATCAAAATGCACACCACATAGGAAGATAATTCGATTGAAAAAAATAACAGGGGTGGGGAGATTCACTAACCTTGCTTCCCTTGGGTCCTGGAGGTCCACGTTCCCCAAGAATTCCAGAGAGGCTCCCTTCTACTGTTAAATCTACCTGAAAGCACATAAATATGTCAGTCTTGTCATCAGTTTGACAGCCTCTGCCTCTCTCTCATACAAACTTCTATAGATTCCTGTTCGTGACCACAATATTATCAACAAAAGTCACATTCTCAACACAACTACAAGAACCTCTCAGATTTAATGACATTTCAACTCTCCCACAGAAAGCGCATGCTTATCATAAACCAAGGGCTTCACATACGTATACAGTAACTAAAAACTTTAAAGTGTTTTTTAAAAACTTCCAGTGTTGGAGCATTCGCAAATTCTGTTGTTCCACTGATGTTTTGTTCTAATTGCCAGGAATTTTTTCTCTTAGTTCTAAGTTGCTTCTCTCCTTGATTAGTTTCCACCCATCGCTTCTTGTCCTGCCCTCGGGTGCTTTGGGAAATAGCTTCACTCCCTCTTCTTTATGGCAGCCCCTGAGATATCAGAACACTGCTATCATGTCTTATATTACAAAATATAAGGACTGGAAAATATAGTAGGTCATGTAGTCTTATTCTTAAAGGTCAAAAAATTAACTTCTTAATCTTTTGTCATTTGGTAGCCAACTTATTTTAAATCCAACAGACCTTGGGTCCCGGTGGGCCTGGAGGACCTGGTGGGCCATCTCTACCCTGTGGACAAGAAATACCAGATAAAAAAACAACAAAATGCACCATTGCTAGAGGTCTCTTCTCTTTTGCCTCTCCATAGGTTGCAGCTACAAACTTTCTGTGTTGTTTTTAAAGAGAAAAGATCAGAGATCATGAGTTCTTTTTCAAACTAACTACTTACAAAAAACTGTAACAGAATCTAGGCACCTTAAAAAAAACAACAGAAAAGATGCAAGGCAAGTGGTTGCTATATCGATGGATTTTAGATTAGAAAAGCAATGGTAGGAGGATCTTCACAGCTTCCAATTTCCTCAAAGAAACAGTGCTTTGAGCAGGGCTCTAAATGTCAATTTATATGTATATGTCAATTTGGACATATACACACATGTGTGGGAAGACATATGTAGGGGACTGTGATTACTTGAAATTTAACTATAAACACCTGTGTGGGAATCTCTGTGAAAACTAAATGGGGAGTAATGCAGAGCAGACACATAGCAGACCTACAAACATATATGCAATTCCTTTTCCCACTGATTGCTCACTCAAATTTTTAAAAAACTTGTTGGTATCACATGAACTTTTAAATGAAGTATCTCTGCCTAGAACATGATGTCTGGAACACTGGGAGCAACATGATCTAAAGCAGGAATAGAATGTTCCAAAGTTCTCTACACTGTTCCATTTCAAGAAAGTTTAAGTTTGCATATCTAAAGAGATCACTAGAAAACACAATTTCATGGTTTAGCTGCAGGTAACATGGTGGATGCAACACCCATTAATCAAGGTTCAAGAGTGAGTGAATGAAGATATGCACCAAGTTGCCAGCACAAAGAGCCAGGCAAACATCATGCATGCATTTGCATGTGGAGTTGCCAGCATTGATAGCAACAGACAGGAGATCACTGTGTGTGTATATTTATTCATAAAGTTCTTCTGAAGATGAAAGGGAAGACATGAAGAATGACTCAGGTCAATGAAACACAGAAAATAATATTCTATATAATTAACCCTGAGCTGCAGCTGGTCAGTCTAGTCAAGAGCACAGGGTGGAAGTAAAATGCAAAATTGCTTCCAGGGGAACTTTGGTGGGGGTTGATATAAGTACTCTCTTGGCCATGTGTATGTACTTGTAGAGCTTTAATTCCAGCTGCTGGAATTAGCTATAAGGCTGGTAACCGTGACAGATCCTAGAAGGACTTACTCTCAAACCACCATTTCTGCATAGGCTTTCTGTTGAGCCAGGGGGACCTGCTATGCAGCCTGGCATTCATATCTTTGGGTGGGATTGATAGATTTCCCATAAAAGCAGAACATGGCCCTGTCTGTGCAATCCCAGGACTTAACAAAGTACAAAGCACGCAAACATCCCTGGCATCTTACTTTGCTTGAACCTCTTACTATGCATTAGATAGGAGAATCTAAAAATATCATAGGAGAAGACAATAGCAAACCAATTTTATACAGTTGCCAAAACAATTACTTGGGCCTATAAAGTCACATGGAGCTGAGCTTTATCCCTACTCCAAAAGGACTTTTTACTCCTACTCACGAGTTCTCCTTTTGCACCTTGATCACCTCTGTCGCCCTGAAATATGAAAATAACATTTTAAAGAGAGATAATCAATATAGTCGCATGACTTCTAACATCCTCTAATCTCAGCTTAAGTTTAGAAATGTAAAATGAATTCTTTTTTGTGGGGGGGAAAGAAACCATGAGGTTATTGTATGATTTTGTTTCTCCACTGTAGTGGGGAACTATTAGAGCAGAGATCTCCAAACTTGGCAACTTTAAGACGTGTGGACTTCAACTCCCAGAATTCTCCAGCCAGCTATGTATTAGAGGCACTTTAAATGGTTTTACTGTTATTATGTATACTGTTTTGTTTTTGTCAGTTGCAGAACTTTATAGTGACATAAATAAATACATGCAGGTTCTGCAATGAATAAATAAATATTCAGACATGTTTTATAATAAACAATCCCATTTAAGAGGTTCCCTCTAAAGCAGGGGTTCTCAAACGTGGCAACTTTAAGACTTGTGGACTTCAATTCCCAGAATTCTCCAGCCAGCTATGCTGGGAATTGAAGTCCACAAGCCTTAAAGCTGCCACATGTGGGAATCCCTGCTCTAAAGCCAAGCTTGTCAAAATGTATAAAATAAAGAAGCATACATTCACACAAAGAATAAGTCAAGACTATTTCACTGCTCCTGTTGAATTTTTTTTTAGCTTTTCAGTCGGGGCTCATACTTCTGCTTACTTTCTCTCCAGGCCTCCCTGCTTCTCCAAGTTCTCCTGCCCGGCCTGGCAGCCCTGGAATTCCAGGTTTCCCAGGTTCCCCTGGTTGGCCAGGGGTTCCTCTTGGCCCGGGCTCTCCAATGGCATGTCCTGGTGGTCCTTGTGGTCCTTCATTCCCTTTATCTCCTTTTGCTCCTCTTTCCCCAGGAAAGCCCATGAGACCCTACAAGGAATAGTCAGGCTTTTACTTAGGCAGATTCTGGAATAGAAAGCTTGGTAGGCAGAAATTCAAGGACATCGCTTTTTTTTTAAAAAAAGACTGCTTTATTGCAGATACTGGAAACTTGTCTACAAAATCAGCAGTTGGTAATTGAAGGCTCAAACTATATGTATTAAAATCTTCAAATCATTCTTGACCTATGAGTGAGAAGCAGCTGAAGGCCATTCATTTTGAAAATTGAAAGCACTATGAATTATTTCCTTACCAGGTAAATGTTGGCTGTATTTCCTGTTTACCAAAGGGTGATTAACAAGAAATTGCAAAAAAAAAATCTTACTCAGAGATAAAAGGGAAAGTATTTAGTTATTATGTAGAGCAACATTTACATCCCCCCCCCTGCAATAAAAAGGGTTAAGCAGCATCTATGGGAAACTAGTTGCTGGGATGCAACAAATACTAAAAGTTTGCTTTTCCTATTTCTTAACACTTACCCAAATCATGGAAACTTTCAGGCACACCCATCTTCATGAAAAAACTTTGCTGCCTTCCACAGAAGCTGAGTTACAACTTCACAGAAGTCACCCAGGTCTGCTGTACTGCAACTTACTATTTTATATTTTATTATTCAAACATTGCAATTCATATCTGAGAGCCTCAACTGAAAACTGGCCTTTTATCACAGAATTTAGACATTTAGGAAAGTAGTGGATTGGTTGCCTGGGGTCTCTGCCCCACTTTTAATGAACTTTTTCTAAATAATTCTATAGGAATACTAATATATAAGCATTAATCAATGTTGAATCCATTCGTCTACATCATCACTATGGTATTTGGGTTCAGGACACAGTATTCAAGAAAATATCATGTATAGAGTTTAGAGTTTTGTTTATATATGTGTGAAGAACTTTTCCAAACTAGACTAAAAAGAACTACAAAGTATACACTTAATACTTATGTATTAAAAACTCAACCTTACCTCCTTCCCTGGTGGCCCTCTGTCTCCTGGCTCTCCTTTCTCACCCTTCAGTCCTCTCCGGCGGTCAGGGACAGGTAGTAGCTGATCTGAGCTGCCGTCATAAGCACCAGTGATCTCTCGAAGTAGGGAAATCTATGAGGAAGTAAAGAAGAATCACTGAACACAATCTAAAATGCAAACATTTATAAACTAACGTTCCTTGAACTTATTTAAAAATGAGAGAGAATGATGGCTCCAACTCAATTCAATGTCATTATGGCACTGAGGGAATTTAGCTCAGACATAAAGATTCTCATACTTTACTTTAAACTCTATATATGTTATGTTACTTTGGCTATCAGAATTCCAAAACAACTTGTTCAAGTGGTCATTTATACATATATACAGGCTGGAAGCAAATCTCTTTCTAGATGTTCACTTACAGAGCCAGCTGGGGGTTCTGAGGGAGGGACAGTGATATGTACAGAACAGAAATAAGATGGAGGATGTAAACCGAATTCCTACCTTAATACCATGTGCTTCTAGGGCACGTTCAACATTCTAGACAAACAGAAATGGGGATCCATGAGCAAAAAATAAAATAAAATTAAAATAGACCATCGGAAATAAACATCAAACATAATGGAATCAGATGACAATTGCCTTATGTAGGCTAGGATCTTTCCTTGTACTCAGTCCAAATTTAAGAGATCATTTTAATGTCATGCCCATGTTCTTGAGAAATAACACTCCTGATTAGCAAACTCTGATAGCTCTGTTACTCCAACAACTTTTTATTCAATAATTTACCTGTCTTATAAATCCCTTAAATATTTTATAAATATTTTAATAAAATCCTGACCAAACATTCAGTAGTAGGAATATTTTTTATCCATGATCCAAGCCATGTTCCCAGGATAAAATTATTCATTCTTCTCAGTTTAAATTTTCACAGGGAAAGCTGGTCTATGACTGTAATAAAATTGATTGATTAATAAACTTTTGCAGGAGTAAATTTTCCTTCCTAGGCTTTCAAGATGAAAAATTGAAATAATACTTTTGCTCACTCACTGATGCTGTCCCAGGTTCACCACGTGGCCCAGGTTCACCATTTCTCCCCTGAAGGAAAGTTAAAATAAAAAATTAGAATGAAAATAGTCCAAATGACAGGGTGTACATCTGGATTTTGCCATAGACTATACACTTCTGAAGCAGAACCTTGGCAATCAGAGTTAAAGGACAGTAGAAAGGCAGATGTTTTCTCAGATTAGAAACAGAGATCAGAGATCCAAGAGGCAAGGACACCATCCACAGTGTTTTAGAAAATCTTCTACAGTATCTTGTCAGTCCTTTTTATTGATGGCAGGGATGAAGTAAATCATTTGACTAATTTCTTATGGAAAGTTTCAGTATGCTATTACTGTTACAGCAATTTCCAAATTAATCACTGGGTTACACTCCAGAATCGTTGTCTTCCAAGGTCTTTTTCATCATAGTGATAAAACAGATCAGAAACCAACCACTGGAATGCACAAATGCAGAGATCTCTGGCATACTGTATGAATTACTAATATATTAGGATTGCTATGTTAGATGATAACTCGGGGAGCTTTCCAAATGCAGGGTACACCTGGCATAAGCAATGGACGATTCCTATCAGTGGCCATTGATCTGCTAATAATTGTGCCACACAATATTACCTGATCCTACTGTGCTTTAGGTTCTATCAAACCTCACTGAAGATCTCATTATTAAATAACTAAAAGAAAGGAGAGATGGGCTCAGTGAAAGTCATATTCATAGTTAATAAAATGAGATTCCTATTAGACCAAATTTTGTGTCATGAAATCCTCCATAATGAGTTTCAAAGCTCTAGAAATAATTGATTTTGAATGGTTAAATTCCTGGGGAGAAATGCCTACCTGCTCTCCTTTGAATCCAGGTTCTCCTCTGTCTCCCTGAAACAGAATAGGATGAGGAGTCACTGAGCTGACAATTACAAAGAAATTCAGTTCTGCTCTTGAAGATATTAAAGATTGAGGAAGACCTCCCAAGATGTGAAAGGTATAGATCAATATATCTGCTTAATGTGGATGCTAAAATATTCAAGTTTTTCAGGAATTCACAAAAACTACCATATACTGAACATTCTTTAATGAGTCCATCCAAGCATAAGCCAACCCTCAAATTTTTAACCAAAATTCCATGGAAAAATGTCCCACCCATGGATAAATCAACCCTCAAGGTTTTTTTGTCAATATATTCTGAAAAAAAATCATTTATTTTAATATTTCGCATCAATAAATAATCTTTTCAAGAACAGATTTCATTTAAAATTTTCACAATTGGCTTACTCACAGTAGCATGTTTTTCATGATATTTTCTTTTGGCTTATCCATGAGTATATACAGGTGCTTTTAAAAAGTATTCCTTTTTGTATATCATTATGAATAAGCGGAACCTAAAATTCTCAGTTTATCTGCAAGTATGGTAATACCATCTATAATTCAATCTAGATTTATAAAAAATAGATACGTATTGGGGTTGGAAATGTGGTCCAATCTGCAAGATGCTTGCATTGATACTTCTATATATTTTGATCTGGTTACTAATTTGCATTTATGGTGATATTATTGTTTTATGTTTTTATCTGTTATTTGCTGAGATAAAGATGAACAGTCTTATGAATTGAAATAAATAATAAGCAACTGTCAATATTTATTTTGTAATTTCTATTGTAGGTATTGCCACAAAAAAATGAAGTAAATTGTTTTAATTTTGTTGAATGTTAAACAGATTTTGGCATAGTCCAGACTGAATTTATGAGGTGCACTTTGGTTTTGTTTTTGTTTTTTTACAATTCTACTGATGTGATACAATGTGTAGTAGATTTTTGCTTACCTTGGGGCCTGATATTCCAGGGAGGCCGGGCAAGCTCTGAAAATAGCAAAATGTATTATTAGAGAACTAGAAAGAGATACTTATCCTATTGAGACCAACCAACATGTTTGCTAAATAGCCACTAAGCAAGGATAGAAAACTCAAGATAACAACAAACCACATGAGCAATACCAGGAACACTTTAAATAAACATTCTGTATGACCATTTCAAAGGAATCCTTTGGCAAAACCAAAACAAAATTCACCAAGAATTGTTTCAAACTGATTTCTGGAAATCTAAATTCTTCCTGTTTAATGCAATGCATATTTATTTACTATTAATTCTCACAAAAATTATTTCATTAATTACAAATGGTTCTCTTGAAAAGATAATGAGATTTTGATTGATTCCCATGAGATCTAATGATGATTTGGGGGGGGGGGCATATAATTATTTTCATACCAAGTCCACAGGACAGTTCCTGTGAAGAAAAGGGATGGGGTTACAATCTATTTAAACTGCATCATAGTAACTACAAATTTGATAAATTATATTGCTGTAAAATGTATTTGTATTCATTATCATTTTCATTGGCAATGCCCAATTAATTTGAAAACTTTTGAAAATATTGGGGAGAACTTTGATAAAAGATCTAACTATTTTTGATTCCAAAGCCGGCTTGTTGGCTTATTGCCACTTTTTCCTAATAAATAAATATTGATACAATATAAGCATTCATCCATTTCCTGTTCTTGTGTGATAAGCTTGCTGTTGCAGAACACTTCAAAGGTAACTTCTTCTAGAGGATTAGTGATATTAACAATGTAGAAAATTGCTGTGCTTAAAAAAACCTAATTCAGCAATAAAAAGGTTTGAAAAGCTCTAAATGAAAAAATAGGTTTATTCAATATACTAATTACTGATTATATGAGCAATATTTTAATACGTTGTCCTTCATTATATAAATACGATTCTAAACATAAATGTTAAAATGCATACTTAAAAGGTTTACGTTTTTCTTTGCTTATATATGTATGCATGTAGATGCAAATTATTCTGCTCCAAAGCCTTTTTTTTACTTTGTGTTGTTTCAACTTCTCTCACTGGCTTTTCAATTTCAGTTCTGTGTTTTTCTTTCCTTTTTGCATATTCATGCACACACTCCCCATAATGAATTTCAGCCTTTATCCATCTTCAAGCTAGTTTTTGCTGAGGCTTAATGTTCATAATCTATTGCAATTTATCTTTTCCTATTGTAGATTCTGCAGGAGGAAGAAATTACCTGGCCTGGTGGACCAACTTGTCCAGGCATGCCGGGAACACCTGATGGTCCTGGAGGCCCTGGAGGTCCACTTGCTCCTCTCTCTCCTTTAACACCCTCGGGACCCTGTCAAAAAAAGAGAGACAAACATAGTTAGATATCGTGTGTAGGGAGCTTTCTTGTGGCCTTTTCAAAACTGGCAACAGCTTTGTAGAATCTGAGCCAAGGATCTTATCCAACCTTGTTTTCTCCTTTTAACAGGAGACATCAAGGACTTCGTTGTAAATTCTTCTCTGCAGAGAATTTGTGGGCTCTAATAACTTGCTAGAGGTCTCCCCACACCCATGTTTCTGAATATTACCCGTTTTTCTTTTCTTGGTAGCCTATATACTTATGACTTTATAAAGCCCTATACCTTAAATCTAATTCTCCTTTTCTAAAATGCTTGCATGAAAGAACAATTTATAGACTAGGCAAGTTGACTAGAGATTTTTTTTACCCTAAACTTCACCCATGTGTCAATTCTCACAGATTGGGAAGAAGCAAGCTGTGAGAATTGAAGTGGTGAAGATAAATCTCTCCCTACTCACAACTTACAGGAGAATTATATCAGAATCTAGCACGGTTCTCTGCATGCATAGCATTTTCTGTGCGCACAAACCTCCATATGTTTTACTGTGAAACAGTATGTATGTATGTATGTACGTAGGTATGTATGTATATATACATATACATATATATATATATATGTTTTCTTAAGTTTTCGCGGTTATCTATATGTATGGTATTCAGCTTTGCTTGGGTATTCTCCCACGTCATTATAGTTATACTTTTAAACTTGTAGCAATGTTTCGGTAGAATCTCATCTGCCATCATCAGGCTTCTGTATAGTGTTCGTCTGTGAATCAGGCTTTCACAGCCATTTCTGTTTTAAATTTGGTGCTAGCCTACTGCTGTGTTAGAATGGTTTTTTTCTTCATCCTGATTGGTTGGGAGTCTTGGTCTGTGTTTATTGGTCTTGGAGTTTGCTGTGTTCTGCTTGATCGGTGTTTCTAATATCTTCTGTTTGTTTTGTAGCATTTTTTTGTCTTGATTGGCTGGCAACATTGTGTTTCCTGTATTGGAGGCTTTCAGTGCAAGTAAACAGATGGCTATCATTTATTAGGAAGCTAGGTTTCATCTGGGTGCCTGGTTGGGGTGTGTTTGAGCTGGAGATATCAGGGGGATCTGTTTGTGCCCAGGTGTTTGCTTGGCTTGTGGATTTTTTTGTTTGTGAGTGCAGGCTTCCAGATAATTGACAGTCTGGTGGAGTCATTTCTTCTATTCATGCTTTCAGGTCTTTTTTCAATCTCTATGGCTTCTCTGATAATTCTGTAGCTGGGGTTTTCTATAGTGGCTAGGGTTTTGGTGCCATTGAAGTCGATGCTATGACCTGTGGCTTTCATGTGTTGGACAAATGATGAAGTGTGTTCCAGCTTTTTTACTGCATTTTTGTGTTCATCCAGGTGGGTACTTATTCTTCTATTGGTCTGTCTGATGTATGTGGCAGGGCATGATGCGCAGGAGACTTCATATATGCCTTGGTTTTCCAGGTCAATTTTATCTTTGGGGTTTCTTAGGATGGCTGCTATATTTCTGTCTGTTTTGAAGGCAGTCTTTTTTTAAAAAACAAATTTAATTGATTTTCAAAAACAAACACAAACAAACAAAACATAAAACATCTTTTTTGAAAGCAGCTTGGTCCCGGATTACATCTCTTCGTACAGACACAAATTCAAATTCATGCTCATTTTATATACCATTCCATATCTTATTACCATTCTACATTTTATTTTATTCATCTCATCTCAATTCAGATCATTATGCTTATATTCTTTGTCTGTCCTGTTTCCAGCTGCCTATTATCTTTTCTCTTTAAACAAAATTTCTCCTGTAATTACTGATTGGAGTATGACGCCTTTATCTCTTTCCCCTAAATTTATAATACTTAGTATAATACATAACTTCCATTTGGATTCTGCTTAGTACGTTCTAAAGTTACACACTATATTTTAAAAAGAGAAAAAATTATAAATATATAATATAATTAAAACAATCCATACTAATTCAAATCTATCATTAATATTAATATTCATTTAAATCTTAAACATTTTACACATTACTTTTCAAATAAGTATCATACTTCTATGGGAACACTTATAAACATTCCATAATTATTTCCCCCCCACTTCACTTATATTTTAAAACATCGTGTCATTAAAATGTTCCCATTCCTTCCTAATTCAATTCTCTGGTTTATTTCATTTCTTTCCTTTTGTTCACAAAAGTTTCACTGAATTACACTGAGTATTTTATCCCACTTTTTAATCACAGGTTGTTTCCAATTTTCTAACATTATTTCTAATACAAATATAATAATACAATCTTATGTACCTTTGCAGAATCACTTTTTCAGTTAAGTTTTTACCCATTATCTCTAAATAAGTCCTGTTTCTTTACATCTTGCTCCACACCTTTGAAGCTTCTCATCCCTTCCTTCCTCTCTTGCTTCTTCTCTCTGCCCTTTTTACCCCCTTGTCTCTCCACCTCCATTTCCCTCTTCTGTATTCCCCCTTTCTGTTGTTTTCTAACATTATATCCACTTTTCACCTTATTTTTCCCTTTTTTGGTTGTTTTTTTAGATCTTAAAATCTCCATTTTCTTTTCCTCCTTTCCGCTTTCTTTCCTAGAGCCATTAAAGATGGCTTCTTCTTTGTCCCAATCCTCTTGCTGCACAGTCCTTTCTTGTAGTTTCTCATAGGTACAGTCGCCATTTCTAAGAATTGAAAAAGAGAGCCAAGAGAGCCCTTCCCTTCTTGTTCCTCTTCTTTGTATTTTTTAAATTCCATTTTCAGTTCATCCACAAGTGATGCCAGTGTAAAAAAATTTTTTTTCCAAACAACCACCCAAGTGTTTTTAGTCATTCAAATATAATTTCCAAAAGTCTCAAAGTCACCAAACAATCCAAATACACACAAGCTGTTTCTTTTGACACTTTCTTCTTTTTTCACTTTCTCTTTCTGGGGTTACTGTTTAGTTACAAAATTCCAGTTAAAATGTATCTTTTAGAAGTCTTGTTAGTATTTAATCAGATTCTTTTAAGTTCTAGGCAGTCTCCTCCTTCCGAATCATGCTCTTATTCTTTTCCTCTCCCTTCCCACTTACAGCAAGAAAAAAAAGTTGGTTTTTTTTAGTGTTCAGAAATCCTTATTATCCCCTTGACATTTAATTATCCAGTTTAATTACCTATTGATGCCAAAGTGGGTTTTTCCGATTTCTCATTCATTTCTGTTCACTGTCAACATTAGGAAGGAGAGTGAACAAAAAAAACTTTCCCTTTTCACTTTCGTTCGCTGCTTCCGACTCTTCTTTGGGAGCGATGTATCTTTTGCAAAATTTAAATTCCAGAGTACCTTAATTGTTGCTTTTTGTCCCGGTCAGCGAAAAACTTTCACTTCTTAACTTTCTCTTGCACTTTCTTTTCCGGCTGAGTGCTTCTTTGAGGCGGCCATTTCTGACCGCCGCTCTTACCGCCTTCAGAAAAGGGACTTTAGACAGCTGAGGAGGAGAGGTGTGGCTCCCCTTGACCCTGCCAGGTCTCCCCTGTCTTCACCACCTCTACTGGCTCGGGGCACTCCAGCGGTGAGCGCAGGCAGAAACCGCACACGATCGTGGATTCCTGCCTGCCCCGAAGCGCTGCAAACTGGAACTTCCCTTGAAGGAAGTCTTGATATGATGCCTGTGTAGTATCTTACTGATTTTGTCTGTAGTACCTCTTATGTAGGGCAGCTGTATACACACACACACACACACGCACACACACACACACACAGAATAAAGGCAAAAACAAACTTGTGAAGAAAACTCATTATTATGGAAAAGTACTTACTTCTTTGCCAGGTGTTCCAGATTCACCTTTCTCTCCCTAAACACATTTTAAAAAAACCAGAACGGTATTTGTATGCATCCTGGAGTGTTCTTATAGATAAATAGCAAAGTTTTCTTGGATCCTAAAACATTCATCACACTGAATTTTACCACCATTCAAGGATAGTCACCTAACCCTATAGGACATGGGTGTCACACTCACGACATCCAACATTATCATGTGACATAATGTGACTTTTTTCCCCTTTGCTAAACCGGGGGTGGCCAGCACGTGATGCATCCAGCTACGGGCTATGAGTTTGACACCCCTGCTATAGGGGAACTATGGCCTTAAAAGGAATATGAGAGGACTTTTCTGTTACACTCCTCTAATGAGATAGAAATCAATAAAATGGACTACTTTCTGGATACTGCTGTGAGCCAAATGGTTTAACGTAGATGTTGCTGAGTGAATTCCTTAATGTTTCATTGCCTAATAGAACACATTCTAATGACTCTTGTCTTCTAATGACCACTTATGAAGAAATCATCTACAATGATCTGCTATTCAACTTAAGCTATGACAGAAAGCAAAATTAGGTCTCTCTTAGATTTGCTGGTTCTTGGCTGGCAAAAGAATTATTCTCCTATGTCTCTCGACTGGTACCTAAGCTAATTTCTTGGCCTGCTCAACACTTACAAAAATATTTATTTATTTTTAGGAAAGGGCAACAAAGACAGAATATGCCAAGTGTAAAATGTTGGCTCAATGTTGGAAGGAAAATGAAGTGAGACAGGGAACGAAATCGAGACTGGAATTCCTAAAGAATATTCCTATTTTCTTTTTGGGTGCTGGTGGAATTAAGAACAGTTTTCCCAGAGAAAGGCTTATTTGGATTGGTATATTGCTCTTGGAAAAACAAGAAATATAGATGGTGCCTCTGATGGCATTTTCTAAATTTAAACATAGCCCAAATCTATTAGTAAAATAGGGAGGTGATCAGGGACCTTTCTTAAGGAATTTGGTTCTAATCTCTAGTTAAGAGATAGAAGTTTGGCTGAAATGCTGGAAGTATGTAAGAAGAAATACCTTTCTCCCATCTTCTCCCGAGATCCCATCTTCTCCCTGGAAAGTAAACATGTTATTCACATTTGTATTTCAGATTAGTTTAGAAGCATATGCTGTGATACTCCTTACTATTAGAAGAATGAAAGAAAATAGCACATTTTAATAATTCCCTTTATTCCCACCCCAATACAGGCCTTGCCAGTCAGACCTAAAGCCCCACTTCTAGCAGGTCAGAGGGATCAGATCCCAAACTCACATTCCTCCCATTCAGCCCAGGTTTGCCATCTTCACCAGGTTTGCCCTGGAAAAGAAATGGTGGAAATCAGCCAGCTAAGAGAGCTTTTACCAGCTTGACAGCAACAGGCCTGTAGAATTGCACAGGGAGCAAGGAACACACAAGATGGATGAATCCATACAGAATATATGACTTTGTTGCAACCAAGGATTAGTGAAGTAAACTCAAGTGAAGAGAAATTCAGTTAGATTCTTGTTGACAAGTCAGCTTTATCAGGTTCTGTCTTTCTGCAAAACTCTCACCCAGCAGCTGTTCCATGGGACCACAAAACAGAAAACTGGTTGACAGTGCAGCCATTTTGGACTTTCCTTTCTCTACGACTTTGTTGAATTCTAGATGACGAGACAACTTTCCATGTGGCTAATTACCCACAGACATTATAAAATCTATATAGTATTAATACCTTAATTGGTGCAGTTTCTATTTTTCTTCTTCCTTATCCCAGATTTTCTTTGTGTGTGTGTGTGTGTGTGTGTGTGTGTTGCATCCTTTTAAATTGTAAGCCTAAATTGGTAGATGGGAATTCAATTGCCAAAATCACCACATGAATGCAGCATTGAATACAATTTAATTATTAATCACTTTAGCCCAAGATTACTCTCTATTAACTAATCTTGCTATATTTGTCAACCTAAATATTTTTAAAATTTAAAAAGCAGAAATGGAAAACTTAACTAATATGTGTCTTAAATTTCTATATGGGTCTAGATAGCAAGGAAAGTGCAAGAACGTGCATAAGCTCACCAATGTGCCTACCGTCCCTGTCCTATTGTTTCTTTTTATTTTTCTTATATGTATCCATTTCATGTATTCATAACTATGTTTATACTTATACCTATTATCTTATAATCGCCTGACAAAATAAAATACATAAAGTAAGTAACAAACATTTCATGGCCGAGGTATTGTAGGTATTGTATAGTATATACAGTTGTGGGCTAATCAATTTGCCTTTATTTGTAGTCAACTGAATGTTGATTCACTAGATCTGTGCAATTTACCCAATAGCAGAGGCCAGCTGTGGTGATAAACACAGACATGACCACCCACGTAACAAATGCTCCTACTGGAAAATATGGATATTGGCTTTCAGCCCCATATGTTGCATATGGGTAGTGGATGCACATCAGTCTTTTAATCCATTTCACTTACAGGCGGTCCTGGAGATCCCGGTGGGCCAATTGCTCCAGGAGGACCTTGCTCTCCACGAAGACCTTGCAAGCCCTGTTTTTTTAAAAAAAAGACTGTTGTGGATATGCAGAATAAAATAGAAACCCTCCTCTTCTAAAGATATACATGGTAGCCAAATTTAGTTATCTAGGATAGAAAATGTGCCAACTCCTCAATATAAGAAAGAATGCTACCTAAGCAGATTACTCAGAAATCAATTAAACAAGAAGAAAATAACCGCTCATCTTATTTAGGCTTGTCAGAGGTCAGTGTTGTTGTTTTTTATACTTACATCTCGACCAGGGTCACCCTGCTTTCCTGGATCACCCTAAGCAAATAAAGCAAGGATGCAATCAGGAGTCAGGCATTGAACTGTGCCTTGCGCTCATGCCATTGAGGTTGTTTTACTTCCTTTTTTCTAGGTGACAAATGGCTATAGTGATGATCTCATAAAATCTACATAAACATTTGTACAGTAGTACCTAAGACATCCTTTCTTTATATTGTTCTGCTTAATAAATAATGCCATGAGAGTAAAACTTGCATATATAAAATCAATGAGCATGCTCCAGTAAAGACCAATGATAATTAATTTTTATATTTTGGAATGAACAAGATGATCCTCAGTGTGACTCCATTATTGTGAGCATTGCTATCAGTACAAAATACTTTTTTGGACTTAGCAGCAACTTCCCATAAACAGCTGACTTTGCTAAGAGGAATGCATCATGACTTAACAGCTGTTAAATCTAAGCTGTAGTCCTGATATACCTGAAGGCACCAAGTATCAGACTTACTCTTTGGCCTAAAGGGCCTATTTGTCCAGGTTTTCCATCCATGCCATTCCGACCATCCAGGCCTGGAGGACCTCGATCCCCCTGAAGAAAAAATTAAATGAATAAGTGCATGAGAAAACAAGTAGGAACTGTGGGGATTACACATTACTGCTCATGAGACAATGGAGACGGGCCATTTAATAATTCATACATAATCCACTTTTATCCATTGGAAGCTACTTTGTTTTGTTTTGTTTTGTTTTTCAAGAAAGAAAAAAACTGAAGCTTCTCTCTAAATTCTGTATGAAAATATCAGGTCTTGTAGCTTTATCAAAATATTTGGTGGGATTTCATGGCTTTCGCCAGTGTCTTTTCTTCCATCATCTCTTCTAGTAAATGACAAAATCAGAACTCTTACCTTCTCTCCTACTGGGCCTCGGTCTCCAGGGTCACCCTGCAAAATGAGACAGTTGACAGACCATCTAAGTAAAAAAATGGTTATGCAGACTGGGCCTTCTGTTATTCCGTAATCCCACAGGAAGCTACAGCATTACATTCCCTTCTGAAACTTATGAAAAGTGGGCGGAAAAAAGACTCACACGAACTCCAGGGACCCCTCTGGGACCTTCAATTCCCTGGAAGAGAGGGGATAAAGATGTCTCTGCAATTCTCTTATAGAAAAGGAATGGTTGATACCAGTTTCCTGAACTGTAGTCTTACAAGCCTTCCCAAAACCTCTTCCCGTCTCCCCTTACTACTGTTCATACTGCAAAGGACTTGGTCAAGCCATGATTTCTTCTTGTGCTCTTCATGTTTCATTCTCTCACTGCAGGAGAGAGTGACGCGCTGCCTTGAGAGCGCATTGACACTTACCAGCATATCCACCTTTCCTAATGAGTGGATTCTTTTCTGTGAGTTTCAGAAGCAGAGGGCTTACTCTGCCTATTTGAGTTTGAAGCCTGATTATGATTATTTTCAATCACAAGAAATTCTTTCAATACCAGAGAAGATTATCTGTTTCAAAAGCTTACCTCCATCTCAAATCCTGGACTTATGCTAGAAAGAGGGAAGGATTAAAAGTGCCAATGTGCCCCCACATGCCTTCCCTCCATGTTTAACTGCATGACTAGAACAGCTGAAGCAGGCGCCAGATTTCCTTCTTGAAAGATGCAGTGTAACAACTGGAATCCTACCCTCTCTCCTGGTAGGCCAGGTAAACCAACTTCTCCTTTTGTTCCTTTCATGCCATCCTCTCCAGGGTCTCCTGGCTCCCCCCTAAAATGGAAAAAGACAAACTAGCACACAAGTAGTTTTATTTTTTATAAGCTGAAGTACAGAAACTAATTTTGACGTATGTAAAGAATCCCAATTTTTCTGAGGCCCAAACTAGACATGGCATTAAATGCATTTTTACACAAATGGGCAGATTTTATTAAATTCCTTCAGCAGGTGAAGAAAAATACCTAATATCGCAAATTAAGCAGGAGTGCAGAAAAAGAATTAAAATATTATTTTAAAATGCTAGAACTAATTTAGATTCAGAAAACTGGTACATAAAGTGAGTTATGATAGGAATACATAAGAATGTCCAGCTTGAGAAAATGAATAATATTTTCTCAGAATAGCATGCCAGATATGCTGGAAAGGTCACTCCACACTGGGATATTTCTCTCCCATTTGTAATAAAACTGAATGAAAGTTATCTGATTTTGTGGAGTTGATCACTACAGGGAAGCAAAGATAAATGAAATAATTAAAAAGAATTTGAGAAATGGTAAAATGGTGTCGTGTAGATTAGTACAGATATGCACAAAAGTAGGAATCTATGGTTGGTAGCAGTTACACATCATACTCAAATGAACAGTGTGTATGGAAAGAACTTTTGATTAATTTTGGAAAAAATTATGCAGAGTTCTGAATAAATATGAGCTAGAGGAATATATACTGTATTCTATGGGTGACACAAATGCATGGATGTGAATGAGATGAAAGAGTATAAAAAAGTAAAAGGAACCAGGCACAAGGAATTACCGTAGTTTAGAAAAATGTTGGTTTCAAATATGTTCTCAAGTCTATTAATGGCAAATGAATGACTATAAATCTAAAAGCACGACTGATCTCATTCGTTATGATGGAAGACCAGGTGAATCAGTGAAGGAAACAGTGATGAGAATTTTTGAATATGGGGTTGGCCATCTTTTGGTTATGTAAAAAGTGGATCTTAGGAAAAATGGGTAAGCAAAGAAAAGAAAGAAATAAAAGAAATGAGTAAATATAGAATGATTGCAAGAAGAGGAAGGAAGAGTCCTCCAGGAAAATAATTTAATCTCTCAAACAGAATGTGTTGGTAGTGAATGAAGCAAAAGAAGATGAGGAAGCTGCTTGCAACAAAATACAAAGAATTATATTACATGCTTGGTAGAAAAATGAGGTGACAGGGTCATGGATGAGAAAGAATACACATGAGAAAATGATTACTGCCAGAAATTATGATAAGAGAAAAATGGCTTTTTTTCCCTTCTTGATACATTTTATTGTCTTTTAATTTTTTTATTTACAAGCTGCCTAGCATTGCTATGAAATTGATGAAATTGAACTTAAAATAATAAATGAATAAATAAAAATACATACACTTTTGCAAAGAATATAATCAAAATGAGCAAGAAATGGTTAACATTAAAATAATTAAAATGCATGAATGTTTTGTTGGAAATGTATTTTTTTTACACGTGGGGAAAGATGACTAATTAAGAAGTCTCAAAAATTGTGATGAGGTTTTATCCTAAAAGTAATTTAGTATAAAATTGAAGTAGAATAATGCGGGAAGGGTATTAGAGAGATTTGCATAGGAATGATAGCTATACCCAGAAGAAAGGAACTGAGATGCTATAAACATTTGTACTTGAGATAGATATAGATATGATGCAAAGTAAGTAATAAATGCCATGAGAATATTGAAAAATGATGATATAATTGGAGAAAGATTAAAATGTGGATTTTTTTTTGCTTCTGGAGTAGCTGTGTTATTTGTGCAATCTACATATGAAGTCTGGAACTTTGCCTGATGATTGGAAGAATGTCATTTTCCTTTCCTTATACAAAATAAAAGTAGCAGAGTGCACAGACAAACCACATGGGAATTAATTGACCAAGTGTGCTGTCTGGGAAGGCATACGGTAGAATTGTGATCTAAAGTGTATGAAGTGACAAGGAACAAAATTTCAAAAGTGCAGTGCAGCTTTTGTTGACAGTGCTGACCATAGTTTTGATCTTTAGCAAATCACTGAGAAATGTAAAAACATACAATTTTTGTTCATTGGAAGTGATTAAGAATGGTATATTATAGAAAGGAAACATATTCCCAAGTATGAGAATAAATAGAATGCTTAAAAAATCAATCAATATTGAGCCCAGATTAAGTTCATGATGTTGTTTAATATATTTAAACAATATATTAAATATATTTCTGAGGAATGTATGAGGAATGCTTGTGGCAACATTAGAAGTCTGCGCTTGGAGATGTAAATGTACACTTAGTTATGTATAGAGACAAGACTGTTCTGTAGTGAATCTAGATAATTTGAGGCAAATAATAGGTTATAACGAGGCAGTAACAAGAGGAGCAGGAAAATGGCACCAATGAGCCGACAGGACAACCCAGTTGCTCTATGTTTTATTTTATTCTGTTCTATTTGTTTTCTTCATATTCTATTTTATTTTACTCTGCTAGCCAATTTTGACTATTTTACTGCCCCCTGTGCATAATTAAACAATCACGACACTCTAAGCATCATAACATTTACATCAAGCTACCCAAAAACAGAAGACATCATGGTGAAAAGGAAAAATTGTAACAAAACAAATCCAGGCTTTACCTAAGTCATCAAAGTTACTAAAAATGACAAGACATGTCAAGAAAATGAATCCAAATAATCTAAAAAGTGAGAGGCATGGATCTGAGAATTAATCCCACTAAAGACCAATATTGTTTTGGGCAAGGAAAATACTAACATGAATAATTGCAAGCTATACACAGACAATGAGAAACTAGGCACAGTGGCTGAGTCTGAATTCCCTCTTAGAATGTTTATTCAAGAAAAGCCAGGGGATGAAGACACTGTAAGATGTACAAAACTGATCGGAAGAGAGCAGGCAGTACGTGGGCTATTGTGTGGGATGAAAGTGTATTGAAAGAAGCAAAAACAGCTGTGTATAAGACTGTGCTTCTGCTAATGCTATTATAGTCAGTTTTGAGATGGGATGATAGGATGAGTGCTTAGTCAGAAGAATTGTAAAAGTAAATTCAGTGTTGTAGGAATTGCTTACTTAACAAGTGGTAATAAAAGATGAAATACAACCCACGTTGGGACTTTATAGCAGGATTACCTTTTCACCTTTTTGCCCTCCTTCTCCAGGTCCCACACCAACCTGTAGACCAGAAATGAAATAGTACATCAGGAATATGGAGAATCAAAGTTTAAAACAACATACTGGAAACAAAAATATGGCACTCACAGTTTGGCCTGGAGGACCTGGCTCTCCCTGCAGAAAAAAGGGGACAAGGAAGCAGCAATGATTAAAATAAGAAGTGAGAATTTTATAGTGCTTGTAATATGTTTCTTTTTTTCCTTATGGATGGCATTATACACATTTAATAAATTGAAAGGTAGTTAGTTCTTATTTGGCATCCACAAATCACTGGAGGCATTCCTGAAGTATCTCTTTTCTGCAATTTATAGTGATTGCCCAGGTATCTGCAATTCAAACATAGTAAACCAAGAACAGGAACCCCAGAGAAGGCACAAAAAAGAGCAGCTTGGATGGATAGGTAAGCACTGTTACAGTATATCTACCTCTACTACTTCCTCCTCTGTGACTTCTGGGTCAGCTGTCACTTCACAGAAGTAGGTGCTACAGAGCCCTTGGAATAGGAATAGCAATAGCACTTAGATTTATATATCGCTCTACAGTGCTTTATAGCCCTCTCTAAGTGGTTTACAGAGTCAGCCTATTGCCCCCAACAATCTGGGTCGTCATTTTACCGATCTCTGAAGGATGGAAGGCTGAGTCAATCTTGAGCCGGTGAGATCCAAACTGCTAAATTGCAGGCAGCTGGCAGTCAGCAGAAGTAGCCTGCAGTACTTCACTCTAATCACTGTGCTACCACGGCTCTTGGAACCTAGGCCAGGGATTATTGCTGGTGACACCCTATCTTTTGTTTTCCTCCACATTTTGTGTGAACTAGAATAAGCATATACCATACCTGGGTTACAAAGATCTGGATGATTACTAGGTATCTGCAGAGAAGGAGCTTTTTTCTATTGTGGTAGAGAAGAAGTAGGTGTATATGATCCTATCTTTCCCTCTTTCATGCTCTAAACTCCTGCACTTTGGATGGGTGCATGGAGCTGGGGGTTTCTCAGCAGGGAGTGGGCATCTGAGAGATATGCTTTGAGGGTCACAAAGCTTTACTTATGCCTTGCCCAATAGAAAGGAATTCTTGCCCTTGTACCTCATGCTTTCAAGGATGGATGCAGAGGGGCTTTGTGCTTCTGAGTGAAACATCTTCTCAATTTGCAGAGTTCTATTTTTTATACCTGCTTAAATATCTCTATTATCAAACAGTCCTTTCCTGCCTGGGAATCACTTGCTTCCAACTTGTAGCTTCACTCCTTGCATCCTGGTTAAAAGAAAAACACTACTGCTACCCTCAATAGGCTGGTTCTATATTTGTGGTCAGTTTCAATATATAGCAACCTGGAGACCAAATAGATTTAGACTGGGAAGAACAAACTTCAGTAAGAAAAAAAGTTCCTTGAAAGTGGCATGATGACTTACGGGACTCCCTCGATCACCCTTCAACCCTGATGGTCCAGGGCTGCCCTATAAAAGAAAAGAACATTTTTGTAAACTGGGCAAGGCTTTGGCAGTCAAATTCTGCAATGGCACTTGAAAATGGGAATGAGCTCTTACATTTCTCCCATCTTCACCTGGGTCACCCTGGTCTCCCTTCTCACCAGGAAGGCCTCTAGTGCCTGGAGGACCCTATGTAATAAAAATAGAAATGAAGAATCTGTAGAATCTGATAATTCCATACGTGGAGACATCTTTTCTTGGAATTGGCTGGTCAAGGATGGGACTTGAAAAAATAATGCTAGAAAATGCTCCAACTGTATACAAGATTGTGGGACTAGCACATTATAATAAACTTTCAGTCTATGTAGGAGAAGCAGAAGCAGAGCCATGTAGTGGAGTTAAGAGAATAATCAATCTGGAGTCATTACATTGTCAGAAACAATCCAAATTCACACACACACTCTGAATTCTATTAACTGTAATGTAGTGCCAATTTAGTATTGACTGTGAGTTGACTGGATTCCTGTGTATAGGCTTGAGCAATAAATCTTTTTTGAACTGCAACTTAAGGTACGGCCCTGATACTTTGCACCTGACAGTCTACGGGTTTAGCCCCTGTGAGCAATGCCAATCCATACTGCTGATGCAAATCACCCTTTCAAGCTAGATGCAGAGAAGAACTTTAGAGGAGGAAAGTATTCTTTAGTTTCTGGCTCAGGCTCAGGCAACAACAAGAAAAGTCATTCATTTACTGTACTGCCAAACTGAAAAGATGCCTGGCAGTTTAATACATAAAGTATTAAGTGTGATATTTGAACTCAGACTCAGGATACATAATCAGTTCAAAATTATAATTTCCAAATGGCCTCCAAAGGCAGCCCCATGCACTGCAGTAATGCATTGCTATCCAACCTCTGTGCATCTACAACACTATATTTTCTTTTCTCATTTTAACAGAAATTCTTGGGTTGTGCTTCTGCAATACTTACCCGCGGACCTTTTTCTCCAGGTTTCCCAGTCAAGCCTGGTTCACCCTATGGAAAAAAGAAGGAAGTAAAATAAAAGTCAAAGTAAAGTGTAAAGTAATAAAATAAATAAAAGAATAAAATAAAATAAACAAAACAAAATAGAGCGCCAGAGTGGATAATAGAGAAATTGGGACAATTACTTACAGGGATTCCTTCCTCTCCTTTGTCACCTCTTTCACCCTAAAATCCACAGCAGAAAGATTACATCCGACCATTGCTTCTATCATACACTCTGTGTCTGAATATACTTAGTGCCCTAACATTGCAATCTGACATGTTAGCATGTCAAAAGAAAAATACTTGTTACAAATTCACTTTTGGCATCTCTTTCTGCAGGTCCATGGGATGGAAATTATTTCATGCAATCTTTTACATGCAGGATGCAGCTGCAGCATTTCTTATACAAGTAGTCTTCAACTTACAACAGTTCATTTAGTGACCGTACAAAGTTACAAAAGCACTGAAAAAAGTGACTTAAGACCATTTTTCACACTTGCAACCACTGCAGCTTCCCCATGGTCATGTGATCAAAATTCAGATGCTTGGCAACTGACTCATATTTATGATGGTTGCAGTGTTCCAGGATCCCCTTTTGCAACCTTCTGACATGCAAAGTCAATGGGGAAGCAAAATTCGCTTTACAACATTACTAACTTAACAACTGCAGTGATTCACTTAACAAGTGTAGCAAGAAAGGTCTTAAAATGGAGCAAAACTCACTGAGCAACTGTTTCGCTTAACAACATAAATTTTGGGCTCAATTGTGGTTGTAAGTCAAGGACTATCTGTAAATGGCCATCCAGCTTCATGTATGCCTAGGAAAATGAACCTGACCTTCCAGGAAGTAAGTTCTGCTAAACAAGTTAGACTATATTCCGGCGACCTGAGAAGAAATCAATCCAGTTTTGAGATCACTAGTGAGGTGATGCTCAAAGGTGATATGCTAATATTGTGATGGCACACTCTTAAAGGTTTCTATGGATGTTGTGTCTTTGCAGCTTTATCAGTTCTGATATTAGACATGATTGGGGTACTCTCAATCAATTATGTTAGTCGATAAGATTTATGATGGAATCCATTGGATCACCATTCTAACTGAAGAATATTTATAGCTACAGTACTACTGATACAACAGTTAGAAATATAGAGACAGTAGGAGTTTATAAGTAAATATTTATGTTGTCTACATGCCAAATCCAAGAAATGGTAGGGTTCTTCCTTTTCTTACCTCTTTTCCTCGTGGGCCAGTTGGTCCTGCGGGACCTGTTCTTCCTGACTCTCCCCTCTCCCCTGGCTCTCCTGGATCACCCTAAGGAAGTGAATCATCCCAAGGGGGAAAAATTAAGTAAATACAGAAAAATTCTGAAGAAAACTAAATCTAATGACTAACATTCTGGGAAATAAGTTGGGAAACCTTCTACTCCCACTTTGATTACTATCTAATTACTGATAGAAAGTAGCAGCCCCACCAAAACACCTTCCAATAGTTTACCAAAAGTCTATGCTGAAGGAAATCCAATGCATTCAGCCAGACCTATAACTGATGCAGAAGCCAGAGAGTGTAATCAGAGGTGTTATCCAGCAGGTTGTGAGCAATTCTGGAGAACTTGTAGCGGAAATTTTGAGTAGGTCAGAGAACCGGCAAATACCACCTCTGATTGGAGATTTTACAGTATCCTTCCCCTGTCATCCCCACCAAGACAGGCCCACAGAACCGGTAGTAAAAAAATTTGAATCCCACCAATGAGTGTAATGTGTCTGGTTGCTGCTAAAATCTGTGCCTCTCCATTAGCAACGACTTGAAGAACACTCCCAAACTGTCCACCTACCCAAGACTGGTTATGTATCATTACCATACCCATGTAAGACCCACCCACCTGGCCCAGAGCCCAAATCAGTGTCCTTTTCTTCCCTTCCTCCAATGCACAATAATCACCTTTGGGCCAGTTTTGCCAGCCAGTCCTGTAATTCCCTGAAAGAAAAAAGAAAACTGATAATTATTGTGAGTCAAATGATTAAGTCAGGAAAACTGCATAAGAAAGCTTGTTGCAAATCACTTTTAGACAAGGACTAAGAAATACTCCATAAAAAAAACTAGCAGAGCTTTATTACCTGTTAGTAGCTGCAAGGGTACATACATTGCTCTGCATTCTGTAGTGAATGCACAGAGAGACTGGGCCCATATCTACTATTTGTACAAAGACAAGTGATACTTGAGCCTTCTTTTATTAGACCTGATGGAGCTAGGAGCCAAAGCCTTGCACTTATGTCAGCTCATTAAATTGAAATGTAACTAGGGAGTCTAGTGGTCTATTCTACAGGGTTCCCTTCCCTTTCTGAATGAAAAAAGGGAGACTGCCAGAGCCTTAAAGATGTACCATCGGCATGAATTTAGGACTCACATTTTCTCCTTGTTCTCCTTTTGGGCCAGGTGGGCCAGGGACACTAAGACCAGGAGGTCCCTGAATAAAAAAAAAAACATGGAATAGAAAGACTTAAAAGGATGTCTTATATTCATATATGTATATGCATATCCATCATTATTACTAAGCTATCATCTTTAAGATCACAAATATTGAGAAGATCTGGAAAATGTTCTGCAATGAAAAGAAATTGAACCACAAAGAGTATTTGGAGGGGGTGGGGGGTATTCATCAGTGACCTGAAATATGTCTGGTGAAAGATCTGGCGAAATGGCATGAGAGATTCTTTTTTAGCAGGTGAGTCTGAAGGCCGTATTTGGAAAGAAGAAATATATTCCCCATTTCTATCAAAGAAGAACCACCATCCCATTCTAATAATGAAGCCAACAGTAACTTTCACAGCCATCTTAGCCTGGTCCTCACTTTTGCTCTCCAAGGCAGATAGTCCTACAAGGTAATAATATCAGGCTATATCTAAAAGTGAAAACAAGCCTTAACAGAAATCGAAGCAATTAACATCCTAGCTTGCTGTTCAGCAGGAAAAATTAAACTTTATTTATTTATTTATTTTATTTATAAAATAAATTGGCCACCCATCTTATTTCAGGGTTGCATTGATCATTTTATCAGGCTGCATTATCATAATCAATATATTATGATATCTAACCATAACCTTAAGTACTCACACGTTCTCCTTTGTCCCCAGCATCTCCTTTAAGTCCAGGTGGACCTTCAGGTCCTATAAGACCTCTTTCTCCCTGAAAAGGGAAAAACAGAATCACAATGTCAATGTTCCATAGTGGCATGACAATATTCCTACTTCCCATGTGACACATTTAAGTTGAGCATTGCTTTTTCTTATTAAATCAAATTACAAAATGAAACTCCTAGAAAAAGAGAGCCACAATAGTCCTGTGAAATCGTTTCTTTAAACCAATTCCCCTGCTACAACTAATATTAATTAAAATAGTGTAATCTAAACTGTGTATTCCTTACATCTGTAACAAGAGATTTGTTCCTGTGCAGTTACCTTGTCTCCTTTAATTCCAGAAAGGCTGGATGCCTAGAAGAAATATAAAAAAGATATTTGCCGAGACCTTTCCAGATCATATTCCAGAAATGCAAACTTGCAAAAAGGCACTTCCTATCAATTGTTACAATAGATAGGGTTGTATGAATGTTATACAGTTACGTTCCATAATTGTATGAACGTAACTATGCCAGGACAGATGGATAATGAAGTTCTCCATAGCTGACTTGGCCAGATGAAGAAGAAATATAGTCTTTTCTAGACCAGGCATTAAGCAACCAGAAAAAGAAAAAGAAAAAACTAGGATGAAGATGAACGGTGTTTTACCCACTCTAGCTGTTTATGATATTTATGATGGCTGATTACAATGGGGCACTTACCGGCAGACCGGGTATACCAGGTTCTCCTCTCTCTCCCTGTGGCAAAAAATGACACAGGAAACTTGTTAGGGCAGCCCAAATTGTTTAAGCTTACCGCAAGGACTTACCACTATTGATCTCCACTGATGACTTTAAGCTCATAACATCAGGCAAAGTATTGGACCTTCACTCCCTTCGCTCACTATAAGACCACACCTTAGTTTTATTGGGAGTAAAACTGGGAGTTGTGATCAATAAACTGGACTCTCAAGAATCCGAGAGTAGAATTTCATTGAGCCCATAGTATATGAAATTGTTGTGGGGGAACAGGCCACTTCATATTAATTTCCATTTCAGTAAGCTCTGGATACAGGAATGTGTTGTGAACTGTTTTCATCACACCTACACACCAGCCATTCAGAGCTCTATAGGTCAGACTTGCACAATTTGTGGCTCGCCAGATAAGTATGCCAGTATTCCAAATGACTGATAAAATCGGAGCCAATTTCATAATAATAAGAACTGGAAATTAGTATTAATATAAACAGAAATAGTCAAAAGCAATGCAAGGATTCAACTATTAATATTGTTCCTACATAAATGGGAATGGCAGGTTACATCACTAATTACTTTCAGATTCAAGAACCCTGCTGTGCAAACATATTCCCAATATAAATTAGAGCATTTGCCATAGGCTTAAGAATCCTTACTTGTTCTCCTCGTGGCCCCGATGGTCCTTGTATGCCCTATTTGAAAAATAAAGTGGGAGGGGGGAAGGGTTATTTATTCAGAATAACCATGGATCTCATACTAGGCAGCAGTAACAGGAGGAGTTCTTGAAGTCAGTTAGGTGAATAAAGGTGAATTATTGACCAACATTAAGAAGAATCCTTATTGAGGGATAATATAGGCAGGAAAAAGTATACCTGAGTAATGAGAAGATTCAAAGGGATTCATATATTTTTATTATTGCACAACTGAACTGCAGCATTAAGATTACTTTTTGGATGTCCCTTATGGTGGGAAATAATTCTTTTCGGTTTGGCCTTGAATATTCAGATTTCAGATGAACCTAGATCAAGAAACCTACATTTCTACTGAGAAGCTGCAACAGATGGGAAAGAGGAGGATGAACTGGAGAAGTATAAAGTAAAAGTTTGTTAACCCTCCCTACAAATCACTGATTCCTTTTGGAAATCATTCTAGGTCCCCACATATTTTTCCTCTGAAACAGCAAAACATGCTTGAAGAATCTGGGGAGAAAAAAAGTTTGCAGAAAAAAACTTTGTCCGTCTTTTACTTCTCCATTACAACTCATAATATTTCACTATCATTTGCCAATAGATCCCCTTATTCCAAAGAATAGAGTCAATTTTCAGTACAGCAAATCAAGACACAATTCCACATGTTTTATCCTTTTTCTAACCTTTTCTCAAGTTGCTTCTTTTCAGACTCGCCAAATTATCTTTGAACTATTGCACTCAAAAAGAGAGATAGGAGAATTGTTCTCAGATAGACAATATTTGACCAATAAGACCAAAATTTATTCAACACTACTGTCCCCCAGAAATAGAAAAATTGTTGATTTATGTCTAGATTTTACAGAATTATGAGATATTGAGATTTTAAAAACTCTCACACTTACATCTCTGCCAGGTGGACCAGGACGGCCTGAAGGACCTTGTTCTCCCTAAAATGAAAAAGTACTGTAAACATGTAGTTTATGTGAAATATTCCTAATTTTATCATCTGAACAAACCTGTCAGATAATTTAGACTTAGAAGCAAAGCTTTCTTAGTCCAAATTTTAATTTTTAGCTGTTAGACCATGCTGTTTTTTTTCCAGAGAAACATATCCAAATTACTGTTGGATTAGGTTATTCCTTGATATAATATGGGACAATGCGGTGGCTCAGAGGTTTGCCTGGAAAGCTGGCAGTCTAGTTTGAGATCTGAACGGCACATGATGTGATGGGGTGGGTTCCCATGCTCTCCCCAGCTCCTGCCAACCTAGCAGTTTGAAAGCATGCAAATGCAAGTAGATAAATAGATACCACTTTGGAAAGGTAACAGCAATCTGTGACATCATGCTGGCCCCCGAAATATCTTCAGACAGTACTGGCTCAATGGCCTTGAAACAGAAATCAGCACTACCCCCTATAGTTGGCAATGACTGGCGGAGTAAAATCTGCAGGAATCCTATATCTTTTTCTTTTGATATAATATGGTCAATTCAGAATGAACACACACACACACACACACACACCTTCTCTCCTTCAGGACCAGGCAATCCACGGTCTCCCTAGAAGAGTAAAGAAAATTTTGTAAAAGGTACATATCAGGCAAAATGCATTTTGTTTCCATAAAAAGCATCTCACAGCAATGGCTTTATTGAGCTTTATACTTTCCTATTTTGCTCATTCAGAAAAACTCTGAATCCAAATGAAACCCTTTTTTACATTAAGGATGGATCTGAAGATAAATCCTAAATTACATTCTAGGTACTCCAGTTCATAAAAATTTCAGAGAATATATAAAAATCTCTCTGGATGCCAACAGTGCATTTGACTTCACTGTAAAATGATGGTAACTACATTAACCATGAATTGTTATATAAGAAATTAGAAACATCAAGTTATGTAATTCACACATATACAAGTTGGTCCTTGGTTTGAAAACTTGATCCAAACCACTTGCATGCAATCTTCCATCATTAACAGAGATTTCGTTCACAGCATTGCTCCACCCAAACCTTACCTTCTCTCCTGATGGCCCAAGTGCACCAGGCAGTCCACGGTCTCCCTATTACGGGGGGACGGGGGAAACCAAAATCAGTATTAGAAGTACCAACAGGTACAAATAATTCACAAAGGGACAAAAATAATAGCTGTAAATTAAATGTTTATTTATAAGGGCTCTCTAATCTCATCCACAGAAGGAACAAAAGTTTCCTATGAAGAAACAAATAAACAAACAGATCTCCCTTTTAGTGCATTTGGCTGAACCTTCTGCAGAAAATTTCCCCAGAAATGTGTACTATCAAAAGTAAAAATGAAATGTATACAATTGCCCATTGCCCATACAGACAGAAGATCTGTGTGAACAATGTTTATCTCATTCAGTATAGACATTAATGACATCAACAGTGGTGGTCACCTTTCTTATTTGGAAGTGTGTTATGGGCTTAGTCTTCCAAGTCTAAATGCAGCACTGGAATTTGAGCAACACCTACCTTGATCCCAGGTTCACCTGGAGGTCCTCTGGGGCCCTAAAGACAACAGTAACAACATTTTTGTTTGGGGGATTAGTGAACAATCTAATATACATTGTTCTCTTGGAACTAATTTAACCATTCTTTTAAAATTCAGTTAATAAAAACTTTGTAACAATGATGTACAGTAAATAGTAAATTTTGGTGTTGGTTTACTGTCCATATTATTATTAAATTGATTTAACAAGTTTATATAGCCACCTATTCATTAATGGAACTTTGGGCGGCAAATGAAAGATAAAACATAATACATAATCAAACAATTAATATTTTTTTAATTCAGACAAATGAATGCAACGTAAGAAAATGACTCCTGTTGTTCACCACTATATTACCAGCCATGGAAAAATGCTGAAAAATTAGAGAGTATCTTTGATTGGATTAGAGATATTTTAAAAGGTAAGAAATCTTCTCAGGGAAGTTTTTAAGTGCAGGACAAATTCATAACAAGAAAGGTATCTCTCAGTAATTTAGATCATGAATATTTTTGGATTTTGAAGATTAAACTCAACAACTTAATTTAACCTTTAATGAATGAATGAACGAGCACATGTATATATACACTCCGCCCCCCCCACACACACACACGGGTATGTGTACATGTGCATAACCTACAATCTCTAACATGAGCATAATATGCTTCTGATAGGTGAAAACAAGAAATTTTAGGATAGTCCCATTTACAGGTATTTACAATACCTTGAAGCATTTTAATCTTGATCTATGACATGAGACATGAACACTTAAGGCAAATTCTAATTTGTTCAGAAATAGTAACGAGTAGCACAATTGTGCAAGTTGAAGATCAAAGAACATTCCCACATGGCATACCGATTTTCAGGGTTTGAAATCACATTTGGACAGGGCTAATTTTCCACCCTTTAATTCCCCCCCCCATCTTAGTTTCTATTTATTATAATATACTTAGACAACCCATAAGGACCCCAGCTGCTTTCTTAAACTTAAATGGCAAGAAGCAATATTACTGAGTGTCATGAACAGATTGATGGAATTTAATTTCAAAGTTTTGGATGACAAACAATAGTTTTTCACATAAATATTAAATACTAGGCAGTACAAAGCTAGTCCAGCTAATCTTTATTAAGTTTACTCATTTAAATTTAAGTTGAAATGGTTTCTGCTTGATAGGCTCTTAAGAACATTAAGAGAGAACTTTTTTCTCTAAAAACTCACCCGATCTCCAGGGTCTCCAGTACGTCCAGGAAGTCCAGGAAAACCTTCTTCTCCATCTCCCTTTAACATAAAGCAAAGCAGTGGCCACCCATAATAAACTTAAGGAAGTTTGCTGGTTAAAAGCAGGAAGTGAAATCTACAGAATTTCCAGCTCAAATTAATCTGTATCAGCATAATTCTGGATTCATACACTCAGATGCACAACCTCTGCAGGTAGTCCTTGACTTATGCATGACTGCTTAATAGCCGTTTGAAGTTACGATGGACTCCCCAGAACTACTTACAACCTGTTTTCAAAATTATGACAGCCACACAGACATCTATCATCACGTGATCACATTTTGGGCGCTTTGCAAACTGGCTCACCTTTACAGTCATTTACAGAGTCACACAGTCAACTGAACTGTCTTACAGTGGGTTTTTTTTGCATTTATTTCCAATTTGGGGCAAAAAGCACCCAATGGATGCAAAAAAAAAAAGTCAAAAAAATGGGCCTGATCTCATGATGCTTCAACTTACGACCACCACAACTTACAACCACAATTCCAGGCTCAATACTGATCGTAAGTTGAGGACTACTTATTTTCAGAAGCAGCAACATGAAAGGCTTCTATCTAGAATTTTGAATGGGAGTCAACCCCTCCCGCCCACCAGCTTCAATGGAGGGCTCCTTTGATTAATCTAGACTCCATTCATCCTTTCAGTCAGTGAACAGATCCATGTCTTACCTTATCGCCTTTTTGTCCTGGAGTTCCAGGGGGTCCCCTAGGCCCAGGATCTCCAGGAATACCCTGGAGAAACAGAGGTAAACACAAAAGACCAAAGTTTAATTCTTTCCAATAAAACAGTTGTTTACTGATTTTGTTCATTTTTCTAGGGGACTCAGATGCTCTCTCTTATGACAATACTTTAGTTTCAGACCTATTATAATTTTCTAATTTTCTTTAAGTTTTACAAATGTTCTCCAACAAATACTTTAAAATGTCACTCTTGTTCCTTCTCATATACCCACCCAGTATTTCTCAAGTATTAATAATACCTACATTCATAAATCCCATGTTGTCCTATAGTCCCAAAGCTAAAACACGGCTAAGAATGTACTCACTGGAACACCAGGTTCTCCTCTGACCACACCCCCATCACCTGATCCAGGAGGGCCCTAGGAAGAAAGGAAAGGTGAGCTCTGGATCTCTGCAATTTCACATGGGGAAAATAAAGCACATTAAAAGGGTACAGGAACAACACAAAGAAAAAAGGAACCAAATCCTAAAGGGATAGAGAAAAAAAGTAGCAGGAGAGAAAAATCTACTAGAAAGTGGGGAGGAATCCCCAGGGAGGGAACCATAGAAGAAGCAGAAGGAGGGTGGAACAAAGTGAAAAGGGCAAAGCATTCAGAAGAGAAGGCAGACTTACATAAAGAGGACTGTGAACAGGGTTTTTATATATTTTGTGCTTGGCCAAATCCCTCACAGCTCTTAATTTGGGAACTTTGCACCACTCCAGATGTGCTCACAATCACCCAAGAAACAAAGTACTGTAACTCTTTGTCCTTTTGTTGCTTTCCTGAAGCACACTGCACTCTTTATGCTCACTTTCACTCAGAGCAGCACTCTTCTGTCACGTTTACTTAGAAGTAACATTTCCAGATTTTAGGGGAACTTCCTCCAAGGAAGTCAGGACAGAGAAATGAATCTTACATTCTGACCGAAAGTCCTTGTTGGTTTATCAGAGGTCCCCAAACTTGGCAATTTTAAGACTTGTGGACTTCAATTCCCAGAATTCCTCAGCCAGCTATGCTTTGGAGACCCCTGGCTATCATATGGCTGTTTAGCAACTGAATTACTGACTGATATCTCAGCAAATGCAGAGCAGGCAGGGAAAAGGAAGGAACACTTACTCGCTCACCTCGGTCGCCCTTCTCGCCCTGTAAATAAAATTATCATATATGTAAGCATATGCATTAGGCTCAGCAGAGAAACTAATTATGAGAAAGCACAAATATTGGGTAAAAGGAAATAGTGACTATATACACAGTGAATATGTAATTCTAGAGCTTATCCAAAAAGTATGGCAAAAAGAAATGCTTCAGGTATAATCTATACCAAGTTATTGTTATTATGTATTAGAGTTAGGATTTATTATTAGTTTCCAAAATTATTGACATTTGTTTGTTCAACTATCACCTTACACATGAGGATAATGGACATGGGTGTAGTGAAAAGCAATATATGGGATTGAGAGATATATGAAGCAGTTCCAAATTTATTGGAAGTATCCGAACATAGGAGAAATGCTCCTCTTTCAAAATGCCTTCAGTTAGGTCAGAACACCTGTTTGAAAACAAGCACTGTAACGCTATGAATCATATGGAGGCCAATTCCAGAGTATTGCATACCTGTGCAAGAAGAAGGAAGGTTAAAGACAAGGAGGATAGTTTCTACTTTGCCAGTTTGCTAACAGGGCACTATTAATGGGCTTGAAGACAGGGGCACAAAGGGACTTTATGAGCATACAGATGGACTGCATAGCTTGACTTCATATTTAGAAATGAGCATGGATAGTTTCAATTGTTAAAGTAGAAAATCACTGCAAGGAGAGGAAGTCCTACCTTGATAGAAATGCCAGCAGGCCCTGCTGGCCCACGAGGTCCTGGTAGTCCAGGGTTCCCTATAAGACCCCGGAGGCCTGGAATTCCTGGGCTTCCCTTCAGACAGAAAGAAAAAGACACTTGGCAAGAACTGCCTTCCCTCTGGTACTCAGCCAAAGAAGCAGGTATAAAGTCAAGCCTGCAATTCAATTACACACATCTACGGAAGTGACACGTGAAGGAAAAACAGTGGGATTTGTGACGAAGTAAATATCCATAGGATTGCTGTTCATGTTTTAAAGTGAGACCAGAAGTGGTAAATAGCCATAGGTTGTAAAGAAATATTTCTGTGTGGCAAGTGACACATACAAGAGGACCTTATGAAGGTTAGGATAGTTCTTCCCCCCATACTTCCATTTCCTTGGGAATCCTGTTTTCAGTTTCTTTTTCTTCCTTCTCCCTCCTATTGGCTGTAGGGTGTTACTTACTGGATTTCCAGGCTCTCCCTTTAGGCCAGGAAGTCCTCTTCCTCCATTCAATGGTATTCCAGGCTCCCCCTGACCAAGACAAAAGTTTAATATTACCATAGTACAGTTTAGGAATTAAATAAGAACCTATCTAGGTTGTCAAGAAGAGCATGGAAATATCTATATAAGCATAAACTGAAGAGATCACAAAATGTGAGTCACAGTTGATATTTACCAGGACTTTTCCTTATGCTGAGTGTTAAGAGAAGAATTGCACGAAAAGGAGAAATTAGATGGGATGGTGCAGGAACTATAACAGCCTGCAGCTATTAATCGTTTTACAATGTGTTGAAAGGCTGTCAAAATGCCTTTCTTCTAAGGATTCGATTTTCCTGCTGGGAGAGCTCCGGCACAAGGATACGGACAACTGCTTGAAAGCTGGATCTTTTTATTTTTTCATGAAGGCGAAAGATAGCAAGAAGTCTGCGTTCCTGGGCTAGCTAGCTTCGTATGGTAAGTCCCTGATTTTTATACCCTTTTTTTCCTTTTGTGTCTGTGTGCTTGTGTTTGTATTTCTTAATGTTTTAAATCCTGTCAGGGGTTGTGTTTATTTCCGCCGGAGGGTAAACTCCGCGGGGTGCGGAAGGCAAACTTTGTGGGGTGGTTTGATTGTTTTATCGGTTTTGTCTTTTTTAGCTTAATGGTTTCTTATATTTGTTTTGTGGCAATCTCCTGTCTGTCTCTTTTGTAATATATTTTGTGTCTTTTGTCTGTTTGTTTTGCTGATTTGGCATGTCTTGTGTTTGTAAGGGTTTTCTTTTCTTGTTTCCCTAGTTTTCTTAGTTATTTGGGCTTTTGTCTAAGGGGCTTCTTTAATACCTTTTATTTGATTCCTTTTCCTATGCAAGTTTGTTTTATGGCTGGCCTGATGTTCCCTTTGGGCTTTTCCTGCTTGGGCGACACCACTGTGAAGTGGTGTCCTTGTGAAGTTCCCTTTCCACAATTGAAACAGAGTTTTTCTATATATAAGAGGGTTGGAGCTAAGAGCTAAGAGTAAGATAATTTCTAAATGAGGAATCAGAAACCCACAGTTTTGTTTTGATTAAATGTGATTATTTGTATGAAAACCAATACCAGTAAAATATCACCTTGTAAACAGAGATGGGTTGGTAAAAGAAAAGCTTTCTATTGTATTATGATGAAGCCATTCTGATGGCAGATTTCATCTGAGAGTGTGAAGTATTCTCAGCTTTTTAAAAATTCTCATTTTAATGTAATCATCGCCAGATAATTATTTCCATTCTGAACTTACTGTATGATGCCAGAACTGTTACTTTCAAACATATAGTACAAAAATGCTCCCTTTTTATAATTAGGATTCCCCTATCAGCAACTCTGATGCTGTAGTACTGCTTAGGAGGAATGGCCGGAGACGCTAAAGCATACATTACACGGAAATGTTACATATCCCACCACAACAAATTATCCCTGTATGATCCTTTTCCCAGTCAAACTCTCAAAGATCCACTTACCGGCTCACCTTTCTCTCCTCTTGGCCCAATTGGGCCAGTCAGTCCACGGTCTCCCTGAAAGGCAAAAGATAAGGAGTAAATGGTTCTTCAGTTGGTAACAAGGCGTTTAATGGCAAATATTATCTTTACTTACTTGGTTTCCTCTGAGACCAGGAAGGCCAGGGCTGCCCTATGAAGAGAAGGGGAGAGACAGGGGAGAAAAAAAGTGAATAGGATTTGTTTTTTCATGGTGGGAGTAAGAAAAGAGAGGCGAGGAGTAAGATGAAGCAATATATTTGAAAACAAATCCTAGATCTAAATAAAGTAGGCTAACATTAGCCATGGTTAGAATATGAACTTAGTGTGGGGTACATGAAGTATCTCAGTTATAGATAAGTAATCAGATCTACATTGTGGTCTTGGAGAAATCACACACATGGGGGACCAATAGAGTGTACAGATGTTGGGCAGAAACAGTCACAAAACCAGAGACTCCTTGCCTTTGTGTTGAGCATTAGTATATTTTTCTGCCCCAAGCAGAGATCTATATCCTTTTTTTTTCTTTTTGGCACTCAATTCATCAGACTGAGACTGAGCATGGGGCTTGGATTTTTGCACTTGCATCACCTTTAAAATAGTACAGAGTTGTACTGGTGGAGAAGTCACAATTCTATTTTATGTCAAACCAACATACAAAAACCTTCCGCTCTAGAAAGTTTTATTTCTGCTTAAGAACAAAACTGCATGCTTCACTGTGATCATGAAGAAAAAACTGTTCAGTAAAAAAGGATGTATTTCAAAGATGGCAGACACTATCTCAGTTACAATGGCAGACACTATCTCAATTACAACAAAGCATTAGGGACGTATAGGAATGTGTCTGCATGCAACTATACATAGCAAAATGTTAAAAAGGTTAATTACCGGCTGACCAGGAGAACCTGGGCTGCCAGGACGACCAGGATTCCCTGGCGCGCCATCTGCTCCTGAAAATCCCTAGAAGAAAATAGAAACATTAAGGACATATCTTTGCAGAAAGTATTTACATTTAAGAATAGAAAGCATAGCCATGAAAACACAGATAGGATTTCAGCTTTGTCTAAATTCCAAGTGTCTTCACCACGTGATCTGAGGCTAAGAATTTGAACAAATCCAGAATGGGCCAGATAGAAGAAGGTTGCAAAGGTTGAAATTTATATTATATGCATAATACATTCTCATGAAAGACTGGCAAATATGGTTCACAGTTCAGAACTTGACCACTATCCATTATCAAATGATGGCTTGCAGGTCTAAACCAAAATTTAGAGTTATAACTTTCCACCAACCTACTGTAAGGTCAGAATGTATTCAATATTTATGAATATGCTTAACAAATTTGGTTCAAGGTCATCAAGTGTTGAATAATCAAGAAAGGAGAGATTAGACTGTGTACCTGCACATTAAAGGTTTCTTAATTTGCACATGGCACAAAATTAAGACCAAGTATTCCGCTACATAATTATTATTATTTGGCAAATAGGTTCTAATTCCCATAAAATTACTCCTGTTTCAGTATGCTATAACTTCACACTTTTGGGCAGGCAGGAATTCCCAATTGAAGGCTTTCTTATATAAAAGCAATCTTACAAACAGAAAGATAATACATCAGAAAAATATGTTGCAGTTTGGTTTTCTCATTTTTCTCTAAAAGTTTACTTAAGTTAATGTAAATTTAGTCATGTAAGCCTTCAACTATAACTGGAAGTATTAAAGACACAGACACAAAGCCTTAGGATACGGTAGATGCAAAATTGTTTGTTTGTGGGTCATCTTCATTAATCCAGAATTTCTTGTTTCAGAGAAATAGAGACAGATGTTAGAAAATTTGCAACAAGCATAACCAATACCTGTCATTCCAATAATGGTTTAGTTCCTAGGACCCAAAAACAGAGGACAAAGACTTTACAGCACACCAATCTGAATCAGGTCCCAGATTTACACCAAATCTGTAAAATAAACTTGACTGCAATTGGAGTTCCTCTAAGAAAATTAATTTAGGGCTGCAACAAAAAATGCCACTCTTCACATAATGGAAGACCTGCCACTCATCAAGCCTCCAGTGAGATCCAAACCACATTGTCCCCAAGCAGACACAGATGAATAGCAAAGAGAGAGAGAGAGAATTTCAGAAGAGATAGTTCCATCTGACTCAAGCAAGAGAACTAAACTACATATTATAAGAGAAGGCAGAAAGCTTCAAAAATGGTTTATCGGTAGAGGTACCCTTTAGCTTAAAAGATGCATATAATGCAATTCATTGATTGTTGATGGAAAATTTGATAAAGACTGATAGAGAAGAAGAACTAGGAAAGTTCCTCCTTTTAAAGAGGAAAGTCTGTAACATTCAGCTCTTGGTTTCCTCTTTCATTCATGACATTCATGCTGTGAGAACTCACCCTCTCTCCTTTTTCACCTCGCCTCTCAATAGTGTCACCTGGGGGACCCCGAGGCCCCACTGGACCTGGAGGACCTGGGATCCCATTGCGTCCCTGGGGTGAAAAAAGAATCATTTTGTTTTATAATTGAATACACTCTGTTTCTTTTAGCTGAATTACTATGCTTAATTCCCAATATCCTTCATGGATACCCCCTTTTATAAAATGAAGGAACAGCAGCAGTACGAATATCAAGGGGAGAAGGCAGTGTGGGAGGAGGCAGGGAACCAAAGTGTAATTAATTTTAAGTGGCAACATTTCAGTTTCCTTGTGATCAGACAGTATTCTTACAGCAACATCTCTCTTCTATGTGCTCTGTAGTTTCTTAGCATTGGCTATAATTTTAAATATTGTAATTAATTATTGGCTGCTAAATTAAATTATTTTTTCATCTATCTCCTAACAGGTTTCTAGGATTTAGGAAGATTATTCTGTACTATGGGGAGGTTATATACAATACTCATAAATTCCTTTGATTTTCTGATTGACTCCCCAAATGGCCAATGTATGTACACAGACTCCGATAAAGAATCTGAAATTTGACTGAAATTTCGAGTCAATTTGTTCAGAAGAAATTTCACTGAGTTTCGTCCTCAGAATGTGTGTGTGTGTGTGTGTATGATATATGAATTTGTCTCTCTCTTACTATAATCAAAAGCTCAAAAGCTTGGGATATTCGTATCAGATAACTAATATCAAACTTAAAAAAACCTTACATTATTTGAGGCAGGGGTGCTAAACTCAATGTCATTGAAGGCCACATTGGGGTTGTGTTTGACCTTGGAGGGGTTTGGAGGGGCGTAGCCAGCTTGATAGCACTTGTGTCGGAGAGGGCACCTGTGGTGACTTGAGTGCTTTGCCAGTGAAAAAGGCTCCCGAGCTCTGTTTTTGGCTGTGACAGCCTCTTGCAACCTTCTGCCAGCGAAAACTGGCTGCACACGGCCTTCTGTTTTTGCTGGCAGAGGCACTGCAATCACTGTTCCAGGACCACCCCGCAGGCCAGATCTAAGTTCCCTGCAGGCCGGATCTGGACCCCGGGCCTTGGTTTGACATCCCTGATTTAAGGTTTCTGGTGATTTGAATGGAGTAGAAACTCTTGAAATTCTGAGAGAGGTTCTGCCAATGATTTTAATCATGTTTGTCCAAAAAAAGAGCGAGTTGAGTCAAACTAAGAGAACTCAAGAAATGGGACCAAACCTCCTCCACATCACAGACTTGTTCTCAAGAAGGCCAAACATTACCGGATTTCCAGAAGGGCCAGGATTTCCCACTTGTCCTCTCTGTCCCTGCAAAATTATTGATAGATAAATGGTCAATTCCCAAGGAATGATTTATACATTTCCCTTAAAAGAATCCGAAATACCTCCTTCTACAATAAATCTCAGATACTCACAGGCTCACCTGGCTCACCCTTCTCACCCTGTAGGAAAAGAGACAATAGTAGGCTTGATTACATGATCTTCAGATATGTCAAATATATTTAATTAATCATTTTAAATTAGGAATATGTGGGAAGCCTATATCCCTCTTTCCCAGCTACCAAAGAGAGTCTGTTGATCATGCTATAGAAAGAAAATGGTGCTGAACCAATTTAGAAAAGCAATCTTCCCTGTCCTTCTCTTTTCCTCTTATCTAGATTGGCCAATTTAAGTTTCCTTGGTTGAGTAGTTATGTTTTGCTTTACCTCTTTTTGAGTATCTCTTAGAATTAGATTCTCTCCCAACCACTACACTAATTAATAAAGAAAAATACATTAACATCTCACCCTCCCCTTAAGACCCCTAAAAGGATCAGATGATGTCAACATCCAGGGTGTGAGATACTTTTGAGGCAATAGGACACCAAAAGGGGAGATGCAATAGAGGATTGCACTTCATGGAAAACCACTATGGATTTTCATGAAGACAAGGACCACTTTATTATCTGCTTCACTTTTAGGTTTATGAGCTTTGAATAATCTTCTAATAATATCATGGTGAGGAATTGTAAATAACTCTTTTTCTCTTCAGGTATGTATATATTTCAGAAGAAAAGTTTAGTGCTTGTATTTTATATTGGGAATTTGAGACAGATTTTATTGATGCTGTGGCCCTAAAAACACATTTAAAGTTCTGGTATTAATTTCTAAAGCCCTATATAGTTCAAGATTGCAATATGTGGTGGAATATTTTTTTCTATTCCTGCCCATAATCTGAGATCATTTTTGGAGGCCTTATTTCAGGTGCGTTCTCAGGATTAAGGTATGGAAAATGGCATGTGCCAATTTTGAATGGATATTCTTTTTTACTGCCATTTTTATTACATTATAAGTTCAATGTCATTCTTTAATTACTATGTTTAATATTTTAATTATTTAGAATGTTATTGGGTCATTTTAATCTATTACAAGCTGCCCTGGAAAATCCTGGCAGTTTACACATTTTTGAAAATAGTAAGTGTTCAATAAATAGTCTTAACTATAGAATATTCTTTTTAAAAATAATATTTTAAAAATATTCTTTTAATGATACTGCTTAAATATAACAAGTTGGGGCAACCTCACCATAAGAGGAATTTCTCCCATTTTTACAAATGACCCTGACTTTTTTTCTTGGTTTTTAATTTTTATCTTTCCTTTTCCATCTGAGAGAACAAATATTGTTTATGAGTAGAAATCTTGTGCAGTGTAATTGTCAGTGACTTACCTTAGGGCACTGCACAGTACAGTCCTCTGGTCTAGGCTGAAAAAAACCCCAAAATAAAAAGGTGAGTGTTAAGATAACAACAATGCAAACATTTACATGTTAGAGGTTTGGCTTTAGACTCAGGTCATGGGCTAAGTAATACTGTATTTTGGAGTTCATGGAAATATAGGAGATTTGGATTTGGGGTTACCACATATCTCTTGCTGAACTCTTTAAGGGCTCCAACACAAAACAGGCACATCTACCAAATCCATTTCCTTTCTCTCACAAATGGATCAGGAGGACTAGGGGAAAAAGAAAGAAACCAAAACCTTTCTCTGCACAACTCCCTTTAACAAAGTTCCTATTACTGTAGGTAGCAAGAAAACTTATCAAGTAAGGCAGATAGGGAGGGAAGAACAGGCTTTAATCCTGTCTCCACCGCTTCTCATGCCCCTGGTGGAGACTGATTCTGAGGGAGAGGAGGAACAGCTCACAGGGAGTGGAAGTGTGGCTCCAGAGGTTGTGGAGAAGCCTAGGGAAGGGCAGAGGCTGGCTGGGCAGTCAGAGGAGGACCCAGGCCCATCCCCTCTCCATCCTAGGGCATGTAGGAAGGAGAGGATAAGGGAGAGACGTGGTCTTCCAGGGGAGGAGAGGGCCTTGATCCTCTTCCTGGGCTGCAGCTGTGACAACTGAATAAGAGGATGGACATGCGTACTGGTGAGTGCTGGAAATAAAGCGTGGAAGTATCTCTAGTTTATTGTTCCTTTCTGAGTCTGGCGCCCTTCCCAATGTGTGTTCTGATATCTCTGGACATCTTCAAGCCCTTATCTTGCCTAGTTTGTGTTGTTTTTTTACTCTTTATAATTTAAACGGCATTTCCTCCTTCTTGTAACTGCTTGTGTGGGAGTTGTTTGTCTCCAGTCAAGGATACTTGGATCTTGGAAGCAAAGTGAAGGAATAAAAGGGGCTTCTCCTGTTTGTTGTGACTGTGTTTATTTTGTATCCCATCCTGGGTCATCACACCGCCACCCTGACTACTGTGGTCGCTTTTTAAATGGAGACCAATCCCTACTAATCTGAAGATGACCAATCAGATGAGTGGACTGAAGTGGTCAGTAAGTCTTGATAAGTGGCCTTGATAAATCACCTGTCTAGTGCAGTTGTGAAGAGGTGAAGAGAAAGTTGCTTTATCAGAAATTACAGGGAGCAGGACAGTGGTAAAGTCCTTTTTACACTTTGGTAGGACATGATATGCACCAGGGGTGTCAAACTAAGCCCCGGGGGCTGGATCCCGCCCATGGGGCTGCCCTGGAAATAGCGAAAGACTTGCCCAAGTGCGGCCCTCCTGAGCTCTGTTTTCACTAGCAGAGGGTTGGAGGAGACTGTAGCAGCCAAAAACAAAGCTCAGGAGCCTGTTTTCTCTGGCAGAGCACTCAGGCCACCACAAGCGTCCCTGACATGAGTGACGTTTAACTGGTCATGCCCACTCTGGCCCTACAAGGTCAAACGCAACCCTGAAATTGAGTTTGATGCCCCTGATATGCACAGTAAGTGGATCAAAGGTAAAGCTTATTATACAAAGCAGGAATTCTACCTGTTGCATATCTATTTGCATCCTGCGGAAGAAATTATGGACATGATGCAAATCTTAGAAAGCCATTGTGCTTTTCTCCTTCAACATTTCTTCTACAGCATGATTGCTACCTGAATGCCAGAGGCCAGTGTTTTTCCATACCGATTGTCTCATTTACCTCCTTCATCTCCAGATCTATTGCTAGGAAAACTACAGCCAATCCCTCCCCTGCTGCCATGAGCGGTGCCTTACCCCGATGGATGGTCCGCAGAGGGCATTGGCAAGCCCCACTTCCGCCTCTGACAGACTGTTTGAGTCTCGCACAAAGAAAACATTACGTGATTCTTCACTGGTCACAAGGCGACGCAGTTGTTCACGATCGGCTCCTTCCATCCCCACTGCTAGAATCTGGATTCCTGCAAGGTCCACAAAAGGGAAACTTAGAAGAGATCCTCCATGCTAATCATTCATTGGAGATCATGTAGTCCAGGTGAAGAAGTTAAGGACACAAGTAGCTCAGCTGATTTTTCTAAAGGTAAATTTCAGCCAGGGCTACCCAAATTGTATCAAAGCAGCTTAAAGATACCCTGGGGGTGGAAATCCTATTTCTTCAGCCCAGTCAAATGATAGACTGTTCGGTTAGAACTCAAAATTGCTTTTTCAAAAAAACAACTGAATAATTAATCAAAGCTGAAAAGCTTCTTGGATGAAAAGCGAAATGTCATCAAAGAAAAACCAAAAAGTCCAGTTGCCTCTTGAAAAAGCACCTTTGGGACAACCAGGATCTGGATGACTGCGAATCTCTGTAGTCACTCATGCCTTTGTCACCTCCCAATTGGACTATGCAATGCATTCTATAAGGGGCTGCTCTTAAAAAGCATCTGGAAACTATAGGAAGATTCTTATTAGGGAGCAGCAGCTACAACAAAGGCTTTTCTTACGTTTGCTACATTCCAGACATGAAGGACAGGTGACTTACCAGCAGCTTTGATTTCCCTGGCTGGCCCAGTGGCATCATCACTGGATGACCCATCTGCCAATATCACCAAGGTTCCTGGAACGCCAGGTCTTCGCCCTGCAGTGGGGCTCAGCATGTAGCTCTTCACAAAATTAATGGCTGCTCCTTCATAGAAAAAGTAACAACAGATCCAGAGAAACACACACCTTAGTAAGAGCACTAGTGATACATTGCTCACTTCAAGTTTTCATTAGCAATTCCTGTGAATATTGAGATCATGGTCACAGGCAGAATTTCAGAAGAAACAGGATCGCTTCTTTCTCTTCCTGCTGAGTTCTTTGAACAAGGAACTAACAACACCCACCCCCCTCTTTTCCTTGACTCAAAGGAACGGGCGACTCCTTACCAATGGCATTGCCACTACGCTCCTCATAGCGCAGTGAGCGAATGTGCTGCAGGACAGTTGCTAAATCATTGGAACGATTAAGCAGGAATAAAGGGAGGCCTCGGTAGCTGTACATCGCAATGCCCACCTGGAGTAGGCAGAAAAGAGAAAAGAAATGTGATAAAAGCAGAATATAAAGATGAAATAGCATGCAGCCAATTTCCCCATCTTAGGAGCAGAGGGAAACCAGGAGTGATATTCATTTACTTCTCAGCCTTCTAAGATAGGCAGGATTAGGAAACAAGAGTTGCTAGTAGCCCTGGAATGTATTCTGATGCAATTAGGCTACTGGAACAGAAATGTGAAAGCCCACCAAACCCCCAATCTACTTCAAGTTATACTATTACAATGAAGGTGGTGCTGTTTTGAGTTTCTTTCTCAAACTTACTACCTTCCCAGAACTCAAGTATCTTTTCTATAATTGCTCAGTATTCTTCTCTCCTTTCCCTCTGAGTCCCAACACTTCATCCCACCTGTCATATCCCTGCAGGGTTTTGATTCACAGCTATTTGGATGGCCAAATAAAACACCACCACATGGAGTTACAGAATACATCTTTATCAAATTGTATCTTTTGTCACCTTACTGACAAACTATAGATTTGCAATGATAGAACGAAAATCAACAAGGTTATAACTGGATTTGCTTCACCCAATTAAAATAACCCCAATGTCTTTGTGCATGTGAATCAAACAAGCAGGGAGCACTGCAAAATCCTGATGATGTAGGTTACCCGGGTAGTTTCACGGCCTGGACGAAGAGTAGATATAATGTTGGAAAGGAAGTTCTGCACAGCCTCTGCATTGTAGGCTTTGTCTTGAGTTGTATGTATAAGAAAAATGACATCACGCTGGGCATCTGGACAGACTGCAGAGTGAAATGTTTCAGAAAGAATCAGAATGGCATCCAATGGTTTGGGGACACAAGCAAAAGGTCTGATTTTCCCTTCCTGCACCCCCATTTGCAAATAATAACTGAAGAGATTTAACTTCCTGTGTAGCTGCTTTAATTCTCAACTGGAACCTATGTAAATCAATTATATATTATTTTTAAATATTGCAATATCTTAAAACATGTTTTCCAAATGGCTTGCTATATGAATCTGAAAGGGGAAAAATATATTTTTTCAAAATACATTTTAAACCCTTTTTTTACCCTTCAAAAAGGAAATCCAAAATGTAAGGTCTAAAATAGGGTCATCATTAAAAACAAACACTCCAGGACTCCCTCTCAAAAATAGGACTTTGCCCTTCTCTCCAACCAAATGTTAAGTGAAGCCATTGCCATCAAAATAATTGACGAGCTTCTTGCAAGCAAGAGGCTCTAGAGAGCTATTGGTGTCCATGGTAAACTACAGTGATGCCAAAATGACAGCATGCTGTGATGACATTCAACAAATATTATTATTTACTTGCAGTTGAGCTTCTGATATAAGTATGTAATTTATAGCACCTGGTTGATCACAGATGCTTTGTTATTTGTCCTCTTGAATGGATACCCGGGTAAAGACATCCCTCCATAAACCTCACCTGTCTGGGCAGAAATAGAAACCCCAGCACCGGAGATACTCCCAAACAGTGGGCGAATCATAAAGGTGTATTGCTCCCCCAGATTCAACCCAGACACTTGATGGGATGTTTCTGATGCAGGCAATGTTCGTTGTGCCTCTTCTCCCTCTGAAACACAGGAGAAGCATGACAGAGGATTAATACAGCTGGCAGGGCTAATAATGCAGATAGTGTGTCTTACAATATATTGGCTTTTATGCTCGTTAATTGGTCACAATACTGCTATATTACACTGCTGCTGTGGGAGTCTCCATTCTCAGGGTCTTTTGGAAGCTGGTAAAAATCTGACACTTCTGGGGATTGATTGTGGAGTCATTAGTACCAGGGATTTTTGTATGACTCATTAATATCCTTTTAGTTTTAGTATTAATATCTGCAAACTAGAGTCTGAATGGATTGAGGAAGTGGAATAAACTATATAAATGAAGAAATCCAGTATTTTATTTGATATGTGATTATATCACGTAAGATTAAGAGCAGTGGTGGCACAGTGGTTAGAATGCAGTACTGCAGGCTACTTCTGTTGACTGCCAGTTACCAGCAGTTTGGCAGTTCGAATCTCACCAGGGTCAAGGTTGACTCAGCCTTCCATCCTTCCAAGGTCAGTAAAATGAGGACCCAGATTGTTGAGGGCAATATGCTGACTCCGTAAAACCACTTAGAGAGGACTGGAAAGCACTGTGAAGCGGTATATAAGTCTAAATGCTATTGCTATATCTAAGCATGGGATATGATCTTTTCCCTCATAACAACAATCCTTAAGGGTAGATTAGGCTGAGAAAGAGTGACATGTATATAGTCACCTTGCAAGCTTCCATTATTGAGTGCAAACTAAAACCTGGATTTCCCCATTCCTAGCACAATACTTTGACCACTACTCCACAAAACTTTGTGAAGGAAAATCAGAGCTCCTTGATGTGAACTCCTGGAGGAAAGGTGTGATGTACATCAAATACAGGACCAACCTCTTGGAGATTTCCATGTGAGATAATAGCCAGAAGCCCCAGGAACTGGAGTCCAGGATAACGTTATAGAATCCTTTTGAGTATCTGACACCTGGAAATTGGCCACCCGGGCCACAGCTGCTGAAAAAATAAAGATAAATATGAGACAGGTAGTTTGGTCCTTGACAGCGAAAGAAAAATCTAGAGAAGTTCTTAATAGCAACTCACACTGATGAGCACAGAGAGTGGACGTCACACTTGTGATCTATTGTAGCACTACGGTAGTTCCTATCACAGTTAGGACTGGTATGTACAAATGGAATACTATTTTCATCATAGGAAATGGCCTTCCTTAACAATGGATATTTTGGTCCCAATTAAGTAAATCACATGGTTTTTAAACAAATCTACCTTTCCCTATTGACTTTGTTTACAGGAAGCTGGCTGGGAAATGGTGTCCGCATGAGACAGAATACTAAAACCATCTTAAATGCATGCTAGTTACCAAGCACCCAAATTTTGATCATATAACTGTAGGGGATGCTACAATGCATTATAGATCTCTTAACTATGACAACTTGTTATAAGGAATTTTTTCAGTGCCATTGTAACTTTGAAATATCACTAAACTAATGGTTGCAAATTGAGGACTGCCTGCTCTGCTTCAGCTGCTTCTTTGGCCCTTCAGAGGTCTTTTGTGCACACAGTGCCAAAGTCACTTATTTGGAAGCAGATGGCTTGTCTTGATGCTTGTGAGGCTGAGTACATCCCTGCCAATGTTTTAAGCTTAAATGAAAGTTCATACCGTTTCTGATGCTTAAAGCAGATTGCTGAGATGGAGCGCATAAGCATTTTACAGTTCAGGTATTTATATACCAGGGATGAGTAGTATAATACAACTATATGGAGAACTAGTGTTATCATCTGTGACACATTGACACATTGACTGTGACACAGAGAAAAGCAGTACTGTACATAAAAACCAAAGCAATAAAATAGAGATAATTTACACTGTTATAGTTGGGGAAAAAATGTCCACAGTTGAAACTCTGCTTTGTAAACTACATTCTTATATGGTTTATCTGTTTCTTGAACATATCTTCTTATATGCTCTATAGAAAAGTGTGGAAGAAACAGCCTAATAGCAACATTCTGGTATAGCACCCTTATCTGGGAGTTTTCCTTCTAAACTAATATCTAGAAAAGCTACTTATGCTTTTATTTATGCTTCACTTCAGTTTTAGGTGATACATTTTGCTTTGTGTGAAGTTTACATTTTTTGTAAAAAAAGGACAATTTAAAAACTGTTTTTTAAAATTGTTTTTAAAGGGTGGGTTATTTTAGTTTTAAGATTAAAAATGGAGCTGCAACAGCCAATGGAATTACATATTATGAAAGATGAAAGATCCAAGTATCTATTGATCTTTGGCAATATTACAGAAGATCCTTACAATTACATACCGGATAAAAATATAATTTATCTAACCTGCATGAAAGAACAACAAAAATCTAAAACAGGCCTCTTAGCTACAAGAAAACACAACAATGCTTTCCCCAGAAGTATCTTTCAGGGGCCAACAGGAATCATTGATGAAAACCAGTAAATCAGACAGGATTGGTTTATCTCTGTCTGGTCTCTAATTCTTCTTACATATGAAATTTACATTCCATATCTAACTAGAGACTATTCTAGCAACTTTTGTGCCGTAGACTTCTATCTCTGGATAGCAGAGAGTTGGGTTACCAGTGGTGGCAACAATGGCCACAGCTTCGCTCTCCCGGTTGCCAGTCAGACTTGTGATGCGGATGTCATAGCGCCCTCCTGGCTGCAGATCTTCAATGACATAGGTGTTAATATGGGCTGGCAACAGCTGACTCCTCTCAGGCCCACCTGTCCCATGTAAGAGAGCTAGTTAATTTCTTGGGTAGTGGGTGGCAATGATAGAGGGAGGTAGATACATATAGGAAAATATATATAGGAAGGTATATATAGGAAGTGTTGATCACCTGCAGGGCGCCAGGTGAGCCGATAGCCTGTGCTCCCCCGTGCTGGGCTCCATTCTAGTTGAATATGGGTTTGTGAGGAGTCAGTCACACGTAGGTTTCCAACTGGTTGAACTGGGATTGCCGCTAAAAGGAAACATATGAGGATTAACAATGGAAAAGTAGCAAGGAAGTCTGATCTTTAACAAAGAGAAAAAGATACTCCAGAAAAAATTAACCCTCTTATGAATCATAGATAAGATTTATGTATTTGATATGAGATTAAAATAAACTTTCACTTTCACTTTAGGTATGAGATAAAACAATTTTTTTTCACTTTTACTTCAGGTGATACATAGCTGTATCCTTCATGAATAATCATGGAAATATTGTCTTCTTGAATGGCATTAATAATAACATCTGAATAACCAATTATGTGATGCAATCATGTATCTTCAAATAGCTGGAAAATATTTTCAGAAAATAAATTCTTTCTTTAGAAAAATTTCTATGAGGTTCTTTGATTCTGAGGATATCTTTACAGAAAATACAATGATCAATTAATGAGGGAGGATTTGATTTTCAGAATCTGGAGCTATATATTTATCAAATATTAAATACTGGAAGCCAAACAATTGGTGTTCATTTTCCAATTTGGGCAAGTTTGGAATGCCTGCCTGCTATCTATCTATCTATCTATCTATCTATCTATCTATCTATCTATCTATCTATCTATCTATCTATCTATCTATCTATCTATCTATCCATCCATCCATCCATCCATCCATCTATCTATCTATCTATCTATCTATCTATCTATCTATCTATCTATCTATCTCAACTTGGGTTAAATGGATAGTGTTAGGATCTAAACACATTAAAACTCTAATATGCCTGGAAACAATTAGGTCAGTTGAAAAGTTACGGAATGTCCAATAAAAAATATTTGACCCTTTTCCCATGCTAAATTGACATTATGGGGAAACGGAACTTTAAAAATTGGGGAAAAGCTGGAGATATGAAAAAAAATGGATGAAAGCTAAGGTACTGGCTTTGAAACAACTGATAGAGGAAAATGAATTTTTAATATATGCTGTGTTAAGAGATAAATAAATTAAAATATTCCAGAGGCAGAACCTCCTTTATTCATAGTTTGTGCACTCAGAGAACCTCTCTAAGGATGACAAGTGCAGGAACAATACAATGTCAAGTGTTAAACACCAGTAGAAAGTGCCACATAATTTCCCTCCAACTCTTAGCAAAGAAACCAAAGCATAATATGACTAAAATTCCATCTACAACTTCAAAAAGCAGATTAGTAAGAAACTGACACACAAATATGGACGAATAAGTCTTACGTGTTGTGACAGTAATAGACACGGGATTTCCTTCACGATTCCCAATCAGTGCTGTGACTTTTACAGTGTAGCTGACTCCTCCTTCCAGGCTTTCTAAGTCAAAGGAATTAACATTTCCCAAGACCAGTTTGCTGCTCTCAGGTCCACCTTTAAAAGAAGAGAATGTGACCTCGCTAGTGAAAAAAGACAACCAAAGCCATGCAAAGTTATTACAACCCACACTAATAAGTAGAAAGCTTGATCACAGCAACAAGAAGTCTCTCTTTTCTTTAATTCTACATTTTCTTTCAGCAAATAAGAAAAACTTCAGCTTCAAAAATCATGTGTTTTTGATTTATGATTGCTTTGTTTTTCCACTCCTAGAACTAAGATGCGCAAATTAAGACTGCACTGTAATAGGCATTCAGAATGTGTGTGTGTGTGTGTGTTCAAGGTTGCTTTTAACATTCATAGGGATTTAAAAAAAAAAACTTAAATCTTCATTTCCTTAATAAAGCTGTGATGTCAATTATTAGCTTTTCTAATCCATGGCTTGTACTGTAATTTCCCCTCTGCTAACATTTCTAAATCCAATTGCAAAGTTGTGATAAAGTAATAATTGTTTCATTGTAAAATATAAAATAATTATAATTAAGTAATATGTAATAATTAACTCATTGTAATAATGAATTAATGTATATTAAAAGTATGTGTTTGCAAGATTTTTTTTTTAAAGTTGCTTGAGTATTCCCTGCTTCCATTCCCAAATCTATTTTAGAACATTTTAACTACCTCACTTGTTCCATCATTGAGATTAAAACTACCATCAGTTTGCCAATAATATAACAGGCTGCACCAATTGATAACCTCTCCCAATGGCTATAAGTGGTTATGAAAATAAGGGCACTCTACAGGTCAACAGCAAACAAACATTTTCTTCAAGAGGCCCACAACTCCTCACAATTATTGTGAGGAAACCAGAAGCAGAAGATCAATAAACTTCGGTAGCTTCCTTACCGCTAAGCTGGCTCCACACCACTCGATATGCTGTAGCACCTGGGACACCAACCCAAGAGATGCGTACCACATTTCCCCTGGACTCAAGGACTCTGAGACTGGTGACTGTTCCCACTGGCTCAAAGCCTTCAAGGCAAAACAAAAAATAATGATTGGTAATAGGATTCTCACGGTGTAGCAAAAAGGGCAGAAAGATATGCATTATCTCATCTGCAACTACAACTGGTCTCACCTGTTGTAACTGTGGTGGTAGCTGATCTCCCTTCTCGGCTGCCAACTAAGGCTGAAACCTCAATGAAATAGACAGTTCCAGGCCTCAGACCATCAATGGTGTAGGCGTTTATATCAGCTGGTAGGACTCGAGAGATCTCTTGACCTGGAGAGGGAAAGGGTGTATTCAAGATGGAGGCAACAGATTACTCATACAAGGAAGAAAAAAGTGGATTCTTACATCTTAAAACCACCAGAGTACAAATCAGCCAATATATGCTTCTAGGCTAATAAACAATCTGGAACTCAATCACCCTTTTGCATTTTTTACTGTCATTCTTTGATCAGAATTTGTGCTCACAAAAATAAATATCCTGGAGAAAATGTGCACTAAAATCCCTTGATTAGCAGAAATTACAGCAAACATTGTTTGACATATGATGGCATATGTTGCCTTGGGTTTCTGAAGAATAGGTGGAATATAACAAATAAAATAAATAATATGTATACCGTACTAACCCATTTCTTCCTTTATTTGAGTTTGTAGGAATACAAAAACATGTTTGTTGCAGAAATGAAAATGTCTGCAACATGCCTGTTTCTGGACGAAGTTTTGATCTGTGCTCGCTGCTGGAGCGCACCAAGCCAGCTGATTTCAGGGCTAAGCCACCTCGTAGAGGTGGTTAAGAGAGGGGAGACTGCCAGCAGTGTCGAGGAGAGTCGCATCTCTCCTCCCCAGCTGGCCATTACTCCCTTTCCCGAAGGCAGTTGCAGCGGTGGTCAGAAATGGCCACCTCAAAGAAGAACTTGACCGGAAAAGAATGTGCAGGAGGAAGATAAGAAGAGAAAGTTTTGGCTGACCAGATCAAACTGAATAACAACAACACAAGGTATCCTGGAATTTGAATTATAAAGTACCCTGGAATTTGAATTGTTCGCAAAGAAGACTTTGAAGCGGTGAATGAGAGAGGGAAGGGAAAGGATTTGGTTTTTTTCTTTTCTTCCCTATATTGACAACTAAGAGATTTAAGCAAGAAACCTGCAAAAATCAATTTTGACATTAACAGGTATTTAAGCTGAAAATAAAATGTCAAGGGGATAATAAAGATTTCTGGATTCTCAAAAACTTTTAAAAGAAGGAAAAAAACAAAAGGGTGGGATCTGGAAAAGTTCTGGAGACCACCTGGAAGTGAAAGGAATTAACAGTGAAACTTTAACAAGATTCCTAAAAGATACATTTTAACTGAAACTTTGTAACAAGATAAGAGAACCCCAGGAAGAGAAAGTGGAAAAAAGAAGCAAGAAGAAATAGCTTTGGATTATTTGGATTACTTGGTGATTTTTGAATTTTTGGCTATCGGATCTAAAGGATTAAAATTAATCGGGTGGTTGTTTAAAAGTTTTTAAAATGGTATCACTCTTGGAAGAATTGAGAATGGAACTTAAAGAAACAGAAAGAAGATGCACAAGAAGGAAGAGGTTCTTTTGGCTTCATATTTCAATGTTTAGAAATGGAGATCCTGAATTATGCGAAACAACAAGAAATGCCTGTAGAACAAGAATGGAGGGACAATGAAAAAGCCATCTTCAATGACTAAGTATTTCTATGTGGGGAAAAGAAAGGAAAGAGAGTGAAAAATTTAAGAGCTGAAAAAACAACCCAAAAAAGAATAGTTTGAAAAGTAATTATAACATTAGGAAGAAACAGAAGAGAGGATTACAGAAGAGAGAATCAGAATTAAAGAGAGAAGGGGTCAAAAAGGGAAGGGAGAAGAAGAGGGAGAAGAGGGAAAGGAAAAGAAATTATAAAGGACAGAAACAGGGCATAGAGAAACAGGGAAAATGTACAAGACACAGAGATAATGGGTGAAAACTTAATTGAAAGGGGGATTCTGCAAGGGTACATAAGATGGTATTGTTATATTAGAAATAGAAATGAACTTTGAAAATATGAAAATACTCATTTAGTGCATATTTTAAGAATGTACCAAGCAGAATTCGACTGGAAGTTATGTGTTATATTGAATGTTATAATTGTAAAGGCATAAATTGAAGTTTAAATAAGAGTTGAATGGATAAAAATTAAAAGATACAAAGGTGTCATACTCCAATTAGTAACTACAGGGGAAAATTTTGTTTAATGAGGAAAGAAAATAAGAAATTGAAACGGGACAGACAAAAGTATAAATATAATGACTAGAAAGGTATTGAAACTGAGAAAAAGATATATATAATTGAATTTAGAAAGGAATGAGATAATTAAAAGTAAGATTGAGAAAATTAAGGGAAGGGAAAAATTATTGAGAAAATGTTAAAACAGTAATAAGATATGGAATAGAACACAAATATGAATATGAAATTGAATTTGTGTCTCTATGGAGAAGTGATAACCTAGGACCATGCTATTCTCAAAAAAAGAAATGTTACTTGTATTATGTTTTATGAAAACCCAAATAAAATTTTTATAAAAAAAAAAATTCAAAAGTTGTAAAACTCAAATCTGGCAACTAAAAAACCAGGATTTTCAGTAATATCTACATGCTACAAAAGCATTCTATGGCAGGCTAAATGTAAATAATTATATTTGCAATATAATGCAATATAAATTTGGCAAGATGCAAATTTCATGGATGAAGCATCTCATTGTACAAAAAAAAGAGTTCCATGTACATATAAGGGGAAACAAGGAGGGGAATGCTGCTGTCTTAAGAAATGCGAACAAAAAAGCAGAATGGAAAGGAAAAAGAATCAGCACATGGCCAGCAATAGAGTGATGGATAGCGTATTACATAACAACATTCCCTGATCTGAGAGATAAAATCATAGCTAATACACCCAGTCTCCAGAGTTTCCTCTTAGCTAATTAATTTTATTCCTGACAGATTCAATAATGAAAATCAGATCACAAGAAGATACAAAACACAGATGCCTAACTTTTAATTTCTTTTCTGCTATCATACACAACAGGAAATCAATATTAGAAGATTTTGTTAATGAGAATCAATGTTCCGTGATTGTTTTTATTAGTACATTAACTTCATTTTCAAAATGTCAACTGAAAATGAAATATTAACTACTTTATCTGATACAAACATATCAATGGGGGTGGTATTCAGCAGGTTCTGACCAGTTCTGGAGAACCGGTAGCAGAAATTTTGAGCAGTTCAGACAACCGGCAAATACCAGCTCTGAATGGAGATATTACAGTATTCTTCCCCTGCCACATCCACCAACAAGCCACGCCCACAGAACTGGTAGTAAAAAAATTTGAATCCCACCACTGCATATCAACTAGGTAGACTATCAAGATACAAAGTCATTTCTTCATCGGCAATTACAATAAAGACGAGAAGGCATGGAAGGAATATTATTTTTCATATTCAGGATATAAACTACCATACTGTACTTCAATGGAACATGTACAATTCAAGGCTACAGTACTAAAATACCAAGGCTGTTGCCTCTTTATAATAAAATGTATTTCACAGATTGCTAGAGGATAACTAACCTTTGAGGACAAAATATCCAATTTAATTTTTCTGTCTGAAACTTTGTTGCATTTTATAATCCCCCAATTTATTCAGAACTGACAGAGAGATAAAGCAAAAATTATCTATGTATCATCTCAATTTCTTGGATGCAATTTCTCAGGGTGTGGAGAAGAAGGATGAAGGGACTGATGAAATCTTTCAATTTGAAATCTTCTAAGACACAATGAGAAAATGTCAAAATATGCCATCCACTGTGCAAAAAGGAGAAACAGATATTTTGGCATTCAGAAAAGTAGCAAGCTGAAATTGAGCTGGCCTTCTCTAATAGGAGTGCAAGTTTCTCCAAGAAAAGTGTTATTATTTTCTTGTAATTATTCATGTTAAAGTAAAATATATATTTAATCTTATGCATCTTAAGGCTATGTAGTATCTGGAATTTGAAACAGAAGAAATGCTTTGGAGCATATAGCACCTATTAAAGATAAAGGTAAACGTGCGAGTCGTTTCCGGCTCTAGGGGGCGATGCTCATCTCTGTTACAAAACTGAAGAGCCAGCATGTCCGAAGACATCTCCGTGGTCATGTGGCCAGCATGACTAAATGCTGAAGGCACATGGAACGCTGTTACCTTCCCACCAAAGTGGTCCCTATTTTTCTATTTGCATTTTAACATGCTTTCGAACTACTAGGTTGCAGAAGCTGGAACAAGTAACTGGAGCTCACTCCATTACACGGTGCTAGGGATTCGAACCGCCAAACTGTCGACCTTTCTGATCAACAAGCTCAGTGTCTAACCAGCTGTGCCACCTGTGGAAAATTGTGACAATTAAAAAGATATGAAAATTTTGAGGGTTAAGGTTTTAGTAAAAATATGAGTTGAGTTGGCTTATCTTCAGAGGGGTTTATACACAATATTAATATGTGTGTATGTGTATAAAATCTGTTATATAATTAAAATTTTCTCAAAGGGGAAAGTCACTAATCCTGTTTTAACATGTTTTGCAACGGAACAACAATTCAGTCTGTGCTTATGAATGCTTAGAAATATTTTAATGTTAAGCGCCTTTTGCTTAGAAGTGACAACTAACTGCCTAAATAGTTCTGAACTGCAAAGAGATGAGCTTGCTCAGAGACACAGATAAACTCTAGCATTTTATCAGATTACTAATGTTTCCTCTTCGAAAATTATTTGGTTTTGGCAAAGTTTTAAAAGCTTATTAGCTTAATCTTTTGAGTCCACTGACTTGCCTCAATGGCAACTGATCTGTTTTGTTGTTGTTGTTGTTGTTTTAACAGGAAGCCAAAAAAAGAAAAAACCCAAGTAGAATATTTTTTAGTCCATAGGCAAGTATTAAATTCTGCCCAGATGCAAAATTAATCTGAAGGGAATTCTCACTTACAGAAGTGTAGCTTATGTCCCAAGGTTACCACTGGCGGGGGGGGGGTGGGGGGGCATCCAACTTTCACAAGGATCCAGTAGGAAGTTTAAGTTTCAGGGCCAAGCTTGACTGGGTTTTAGGAATATTTTAATTTGCTTCAAAGTCACATGGTTTAATAAATTGATATTTATTAAAAACAACTCTGTAGCATTAGAATATGCTTTCAGAGAAGGCCTTTTTCATCAAGATGGTCCTGTCTCATTCATGGAATGAAATGAAATGAAATGAAGATAAGGACATCTTCTATTTGTTACTTTTCAGTGTTTTATCTCAATTTCTTCCATACTTTTTTCTTTCCAAAGCCACTAAGGAAGAAAAGCTGGAACAGTAGCACTAATGTTAGGAAAAAAGATGGTAAAAAGCTCTCCAATAGGAAGCATCCAAAATATCTCTGGATTTGCATTTTGTTTTCTTCCATCCCTGTATTGCCTTGACATCATGCTACCACCACCCTTCAATACTCAAGCAGAATAAAATCCAAATATGTACAATTCAGCAGTTGGAATGCCTTATTTTATGACTTGTCAAAACTCACCCTCTCTCAATCGCCATTTCACTTTATAGCCCGTGGCTCCAGGAACCCGATTCCAGGTAACACGCAACTGATTGGGCCCAGATGGAGTTGCCTCTAAGTTGCTGATGCTACCTACAGATGGAGCTTCTACAAGATCAAGCATAGAGAAGAAGGAATGATGAGTATAAACCAGGGGTCTTCAAACTTGACAGCTTTAAGACTTGTGGACTTCAACTCCCAGAATTCCTCCTTCAGTCATGTTACTCAGGAATTCTGGGAGTTGAAGTCCACAAGTCTTAAGCTTGACAAGTTTGAAGACCCTTGGTATAACCATTGAAAAACAACAAATGGTTATTATTTGATATGTATTATTTCACATATAGTATTTAGAGTTGTTCTTCCTGTTCTTTGTGAACATTTCCTCAAGGACCTGTGCAACCAACTTGTCAGAGAATGAGGCATTCTTTTCAGCCCTTGGTGGGGAGCTGAGGTTGAAGCATCCTACTTTATCTAAAGTCCTCAGCTATGTTTATCTGCTTCTCCCATCCTGATCTTTCTGCAGAACAAGGATAGAATAAGTGCCAAAGACTCGTAGTTCACAATTCTATGTTTTTAATGAGAAGCCCAGAATTGCACAGTTGAAGCAACCTAAGTTTTAAAAAACATTAGAAGGAGCATGTTCCTGCCTTGTTACTGCTGCATCAAATCAAGATTTACTGCTAGGCCTTTACCAGTCATAATGACTGTGCTGTATTGAAGAGGTTTAAAAAAGGTCACAATACAGTTGACAAGAGAAGGAGGCACCCCTGGCTTCAAAAGAGAACGTACCAACTTGAAAAGTAAGGGTGGCAGGAATGCTTTCTTGGGTGCCCAACTGTGTTGTTATTTGTACTAAGTATGTGACGCCCTCCTTCAAATTTTGCAATTCAAAGAAACTCTGGTCTCCAGGGATTCTTCTTGTTTCCTCTGATTGATCTGAAACAAGATGCAAAGGAAGCGAAATCAGCCTGTGGTAATAAGGGAAGCTATAGTAAGCACCGTAACCCCATCTCTCCATCTAAGTTGGACAAAAACATTATTTTTCAACACTGGTCATATACTCATCTTCAGATCTTTCACATTATATTTTTTTGAATTTTATTATATTCTTACCATATTTTTATTTTTGGGATTTTGCTATTGTTTGTTTTAATCATAAGGCACCCACAAATGTGAGATGCAATCAAGTAAGAAAGTAAGTGGTGTGTATGTGTGAAGCACTTTTACTATTTCCCACCATTTTCACTCTGGACTTCCAGGTGATCCCTGTTTCTCTCCTCATTGTCCTTCAAACCTTAGGGCATTTTTTTCCCCCATCTTCATAAATGTTAAGGGTTGCAAAGTCCAGTTGCCTTTTGAAAAAGCAACTTTGGGACAACCGTAACCTGGATGACTGAGAATCTCCAAAGACATTGCTCTTTTAACTCAAATGACTGCAAACACACATTCATACCCCAGAATTCTGTTCAGTACTAGGAAAGACACATTGCATTTGCTTATTGGATTAATGTATAAGTTGTAATTACTTAGTATAGTATAATTACTATAATTACTTAGTATAATTGTGTGTTTTTTACATAATAGGAAACCAAGATTCTTCTTTATACTAAGAAAACAGTGGCTTGTTATTGAAAAACCCAAAACGAACAAACTAAATCATACTGTGGCTTAGTGTTAAGTAAAAGCCTGACCGTTGAGGTACTATTAATTAAATAACAGTTATATATAAGCAAAATATAACTACTGCTGGTATGAAACCACAAATAACTACTGTATAATTAATGGTAGCACTTAAACAGTAAGCACTGTTTTCACAGCTCCAAAGATCATGGTCAGTAGCCACCCTATGCCATTTTTGCCATTCCTTACTAGATGAAAATTACACCCAGTAATCAGTCAGCTAACCTTTGACTTCACTTTTTCTCCCCTCTCCTCTTAGACCTTTAAAAAAACTCCAATTAACTCTGCTGTTTTCTCTCATTTTGCTTCTTCTCCAAGTGACTCCCTGTTTCAAATTCCCTTTATCAACTCCTTTACTTTTGGGGGCCAATTACTCTGTTTAGTTCAGCCTGTCCCCCAGAGTTGCTGTTGGAGTGGAGCAAAACTGGAGAATGGAGCATTTATGTATGCATCCTTGAGTGATGCAGGATATGAAAGGCGGAGGGAGGAAGATAAATAGATAGATAGACTCTTCTATATTCCCACCTCCAACTTGAAAAATGTGATCTCCCCCTTTTTTCTTCACTAGGTCCTTTTCTGCTTTGTACAACTTGAATCCTCTTGCATCAGAATTATCTAGGCATGCAGAAGGTCCTTACCCTGAGTATTGAGAATCACCAGTTTATAAGCTGTAGCCCTGGGAACAGGATTCCACAGCAGCCGAATGCGACCCAGTCCCACTGGCACCATGCGCAGGTTTGATACACTGTCCACTAATGGTGGTCCTGCCACAGATGAACAGATAGTAGGATTACTGGAAGAATGTAATAGATGGCTTGGGCTTATAGAGAGAACAGTTGAGTAAGTGGCAAACCTCTGGCTCCTTTTTTAACATACCCATTCTAATAATTGTAATAACAATGTCTCTTTTTTCCCCTCCCCTATAGTGTTGCTCTACATACATTATCTGAGGACAAAAATATTCTCTTTATTAGAATATCAGAAGGTGAATCATTCCAAAAGTTATTCCCCATGGGGAACAAGACAGCAAAAGAGGCAGTGGAGCCTAGAGACAGGATTAACACACTTACGGATTCCGACGTTGAGAGAAACGGCATTACCCTCACGGCTGCCAATAAGAGCTGAGACACGAACCACGTAGGAGACATTCTCTTTCAAATCAAGTAAGTCCTCTGTGGTCTGGGAGCCTGGGATACGTCGGACCCTCTCAGTGCCGTCTACAGCAGAAACCACAATAGTTGCAAACATGAACTCATAACTATGGCTTTCTAATCCAAAGACTGTTTCATAAAAATAAATCTTAGATTTCATGGTCTTTGGATCAGGAGAGAGGAGAATAAACTACGAGTTTCATTTGCCACAAACAAATCACTGCAGCTTTCAACAAAAGATTTGTTTTGCTATACTCTTCTACTTAGGTGTGAATCATCTCAGTTTTGTTCCTACTTCCATTATTTCCCAGGTACCATCTCTAATAGTTATCCTTTCATTTCAATGTATGCTGATTAGTGTACATTTAAAGTGACCTATCCTATCCTACTTCATCCTATCTCTATTCTCTCTACTCCCAATGCTGATAACTTGAACAAGTTTTGAGGATGCTTCTTCCTTAGAACATCATTAAAACTCTTTAGTTTGGTAAAATACCTAAATAGTTTTTCTTTAGGTAACACATGAATCCATTATCTAATCAAAATAGGAACATTTAAATTGACTTAAAATATTTTACTTACATTGGATAAAAAGGGTTTTTTGATAAGTGGTTTTGAGTAATAAAGGAAAAAGTTTGAGATGCACTACTTAAATGACTACAGGTGATGTTTTATCAAGACTCTATAACGTGCAAGAAAGTATCCCTTCAGAATACGCTCTTCAACCCCGAAAAACAGAAAAAAGAAGGATGTTGAAGAGGGACAAGATGCTCCAGACAAGGGGTCGCCAACCTTTTGGACCTCAGGGACCACCAAACTCATAATTTTAAATCCCAGGAACCACTAACTGGTTATGTGGGCGTGGCCTAATTTGTGGGTGTGGCTTGGTAGTCATGTGACTGGCTGGGCATGGCTTGATGTAAACATTATAAACATTTATATAAATATTGAATTTTTTTTATAAAAAAAGAGCAACTTTTATCCAAAATCAGAAAAAGCAGGCAGGCAGATTGAGTTGCTTACAGAATCATTCAGTGAATTATCTAACTGCCATCGGCTAGCTCAGTCTCTCAAATTTGCTTGCAGGGAGTCTGCACTGAATAATAGAAGCTTCAGTCCTAAGGGAGGTTCGGCTGGGCTTAAAAGCAGAGCCAAAGATCCAAAGACTAGCTAGAAAGCAAGAAATCCAACCATTTCCTGCTTCCTAGCTAATCTAAATCTCCTACCACAGCAGAACAGCTGATGGGCGGAAAAAGGAAAAATAACAATTTAACAGACAAGTTTGCCGGGTAAGGAATGAGTGGGCGGGGAGGGTTCCCGCGGGCTATGTGGGATGCATAGCCTTGTGTTTCTGCACAGCCTGGATTAATTGCTTTGGGCGGGTGCTCTGGGGGTGAGATTTCTGTGCGGCCCACCAAAATTTTATCACGGCCCACCAGTGGGCCGCAGTCCACCAGTTGGTGACCGCTGCTCCAGACTATACTTTGTTTATTGCTTGGAAAGCCTTTGTTCTTCTCCTTTTAGTACACTTCTGCTCTTCCATCTGCTCCTCTCAATGGATACTTCTGGATTTTCAGCAAGCCGCCACTATCAAGCCACTCCTATCAACCAGCTGTTCCTGTGTGCTCACCTTGCATATTGCGTACTACAATCTTATATCCTGTGGCTCCTTGGACTCCTAGCCATGATAGCCGGACTCTGTTTCCTATAGTCTCGATGATCCTCAAGTTGGAGATGGTTCCCACTGAAGGTGCCACCCCTAAAAGAGAAATTTCGACTTTCATTCAGCAAAGATGATGTGAAAACCAAAAGCTTCAGCCAGGAATGTGACTAGCTGAATAAAAGGGAGCATGAATTTCCTCTTTCTCACCAGTCTCTGAGATAGTAACTGGGGTTGCTACTTCTTTTCCATCATACAAAGTGTAGAGGGTAATATGATATTCCGTGCTTGGCTGGAGGCCACTCAGAGTATAGCTGTTCTCATTGGTGGGAAGAGAGACAGATTTGAGAGAATCTGCTCCTTGAAATCAATACAAGATAGAAATTAGCACTGACCTTTATGGATTTGAAAACAAGTAAGTATTATCCCTATATCTCACTGTTCTGACATAAATACTTGAACTAAGTCTTTGCCTAACTTTCAATTCTCTTCAACATTAAGGCATAATCATAGTTCATTCCCTCCCCAATGTATCCAAAGGCATTATATTTTAAGAGGGAAAATAGAAACAATCAATGGGTTTTTCAAAAAAATAAATACTATTTATAATTTAGCATCAAAATGAAACGTAACAAACTAATGAACTTGTTTCATTAGTTTCTTTCATTAGTTTCTTTCATTAGTTTCTTCGCAAACCCCAAAAACTTTAACCTTAGACTGTCTACTATTGACCTCACCCCTTTCCTAAGAGGTCTGTAGGGGCGTGCATAAAGCGCACCAACGTGCCACCGTCCCTGTCCTATTGTTTCTTTTATTTTCTTTTATTTTTCTTATATGTACCCATTTCATGTATTCATAACTATGTATACACTTATACTTATTATCTTGTAAACAATTGACAAATAAATAAAATAAATAAATAAATAAATAAATATATGTGAATAACACAGAACAAAAATAGTCCAACTTAGTGTCTTTAGTCTCATTTACCACCGAGATCCAGGTCACCAAATTCCATCAAATTTTGCAACAATCATTCTCTTTAGCCAATATTCCCATCACTTCTGGCTTTCTTAGATAAGGTATCAAATTATAATAGTACATGATGAAGGATATCAGGTTAGAGAAGTTTATTCTAAACTTTAAAAAAAATGAAAACTATATTCTTTATAGAAACTGCTCTGGAATTATATCCTAGAAATATTTGAAACTGACTGGGAAAGGAACAGATTCTCTCCATCCACAATTCCTATAACTTCCCTGCCACTCATTGCACAAATTTAGCCAGCCTACCTGTTGCTTTTCTCCACTCCAAACGATACCCCCTAGCATTAGGGATGATATTCCAGGCAACCTTAATTGATGTTGGGTCAACAGCGATAGTCCTAAGAATCTGGGCTATTTCTAAGAGCAACAAAAATAAATAGTAAAGTTCTGGATTATTAGGAAAAGTTCTAATTGCCTCTCATTTATTACAATCTTTGGATCCAAGCCTAATCACCATGGGACAAAGTTTATTCAAAGAAGAGAAACAAGTAAAAATCTATACCCAAATTCACTATTACAGGCAGTCCTAGCACTTTTTCTAAAGATGGGCTTGAGCTGAGCTACATAAATAATATTCATATGCTGACTTGAACACACCTAGACATCTCTTTGTTCCAGCTACAATTACCATATAATATCTGTTGCATTTTCTCTCCTTCCTTTGAATACATAGTAAACAGTATGCCATCTTTAAACTTGAATCAGAATACTTCCCTGAATCAATTTTAATGTTTGATATCTTAATATTTAACATGTTATGCTGTAAAACAGCTTATAAATGGAATGCTAACAATTATTCCATAGTACATATTTTACCTGCAGTGATAGTTATTGTAACAGCAGCAGAAGTAGTACTATAGTACCATTAGTAATAATAACAAAAACAATCATCACCAAGTGCACCTACCTGTTCTCCTCCTAATGGAGGCCTTGGGACCTTCTACCTGCCCATAGAGTGGTGCAACAGATACTAGATAATCAGTGTTAGGCTGCAGTCCTGTTAACAAATAGGAATTCATGCTAGCATCCACATCAGCTGTTTGACGACCCTGACCTAAGAAATTTCAAAATACAAAACAAAAATGCAAAGAAGCTGTTAGCCATTATCCATACAGAACATGCATCTGTGAACTACATGACCACAAGCTGAATTGCAGAAGTCCACCTTTTTTACTTTCCTTTCACATTTGGCAAGAGATCCTTAATTCTTCACTTCTCATCGTATCATTGGAATGATATTGCCTGTAGACATTGTCATTGCCACAAGACAATGTCCTTTTGGGTACAGTGGACTTTTAATACTACTCCTAACTTCTTAATCTATTAATTAACTGGAAATGAATTATATTAACTTGGGAGTATTCTAAATAAGGAACATAGGAGTTAATTACTAAATTTCTTGGAAAAATAAAATAAAATCATAGGGGTTTGGACAGTTTACCAAAATTTATCGAAACACTTAAGAGTCCACCTTTTTCAAATTTTGAATTGTGGATAGGTGTCATCACTCCATCCAAGATTCATAATCAGTTCCTTATTGGACTTTCCTAATCCATGTAAATAAACTTGCACATTAAAAGGTTAAATACATTAATTTCCCATCAAAATCAAGAATTACAGAGCTATAGTGTGGTGGAATGTAGGCTGGATTCCTAGGAGGGAGGGGCTGTATTCCACTGGGCCACGAGACAGCAAAGTTTATATTGTTTGGCTGGGAGAAAGATAACTCCTCCCTAGAAGTTCTCAGTGTACAATGATGCAATGTTGCTTTAATTTGGCAAGATTTCAGTCTATAGGTGAGGAGCAATAACGGAAATTGCTTAGAAGTAATTTTGTGTCTTTCTTGAATTTTGGAGCCTGACATAGTGATTTCTGGACAAACCTATAACTTAATTACACAGCAGCCTATTTAAAAATTATTGTAAAAGTATACTTAGACTGGAAAACCATGCATATCAGGACTATCTCCCGCCTAGAAGATATATTAATTCATTACATATGGATAGAGTGCGTAGTGTGTATCTTTTAAATATTATTAAATATTATGAATATAATGCTGAATACATATTTCAGAAAGAAACTATTCATATAATTTGTACCTTTCTATATCTCTGTGTATTTTTGTGTTTTTGTGTGTAGTATATACCTGTTTGTGTAGTATTATAATGCTATTTAGAGCCTGAGTTAAGCTATTTTCAGGCCTTTTTCAGGTCTACATGATTTATGTTTGCCATTAAATGGTCCTGTTTCCATTGGGGTTTTTTTCATTGTAACAATTGGTTTTTTTAAAAAAAAAAAAAACCATATAGATGTTTAATTAGAAAACTGTCCCATTTGTTATTCAGAATGGAAATTTTGATATCTTCAAAATCATTTCCAGTCTATGGAGTGGGTAGTATAATATTTACATAACATCAAAATCATTTCCAGTCTATGGAGTGGGTAGTATAATATTTACATAACATCAAAGAGTACCAGTGAACAGTTATACCTGAGAGGAGTTCCCAGGTAACACGGTATGCAGTAACTCCACTCATACCCCTCCAAATCACCAGCATCCCTTGGGAGGAGATGTCCTGGGCATTCAGTTGTTGCAATCCTGCCAAATTCACTGAAGATAGAGAGAGAAAAGCCAATCGAGATGAGCAGAAGGATGTTTCAACTATCTAATTATCAATAATCCTAGAACCCAAATCTACCTGAGCCATATTTTCTCACAGAATTCATATATTTAAGCAATCATACTTCAAGTTTATGAAAGGCAAAGGCATGATTTCCCTATTTCAGTTATGAAGTTATGGATGCTTTTATGGCTGTACTAGCCAATAATACCCATAGCCAGTATCTTTATAGTGGACTATAAAGACTACTAAAAGAGTTCCAGATAAAGACAAAAAAGTCCCAATCCTGGCACCTCACATTTCTCAAAGCCTACTTCATGTATAAAATAAACACTGGAAAGCCTATAGTTCCTTAGGTGCCTAATCAGGGCCGGATTTAACAACAGGCAAATCGGATTATAGGTAGTCCTTGGATGTCAACTGCTTGTTCGGTGAACAGAGTTATGATGGTCCTGAATAAGAAGAACTTATGAAGAGTCTTCAAAGTTGAGGCTGTTGCAGTCGGTCACATGATCATGATTCAGGCACTTGGCTTGCAAAACAGTTACAGTGTCCCACAGTTGTATGTGCGCCATTTGTGGCCTTCCCCGCTGGCTCCCCACAAGCAAAGTCAATGGGGAAGCAGGCAGGAAGTTGCAAGTCATTCCTACAAGTCTCTCCCACTGCCACTTTTTCGCCTGCCTCTCTACCTGTGCTCTATAGTGTCTGCCTATGGCACTGCCTGCCTGGACCCTGTAATGGCCATCCACGGTACCCATCTGCCTATGCCCCATCACTTCTGCCCACAGTACTCATTCATCAGCACCCCATTGTGCTTGGCTGAAGCAGCTGCCCACCCATCCACACACCGTAGTGCCTGCCCATGGTATGCACCCACCCATCCACACTCCGTAGTGCTTGCTGTGGCACCTGCCCGCTCTCTGTAGTATCTGTTCATGGCACCTTTGATCCTCCTGCACTCTGTAACATCTATCCAGGCTAATCAGAGCTAATTCCAGGAACAAGGCTCTGCTTTCTTAATTTAGGCAACACTTACGTGTTCGGCTATGAACTACAGCAGGCACTATTGTGTGATGTGGGAAGATTGGGTACAATGTTATCACATAGTCAGTGTTAGGTTGAAGGTTGCTGAGCAAGAACGAAGTAGAACTGGCATCAAGATTCACTTCTTCAGCTTGAGCTTCACCTTATAGGAGGAAAAACAAAGATAATTTTAGAAATGTACATTAAAAAGTTATGAGAAACATAAAAGATCACCGGATAGTGCAACTACTTTAAGAATGCCAAGAAAATTACAGCTCAAATTCTTATTGGGACTTCATTCTTGATTTCTTAACATTGAAAATTAAAGACTGAATTATATCACTAATTCAGGAAAACAAAATTATTAATAAATGAGGGTTGCTTCTTTTTAAAACTGTCTTCCCCAACCTTGTATCTTCCAGAAGTTTTCTAGCTACTCCAGCATTCTGGGAAATGCAAGTTGAGAGTACTTGTAGTGGTTAAAGCACCAAGCTAGAAACCGAGTGACTGGGAGACTGCGAGTTTTAATCCAGCCTCTGGGTGACCGTGGGTCAGTAACTCTCAGCCCCAGGAAAAGGCAACGGCAATTAACTTCCCCCCAAAAAATCTTGCCAACAAAGCTACAGAGACCTTGGCCAGGCAGTTATCAGAAGTCAACAGTGACTTGAAGGAAACGCACACAGTTGACCAGAGCCACATGGTCATTTTGAGTCAGAGCCAAAAGTGAGGGAGAATATCCATTCTCTTGCTGGACCTTGTCTTAATCTCTCTAATCCGTTTTTCCTCTTTTTCTTACTTTATTTCCTTCTGATACTCTCTTCTATCTTCCCCCAATAGCAGATTGAAGAGACGAGACAGATACTTCACAGAAATCTGAACTGATCCTTTCTGGGAGCTTTGAAAAATTAAGCCACATGCTATATGGAACTAGGCTATAGGCTGTAGGTGGCTCTAGGACTGAAAGTTGCCCACACACTTCTTTGCTACAGGAGTCCAGCTTACACGTATCTCCGGACTGGGCTCAGTTGCTTTCCACTTGATCCCATGTACACCTCAATCCTCTATTTCTGAGTATTTAGTATTGCATGGAACATGTATCTCTAACTGCTGAACAAGGAATGGAGATTATTTTAACACAGGCCATTTTTAATCTAAAGTACTGTAGATTAGAAGAACTATCTAGAGACCACTGGCAGACAAATGACACCCCCTCATTTTTTTTTTTTTTTGCACAAACTTTCTTTCTGACTGAGTCACAGCAAGCAAAGCAGCAAGCAGAAGCAACAGTTGGTGGTGATCTCATCAACATTCATTTTGGTGCCCACAGGGCCAGAATTTTCTGCTAGGCAGATAAATTCCCTTGGCAGCAGGTGTGGCCAGACATTGGGTGGGTGAGGCACTGGGAGAGTTGCCAGGCTATAAGCACCAGCATGGCTGCAGGCTGGGGTGAGGCAGCTCCAGGTGCAGCTTCTGCCAAGCACATCACAAACAAGTCGTAGGTGAATATTCCAGTAGGGTCCACTTCCCCAAGCCTGGACTTTCTTGCCCAGGAAACCCTGAATTCTGGTAATTTGATAATTTCAGTGATGTTTGGGAGCAGCTAGGGAACATTGAAAATTAAAGGATAAAATTATCCTCTCCCCAAATCAATCTTTCTGCTCTTTTTAAAAAGCACTCTGACTACTCAGAGCAATCCTCAACAAACAAAAGCTGTTACAGGACTGGGAAGTGCAGTGTGGTTGTCTTCTTCTCAGACAATGTGCTCCATTCTGCTGAAGGACTCACTTTTCTGCTAGACTGCAAGCTCACCAAAAACACAGCAATTCCTCTTTTCCCCTTATCCCTGTGAATCAGGAGATGGAAAGCTACCAATGAGGTTAAGGGGAAGCTGCAGCACCAGCCATGTACTTCCAGTTCAGCTCCAGGATTTCCTGAAGCAACTGAATTATTTGCTTGTTGAGTAAAGAATCTTTTCTGAAACTTAGCACTTTTAATCCCAAAGATCACCCCCCCTGTCAAGTTTTACACTGACCTCTAGCCACATAAGTGAGCCTGTAGCCTTGTAGGGCTTCATTCCGATCAGCTGCCCAGGATAGTCTGAGGAAAAACGGTCCAGTTTCTAACACCTGAAAATTTGTCACTCCAGTCAGCATCTCTGCAAGGAAAACAAAGAATCAGTGGGGTGGGTCCTTCACATTCACATGAATTCCAGACACATTGTGTTACAAGAGAAGTTATACTAATAGGAATCTGCAGAGTCATTTTAACTCACAGTGGAATGAGCTAAATGAGCAAAATGGCAAAGCCATCTCCAGCCAAACTCCCTTCAGAGTTCCAGGAATACAACACCTGTACCCCAGCCAATAGGTTGCTTGGAACAAATGAAAGCTGTAACCAGTGGTGCAATTCAACCAGTGTAACAATCGGTTCGGTGAGCGTGCGCTTTGCGCACATGCTCTACATTTAAAACAACCCATTTTCAACTCAATTACTTACCTTCTGCTGCATCTTCAGTGAGTGAAACAGCTGATGCACGGCAAACCGCTCTGCCATGCGAATCAGCTGTGCTAAAAAACACCCCAGGAAATAAAGCACAGGAAAGAGCAGGAGTGAGTGGGCGGGGCCAAATGCTCAACAGAACTACTGGTTCGCCCGAACCAGTCCGAACTGGTAGAATCCCTCCCCTGGCTGTAACCCCAACATTCTGGTGGGATAATGGTTGCAAAACGCCCCCCCTGCATTGTAAGGTTATGCCGGCAACTCATTTAAAAATGGTACAGGATAATGAACAGGTTTTATAAAAAGAGTATTACAGAACAACCTTTCTTCCTAACTTCAGACAGTGAAAGTTATAAAAATGGTGCAGACAGACATGTGTGAGAAAAGAAAATCCTTGAACACAAGGTCCAAAGTTATACAGGGCTCTAAAGATCAATCTCAGGACTTTGACTAATACTAATAATGGACCTGTAGTTAGTGCAGTAGTTTCAAAACACACATGAAGTGTTTCCTGGGGCCAGCCCAATAGCAGCCTAGCTGTAATAATGTGAGGTAGCTATATTGGGGGAAAATATTTTGATGGGGATGGAACACATTGACAAATTAATGCATTTTTTTAATACGCAGTCATTTTTGAGCTGAGCATAACTCCTGATGACATACATGGAGGTATACATTCAGATTTCTTGGCATGATACCTAAATAAAGACATCTTCAAAGGTAATATAGTTCCCTGTAAGAATGTACCAGGCAAGTGCCCGGGGTTTGGAAAAATGCAGCCAAATTTTAGGAAAAGAGATGGTGAGTGCATACCTACCCTATCTTGGAGGCTATTTGGGACTCCAATGCCACATTGGAAAAGAGCTTAAACTTCTGTATTACCAGGGTTGTCCAGAAATAAATTCATGACAATATCAGACTTTTTATTCAGTTTTTTATTGGCTTCCCAGAAGATAGCTATGAACTTATTCAATTCACCAGCTTTCTGTCTCTGCAAACAAAAAACTGTGGCTATATCCTAGACTATAGTATTACACAGAAACTACATAACTGTAAATTCTACATATTATACATGACAAGACTACACAGACACACTCAAAGAAGCACAAATGGGAGTTTATACCCAGGAAATCTGAAGGCACCAAATTTTGGAATTATTTGGGAGGAATTTTAAAAGGAAATGTATCAAGAAATGTCAAATAAATTACAGAATCTCAATATTACTCACGTGTCCGTCCTTTGCCAGAAACCGATTCTCCAATGCGGTTGGCATACTGAGCTATAACAGTGACCAGGTAATCTGTCCCACTTTTCAAGCCACGGAGTACAGTGCTTGTCTCACCAGATCCCACACTGACCTGTTTAGTATCCAGAATGGATCTGTTATCACTCATTAACATTAGGACTTTATGTAAAAATAAAAATCTCTTATAGGAGAATAATAAAAAAGAAAAATACTTTATTCATCTTACGTTTACTGCATATTGCTTGCAAATCATTTAACACATGTAATGTTCATCTTATACTACTTGCAAATTGTATCACATGTTCATCTCTCATTCCTTGTACTAAAGTGTTGATCGCAATTTATTAGACAGAAGTGTTGCTTAAAACAACTTTAGACAGAATAACAGATGATTGAAGCAAGGCCCAAATTCGTCAAATTACCACTCCCCAAGTTAGTCTCTTCTATTCTAAATACTTTCATATTCACACTCACAAACAAACACAAGAAAATGACAGCTCTGTTCTCCAGCCAAAAGGACTTTAAGTAATAAGAATTGGATGGCGGACAAAGGAATCTGATGGGGTAACTGGCTCAAGAAACAAGTTATATTCTTAAAAAGATCAAGTGATGAGACAACTCCCTTAGAATGCAGGGCGGACACTGGACAGTTCAGCCTTTTTGATAAACAAAAAAATCAATATTATTATGTCAACTATAACAATGTGTGTCAACTAAAAGAACGCTCTGGAACATGGGCTAGTCTGAAAACAGACAATGTTAGTTAGTATTTAAGTTGTTTTAATTTGGAGGGGGAATGTGATTAAGATATCACGACCTTGATAATGTACCTGCCACCTCTTTTCAGGCCAGAAAGGGCCTTACCCCTGCATTAGTTGTATCCATAATATTTTATCTGGGAAATGTCACCCCCAGAACACCACAAAACATTTCCTATTCCAGAAGTTTCATATATTCATTCTATAAACTGCTATATCAGCCCCAGAATGGATTGACTAATGTGGTCTTGGAAGAAAAATAGAACAATTCAGAATTATCCAAAAATGAATGTTTTGCACATATACATCTGCCACATTAAAACTGATCTGAATTATAGTTGAACATAGCTAAATTTGCCTCCAAGAAAGCATGAGGATTGCATCATGAAAAGTACTCACCTCCTGCCTTTCTGACATGATTTGTTGCCCCAGGCCATTCAAAGGTACATATTGAATTTTATATCCAATTACAGGACCACCAGCTGCTGTCCAACGGATCCTTAGCATGTCTGTTCCTTGTTCCATGAAAGCCAGGTTGGAAGGACCATTGTAGGCACCTGATGGGGAAGGGAATCAGAGCGGATAACATAAATCAGGTTTCTTGTTGACACGTACCATTCCAGACAGTTATGGACATGGAAAGAAAAGGCTAAGCATTTCAGAAAAACTGAAAGGATCTATCAAATGAAGAGTGGCAGCATTGACATCAGTGGAGCCTGGGGCCTGCAATGGAAATATAGAATGCTCTCCATATGCTGGGTCACGTTAAATCAACAATAAGATGAGATCAGATAACAGAGATAACAGATCAGATCAGAGTTGGAAGGGACCTTGTAGGTCATCTGGTCCAACCACCTCACCCAAGTAGGAGACCCTACACCATTTCTGACAGATGCCTGTCCAGTCTCTTCTTGAAAAAATTCAGTGATAAAGCATCCACAACTTCCAAGGGCAATCTGTTACATTGGTTGATTGTTCTCACTGCGGAAAGTTTCTCCTTATTTCCAGGTTAAATCTCTCCTTCAGTTTCCATCCATTATTCCTTGTCTGGCCTACAGGTGCTTTAGATAGCTTGACCCTCCTCCTCTCTGTGGCAGCCCCTCACACATTAGAAGACTGCTATCATGTCTCCCCTGGTCCTTCTCTTCACTAGACTAGCCATGCCCAGTTTCTGCAACCGATCAGTGGCCCTGGCCTCCACTTCTTCCAATATTGTTTCCATGGAAAGAAGAAAAGAACAAAATTCAGATGTTCACTGAAGGGAAACTTCTGAAAGTTATATAGAACATTAAACCAAACACCGAACTCCAAATCCTTTACCTATTGTCTGGAGGATGCCTCCTGTGCTGGCACACACCTTCTGGGACACCAGTGGCAGGAGGGATGCCAGGATTTTAAAATCAGTAACATAGAAGGAATAATCTTCTGTGGGTGTGGAAGCCACTCGGTCAAGCTCCTTTCGGTCTGCATTTTTGATACCTGGGTGAAGGAGACAGAAAAGAAGCACTCTGCTTCAGCTCCAAACCTCCTTTAAACAATTGCAATATTCTTGCAGTAGTCAGTCTTTTTCACACTGGGAGCCACTCTCAGAATGAGCTGGATTTTGATCACCAAGGTAAGTTTTGCTAGTATTTAAATTGAGATTGAAAAACTGGCATACTTAGACATTTTGGATTTCACTCCCATCAGCCCCTGGCCAACTTCACCAAAAGAAAGAAATATGGAAGCCTTAAGCCAAATATATGGAGGCTTCCTGAAGCTATAAACCTGATTTAACCCTTATAATTTGGAAATATACTATAATCTGAGTTCCCCGGAAGGGCATATCTTTTGCATGCACTTCAGTACCCAATGTCTTTAGATAGGGCTGAGAAAAACTCTAGCCTATTGCCCTACAGAATAGTTGAGACCAGTTAAGCTCTGCCAGTTCTTGTCCTAGTTGTTTTTAATCCAAATATGCTAAATTTCCACCACAGAAACTTAGTAGAAAACAGTAATAGTTGCTCCAAGCTCTCTGGGGAGACATTTTGTCCTCCTTCAAAAAAATGCTTGGGGAATACTGGAAATCTTTTATGGTTTTGCTAAGAAAAATATGCTTCCACACATATATTATACACAAACATCTCTAATCTGAGATCCATTTTAGGCCTATGCTTTTCTTAGACAAATGCCAAGAATGCATGTAATTTTCTTGCCCTGCCCTTTGAGATTTCTTCAGTGGGCAATACATTAAAAAAAATCATGGAAAAATAGGAAAAGAGGCATTATTAAAGATATTAAAATGGCAACGTCTTCATAATCAGGGTGGTGAGATGAGTATCTTGCTTGATGAAGAAATGTGGAGATTTTGAAAGCCTGTACATTTTTGTGGCTTTGAGTTGATTTAATTAAAGCATTGAGATTTAATAAGAGCATTAGGGATTTCTCCTGCCAAAATAATACTCGTGTTTTCTGTATAACTGAAACTGACATATTCACCTTTATTTTTGACGCACTTCAGTTGCAGTGGTGGAAGAGTCAGGGACTTAATTAAAAAAAAATTAAATTCTAATCTGGAAAAATATCTTTTTTTATCAAGAACAATGCACTAATAAACAATTGCTTTCTGTAATAGTTAGCCTGAGTGTTGCATTACAGTTGTATAACTGAATTCTCAGTTTACAAGTGCAGACTTCCCCAGGCTTACTGGAGGCATAAGCAAAGTCTGATTTAACCCTTGTAATTTCAAAAGATACTATAATCTGATTTAAGAGGGGAGTGATTCCAGGATTAATAAACCTAGAAGGCCCATCCCGTGCTTGCAATGTTCTCAATTTTACCTAGCCCTAATCTGGCAAGTAAGAACTAGTATATGCATTTCACGTACCACCCATCCAATATGTTTTTCTTTCAGCAAACAGTTAACAACAAGGGGGAGGTGATGAGAAGTAGTGACTGGTGCAGGGGGAGAAAGTCCCATTAAATTGGTCCTTATTTGATATCCATCCTACACTGCAAGATCACTCACCCACTGCAAAGACTTTAATGCCTTGATTCTTCAGTTTTAAGGCTGTCTGCTCAACTTCATCCTGAGACTTTCCATCAGTAATGAGAATACAAATCTAAGGAGGAGAAAATGCAATTCTACATCATACAAATGTCCAAACAAAGACTTAAGCTCAATTCTTTTTGAAGAACAGCTCAGCGTATGCTCAGCCTGACCATCTACAGTTAGATGGCTGATGCAAAAATAAAGATCAGGATTGCTAAACACATTTCTGGAAATCTATACCCTTATTTCAGAACACTAGTAAGAGTTATTATTTAATATTGACCCATTAACAATATATAACATTTAAATGTCCCTTATGGAACATTTTGCTTACATTACATGAAGCTAGAATAGAAAAGGCATTCCTCATACAGCCCTTAAAGTTCAAAGAAGTTGAGGTTTAAGTGCTATATCCATTCAGCATTCAGGGAGAAACAGGTCATACTTCTACTGACAAACATGATTTTCAATATTATAAGAGACTAAAAAATGGCTGTCAGAATTGCCAAAATCTGTAAGATTATGCTCAGGATTCTCTGGCCATTCCCTTCTCTTTCTGCTGAGATAGGAAAAGTTTTCACAGTACCTTTGGAACATTAGGCCGGAGCTGATTGGCTCCAAATAAGTTATCTACTACGTAACGCAGGCCTGCTCCTGTGCGAGTATTCCCACCCTTGAAGGCTATCTCTTGGACAGCCCGTATCACTTCCGTTCCGTTGAGAAAGTCTGAGAATTTGAACTCAGTCCTGGAATCAAAACAAAATTTAAAATAATTAAGCAGAAGCAAGAGCAGAAACCACACTATTAGTTGAAAGTCCACCAGTTGAGAGGAAGTATTTCCCAGAATACTGCTCCATAACCAATTTTTGTCATCAAGCAGTTGTTGTTGTTTTTAAAAAAATCAATCTCAGGGAAACTTTTTGGGAGCTTTTCAATGTTATAAATAGAGTACTTGGCTCACCTAACAAGCAGTTATGTCATGAATTCATGAATTCAATTTTGTTTGCCTTTAGAGTGAACATGAATCTCAAGAATATGTACAAGACACACACACACACACACACTGCAGCCCTTTTGTGTCCAGCTGGCAGTACTTAACAAGTTACTCAATGCACATCTTCTAATCAAATAGGTTTACTCTGCAAATAGAGAAAAGAAAGGGGATAAATCTTTCTCTTTCTCTTGAGAACTACAGGCTGGCTATCTTGAGAGTCACCCTTTAGGAACTGGAGGCTAAAACATAATGAAAAACTGTTGCTGGAATTGGCTATGTCTAGTTTAATGAGAAGAAGGACTACATGGGACATGAAAGCAGTGTTCCGATATCTCAGGGCTTGCCACAAAGAAGAGGGAGTCAACCTATTCTCCAAAGCACCTGAAGACAGGACAAGAAACAATGGATGGAAACTAATCAAGTAAGGAAGCAACCTAGAACTAAGGAGAAATTTCCTGACAGAACAATTGATTAGTGGAACAGCTTGCCTTTAGAAGTTGTGGGTGGTCCAACACTGGAGGTTTTTAAAAATAAATTGGACAATCATAGGCTTTCCTGTCTGAGCCAGAGGTTGGATTTGAAGACCTCCAAGGTCCTTTCCAACTGTGGACCAAACTTGTCGCTTTACGTTACCCTCATGTGATGTCTTGTGAAATTTTTTCCCCGGGGTGGGCGTGGCCTGCACATGATGCAACCGGCCTGTGGGCCGCCATTTTGGCAGCCCTGTTCTAGATGGTTAGAAGTAAATAAGAGTTTTAATTGCAAGTGAAAACTGTTAAAAGTCCTTTGGCATTTGACAAATCTCAGTCTTCCCCAGAATCAGTATATTTTAGGTGCACTGAGTTCAACAGCCAGATTGCATGATACCTGCCATCTGCAGTTTGGGGGAGAGGCAGGCTATCTAATCCACTGAGCATCATATTCCCTATTGTGGCCACCTAGAAGACTCAAAGAACTCTACACACCATGAATGGCAAACTGATTGACCCCCAGCATCCAGTATTTAGTGAAATTACATCTTGGAATTTTATTATTTAATTATCCATTTAATTATCCAAGTCAGTAACACAGCTGTTACTCCAAGACTTTGTCTAAAGTAAGTAACATGAAAAGCAAGTAGATTGGGACTCACCTGGGATCGTCACTGTACTGCACGACTGCATAACGTACCCCGTTCGCACCCACCACATTGATAAAAGGAAGAACCAGTCCTTCCATGAAGGATCGGATCATGCGGAAATTTCCCCTGCCAATGCTAGAGGATCCATCTACCAGGAATACAATGTCAGCCAGGTACACATTGGTGCAGACCACTGCAAGGCAACATCAACTGGTCAGAAGGCTGACTTCATCAGTGGGTCCCCTCCATCCATTTATATTACAGGGCAAAAGAACAGCAGGAGCTGGCTTGGTCTACACGCAGTTAAATACTAGCTCGAGGCTTTAGTCCCACAGAGCCAGACTGAATCACTCCTAGGAAAAAGGTCTACAGTTTCTGCATACTTCATACGTCAAGTCCATAATTTGACCATTAAAGTTATTATACAATAAAAGATGTAGAAAAAGCCTTGGCTTAATAACCACTGTGAGAAGACTACAGATAGTCCTTGACTTACAACCATAATTGGGACCAGAATTTTCATCGCTAAGCGAGGCAGTTGTTAAGTTGCCCCTGATGTTACAAACTTCTTTTTTTTTTTTTGCCATGGCTAAAAAACTTCAGTTGTTAAGTGAATTGTGTCTTAAGCCACTTTTTCAGTGCTGCTCAACTGTTGCTAAACAAATGTTCGTAAATTGAAAACTATCTGAATTCAGGACCAAGGAATCTGAGCTAAGGGGGCATTTTCAGAAAGGGAACTACAATCTAAGACAGATTACAATAAACTTTTTATTCCTTTCTTTCAAAAAGTATGCCAGAATCAAAATCAGGGAATGGAATCTTTTATTTCTGAGGTTTTATTTCTTATTGTGAGAGCCAGTTTGGCCTAGTGGTTAGGCACCAGATTAGAAAGCAGGGGACCGTGAGTTCAAATCCCATTTTAGCTGTGAAAGCCAGCTGGATGACTTTGGGCCAGTCACTCTCTCTCAGCCCAACTCACCTTCCAGGGTGGTTGTTGAGAGGAAAATAGGAGGGGTATTGGATATATTCACTGCCTTGAATTATTTGTTTGTAAAAATAATAAAATTGGGATATAAATGAATAGATAGGTAGGTAGGCAGGCAGGTAGGTAGGCAGGTAGGCAGGTAGATAGACAAAATGTCTGGAAGACATAATTTATGCACAGATACTGAGTTAAGTTCTCTCTTATTGCCAGTTACAATGGAGAGGTGTGGGTCTGGCTTTAAAACAATCGTGAAATATTTTTATTATGGCAAATAAATAAATCCTTCAGTGAAGTTGCAGGAGTTCAGTTTTCACAAGGAGGAAAAATAAATCAAATTATGGACTTATTTCTCTTGCATCCTAGCAAGGAAACAAAGTAGATATACAGGACTATATACAGTTTGTCAAGGTACTTTATATTAGGGGTCTCCAACCTTGGCAACTTTAAGACTTGCGGACTTCAACTCTGGAAGTTGAAGTCTGCAAGTCTTAAAGTTGCCAAGGTTGGAGACCCCTGCTTTATATCATTATTCACTTTGGAAGTAGTGAGTCATGACAAAGCCTTGGCAAATAAAATCATTTTAAAATCACCAATAATATCAATAACACCATTCTTAATTCAGAGCCCCTCCTCTAGGAATGCATAACGTTTTTCTGTTGAGAGCCGCACCTCTTCAGATAAGATCTCTTCAGAAGACATTTCCTACAGTTAAAATGAGGTGTGAATGGGGACTCTTTCTCAAACACCCTCTGTCTGTTCTCTCTTCTAAGAAGCAGGTTGCCGAGAAGGGAGGAAAGCTTCTATCAGGGCTTCTGAAATTAGGTCCAGGGGCAGAGGTTTCCTTTCCTTAAATTATTCCCCGTCCCGCAGTCAAAGCAATTATTAGTATTAAATGACTAGAAAATTGGTAACATTGAGGAGAAAAAAAACAGCAGTCCTTTCCTTCTATTGCATAGCTGTTATTAAACTATAATTAAGAATTGCGTACCAGGTATGTTCTGTAATTGTTTTGTTTTTTTAAACTGCACTCTATTAAAGTACTTTCAAATACGCAATGTTGTGAAAGGTAAACCTGGCCATGTTCAACTTCACACATGAACTCTCCTCCCTCTGTCGTTTCTGGAGACTTCCAATTGAAGTCCAGCATCTAATCCTTGCTCTCCTGTTACACCAGGTGTGCTAGAAGTAAAATCATACCATATGGTGCTCTGTGCGGCCCGCCAAGATTTCAAGTGGTGTTTTTACAAACCCTTCTCTCCAGGGTCCTTCTCGAACAGAGGAACAGCTTTACCTCTTAGCTTTCCGGAGTTTCCTGCTGTTCCTTCTCTAGCCAATATGGTGGCTGAACTGAGAGCAAAAGACAGAAGTTGGGGACCTAATCTATCGGGCTGCCATGCAGAGTTAAATTAACCAGGACTCACCTCTCTCCCTTTTTTGAGCCATGACTTGTATGGAAGCCAAGAATACAGCATGGAGTGCTGCGAGGAGCAGCATTTTGCTTCTCATGGTGGGAGTCTGAAACAAAAGATAAGAGATGGAAACATGCTCAATTCTTCACACTGGGAGGCAACAGCTGAACAAGTTTATCATGAGCAGCATTGTCCTAGTCTCCAACCCAGGACCACAGAAAAGTGGTAAAAAGGATGTTCAAAGTCCTTGTTTATTTATATGCTACTTTTATATCTCATTGTTTCTCTGGAAATAGATTTCCTATAATTTTATGTCATCTGTTTAGCCATGGCCAGAGAGGAGATGGTGATTGCAAAGACCCGAGTGCAGTGTGTTTATTAATAGGAAAAATTGGGCAGTAAAGAATGGAATATTTAAGAGTCATGCCCTCAGCTATCAGTCTTCTCCAAACCAGTAGCCTTCAGAAATTTAGGACTGCCATCCCCATCAGCTGGAGCCTGCATGCCCAGAAATGTTAAGGAATGATAGAAATTATAATACAAAATCTCTGGGTGACATAAAGTTGAGGAACTGCTCTTTAGTAACATGCTGACAGAAGAAAGCAGGTGGCTACAAAGCCAAAACCATGAAGGAAGGATGAAGACATATATCCTTATGAAATCTAATGCTTTAGTTAAAATGCTTACTTTCTCTGGGAAATTCTCAAGTGAGAATTTGGTTTCCACCTGCACATCAGGAAGGAACAGTCAGGTTATTATTGGCCCAAATGCATTTATAAATTGGTTCCATTGTTTCTGACTTTAAAATGTTTATGCCACACACATACTGATATTTAAATAAAGATATTTTATTAGAAATATACAGGTCTCAATATATTTAATTCAAAATTACCCCTTTAAATGCACAGTTAATTGAGAACTACATTGCAAAATCCAGACAAGACTGAAATCCAAACAATGATAAAAAAAACTCTGTTATTCTATTCTATTCTATTCTATTCTATTCTATTCTATTCTATTCTATTCTATTCTATTCCATTCCATTCCATTCCATTCCATTCCATTCCATTCTATCTTCCTTCCATGCATTCATGTTCCTTTATCAGATCATTTCATTTTGGATTTTTCAATGTTTGAATTCTTAAAGCATTTAGTCATCTTCATTTATTATTGAGAAAACACATATCCACACATGTATATAATAAATGATACTTGATTATTTTGGATCAATTAAATTGGAAGCTCTAGATATAACAGATTGATTAATATGGAAGCTCCAGATATAAATGTAAATCTAGCCATGGTGAATTGGCTTTACATGCAGCACTAAATCATCTCATTTTTTTAAACTAAGCTTAACACATATGTGAACCTAGCCATTGTGGTTTATAAACCATGGCTTATGGCTCAACAAAATGTATAAATCAGGTTACTATAATCTATTTCATACATACTGCCATTCCAGTTTACATACCATAGCTTACTGAACAAATCATTGTTAACTCACTGGCATCTTTCCTCAGAGAGAGTAAGAAAGGGAACAGGAGGTTAAATTCCCAGCTTGTATTACACAAGAGGAAAGTGTTAACTGACAAAACAGAATACCCATGGTTAAAACAAATGATTGTTTAGCATAATGGGTGAATCCAGAACTATCACTTATATAAGGCTTTATTATGGGCCAAACCAGATGATTAAGTGAAAAAGGAAAAATTCCATCCTACTGGAAACAAACCTTCACCTTAATCATCTCGATACTTAGTGCTTAGATCATACCACATACATATTTTCTCTTCGTAATGATCTCCTTTCTTAAAAAACAGGATTTCCCCCTTTTTCTAAAAAAAGAAATGATGCAAAAATCTTGGCACAGTTTCTTTAATTTCTCAATTGATAAGCAGCATTCCACTGAAATGGAAACTTTTGAAACTTCTAAAAATCAATAGTGCAGATCATTTAAAATATATAGGACACTTAAGTGTTCATCATTCTTATAATTTAAATCCAGACTCTAGCTGGATTTTTCATGAGGCATTTATCTCTCAATCTGAAATAATAAAGAACTAACTTACTGGTTCATTCTGCCAGACAAATAATTCGGAATCACACTTATTTATTTATTAAATTTATTTCTCACCCACCTCATTTCAAAACAACTCTGGGCAGCTGACAGTGTTAAAAGCTTTATACAGGTAGTCCTTGACTTACAACAATTCTTTAAGTGACCGTTCGAAGTTACAATGGAACTGAAAAAAAGTCCCCTTGTATGACCATTTTTCACACAACCCTTTCAGCATCCCCATGATCAAAATTCAGACGCTTGGCAACTGACTCATATTTATGACGGTTGCAGTGTCCTTGTGTCATGCAACGCCTTTTGCAACCTTCTCACAAGCCAAGTCAATGGGGAAGCTAGATTCACTTAACAATGGTGTTACTAACTTAACACCTGCAGTGATTCACTTATCAACTGTGGCAAGGAAAGTCGTAAAATGGAGCAAAACTCACTTAACAAATATCTCACTTAGTAACATAAGGTTGTGACTCAATTGTGGTCATAAGTCAAGGACTACCTGTAATCAGAAAAGACAAATATTTCTAAAACAATGAACATGTAACTTACATAGTCAAAACAGAACTATAGTTAAGAGATGGGGAAGGAAATAGCAGGAAGCCTGGGGGTGGGGAACAGGTGGGATTGCTTCTTAATTCATCAACCACCTCCAGTGTCATGTTCCTACATTGGATCCCCAAGCCATCTGGCAGACCCAGGTCTTCAGGCTCTCACCTCAGGGGGTAAAATATTCCAAAGGGCAGGAGCCATGCAGAGAAGGCCATTTTACTGGACCCCACCAGCCAAAAATCCTTGGCCAATGGGATCTGCAACATGCTTCCTCTGCCAATCCTAGTGAATTGAGATGGTTCCTCAAGTGACCTGGACCCATGCCATGTAGGGTAAAGGTAATAACCAACACCTTGAATTGCACCCAGAGGCCAATTGGCAGCCTGTGCAGCTCACAGAGGAGTGGTGTAACATGGGCCACCCTGAGGACCTCAAATACTCCCTGCATCACCATACTGTGTGCCATGTGAGGCTTCCAAATGCTCTTCAAGGGCAGTTCCATGTAGAGCACATTGCAGTTGTCCAAAGGACCTGAGAATTGAATAACTGAGCATAGGGACTCCTGATCCAGGAAAGTGTTGTGGCCTGCAAGCTGCTAGCAGAGTTAGTTGCAGATTTGGATGATGAGGAAGTTGGGGAAGACCGTGGGCTGGTTCTGGCACCTGGAGAAAGCTCTGATGGATGCTCAGCATCAGACACAGAGATAGAGTCAGGGCCATCCAACATTTCCCAGCCAGAGAGGCAGCTGCCCTTGGAATCAGAGATGAGTGAGGAGGAGGAATAGCTGGGGTCTGTTCCAGATGCACATATGCACAGAGCTGATAGGAGAGGTGAACAGCGGCTCAGGAAAGCAAAACAAATGTGGATGCTGAACGGCCCCTCCCTGGCTGGGGAATAAATAGGAGGAAAGTGAGTTGGGTTGGTTGTCACAGACAACCATTCACATTTTTGGAAAATTTGCTCCTTGTGTATTTCGTGTGACAAAGACTGCCTTGCCAGAACTGAGGTTTGTCTATTTCTCTGTTTGAGCTCATTTAATTTGCAGCTTCCCGGCTGGGAGCTCACAACCTTGCATTTATCATAACAAGCTGATAAGGAGTATTGTTTCAGTTAACTTCTTGCAGGAGGCTTGCCTGGACTTTCTATTGGGGGATGCAGTTAATTCCTAATGTATAAATAAAGAGGGTTTTTTTTCTTTGTGGAGTCTGTTTCTTGCTTCTGCGAAGGCTGGGTCAGAACAGAAAGGCTACAACAGGTGCACAACACCAGTTGCAAAGGCTCTCCTAGCTATGATTGCCACCCACTCTTTGAGCAGGAGTCAGGAGTCACTCCAAGTTACAGACCACATCTGATTGGGACAGTGCCACTCCACCCAGAACTAAGTTAGTTAAAGTCCTGGATCTTGAAACTCCATGCACCCAAAGCCATTCAGTCTTGCTGAAGCCTGTGGTCCCCCAACCAGGTCCCCCAACCAGCCTCCAGGCACTGTGAGAAGCCAACAACAACATACCTGTACAGCCAGGATGGAGATCAAAAGTGGAGTATCATCAGCTTACTGATGATACCTCAGCCCCTGGTATGATCTCACCCAGCAGCTTCATATAGATATTAAAAAGGGGTCAAGAGAGTACCGACCCCTCTGGTAATACCATGGAGGAGTGGTCATGGGTTAGACTTCTCCCTATCAGTACCAATTGGGACAGGCCTTAGAGATAAGAGCCAAACCAGCACAAAACTGTCCTTCAGCCAGCCCCAAAAGACACCAGATAGCATGACTGATGGTATGGAAGGTCACTGAGAGATCAATAGAGAGCCAGGATGGTTGCATTAGCTCCATCCCACTCTTGCTAGAGATCATCAACAACTTTAACCTATGCTATTTTTATTTACTCTACTAAGATAGCACTAGCAATAGCACTTTGACTTATATACTGCTTCAAAGGGCTTCACAGCCTTCTCGAAGCAGTTTATTAAGAGTCAGCCTACTGCCCCAAAACAATCTGGGTCCTCATTTTACCCACCTCGGAAGGATGGAAGGCTGAGTCAACCTAGAGTCTGGTGAGATTTGAACTGCCAAATTGCAGTCAGCCGGCAGTCAGCAGAAGTAGCCTGCAGTACTGCATTCTTTATTTGCTGGTGACAATTTTTAAAAAATCTGATCAAATCAACTTTGTTTTTTTTTATCAAACTAAATAAAGACTAAATAAAAATAGATTATATAAAACCTGGAAGGATCAGACAAAAATTTCTTTTCCGCCTTTCCTTTTCTAACTAGGTCTCCCAAATGCTGGTGGGGAATCACAGGTCTGCTCTGCAAAATGACTGCAGCATGGAGGGATGTTAGGTTGAAAGAGAGAATCTCAGAAACACCTCAGTTGTATTAAGAGAGAATGCCTCCATCCTATTGTCCTGTTTTTTCCTTTCAGTCCCTCGGTGCAGCAGTCCACTTCACATGATAATATTATACAGCAAGCAGTTTAGATAACCTTCTGGCAAATAGATAGGGCCAAACGGCAATGAAAATATTGATTATCTTTAGTTTATTTTATATATCCTAAAGTAGTCCGGTTAACAGTACTACTTCATCTCACAGAAACCAAAAATGCAAGTCAGGTATAACTTGTGGTAAGGTAATCATTCTTATACTTCTAATATGTAACAATGCCAATATTGCTTTGGTGTAAGTTTGAGTTTAGACAACCAGATTTCCATACAGCTTCCTTCCCTGGCTATGCAAACAGCTTTTATACAGGTTGCACTGAGTACCTGGGTCACCTCCGTTTCAAATAGGAAAATAGAAAGAACCTTAAAAAGAGCTGGATTCTGTCTGTAACCACTCTACTCTTAGGAAAACATAGCTGAAACACGACAGAAGAGAATGATGAATATAACTAAGGAGGAAATAGTTAGGAAGAAATGTAATCCACTAAAAGGCCACCAATGCAATGACTAATTTAGAGTGGTGTGGTAATAGATGGTGACTTTCATAATAAATTTCCTAGCCGCTTAGATTTTTGCATTATCTGCCTTCTGGAGTTTCTCCTGTCTTTTTATAGCATGCACATCTTTGGGTTAAACCAGGGAATTCACAGGAAAGACATTTTGGATCATGTCAAGAGCATTCTCCCTTTCTTACTATTCTAGAACAATACCAGGGTTTTAATAGGAGTGGCAGAATTGGTAGCACAATCGGTGAATCAGCTAATTAAATGTATATGTACATTTTCTCATATTTTCCCCTAGCAGCTTCAGGGAAAGAAGAATCTCTAGTACAGTAATTAACAAAACACCAAACAGTAAACAGTCTGCAGCCTGTGGCTGTTCCCTCGGTTTTCCTAGATTATGCCATTGAAACATAGCAGAATGTCTTTTACCCCTTTAAAAAGAGGGGTGCAAACCTCTGATAGGTTCTCCAACTCTTTACTGTCCCTCAAACTTGAATTTGTAGCCACAGTGCTTACTGTAACAGGTTATAAATGCAATAGGGTATGCATGCAATAATTGATTTGTCAGATAAATTGGTATTCAATATATACTTCATGCATATAAAGCATCTTGTAGTTGAGTTGGGAATTTCACTAGAAATTAATTATGCAAGTTCCCACATGTGCATAGAAAAAAAAATACAAGTTCATAAATTGTATAGGATCCAAAGAGCAAATGAAGTTATTGGAGGAAAATGACTGTCTCCCCTACATTTACGTCCTCTTGGTTCACACTTCATAGTAAAATAAAAATAAGGAAACCAGATTACACTTTGATGCAAACTACAAATCAGCCACGTCTTACAGGTAGCACAAGTAGAATTAGATGGGAAAACTGAGACCTTGCTGAAATGTAGCTCAAAACAATGTAAACCAATATAGTCTATGGTGCTAAGGCTAAATTCACACAATACGCTAAGCCGTGGGTTAACTAATCATAGCTTGCTAACCAAACCATAATTGCTTCTGCTCATGCACCACGTATCAGCCATAAATGTTCTAGACCAGGGGTGTCAAATCCGTGGCCTGCAGACCGGATGCGTCACGCACTGGCCACCCCCACCGCCAGTTTAGCGAAGGGAAAAAGTCGTGATAGGTCACATAATGACAATGTGATGCCGTCAGTTTGACACCTCTGTTCTACACTGAAAATCAAGTTTGAATTCACTGCTCTTGTCCATAGAACTTTCCTCAATAATAATTATTTCTGGGCTCTTTTTGGTCCCAAGGAAAGTGCAATTTCTTCTTGCCCTCAAGTTACTAAAAACAGTTCCTATCCTGGCGAACTCCAGCCAAGCCACCACTTCCCTGCCCTGCAGCTATGAGGAAGGAGAGAGTTCATTGGTTCAGTATATACAGTTACTCCCAAAATATTTATAAAATGGAGGGAGGACCCCCAAGGTATCTCTGTTGCATGCGGTTTTATTGTACCCTAATTTTTAAATATTTCACCCTATATTTCAAATGTCCAAAAGTCTTCCTCAATTGTGATGGGATCACTTATTACTTCATTGGCTTTTAAGCATTACTAGCAAAATCAGCCTGCAAAAACAAAACTAGCATTTTCTTATTATTTATGTATAGATTAGAGAAGCATTTGAATCTATAACTAGTTATAACCCCACACTAAGTAACCTGACCAGGCCTTCATCTCAGTTCAATCCCACCAAACAAGACTGTTGTAAAGTTTTAGGCCTTCAGTTTGTTCCTTTAAGGGAAAAAAGATGATTCCGGGTTAGTAATCTTTTCCAATGAAATGCTTCTCCGCTAGTTGAGCAGTTTATGGCAATGGGACTTAATCCAGAGTTGGCTAAGGTTTTTGCACTACAGGTCCCAACAGTCAACCCCGCTGTTTAGGATGACGGGACTTAAAGCCCAACAATTGGGGCAGGGCCAAATCTATGGTTGAGCTTCTTTGAGCTGTCCAAGAGCTGATTTTAAAGAAATGAGCCCCCAAAGAACTGAAGGAAAAGAACACACCGCCCCGTTCACGGAAAGCAACTGAGCCTGGCCAGCAATGTGCCAGGGGCAGCTGCCCAACAGGACACAACCTCCCAGAGAGGGCTTGCAGATGGCAACGTGCATAGAAAGGAACGCTGATTTCTGAGCGATTAACAAGTGGAAACAAGAATTAGAAGCAGCCCAGGACAGAAGAAAAAGATGAAGAAATATAGGTCTTCGTTAGAACTTGTCAAGGCGGCACCCGGTGTTTTCTACTAGCGCTAGGGATCAAAACCCGAGGTGTCTCTGAGCGCGTGCAAAGTGACGCTTCCTCCCCACTGAACGGCAACTCCACGCTTGCACGATACAGGAGTTTTTAAAGCCGTGTCGCAGGAGTTGCGCAGAAGCGTGCAAGGAAATTTCAATTTTTAATGCATGCCTTTTAGCGTACATTCGAAGTGACCGTAAAGTTCGTCTGAGTCTAAATGTAAGTCCCCTCGAGGTTCACTGCTTAGCCAAGGATTTGAAGCTGCAATCCCAGCGAATTCCGCGCTCCTGACTTTCGAAGAACGGCGCGGAGGGAAAAGGGGACCGGGGGTGGGTCGGTGGGATTTCCCTCCGTTCGCGCGCCTTCCTCGTGTGTGCGTGTGTGTGTGTGGACGATGCCCGGCTGGCCGCGCAGACCTGACCCCGCTGAGCATAGCATCTCTGGAAGCCGAGGGAGGCGGGCGGCGGCGCTGCCTGGCCCACCGGGGAAGCCCGCCGCGGGATCCGCTCCTCGAAAGCGGGAGTTACCTGCCGCTGCCGGCGCGCATACTCCGCAGAAGATCTGGGGACTTCTGCCTTGCCTCTCTTTCCCCTCAGCGGCGGCCCCCCTGAGCGTCTCCCGCGCTGCTCATCTGGGAAGAAGAAGCGAGAAACAGCCGGCCGTCTCCCGAAAAGCAGCCGAGGGGGAAAGAAAGAGAGAGAAAACCCGAGAAGTCCCGCCACGCCGTTGCCAAAAGGATGAGAAGAGGGGAGGGGGCGTTGTCTGGGTACGCGGTTCGCCCCTCCTCCGGCGCTGCGCCTGCTGCCGCTCCGGGCTCGGCCCACCAGTCCTGCCCCCCCCCCCCGCCGCCCCCGCTAGTCCAAGCGCGCTTCGCTTCTTTGCAGAAAATGGGCGGAGGGGAGGGAGTTGTCGATGGGCTGCCCCCCATCTCCCGCCCAGCCCAGCCTCGGTGGCCTCCTCAGGTACTTGTGTCTCATGCCTGAAGGATGGGAATAGCGCTGAGGGGGAGCCCTTATCTAGCTAGTTCTGCGAAGTACAGGTAGTCCTCGACTTACAACCGTTCGTTTAGTGACGTTTGAAGTTACCACGGCACTGAGAAAAGTGACAGTGATGTATGACCATTTTTTTTTTCACACTTAGGACCTGCAGCCTCAGTGATTTCCATTCGTGATGCTTGTTCAGTGGTTTCATATTTATGACGGTTACGGTGTTCCAGGGCTTACCTGATAACCTTTTGCGACCTTCTGGCAAGCGAAGTCAATGGGAAAGCCAGATTCACTTAACAACAGTCTTACTAACTGAACAACTGAAGTGATTCACTTAACCACTGTGGCAAGGAAGGTCATAAAATGAAGCAAAACTCATTTAGCAACTGTCTCGCTTAACAACAGAAATTTTGGACTTGGTTGTGGTCGTACGTTGAGGACTACCTGTATTAGAGTTGTTTAGAGAAGGTTTTTCTCCCGCCCTATTCCTTATAGGAGAAATTAAAAGACACGTCCCTTTGTTTAAAAAGGGGGTGGGGAGGCTACCCATTATGGATATCAAACTCCCCAATACACTCTATGTTTTCACAACAATCCCTGAAAATAGTGCCATCAACATTGCAAAGTAAAAGTGTGTCTTGAACTTGATATTTCTGATAAGTGGCCATGAGTTCCCTATTGGACCAGTCAATCTGTGTCAGAGTTGTCAGTGCTTACTATTGCGTTGAATGGAAAGTTGGCAGATGGGACAACCAAACTGGGCCAAATATATTTGGAAATTCATTTGGAACTTAAAGAAAAAAACTGTCAATGTTTTTGCAACATTTATGTGTGTGTGTGTGTGTGTGTGTGTGTGTGCATCTATATCTATATATTTGTTTTCTTAAGTTTTCACGGGTATTTATATGTATGGTATTCTATATACAGAAGCCTGATGATGACAGATGAGATTCTGCCGAAACGTTGCTACAACTTTAAAAGCACAACTGCAATGACGTGGGAAAATACCTGAACAAAGCTGAATGCCATACATGTAAGTACCCGTGAAAATTTAAGACAACAAATATATACACACACACACACACACACAGAGAGAGAGAGAGAGAAATAATTAAAAAGATAAAAGCTAATAGAAACTAAAAAGAAAAAGAAAAAATAGAAAGTGCGGAAAAGCAAAAGAACAGAAAAAAAAACCCTTTGTCAAAGCTATAAACCATTTTAGTAATTACTGCCTTCTAGAATAGAATAGAAAAGAAATAGAAACAGAATTCTTTATTGGCCAAGTAGACACACAAGGAATTTGTCTTGGTGTAAATGCTCTCAACACAACAAATGTCCTTTTTTCCCCCCATAGCTCATCCCTTATCTGTAAACAAAACTTTAAAACATTCTCCTTTAATCCTGGTTAAAAAAAATCCATTAAGTGTTACTAGAGACACTAAGTGTTACCCATCATTACTTTGATCAAATAAACAAATGTTGTATTCTTTCTCTTTATTTTTAATAGATTTAGTATTTAATTCTATCAAATAATGTCCTAGAACTTGATTTCTTTTCTTTTCTTTTTCTTTATCTCTTTTCATAAAAACCTTCAAAACCTTAACAGGTCTCTTTCTGTAAATGCAATATAAGAAAGTTATCCAAATCACTGTCTGGCTTATTATTTGTGTGTAATGGATCTACTGAGGGCTCAGTTTCTCTTCTGAATGTTCTCTAGGCAGCATCTCTTCCCTTCATCCTCCAACGTCAGCCACAAATTCCATTACACCCTACAGGACACATTGTGACTACTTAAATGGAGTCTTTCAACTTCCAGCTGCTGAGCAAACCAAACAATCAAAAACATCTCGGTACCTGCAGTACCAAGGGGCAACTGTATATAAGGAGCAACTGTCTGGAGCACATACTGTATGTTTGATCTCACAATCTCTCCTTTCTCCAAAGAGATTTTGGCAACCAAAATCCTACCTCTGGCTGCCAATCATTGCCATTATGTTGTCCCACTCTTTCAAGGGCATTTATCTTACCATGTCCCTATGAGAAGTCTTTGACAGTACAAACTTTTTCATCATCTATTTTCCTTAAACAACACACAAGAAACATAATGTGAAATAAAGAGGTTTATCTCCCATTTTAATCTCTGAAACTTTGCTTACTTTTCCTCTGAGAGTACTTCAAACAAAATAACAACAAATAGAATAATTATATAATTAAGGCACATAATTAAATTTCTAAAATACATCAATACAATAATCCTGACAGGCAGCTTCAGAAAACAATTGAAGCATGGCTAGGAACACTAAAACTAAAAATTTGCTAGAGAATAGAAAAAAAAACGATCTTCAGTTACTAGCAGAATCTTCACAAAGAGCCTGGATAGAAACCAGCAAGTTCTTACTTAAAAGCAGGAATTCCACAGACTTTTTAGTGCAAAATTGTGGGAATTAGGGCAACTCTCCTTTCATCCCAGTCCTTTCAAAGCAATAGTGAAGTTCTTCAAGGCATCACTGAGCAGAAACTGGTTTTCTAAGGGTTTTTTTCCCCCTCCGTTGAGAACATTGTGCAATTCCTTGACATGAAAAGGTAAAGACATTGTTGAACTGAACTTGTCTCTTCCTGGTCCCTACAAGGATACCTGCGTGCAATTTTCTTGGCAATTGTTTTGGACCGACTTCTTTCAAGATGCACCAACTTCTCAATCTAGCCTACCACCTTTATTTATTTTAAAGCATGGGTGCCCATCCTTTTGGCTTGCCTGGGCTGCATTAAGTGAAGAGGAATTGTCTTGGGCTGCATATATAATAAAATGAATGTACATAAATCACAGAATAAGTTTAAAAATTTATAATCTTATAGGGCCACATTACTAGCTGTCCAGGGCCACATGCAGCCAACAGCCCATGCATTGGAAATATCCCCCTTTTTAAAAAAAAGGAATTGATTTTTTCTCCCTAAAAGAACAATGCACATTCTCCTATTTATCCTATTTATGAACTTCAGTTCTACTGGAATTCATCTGAACACCTAAAAACAGGTTCCAGATTTCATGGAACTAGGTGTTAAGTAGAAAAAAATGTGTTTAGACAAAAAATATCAATATTTACACTATTCCATTTGAAATAATTACTGTCTCTTTGTTCAATGCACATAATCATTATTGTGCATAGGAAAAATATCACCTTTACTTATAATCATGGCCAATTAAAGACGTGCACTGTTCACAAAATTTACCTTGAATTCAGAAGATAGTCCAATTTAACTCAGAGGCCACCCAGTTCAATCTGGGGCCATAGCCAAGGTGAAATTTGTCAATCTGAAGTTTCATATCTCTCATTGCACTAAAGGTAGTGGAAATTTTGAGTCGTTCAGAGAACCAGCAAATACCACCTCTGACTGGCCCCGCCCCCATCTATTCTCTACCTCCAGAGTCCCAGCTGATCAGCTGGGTCTTCTTTTGTTGCCCTGCACAGGAGAACAGAGATGGAAAGCAGGTTAGCGGGGTGGGGAGAGAAGAGGGATTTTACAGTATCCTTCCCCCAGGAGGTGGGTGGGAATGGAGATTTTGCAGTGTCCTGCCCCTGGAATGGGGAGGGAGTCGAGTTTTTGCAGTATCCTTCCCCAGCCACACACATCAAGCCATGCCCCCAAGCCACACCTCATCCACCAAGCCACTCCCACAGAATCAGTAGTAAAAAAATTTGAATCCCACCACTGAACTACACCGTGTATGTATTTGCAATGACATGCTGGTAGTGAGAGAGGGCTCTGATGGATTGTGAAGGAAAAAAGGGGGTTTGGAGGTGAAAAGCCTGGTCACTGTCAATTGCTTTGAAACTAAATTGGAAGGGGAAAATAAAACATAGTCTTTAAGAGAATGAAGTATAATATGGTTTCCTAAAGGCAGAAAAATGTATAGGGCACAAGATGCTTTGACTGCACACTTCATCAAACTTAAGCTCTTTATGGCAGACCTGCTTATCTTGGAACCCATCATACTCTTGCTTCTGATCCCAATGCAATAACATTCCAGATCTGATCAGCTGTCATTCATCTGTCATGAGCTCTATTCAGTACAGCTGGTCACTGTGTCAAACTGGAGCTACTGAAGGACAAACATTCCTCCCAGAAAACAGAGGGAACATTTTAACTAGTGGAAGGTATGCATATCTATTAATTTTGTGATATACATCAGGAAGCCTGACCCACTGCAACCAATAGAGGGTATAAGGATCTGTTACCTGTAGTGAAGATATTATTATTCTTCATATTACTTACCATTTATCTGTTTTCTAAGAGAATCTTAATATTGTTTCTTTTCAAGAGAGGTCTCTATTTCCATTGATTCCACTGACCAACAGCACTCAACGTGTAGTCCTCAATGGAATTGCATCTACACGAAGGGAGGTATGCAGTGGGGTACCCCAAAGCTCTGTTTTAAGCCTAGTACTCTTCAACACATTCATCAATGATTTGGATGAAGCCAACACAGTTCTGGGCTGCATAAACAGAGGGGTAGAATCAAGATCACATGAAGTGTTAATACCACTTTATGGTATTGGCCATATAATGCTTTGGTGAGGTCACACTTGGAATACTGCATCCAGTTTTGGTCACCATGATGTAAAAAAGATGTTAAGACTCTAGAAAGAGTGCCAAGAAAAGCAACAAAGATGATTAGGGGACTGGAGGCTAAAACATATAAAGAACATTGCTAGAACTGGGTATGTTTAGACTGATGAAAAGAAGGACAAGGGGTGACATGATACCGTAGCAGTGTTCTGATATCTCAGGGGTGCCACAAAGAAGAGGGAGTCAAGCTACTTTTCAAAGCACCTGAGGGCAAGATAAGAAGCAATGGGTGGAAACTAATCAAGAAGAGAAGCAACTTAGAACTAAGAGATATTTCCTGACAGTTAGAACAATCAATCAGTGGAACAATTTGCCTCCAGAAGTTGTGAATGCTCCAACACTGGAAGTTTTTAAGAAGAGATTGGATAACCATTTGTCTGAAATGGTATGCGGTTTCCTCCCTAGGGGGTTGGACTAGAAGACCTCCAAGGTCCCTTCCAACTCTGCTATTCTATTCTATTTCCATTGAATCATTGTTTTTAACAGTATTTTATTACTAACAGCTGCGGCGGCACAGTAGTTAGAATGCAGTACTGCAGGCTAATTCTGCTGACTGCCAGCTGCCAGCAGGTTGGCAGTTCAAGTCTCACCGGCTTAAGGTTAACTCACCTTTCCATCATTCCAAGGTCAGTAAAGTGAGGACCCAGATTGTTGAGGGCAATATGCTAACTCTGTAAACTGGTTAGAATAGAATAGAATAGAATAGAATAGAATAGAATAGAATAGAATAGAATAGAATAGAATAGAATAGAATAGAATAGAATAGAATCCCTTTATTGTCATTGCATTCCACCAATACCATGAAATTTGAAAGCTACTCCAGCACAGTGCCCCAAACATCACATCACAATCATACTACAGAGTAGAGAGGGCTGTAAAGCACTGCGAAGCAGTATATAAATTTTAAGTGCTATTGCTAAGTGCTATTATCGTTGTTACATCATGGTAATTCATATGTTAGATGGCTTTCACCTCCAGTTGTACACTATTTCTGTTATTGTTTGGAAAATCCATTGTAATGATGAAAATGATCTTATTTCAGCTGGTAGTATTTTCAGTTCAGCTTTTAGTCCCACAGTAAGCATTCCTGGAAGATTATTATGAAACACCTAGCAATTATTATCTGTACAATAATAAGCAACAAGAATGTATCTTTTTAGTGGCATCTGTAATATGCTACAATGATGTTCCAAACTTGACATTTGCATCATGATATCATCACACAATTCACAGATTGAAATGTGGCCTGATGCCTGATGAAACTCATGACACAAGTGTTATCATTTGTCACTCCAGTGGTTTTTATTTTATGATACTACTTTTATTTTGTACTTAATTTTTGTATCTCAAATGCTTGCCGGAGGACTAATAAAACAGCACAGGAGAAAACATGGCAATATGAGATGTTGCTTCAAATTCCATCAGCCTTGACTTTGATTATGCTAGCCAGAGCTAATTTGTGGGGCCCTAGAGAATATGGCTGCCCTCAGCTCGAAGCACTGGAACAAGATGGGACAGTGGAAATAAGGGAGATATTTTCATTAAACATATGGAAGCAATTCCAAAGTTTGTTGAATAATTTTTTTTAAATTTTTCCAAATTAACCACCAGACAAAAGACAAACAAGAAAATGTCACGATGATTCTTCAGTTGGGTTGCTTGGTCTCTAGACTGACCTGAGAGAAAAGAAATATGTGCAAAGGGGAAAACTTATTTTCCCTGTTTCCTAATATAGGAAAAGCAGCAGTAAAACAAACAACCCAGAAGCTTGAGTACACAACTTGCGCAAAACCAATTTTTCTCAGGAAATAATAAAACTATGGAATATGTAACAAAATATAGTAAAGCTATATAAAACACATTCTAGAAAATAGTGGCAGTATTATAGAGATCAGTGTTCTGATTTACATGTTGTGTTAAGTGATACCATAAGTTGCTTAGCTAGAAACTTCCGGTTTGCCGGCTTCGGTGACAGCAGGGATTCGCGTTTCTCCGCGATCCCTGCTGTGCTAGCTGTCTTGGTGCCTCCGATCCTGACGGATCTGGAGGATAAGGCTGCCCTGTTGGGGTAGCTGAAGAGACGGGGGATCCGGACAGGGGTTGAGGGGTATCGCAGACCCCCTCCCCAGCCGGCAATAACCCCCTTTTCTCAAGGCGGTGGAGCGGCGGTCTTAATGGCCGCCACGAAGAAGCCGGCAACTGGATTAAGAATGTGCAGGAGGAAGAAGAAGGAAGATTTAAAATGAAAGTTTTCTTGGCTGAACCGGGACTTTAAGGATATATTTAATACCTGGAAAATTACTATTTTTTTTTGGATGCTACAATGTCTCTAATGGAGGTTTTCAGCGGCGAAGGAAAGTGTTGAAAGAGAAAGTTACTCTCCCTCCCTTATGGAACTAACAAATGGACATGGAAAACCTGCTCTCTAATAGAAGGTAAAAATTTAAAGCCCTTTGTTACAAGTGGGAAGGGAGAGGCTTGGAAAAAAAAATATTTCAAGACTTTGTTGGAGGAGATGCCTTGAAGATAAAGAGATTAGAAGCTAACTGCAAAAAAGATTTAAAATACAGATTGGGTTTTTTTTTTTCCCTAATTGACTTTACCCCAGAAAGAGAAACTGTAAAAGGAAGAAGTTTGTGCTTTGCCTGGACTGTTTGATGACTTTGAGACTTTGGGATTTTGGGGAATTGTTCTAAGTTTGGAAATATTTGACTGGCTTAATAACAAGAAGAGGATACAGAAAAAGAAGAAGAAAAAGTTTATAATGGCTCTATCTCTCGATGAACTAAAAAACAATATCTAAAAATAAGGAAAGAAGGCAAGGACGCTATGGGAGAAGCCCTTTGTTTTCTAGATATGGTGCTTGCTATATGTCAGCAAATTAAACAACAGGTAGAAGAAGCGGAGGAAGAAGAACCCATTTTTAATGAATTAAATAGCATGATTAAGAAAGAAAGGAGAAAGAGAGGAGGGAAAAGGAAGGACTTAAGACATTAAAAAATATCTATGAAAGAGAAAAATAAGATGCAAAAACAATATAATGCCAGAAAGCAAAAGGAAAGAAGAATGCAACAGAAAGGGGAAGCCAAGAAGGCAGAGGTTTGGAGAGGAGTGGGTAAAAAGTCTAGGTGGGCCAAGCAAAAAAGGGAAAAGGGGGAAAAAAGTTATAAAGGTATAAAACAAGATGGGAAAAAGAAATTTTTTTTTAGGGATAAAGGCTAATGTATGCTTCTTTTAATAAAAAAGGGGGATTCTGCATAGTACACATGATAGTATTGTAGCAGTTGTATTTGTATTAAAAATAGAAAATTAGAATTTTATAAGATTTAATAAAAGATTAAAATATTAAGGTACAATGTTAAAATGTTTAATAATGAACGATTTTAAGTTTTAATTAAACATTAAAGGAAATGTTTAAAATATTAGTTTAATTATAGAGTTTAATGCGCTAATGTGTTGATTCTTATAGATTTATTACTGTAGTATTTGTTTTTGAAATAATAGAATGTACTAAGCAGAATCAGATTGGGACTTAGGTGTTATTTCAAATTTCAATCTAGGGGAATGATAGAAAGGCATCATACTCTGATTAGTGAGTTCAGGAGAAATTATTCTTCTTTTTTATATTGGGAATGAGATAGATGTAAATGGAAAAATGGACAAAAGATATAAAAATATTGTCTTAAAGCAAGATGAAATATATAAGTGGGGAGGAGTTATATAGAAGTTATAGAATGGTAAACAAGATAGGTAATGGTATATAAGAACAGCATGAATTTAATTGAAGTCCATACAAAAAGAGGTAATCTGGGGCTAAGTTACTTTCTAAAAGGAAGTTTTATGTTCTTTGTGTTTTATGTGTGTGTGTTTAATTGAGAATTAATAAAATCTCGGAGGAAGGCCAGATGAGAACAATTGTAAACAAGCCAGAGGAAAATATAAATGTGATGACTGAATAGCAGATAAATTAGAAAAGAAATGTGATTGAATAAGAGTAAAGAGAAATAATGTGAAATTTGTTAAAGGGAATTTATGTGTCTACATGGAAATGGGATAAATTAGAAGAATGTGATATAAAATAATGTGTTACCTGCCTTGTAAAGATTTATAATGGAAAGAGATTTTATGTTTTTAATGTCTAATGATGTTCTGTTTTGTTTGCTTGTTGTTAAAATCAATAAAATTTGCTTTAAAAAAAGTTGCTTAGCTATAATTAATTTTATAAATCATGATGGTTTGCATTTACAACACAGCCAGAATCATGGTTTTTAAACTAAAGTGTTGTCTGCAGAGGTGGTATTCAGCAGGTTCTGACCAGTCCTGGAGAACTGGTAGCAGAAATTTTGAGTAGTTCGGAGAACCGGCAAATACCACCTCTGACTGGAGATTTTACAGTATCCTTTCCCTGCCATGCCCACTAAGCCATGCCCACAAAACTGGTAGTAAAAAAAATTGAATCCCACCACTGGTTGCCTGGAATCACAAGTATGAAGCCCATAGGATTTTATTAACTACTATGAAGACAAAACAATGAAAGTATACAGTGACACTGTTTGACTTTGCCTCTTTAATTATAGTCACTAACATCCTTGAACTGAATTCCCTTCAATTTGATATTCAGAAGGAATCATAATCATATCGTTCTGTGCTAAACATATAAGTAATAGCTTTGTACTCTGCCAGGAAGTATAAATTAAATATGAATATTATGCAAAGAACAGGTTGTATGTTTAGAAAAAATGTGTTTAACAACTAAATTTCCATAGGAATAAAACAATTTTGATGCAAGAAACACACTTCAATTGTATATAGATTATGCTATTTATTTTAATCAAAGCATTTTTCCTATGGAAAAGGAGAAATTATCTTAATGTTAAAAAAATGAATACCAATTAGATTTTATGCCCTTAAAATATATATAATAGGGAAGAGACTATACTTTTATTGGATATTTGTTTCACAAAATTCTAGGAATTCTGCAAAATTTGGTACTAAGAACTAACCCATTAGACATTGTCTAACTGCCAAATCAAGATTTTTAATCTAAATTTTCATGTATACATGGTATATAAACCTCACTTTTCCATCCCATAACTGTAATTCGTCAGAACTACTATGTATGCAGTATATATAAATGTAATTTGTGTAAATGTAACTTGTGTACTATCAAAATAGGTTGCTAAGTAAGCAAAACCACAGTGGAAGTTATCTGTGGTTTCTGCTGACCGCAATAGAATAATTTTTTTCTTATATTCATGTAAGATGAAATGTATTTCTGGATCATGTACAAATTACCATTCACAAATAATAGTGTTGTAATAATCAGTTTGATTTATTTCAGTTGGGCAGATCATCTCTTCAGTAGGTTATAACTACAACTGATTTTGTTCACCAATCAAAAATATGTGGTTGTCCTGTTCTCTTAGGGTGATATCACTACTCTTACTGGAAGCCATGGAATACATGATACCATAGGATAAATGTGGCAAATTGCAGAATTCTGCAATTTCAAAATAAAAACTTCCTCATTTTTTGTGGATTTTACATGGGATTAAATTGTACAAGTTAAACAAAAGATACAATAGTAGGATTCATCTTGAGTTGGATTAATTTTTTATGTTTTTATCCTTGAAGGCCCTGGATATTTATTCTGCCACAAATGTCTTGTGTTACTGTACATTTCATTCCTTCCCTTTTAATCTTAATCATGAGCTGTGGTGGCACAGTGGTTATAATGCGGTATTAAAAGCTAATTCAGCTGATTGCCAGGAGTTCGATTCTGACCAGCTCAAGGTTGACTCAGCATTCCATCCTTCCAAGGACAGTAAAATGAGGACCCAGAGTGTTGGGGGCCATATGCTGACTCTGTAAACTGCTTAGAGAAGGCTGTAAAGCACTATGAAGTGGTATATATGCTAAGTGCTATTAATCTACCCTTCCATTCCTGGCATTGTCTGTCCTTTTCACCTCAATGATTGTATCTATTCAATCCACTTGAATTCTAAAAACCTGTATTATTTAGCCAAATTTCTGGTGCAACCTGAACCAAATATATCCTACAGTTCACTCCAAGAATCTTGAAATAGAGAATTCTTCATTGTCAGATATGCTCACCAGCATAATGTGATTGCTAGAACAGTTTTATTTTAAAATCAGAATTCTTATGTTACCATTTACCAAACATTTCATCATTCCTGATCATTCTTGGCAACTTTTAACCAAAATAATCTTTATTTGCAAGTTTAACCAAAATATTCTTCATTTTTATGTGAGTTAATTCCTTTATCTTGTCCTTGCTATTAAAAATTAAGTTATTTTTTTTAACTAGGTTTTGGGATGAGATGAATTGTCAGTTAAATGGGACTCAGATATATTTTTCTCATAAGAACAGAACAATTTGGAATGTTTTTCGTCAGCAGCTAGTATGACCAAACTCTAAGACGCCTGTAATTTCCTTTTCTCCATTAGTACATTTGAAGAACACAAATAGCATATCCGCATCTCTCCTGTTGTAGGGATGAGTCTTAACTTCTTGCATAAATATAGTGGCTAGTTTCATACATGATATATAAGTGAATTTGTTTGGTTTGGGCTTAATGCAATGTGTGTACCCAGTTCCTGGCTTTGTAAACTACAGTTCATATCTTTGCAGGATGTCTGAACCCAACCAGCTGTAGATTATTCAAAGCAGGGCAAAATAAACTATGGCGGCATCATGTAAACCTAGTCAATAAGTTTGAAGATAGAAAAAATATAAAGGTAAATTATTGTTTTTAAGCCTTTTATATATAGGCAAATATTGCTTTTAAGCGTTTTATACTTTGCTTCTAGGCCTGAAGCCATATCCAACTCTCTTAGCAGATTCATCAGTCTGTTGTTTAATGAAGTTGTTTTGTTTAATTGGTATAAGCTTCTCAAATGCCTTCCTGTATTAATCATTTTTATAAGATGAAAATCATCTTCATTTGGATGACCTATCAAATGAAGATGAAAGGACTGCGCTCATTACAGAACTGAAAGTAAGTGTATGCTTCATTAACAATGCAGGAATAGTGATTTTTAAACTGTGATCCTCTGACCCCCCCCAAAATAATTTAATCTAAGCAGCATAGATTCTTTGCAAGAGGTAGCAAGATTTAAGCAAGCAATCCAAGCAAGATAATTTAAATGTTGCTTACAAGTGCAAAATTATTTGGAGCTTGAGATGGTTGGTATTTTGGAGAATCCTTTGAATATATCAGATATCAATATGAGCAGCACTATTCAGTTGGTTACCAGCCACCAATGTCATTTCAAAATGTTTCCCCTAAAAGAGAAATAGAAACTCAGCCCCCACACCCAACAAAGATCTACGTCATTCAGGCAGAGCCATTTCCCTTCATTGAACCACCCATCAAGTTTCAACCAAGCTTAGCACACAGGCAACCTACAAAGTTACCCCTGCATGGTTCCATGGGAGTCTGACAACCAATCAGGATACATTTCTTGCCACAGGAACAGGAAGCAAGTTCAAAGCCCAACAGAGGGTATAAATATATATCTCTGTTCAGTCCATGTGGTCAGCTACCCAGAGTCACACATGCTTGGTGATTCTGCTTCACCATTAAACCATCTTTCCAATCAGCCTCCATATTTCCAGTGTCTTTCTTCCCACTTGGAACTGAACCCAGATAAACATTTTTTCCAACACAATATACCCTTATTATTGTTGCTGTAATTTTACAATAAAATAATTTAAAACACACAAGCTTTTACCAATCCACCTGGTACTAAATGTCTTGCATTTTTTTCTGCAGTGCTTAATTTATCTAGCTTCCACTAGTGGATATATTTTTAGGAACAGAATTTTGTCCATTCTTTGCTAAAATAAAATTAAATCAGTTTTATCCTGTCCCTTCCTGGTTTTCTGCAAGATCAGCAATCTTTTCCAAGGTTCCTCAAGCAAGGTTCCTAAGTCCAAGAAGATATCCAAATGATGAACCTATTGTGATTATGAACCTATTACAGCATTTGAATTGAACTTTAAGGGTCAGACACCAACAAACAAGAACTCAGTCTTCCAGAAATTTATTTTGAACTTGTTTTAACCCATCATAGCCTTTATAACCTTCATGCACGTGGCTATCATTTCAATGGCATTGCTATTGCATCTTGCATTTAGCAGAAGATCAGTGAATATTATTAATGTATAGATGATACCTGACCTGAAACTAATGAATGACCTTTCCTAGAGATTTCTAGAGTTTTCATGTATATGTTGCACCTGCAGAAAGATAAGGAGAGACAAGTCACTCACAAGCCCTCCTTTCCTTTCTTATTCATAGAAAACTCAAGAAGATAAAAATGGGGCAAGTATATACCATTTACTAGATTTTTAACATTTTAATTAAGCTTTCCCAAACTGATGTTTTCTAGGATTTTTGATAATGCAACTCAAGGATTTTCAACTGGCAGGATTATTAGCTAGTAATTTTGAAAATTGTAGTTCTAACACATATGGAAGCACCAAACTAAGGAAGGCTGTTTTAGACACCTCTAGTGTCCATACTAATGAACTGAAGTACAACTTTAACATATTCTAACATATAATCTAAATTCTCCAATATATGTCCTTAATATTAGCAGATCTGAGAATGTATCACCAAAACACCAGCATGTGTAGCAATGCAAAATAATTTCTGGGATACAGAACTACAGAGTGAGGAAGTCTTAACTGCTGAACAGGAATAGAATGCCAGCATTCAAGAAGTAGAGATAGAACGAATGTCCTGGAAGAGGATTTAGCTGATTGGATAGATCTCTGAATAGAAATACATGATTTTCAGATCCCACTTTCTATATTTAAACAGTATCATAAAAAGTTCAACCAAAGAGGGATCCTTGGCTTTAATTCTAACTCCTTCCAGATCATATTTGGGATGCAAAACTCCAGGAGACAGAGAAAAGTGTTTTTGCTTCCATGTACTTGTCATCTAGAGTTTTACAGCCCAAATATTATCATTCTACTGGACTACAGTTTCTTTTGTTTCCACACATCTGGGGAAGCCAGTTTTGGGAAAGCTGATGAGGTGGTTGAGAGTATGATTTGTGAGCCAGAAAGAAATCAGATTAAACCTGAACTGCCAAAAATGTAGCAGAGGTTTTTGGTAAACTTATATTTTCTTACTTTCATTTGTCCAGAGCATAATGAAATTGACCAGCAGAGGTTTACAATATTATGGAAATAATGTAATGTATATGAAACACTTGGAATAATCGATGTCTTAAATAAAACAAACTTTTTCTGATGTTAGGTACATAAAACTCTATTATCAAGCTATGCTTTGCTTTATTCATCATTTGTAAATGCATCACAACTAGAGAGCTCAGACTAAATGCGAAGTAAAACGAAATAAGCCACATAGCATACACAGCATGATGTATGAGCCTAGGCTTTACTCTTCATTACACATTTAAGTTAAAGGATCTGATTATTCAGAATCCAGGTTTCCTCCAGGCGTTTTAAAGTATTTCTCCCACAATTTCTGACCACTAGTCACAAAGCTGATGAAAGCTGTATTCCAAAACATTTGGAGGGCAACCAGTTGGAGGGAAGTGATGAAGACAATAGACATGCTATTTTGTCTGGATGCCCCAATCAGTTTTGGCTTCTCAATATGTTGAGTCAGCACTGGCAGGCATTTGCTGAATGGTTTTGTCTTCTGCCAAAGTCACCATGAACAACAGCAGATGTGTGTGTGAGAGAGAGGGAGGGAGGAAGAGAGAGGAGGGGAGGGAGGGAGGGGGAAAGAGGGAGGGGGAGAATAAACCAAGGGGAAAACTTTGGTTTACAATGTGGGCTTGCTGGTATTAGAATTTAATTGAATATCTAGTAACATGCTTCATGGCAAAGATTATGGCTGTTCTAAGAAAGAAAACATGCTGAGGAAACATCTTTTAAATTATATTTTTCAAATCTCACGCTAAGCATATATTCACTTCTTTTCCAAGAAACTTCATAGTCAATGAGTGAGCTACAAGTTGGACTGTTTTGTTTTATTTCTATTTATATGTTTATTTTTATTTATATATCATTATGTTTTATTTTTATTCATATATTTCCTATGAAAACATCCGATCAGATGACCAGAACATTTGATTCTGAATATTGGATAATCACAAGATCACAAAGAAGCAGGATTATTCTTTCTTTACGCACCATTGGCCTTCTCCCAGTGCTGCATCTTTCTTCCCAAAATTGATCAACAGAAATACTGTACATTCATTTCAGTCTAATGAGGAAGAAAGGTTCTTAGATGAGAGTTCTTATACTACAGTCAAAGGGAGAAAGAATACGTTCATTGTCGCTAATCCTCTGCTTTGGTTTTCCTTGAGCAGCATATCCCATTCCCTGAAAAAACAAACAAACCAGGATTTGGTGGGGGAAAAAAAGGCTATGTTGTATGAATTTAAATAATTCTGTTGGCATTTCATCAACCCCTGCAGCTTTGTTGCTAACAATATTTTCTAGGTCCTACTTCACTTTCCAGAATCTCTCTCCAGTGATCAAAACATTGTATGCATCATTGATTTGGAAATATTTTTGTATAGTTCTTCTGTGCTACCTTTTCATTATATTTCATTTCTCCAGTAGAGCCTCATGTATTTTGTCTTTTATCAATAACAATAACAGCACTTTTTATTACAACCATTGCCCAATCAATAAATATAATAAAATACATGCCAACATCAGATTTTGAATAAAATTAGCTTCACAAAATATAATATTGTGGCTATGCGAGCTGTTCAACAACATGCCAGGGAAAAATGCCACGACTGGTACCGCAGCACCACTGTTCCGATCTGGAAGGGAAAGGGCAGCCCAGCCGGACTGCTCCAACTACAGACCGGTCAGGTTACTGTCACACACTATGAAGATCTTTGAACGCGTCCTTGATAAGCGCATTCGGGACATCGTCGACATCAGCGTCAACCAGGCTGGATTCATCAAGAACTGCGGCACCACCGACGCCATCTTCGGGTGTGCGGATGCTGATGGAGGCTCACAGAGAGAAGAAAATCCCGCCCACACCGCCTTCCTAGACTTGGAAAAGGCCTTCGACCGAGTCCCGCACGATCTCATCTGGTACGCACTGAGACCACGGCGTGCCTGAGCTGCTGCATACAATGGGTCCAACTCCTATACAGATGTCACAAAAGCCGTGTAAAAGCGGCAGCTGGGATATCAGAGGTTTAATATTACCGTCGGCGTACACCAGGGCTCTGCTCTCTCACCACTGCTGTTCATTCTGGTGATGGACACAATTACACCACGACCTGTACACGCCCGCCCATGGACGCTGCTCTACGCCGATGATGTGTTCCTGGCCAACCTGTGCAAGGCTGAACTAGAGCACCGAGTCCAACAGTGGCACGACCGCCTCGAGCAGTTCGGGCTCGGCTGAACCTAAAGAAGTCCGAATACCTGACCACTGACAATGAAATGACAGGCTCCATCCACGTGAGCGGGCAGGGCTACCGCGCGCCTCCACCTTCAAGTACCTGGGAACTACTCTTGGGGAAGAAGGCCTACTACAAACTGAGGTGGCAGCCAGGATCAATGCAGCGTGGGGCAAATGGAAGTCCGTCACGGGCGTCCTCTGTGACAAGAAGATGCCGATGCGCCTGAAGGCGAAAATCTATAACTCTGTGGTGCGCCCGTGGCCATATACGGCGCAGAGTGCTGGCCGACGACCAAAGAAGTCGAAAGCAGACTCCAGATAATGGAGATGCGAATGCTCCGATGGTCGGTAGGCCTCACCCTACTCGATCGCGTCAGGAACGAGGAAGTGCGTAGACGGTTCAACGTCGTGCCCATCCCCACGGTCATGAGGCAGTCCCGGCTACGATGGTTCGGCCACGTGAGCCGCGCCAAGGAAGAATCCATCATCAAATCTGTAATGAAGGTGACTGTCGGAGGAGCGAGACCGCGTGGTAGACCTAAACAACGCTGGATGGACACGATCAAGGCCGATCTAGAGATCGCGAAGGCAGACCCGACACACGTGGCAGACAGAGAGGTGTGGAAGCAGTACTCAAGGACATTAGCGGACCTCGCCCGAGCGCGAGACAAACGCTGAAGAAAAAGAAGAAGAAGAAGATTGCCCAATCAATAAATATAATAAAATACATGCCAACATCAGATTTTGAATAAAATTAGCTTCACAAAATATAATTAAAAATGGACTTAATATACCATTTTAGTCATATAAAATATTTTATGAGAACTTTAGTGCTTGTGAATCTATAAGTTTCTTCTTGTTATCACATAGAAGGTGCAGTTTATCATGGTTTTCAAGGCACCAGAATCTAAGAGAAAAATACCACTGGATGCTTTGAGAATCTCTTCGTTTGTATTTTACCAGGCTTTATATTAAAATGTTGCGTTAATTTTTCAAAATAAAACTCTTATCCTTCCCATTTGGTGGTTATCCACAATTTCCCTGCATTGCTTATTTATATATAACTCCTGGTCTGTTCTTCTCTGGAATTCAGAGTTTAGTTGGGCAAATGTTACTCTGTTGCCTTTTGTATCCTCTTTCTTTTAATATTTTGACCCCATTTTAAGCCATTTTGCTTTCTTTTGCATTTGGGGATATTTTTGTTTCATCTTTAATAATATTATAGACTTTGATTCAGACTTCTTCAGGCACTCTATTGAGCAAATCTCACTCATTAATTTATTCTTTATTTTCATAGCACAATCATATGTAGTGCTGCACAGGTTTTTTATCTTGCTAGTTTAACGTTGCCTTTTTTTATTGGCAACTTTAAGACTTGTGGACTTCAACTCCCAGAATTGGCAACTGGCTGGAGAATTCTGGGAGTTGAAGCCCACAAGTCTTAAAGTTGCCAAGTTTGGGGACCCCTGATTTAAATTGTAATTCTGCAAAATCTGAGCTACACTGAACATCAGTAGATGATGAGCTACGCTGAACATCAATATAAATCCTCTGTTTTGGCATACAAATTTTATAGTCAACTTGAATCTGGTCTTCAGCAATGTCCATATGTAGAGTTGTCTTTTAAGTTGTTGAAAGCTGGTATTTATTATAAGCATCGACTTTTCTTGGTAGAACTCTGTGTACTCTTCGTTTTGTATACCAAGGCCAAATCTTTGCGTTATTCCAGATGCATTCTATTCCCCTACAATTAATAGGATGCTTTTTTTGATGTTGTGTCAACAAAGTATTGCAAATCACCATAAAACTATGCAACTTCTGCTTCATGTGCCAGTTAGCTTGCTGCAAATTTGAATTAACATAATTGGGATGGGGGTTGCACGTGACCTCTAACTTTGTTGTCCTTTAAATTGATGAGAATAGCTACTCCTTTTCAAACTTCAAAGTTTTGAACTTTTCTTTGTCTCTAGATACCTCAGCAGCTAAATGATTTTCCGGCTTTAATCCAGCCACATCAGAAGTACTTGTGGGCTAATTGTATTTGCTTTTCTGGTCTTTCCCCAGTCCACACTTGAGGGAGGGGACTTCATTGTCTAGTACAGGTAGTCCTCACTTACAACAGTTCATTTAGTGACCGTTTGAAGTTACATGGCATCAGTGGTGGGATTCAATTTTTTTTTCTACTGGTTCTGTAGGCGTGCCTTGGTGGACGTGGTGTGGCTTAATGGGCATGGCTTGGCTTGGCTTGGCGGATATGGCAGGGGAAGGATACTGTAAAATCTCCATTCCCTCTCCACCCCACTAACCTGCTTTCCAGCTCCATTCTCCTGTGCAGGGCAGCAAAAGAAGACCCAGCCAATGAGCTGGGACTCAGGAGGCAGAGAATAGATGGGGGCGGGGCCAGTCAGTGGTGGTATTTGCCGGTTCTCTGAACTACTCTAAAATTTCCACTACTGGTTCTCCAGAAATGGTCAGAACCTGCTGAATACCACCTCTGCATGGCACTGAAAAAAGTGATTTTTGTTTTTTGCACGTATGACCGTTGCAGCATCCCCATTCAGACACCTGGCAACTGACTCATATTTATGATGGCTGCAGTTTCCCTGGGCCATGTCATCTCCTTTTGCAACCTTTTGACAAGCACAGTCAGAATAGAACAATAGAGTTGTAAGGGACCTTGTAGCTCATCTAGTCCAACCTTCCTGCCCAAGCAGGAGACCCTACATTATTTCTGACAGGTGGCAGTCCAGTCTCTTCTTGACAGCTTCAAGTGATGACGCTCCCACAATTTCTGAAAGCAAGCTTTTCCATTTGTTGATTATTTTCACTGTCAGAAAATTTCTCTTTATTTCTAGGTTGAAACTTTCCTTGATCAATTTCTATCCATTATTCCTTGTTTGGCCTTCTGGTGCTTTGGAAAATAGCTTGACCCCTTCCTCTTTGTGACAACCCTTCAACTATTGGAAGACCTCTATCATGTCTCCCCTGGTCCTTCTCTTCACTAGACTAGCCATGCCCAGTTTCTGTAATGGGGAACTCAGATTCACTTAACAACTGTGTTACTAACTTAACAACTGGAGTGATTCACTTAACAACTGTGGCAAGAAAGGTCATAAAATGGGGCAAAACTCATTTAATAACTGTCTTGTTTAGCAACAGAAATTTTGGGTTCAGTTGTGGTCATAAATCAAGAACAGCCTGTATTATGGTACCATTTTTCTGATTGTGAATTTCCAATTGGTTTCCTTAGAAGAATCATTGGCATGAGTTGCCATTCTTCCTCCAGTGGGTTGTATTTAGTCTGATTCCTCTGTCTGTGACTGTCAGTCATGGGTGATGCTTCTGCAATACGCTTAAACCCCCCCACCCCCAGCAAGACTCTTCACCACTATAGGCAGTGATCCATGAAAAGAGTAAAATGATTTGGTGAAGACTTTTGCTTCAAGCCTATCAAATAGCAAAATATGGCAAATGAGTCTATCTGTGTGTGAGAGATAAATAATTCATTATATTTATTTGTTTGTTTGTTTGTCAAACATGTACAAGAAAACAAGTATAGATATGAACATAAACATGAACAAACCTCCAAGGTCCCTTTCAACTGTTATTCTATGTGAAAGGGAGTAAATACAGATAAATGGATTTAGACTGTTGTTGTTCAACAAAAATAGAAAAGGGTAATTTCACCTTTCTACATACTACCTGTTTGGTTCACACTGGATATACAGTAAGCATTATATTCATTCAGTTCTTAGAGGGAATTCAGATGAGATTACTGCCAAATCCCTACATTCCATTGTCATCTGTGTGGTCTTACCTTTTTCTCCCCAGATCTAATTTGTGGCAATTTTGAAATGACAGCCTGCTATGGTTGCAGTGGATTGGCAAAGTGTTCTTCAGTCTTCTTTATGTAAATTAATCTCATTAGTAGAAAAGCGGGATACTCTCTAAACACTACTTATTTTGGATTCTAAATAAAGATATTTCTCAATGGAATGAGCATTTTCTAATGGAGAATTCATTCTGATTCTTTAAAATCCTGTCTTCCTCTGTTTGGGGAACCTGACCTCTGAGTTAAACCTAAAGCCCTAGTATCAGGATTCTGGCAGTTACCCCACCTAGACTTTTGAGGTAAAGCAAATAAAAATAGTTGAGGATCCCAGATTTAGTCACAGGTGTTCTCCAGGCATCTAGTCTAGTTTATTAACTAAATAATGTACCTCACCTCTTGGGAGTTTTCATGAGGCAGAAATCATCCCAGCTCTGATGTAATATAGGTTCCACCGACAGTAAAAAGGGGGAAAGCATTTCACCTTTTAAATTGGCAATTTACCATCCTAGCTAATACATGGAGTGTTTAAGCTGCCTCTTTGCAGTCTATGGGGCATTCTGGTTTACACAACAGAAATTCTCACAATATTCTTCCCCTGTCCTTGGATTCACAATTTCATTTCCATGGGAGTAATTGGCCTTGAATATCTTGGCATGTATAAATTCATTCATTATAGAGATTTTATTTCACCCAAATCCCCCCCCCCCCCCACATTTTTCAATAACAAGATGGTACGGTAACTGTCATTCAGAAAGACAAGGCTTTTGAATATACATTTGCCATCATACTGGCTGTACAATTCAGGCTTTGGAACTATTTAATATGTGCTTGCAGCTATGGCAACTACACAGCCATTGAGAAATGCAGCCATTTATATTTTTACACTCAATCTCACCCACCCCTATAGTCTTTGGGGATGAGTTCTTTTTCAAACCATTGGACGAATTTACTGATGATTGCAATCCATAATATAAGCTACCGTAAAACTATACAAAAATAATAATTTAATTTTTTCATAATATTAATACATCTTAGAACAAAGGAAATACGCAGGCTGTAGATGCTGTCCTATTGTGACAATAAAACAATTGTTCTTCATTTACAACTGAAGACTGACTACTGTCAGTGAAACACTAATTAAGTTGTGGTGAAACCACATACAAAAAATCCTCTCCTTGATGTAAAAAGGGGTGTAGCTGGCTGAGGAATTCTGGAGGTTGAAGTCCACAAGACTTAAAGTTGTAGTTCACTGCCTTAAAGGAAAGAGTGTCACAGTACTTCAAAATAATCCAAGCAGAAGTTACTAGAGCATAGGGTGCTGGTCCATTCAAATGCTGGAGCAGGCACAGATGTAGAAAGTTTGTTGGAAACTTTAGGGTCCTACCATGTCTCCAGAGAAAAGATAACTTTGCATTGCTTATGACCTTTACATGTATCTTTAGATGAAAATAAAGGCAAAAGAAGATGCTTTCTTAGGCATACCTGTAAGGGCAAGCAAGATGGCAGTATTTTGTTCGCAACAGACTTAATTTAGATGATTCTGGGCTAAGACTTTAAATACAAAGAACTAAAAGCAAAGAATAAACCCTCTAGGCAGACAGGGAGCACAGCTCAGTGTGTGTATATGGGGTGGGGGAGCAGAGGTGGATAGGTGGTTGCATGTGCTAAATGCTAGAAACCCTACCAGAATGACTTCCCAATGGTGCCACATGCAAAGCCTGAGTGGAAGCACTAATTACTTAAAGTTAGGAGGACGGAAGCAAAAATTAAAGGGGGCAACTCAGACAGTGACATCTTTTTTCACAAAGATGGCTCTCCTAATTACATCTCTGCTGAGCATCGGCAGCACCAAACATTCCTGCAGGCCCTGGCAGTCTCCCAGGAGGCACTATGCCCAATGGAGCCCCTCTGTCTGAGAGGAAGAGAGATCTTCATTCCATGCATGAAGGGTTAGGGCACACCTCCAGCATAGAGAATCTGGCAAGATCAGGAGAGAGTCATTTTCTCATCTCGTTGTTCCTTTCAAACAATTGCCAACACATCTTATCTGACCTCTTTTGTGCAGCAGGTTGTAATTTATATCATACAACAAAATTGAAGGAAACAAAACACAACAAAACACTGTTTTGAAAAGATCTGTGTTCACTGCTCACCAACCCACACTAGACATTTCTGTAATTTAGTTAATTTATCAAGAAATACTTTTCCCATCTGTAATACACAATATCCCCGTTGACTGGGATTTTGTAGTAAAATTAAGGGCAAAGATAGGTACAATGTGCATCTATTTCTTTAGCTCTGTTTGTACAATACAGCTGACTTATTCAGACACAGTATAAAGACTTTGCAGTACATAGTTGCCAATGAATCTGTCTACTAGAAAGGAGGCTGGGAGGGTTATCTGATTGATTGTTATGCCAGCCAGATTAGGAAAAAAGTGGATAAAAATGTACAGAATTACACAAAATCTATGTCAGTGCAACTAAGGGCAGAGTTGGGGGAGTTTCTCTTCCTATCCCTTTCTATCTCTCATCTTTGCTCCCACAAGGCTTTAACGTAAAACAAGCACAAAGATCAAATATTTGAACCCGAGTATATGTCAACAGACTGCATACAACTCTTGGTTGGTGGGATGTGACCAACAATATGTTGCTTTTCAAGATAATATTTAGAGATTGTAACTCTAATAGAACGTAGGAAGGCTTGGCATAAATTGGGATATCATTGCATTTGGGACATCCTGACTGAAATATGAAATTGATAGATTCTATTCTTGCTGTTAAAAATACTGCATATGACATGGTATAACTATGGCTGATAATCTAATTTTGCATTCTATGAAAACTTTGATTGACCAAAACCATGATGGGTGACAAAGATCAAACATTGTGGACCCATCTACTCATAACAAGGCACAGTGAAGATTGTAGTTTCAAATATATGAGGAGCCAATGGTAACAGCAAATAAATGAAAAAAATATTATGATAAATTTCTGTGAAATTAAAAGGGAAAAAATATCATTCTTAATGAAAATGTTCTTTCTGCACCAACTCAGAAAGCTCAAACTGCTCAAGGAGCTGCTGATACAGTTCTACAGAGGAATTATTGAGTCTGTCATCTGCACCTCTATAAGTGCCTGGTTCAATTCTGCAAACCAACAGGATAGACACAGACTTCAGAGAGTAATTAGGACTGCAGAAAAAACTATTACTACCAAGCTGCCTTCAATCGAGGACCTGTATACTGCACATGTCAAAAAGAGGGCTGTGAAAATATTTACAGACCCCTCAAATCCTGGACATAAACTGTTTCAACTCCTTCCCTCAAAACGATGCTATTGAGCACTGCAGACTAGAACAACCAGACACAAGAACAGTTTTTTTCCTGAAAGCCATCACTCTGCCAAACAAATAATTCCCTCAACACCGTCCAACTATTTACAAAGCCTGCACTACTATTACTGTTAATCTTCTCATCAATCCTTATCACCCATCCCCTCCCACTTGTGACTGTGTGACTGTAACTTTGTCACTTGTATCCTTACTATTTATATTGACTTTCCTAGTATGATTTGATTGCTTATTGTACCCTATAACTATTATTAAGTGTTGTACCTTATGATCCTTGACTCTTGATGGATGTATCTTTTCTTTTATGTATACTGAGAGCATTTGCACCAAGACAAATTCCTTGTGTGTCCAATCACACTTGGTCAATAAAAAAGAATTCTAATTCTAAATAGTCTATCTTTTGGAGAGGAACTAATTACTCTAAATGTACTGAAATGAAATATGTTTAATTGTTAATGAAAAAGCAAAAAAGTATGTCAGAATGTATGAATTAGTCTCATTTAGGTTTCTGGGAGAGTAAGAAAATAAAAGAATTCAAAGGCTCATGATAGCTGCATGTTATGGTGATAATGTGTAAATTAAGCTGGAAAGAGGAGTGAATATTCTGCTAGAAGTCATGAATGTCTGGGTGAGAATTGGAACAGGGAGTATAGAAGGAATTGAGAGAGCCAGAAATGCGTAAAATAGTGACTGTGAATATCCATTTAGAAAAAGGTGTAAATATGTAGTATAAGCATCTATATTTACCACACAAAGTCACCGGGAGTCAGGCTGCTTAAAAAATTAATTAACAACAACAACAATAGTTCAAATCCACTCTGAACATCTGGCTGACTGTGCGACAGTCCATACTTGTTCCAGTCAAATGTACCCATGGCAGAGAAATGAATATCAGTTTAAAAGCAGAATGCATTTCATTCTTTATGATGAAAGATTAAATGAACCAGTGAAGGATGCAAGGATGATGAGGGGGTTTTCTAAAGTTGGACAAATAAAGCAATTCCCCCCACCAAATAGATGTTAAGTAAAACTGAGTATGACAGAAAAGAAGTGAAAAAATATGAGTGAAAATAGAACAACTGCAGGAAAAATAAGTAGAAGTGTTGTATGAAAAAGGAATTGGAGACAGATCAATTTTCCACAGAATTGATGGAAAGCTGTTGCAAACAAAGGGGAACTGGTAGCTGTCTACAACAGTTTGAATGTAACTTTCACTGTTAACTAAAGACCAACTTAGTCCCTGCCTAAAATCTTTCAATATTGTGTTGGAATTTTTCTTTCGGGTCAGCTGGCTCTTTTCAGCTGACATAGCCCATACCCCTTTCGTCTCTAAATCAGAAGCAATCCCTTCCTACAGTTCTTACAAGTAGAAAAAGCTGTAATTCTCCATTAAAAGCCATGTTCTGCACACTTTCTGCACATTGTTGTGTAAATCAGGCTATTTAAAATTAACTAAAATGATAATTTGCCAGAAAGCTAAGTACCAACAAATAACTTCACTGAAAGTCACATCTTGGGCACAGTTCAATCTGCCAACATCCCTTTTCTTCATCTTAAATAAAACAATCATTATAGTCTCTGTATTATTTTCTGTAGCCTCTTAGAATGAGCAGAAAAATAAATCATACCTTCCTTTTACTCAGTGGGGGAAGAAAAAACCTGAAGCGCCTAATCCAATGTGTATATTTTTAAGCAAGCATCTTGTCATTTGCATATACACACACAGGTTAAGCAAATCCATTCGCAGGTAAATACTTTTGCTATTTGCTGTCACAAATCCTGTATTTTATGCCCTTTCTCTTTAAAGGGCAACCTAATATGCATAAACAAGTCTCAGTATTTTATTATTCGGAGTTTTACTGAAGCCATTAAAAGAAAGATGCTGTAGTTTTGAAATGAAAAATGCCAAAATGCATGCTGTTCTCGCTGTTTTTGCTTTGTTGTTCCTATTAATGCAGGCAAAGTAGTTTTATCAATGTCTTGCAGAACTGCAAACCTCTATAGAGAAGCTAACCAGAATAGAATTCAGAGACAACAGATGTAGAGTCAAAAGGTAAAGACTCTAGGGCACAGTGCTCATCTCTGTTTCTTGGCTAAGCCAGTGTTGTTGTCTGAAGACTTTTCCATGGTCATGTGGCCAGCATGGTTATATGCCAAAGGCACACAGAGCACTGTTACCTTCCCACCAAAGTGATACCTATTAATTTACTTGCACTTGCATGCTAGGTGGGCAGAACTATATTTATTCAGATAACTAGCTAGCTATAGACAGCTGATAGATAGATAGATAGATAGATAGATAGATAGATAGATAGATAGATAGATAGATAGATAGATAGATAGATAGATAGATAGACAGACAGACAGACAGAGAGAGACAGGTAGATAAAAGTTAGCTAGGTGGACTAGAAGTATCTTTACTCAAATAAATGAGGTGTCTGGTTGCAGCTCTCCTTGGAGCCTAAACTTTTGAAGATCATCAATTATTTAATAAATTCAAGAATAGATGATACAAGGTTTTTTCCAACTTGGTGACCTCTAGAAATGCTGGCCTACAATTTCCTTCATGGCTGACACCTGGGAATCAGAGGGAGTGGATTCAGTACTTGAGAAGACTATTTGCTTAGCATATGCAGGGGAGTCCAGCTGACTGGCTTTATAGCAACTCTGTATGGTGATATATTCAGCACTCACCAGCATGCCTCCATGGAAACAATGCAGTCATGAAAATGACCTTCTAAAAAGCCATTCTTTTTTTACATGACATTTCCCTCCCCCACAAATGAAATTCCCATAACTAAATAATCCAGATCCTTGTATATGTTTTTGTGTTCCTAAAATTATTAAGAATTGCAATTATAAGGAGCCCTTCTTTTCCTCAGAAAGAGGCTAACCTGAATATGAAAATAAGCCTCCTGGGACTCAGACTCCAAGTGAACTACTTAAGTCTGCTTTCACATACACTTCTAAATTGTAATGTCGATGTTTCAGTCTTGCTTTAGAGAGCATTGTGCAAAACTAGACATCATTTAATGGTTTACAATCATGCATGAATCATCCAGAGGTGCCTTATTCAGTCAATCATAGTGCATTATCATGGTGTGGGTCTCTCAGCCCTCTCATGTTCTTCTATTGATCAGCGGAGGTTGCTTGCCATTTGTTTTAATCCTTTGGAGGCCTTTCTCCATTTGCCCCAAAAGAAAAGAAGTCAGCCAAAGGCTGATCTATAGTCTGTACTTCTATTTGGGAGTGCAAGAGATTAGCACCCAGAGGCACCAGCTGGGCCTTGGCAGTGACTCATGCTTAGAAGTAGGACCATGGATTGATGTTGCTACTGTGGTGGATTCCTCACCAGAAGGGCAATTTGATTGATACGTCTGCTGAATAGGTGCAGACAATTAAGGCAGGAATTCCCCAAACAGACCTTCCTTTGAAAAGGAATGAACTTCATCACCCCTACCAAGACACAGGGCATAAATCACTGACTTGTGGATAGCCATACATTTCACACCAGGAAAAAAAAACACAAATTGTACTACATTGAACTCTATAACTGAACTAAAATATCACAGAGTCCCTAGTATTGCTCTGTCTTGCCAGAGCCTATTTTTCTATTGGCTTCCATATCCACCTATCTTTTCCATTGAGAACAAATTCCCAAAATCCCAAGATCATATATGAGAGAGACTAGAGAATGGTGCAAAGAGATAGCCCTTTTCTCTATGAAGGGATTCAAGAAAATAGAAGATCCTTCCTCAGTCATTGAAGTGTAATCCATTTTTCAATCTTGTGAATCTTGTGAATCTGTCTGAACCAGGAGCTTGAAGAACCATATAAGAAAACATACTGTACTATGTCTACAGAGTTTTAGTGGGGCAGGAGAACCTGACCAGAATATCCAGTCTTGCAATCATCCATCTACAGCCCAAAATGGTTATGTTCAAGGACAAATCTATTTCCTTATCAGGTTATTGTGAGACTTAGGTTTTAGAGTCATCTATCAGGACATGGAGGAATGTTTTGGGAATGGATGTCTATGCTAATCTTCTTTAAGATTTTTCTCTCTCTTTTTCTCATTCAAAATACACAAGTTAATGGCTACTTAGCAAAGTGGATGAAGCATATGAAGAGTTATTGGCCTGTCTTCATGCAGAATTTCTCCTTTGGGTGAAGCGTAGCCAGCCAGCCAGCCACCCAGCCAAGTCCATTAATGTGGAAAGGGGATACCCCTGAGAAGAGGTCAGCAGCCAGAGGAGATAGACAGGAAGTGCCTCCGACCCCTGGATCGAGACAGGCAGATGAGGGCCCTGAAATTTTAGCCCTGCCACAGACCTGCTGAAACATGCTGTAGGAATGTTCTTAAGAGTGCCAGCAACCAGCAGGACCTCAGTGCTGGGATCGTTCTTGCTCCAGTTGCTCTCACGTCAGACTGATGAAGACCAGCAGTCAATGAAAGAAGCCACATCAGCTAAAGTAAGAAGTGTGACTGCCATTCTTACTTTAGTCTGCCCTCCTTACCAAACCGAGTGGCAGGGCGGGTTGATTTTTATTGTTGTCTTTTGAGGATATTTGTAGGAAGAAAGGAATTCATGCTGAAATTCATGAGGTAAACATTGTCTTTTTGGTCTCAGTCTCTTAGGATGAAATTCATGCTTGTAAAGACATCAGTGGACTAGAAGTTTCCAAGACATTCCACTTCCCACCCTGGAGGCTTTTGGTCTAATGCCAAGCCATTCTCCCAGACAACCCTGGCCAGCTGTAATGGTCCCAGACCCCTTAATCCCTTGACTTCCCTAAACATAAAGCTTCCATTTTACAGGGATCGGACTCTTTCCTCCCCCACAACAGATGTGAAGGTTTCCAAGATCACTATATATAACTGAACAAGATGTAATTGAGAGCAAGTCACAAAGAGTAATGTGTTTCATCCAGTAGTTTCTGAGATGTGATGAGACCTGGACTGATTAAGATTATCAAAGTGTAACAAATCTAGGGCTACTCTACCTGGCTTACAAAACCCAAGCTGGTCACTAGATGGCAGCAAAGAGATACAAAAAACACTCTTTGCTGCCATCTGCTGTAACTCTTTGCTCCAATCTTATTATTTCTGTTTTCCAGATGTATAGTAGCCCAAGTTATGGCTCGTCACATGGCAACCAGGAATGGAGTGAGCAATCACAATTGGCTCATCATCATTTTACACTATGATAAATGGTCTAACACACTGCCTTTTGATCTTGATATAGCCCAAACAGATGAGAAGAAAATTAGGATTCAGATCAGCCCAGCCTGAGCCCCTCCCAATATGTGGATTTCAACTTCTGAAATTTTGAGCAATAGCTATGCTGACTGGGCAAATCTGGGAAACTGAGTCAATACATCTGGAGGCCAGATTGTGAAAGGCTCCTTTAGATTTCCTGATGTCTGTTTCGAGCTCCTGCAAAGGGACAAATTAATAGTTTCCGTGATGCAGTAAGCACTCCAGATCTTTGGAACATTTGCTGCAAAAATATTCCTTTGCTGTCCACAGCTGGAAATTAGCTCCTGGATTAAATGGATGCTCATTGTTCAGACCCAAGTAGGCTCTTTTTCAGAAGGAAGGCGCCCCATTAATAATTTTCCAGAGCAAAAGAAACCATCTTCCAAAATCTGCGAAGGCTTCCCATTGCTCAACGACCAGGCCCGCTCTGCAGAGTGCAGATTTCAAACAGGAGGCGTTTCTTTGTTCAGCCACAAGTGGTCCAAAGCAGCTGCGCAGTTAGGGGGCCAATTGCTCTGAGAAAACACAGAGAAGGGGTTTTCACTTGAGTACCCGGTTTTCCAGCCCTTCCTCGACCTGACCTAACTGTAGCCGAATGCCCTGTGCCGCAGCTCCTGGAGTGTTAAGTCGCCTTCTCATTTCCAACCAGCGAAGGCATCGTATCCTCCATTGCGTTCTCTATAAAAGTTCTTTAAGCAACCGGGGAGGGGCGGGGGGTAGAGACAGAGAGCCTCAAGGGCGGGGAAAGGAAGGCAGCTGCTGTGGTGCGGGCTCCAAACAGGTTGCCGCGTGGAACGAGTCACTTTTTCGCTGGGCGACCCCCTCCTCCCCACCCACCCCACCTCCCCGCATCTAAGCAGCGCCTTCCTGACTCCCAAAACACCGACTCAATTAACAGCCGAAGCAAGAGGTCGGCTCGACCCCCAGCCGCACACACGTTTCACCTTCTCTCGTGTTTTTGTTTCTCCGCGTCTTCCCACAGCAGGTGGGTGCCCGTCACTTCGTTCCCCGCAGCAGCAACGGGCGGAGGGGAACATTTCGCTGAGGCAGCCCTCGTGGGGCCTCTGCCCCGAACTGAAGAGGTGGACGTTGGGAAAGAGGGAGAGCCACGGGGGGGAAGCGGGGGAGAAGCAAGTTGTGCCGAGGATCCTTTCTCCTGAGGACCGAAGGACTGTACGAAACCCTTTATGGGCAGTTTCTAGCTAGGCAAAGATTCCGAAAATGGGTGGTAGGTGAGCTTCCCGCTGCAGGTAGTCCTCGACCTACGACCACAGTTCTGCCTTTCCCCCCCTTTTTTTTTGGGGGGGGGTGTTGCTGAGACATTTGTTAAGTGAATTGTGCCCCGTTTTGCGACCTTTCCTGCCACAGTTGTGAAGTGAATTACTGCAGTTGTTAAGTTAGTAACATGGTTTGTTAAGTGAATCTGGCTTTCCCATTGACTTGGCTTGTCAGGAGATTGCCAAAGATGATCGAGTGATCCCAGGGACATTGCAATGCTCATAAAGATGAGTCAGTTGCAGAGCCTCTGAGATTCCATCACATGACCATGGGGATGCTGCAGCGGTCACAAGTGTGAAAAACTGTCATAAGTCACTTTTTCAGTGCCGTTTGAAGTTTACGATTCAAATGGTCACTAAATGAACTGTTGTAAGTAGAGGGCTACCTGTACTGTATATGAAGCAGGAGACACAGGTTAAATTCCCCCTCCCCAGGGGCCTCCCTTCTGTTACGTGCCTCAAAATATTGCCCCCCTCTGCAATATGCAGTCAGCCTGACTTGTGTACAATATGTTGTCTTGCAGAAGCACTTCAGCCAATCAGTGTGGGAGGCTAACATTTGTAAATTGTCCTTGCTTGGCAATTGTAAATAAGCTTGAATGGACAGAGGTAGGGTGGCTGTTGCAGGTAAGATCACAGAGGTCAGGAAAGTGGGTGTTTGACTCTTTATCTCTTCACTGAAAGTACAGTTTATAATACTCATCCTTTTTTTTAAACTCAAGGCAGTGCTAGCAGGAGTGGATGGGAAAGGAAAACCATTATTTTCATTTCACCATTTTGCTCAAGGATGGAGAACTTACAGCCTGCCAGATGCTGTTGAATAATGACTTCCACCAATATATGTTGCTGAATAATGACTTCCTCCAGTAGTATCTGGAGGACAGTGTTTTTAGCATATGACAAAACGGCCCTGCGATTGGATAACTGTTTGTCTGAAATGGTATGCGGTTTCCTCCCTAACGGGTTGGACTAGAAGACCTCCACCGCTACATGGTGCCTGTAAGTTCCGCCAAATTGAGCTGCCTGTCTGTATGGGAAATGCTGATTGTTTACTGAGCCAAGTGAAGGTTGACATAATTCCACAACTTCTGCAGGAGGTCCCCTGTCTCACAGGATGCTCTGGGAATGCTATTTTAGTCCTCAGAGTGGATTCTGGATGAAACTCAAATACTTCGGCCACCTAATGAGAAGGACTCACTGGAGAAGAGCCTAATGCTGGAAAAGATTGAGGACAATCGAAGAAGGGGATGACAGAGAATGAGGTGGCTGGATGGAGTCACTGAAGCAGTCAGCGTGATCTTAAATTGACCCAGGGGAATGGTAGAGGACAGGAAGGCCTGGAGGAATATTGTCCATGGGGTCGCGATCGGTCGGACCTGACTTCACGACTAACAATAACAAATGGATTCTGGGAGCAAATGTTTGTGCCCTGAGCAGAGGAAGGAGATCCCCTCAGCAGAGTCCCTCTGCTCCACCTATTCTCAAAGCAGTCTGCAAATTGACAGGTTCTGATGAGCCACCTCTGACTAACCGTATGCTGTCTACGTGCTGTACTTGACAGGGTGGCTCAGTCTCAGCAGGTGGAGTCAGGTCTTCAGTGGGTGGGAAGCAGGCAGGTTATTGAATTGCTTGGTCTTATGTGCAGCTGGGCAAACTGCCAGCAGATGCTTCTGGACCTACTGTAAAGATGACTAACACAGTTCTTATCAAAATGTGTAACAAGGAAACTCCATACTTCTTCAGGAAGGCAACTTAATCATTCGCCCCTGGAGGTTATTTTGGCTCACTTGGAGTGTGAGGGGCTGCCTAGATCTAGATTAACCCCTAGATTCAGTGGTGGACATTGCTCCCTAAAGTTGATTTATAGGCAACTCACAGTGTCAGGACTTCCTCCTTCAAAGTCAGAAGATAAAGCAATTAGATCATTTCACCCTGTTCTTGTTTTATTTTTTATTTTTTTATATTGGGGGTGGGGTGGGGGTGGGGGTTAAATAGTTTGCACCATTTTTCTGAAAGAAAGAAAACTTCAAATTTAAGATGACAGCTTTGTATGTAGGTTTCTGCCTTGTGTGCCATCCCTTGCAGTACCAAACATGATATTGGTAGAGTAGTATCTTGTCCTTGTGCAGGAGCCATATAAAACATACTGCTCCAATTTAACTATATAAGCCATCGAAGTATCACTCTTGGAAGGGGTCACCAGTCTTGATTCATTTGATCTGTCTAGCTAGGGGGCAGGGTCATCTTCCTTTCTGATACACATACCTCCCAAATGTCATGCTTGGTAAAAGAGAATGACAAGATGGAGCTTCTTCAATGGTTGTATGATTAATATTGTCTAAGTTGTAAAGGGCAGATATGATCAGTCTTCAAGTTGAACTTACTTAATGGACAAATCCATTTAATTTTCTTGACACCATGAAAATTCAGCCTGTGGTTTTGGCATTTCTGGTGATCTCCCATCCAGGTGCTAGTTGGATTCAACTATGTTAGATTTTGAGAACAGCAAAGATACGTAAACTGTTGCTACTTAGAAGACATTCAAAGAGATTAAAAAAGGCACACATGGGCTGTGAATTTGATGATCTATAATGCATTTCTTTCTAAAATAAGCTCAGTCACCAGAAAAAAAATTAGTGGATGTGAGTATGAGCACATACATGCATATCCTATAGGTACATTTATCCAGCCAGTATGGAGAATTGCCTTTCACATGTGTTTGAGGAAATTGTCAGCTGTAAAGAATACGTTTTCCAGAAGACACACATCCTATTGAATCTTATTCTAGTTAGTTTGGGACAGTTAAAATGGCACTTAGTTGGCAAAACTGAGGATCAATGGCATCAAAATGAGGCTAAAAAAGAGCAACATAATCAAGCAAAATATGTACCTGTCAAATACGCATGTAGAGCTGCTCATTTAGAAACAATTTCTCGCAGCATCATCCAAGCCATCCATATATCAATGTAATAATAATGAGGAGAGGCTTTATGGCACAGGTTGAGTGATGTTATGAAGGTACAGTAAGTTGCTAGGAGGAGATCTTTGTATATAATATTTGCACACAAGAAGCATTAGATCATGGTTGTCCAGCCTTTTAGCTTGCCTGGGCTACATTGAGTGAAGAGGCATCTTGGGTTGCATATAAAATATACAGTATAATTAGATAATATACTATATATAAACAATACACTTCCCTTTATATGTATGCTTTTATTATCTTGCAGGGTTGCATTACTAGTTTCCAGGATCACATGTGACCCATGGGATGTTGGGTTGGACATGCCTGATGTAGAGTCAGAAGCTTCAGGTTTGCAAGAAATCTAAAAGTTCTCCCAAAGTAGTTGTTTATTCATTCAAGCATGAAGTTTCTATCCAGCCTTAATTCAGTTGGACTTAGATGATAAAATACAGTAATAGCTATAGAGTGTGAAATCATAGAACAGAAAAGAACATCACAATAACGCTCATTCAAGAGTCCATATCTCTGCAGTCAGTCCCCAAAGATCCTCCGTAAAACATAGGTCTTTACAAATTTCCAGAGGGCTGTGAGAGTTGGGCCTCCTCTCACCCTGAAAAGGAAGACCCTTAGCAAGATCTCTGAGGCAAGGGGGCTGGTTCTATTTTGCGTCAAGCCTGGTAAGAGATCAGATAACAGATAATCAGAGTTGGAAGGGACCTTGTAGGTCATCTAGTCCAACCTCCCCGCCCAAGCGGGAGACCCTACATCACTTCTGAACAATGGCAGTCCAATCTCTTCTTGAAAGTCTCAAGTAATAGCGCTCCCACAACTTCGGAGGGCAAACTGTTCCTTTGATTGATTGTTCTCACTGTCAGAAAGTTTCTCCTTATTTCCAGGTTAAATCTCTCCTTGTTCAGTTTCCATCCATTAATCTTTGTCTGGCCTACAGGCGCTTTAGAAAATAGCTTGACCCCTTCCTCTCTGTGGCAGCCCCTTAGATATTGGAAGACTGCTATCATGTCTCCCCGGTCCTTTTCTTCACTAGACTAGCCAGGCCCAGTTCCTGTAACCATTCTTCATATGTTTTAGCCTCCAGTCCCCTAATCATCCTAGTTGCTCTTCTCTGTACTTTTGCTAGAGTCTCAACATATTTTTTATAGTGTGGTGACCAAAACCGGAAGCAGTACTCCAGGTGTGGTCTTACTAAAACTTTATAGAGTGGTATTAGTACCTCACTTGATCTCGATTGTATCCTTCTGTTACAACCAAGTTGTAATTATTATGTGACCAATTATTAAATATGGTGCTTTAAATAATAAAAGTATTATATAATTAAAAAAGAGCCAGTTTGCTGTAGTGGTGAAGGTGCTGGCCTAGAAATCAGGAGATGGTGAGTTTTAGGCCTCCCTTAAGCAGGAAAATCAACCGGATAGCAGCCTGCTCTTAAAAGATTGTTCCATTTACTACAAAATGTGAATTTCTTGGTAAGTTTGTGTTAGGCCTTCGTTAGTTAAGGATTGCCTGAATTTGAAATATGGGACATCAGATTGTTATTTTTAAAGAAAAAAAGAAAAGACTGTAGATGGAAAACCTAAAACACTGAAGCAAACCTGAAGAAAATACAGTATTGTTGCCTTTGTTGTTGTTGTTGCAACCTAAAAAGTGATTCATTGAGCTGAAAGAAAGATTATTCAAAATTTGCCCTTCTCTGGATTTAATTGGTCTTTCTTTCCGATGGCATATGGACTAATGGCCATACATTATCTTTTTAATATTTTATGCCATCCTGGAGAATCCCCATCAGTCATAACCAATTGGATTAATAGTTATGTTATACATTGGAATTGATGAAAGCTGTAGTTCACCCCATCAGATTGCCAGAAAACTAGCAAGAGGAAAGGAAGAGAGATATAATCTCTGAATTGCTTCAGAGTGGCCGCCTTCGGCTTCTTTGATCTGTTTCCAGATTAAATCCTTTCATTGTTCATTCAGGTTTGAGTGGGCTGTGACTGGGCATCTTCAAGCGATGATTAAAAAACTTCCTAAGTCAGAACACCAGTGTCCCAACAGGGGCAGGTCTACAAAACTTCTTAGCTGAGTCCTTTGAGCCAGCTGTGCATCTTGAGGTCGGCTTGTTCTTTTCACTCCATCCATTACATTGTGTAGGCCATTCTTCCTCTAAATCCTCGCAGATTTGGGCCTCATACTGAAGCTACACTTCAGTGCAATTTGAATGAATGTACCTCCCTCCTCCTTCAGTCTGTACTGAAATCTAAGTAGATTTCACATGAGGAAATAGAAATCTTGCACATTTTTAGTGATTCAATGAGATGTTGCCTTTTTAAAAAATGAAATATACATATTTACATTTTTATTTAGCCTAGGAGTTCCACATCACTGCTGGAGCCACTGCTGTGACTAAACCTGAGAAATTACCATTAATTTTATTGTTTCTGACTTTTCACCAAAGATTGATAACATTTCCTACAAGTTAACCTTAGATAATAATGCACAATAGTATTGTTACTATAAAAGTAGACACTTCTATTTTTTTTCATGAGCGTCTTAGAGTCTTAATATTTACCAAGTCTCAGTGAAACTTATTCTCCTCATTATTCATGTGAAATCTGAATTTGGCCTTCCTAGAACATTCACAAAAAACTCACATGGAACAATTAGGAAAAAAAAAACTCATTTGCAGATATCTGAGCATGATTACAGGTCTTCTGTTCACTTTTAAGAAGCATCAAGCATAGGAAAGGATGCTAACATACTTTTTAAAAACTGTAGGTCTAGATGAAGTGAAGTGAACGATGGTAAGCAGTCCAGCCCTACCAACAGGCAGAAGGAGGTTAATGGATGCTGCATAGCAGTTGGAAGCAGTATTGTGGTAAATAAAACTGTAACATGCAGTTCACCTTGAACTGCATTAGTTTGAGCCTCAAGTATGATAGATAGTGTTGAAATTGTCATTTGGATCAGATGGTATATGAGAAATGGAGATATGGAAATTGACACAATCTTGATTTTCTGTCGTCAAACAATGTCATAGGGTAATTTGGGGAGGGGGTAGCATCATTTTCTCAACTCTGTTTGAAGAAATGCCATAATTTCTTACCAATAGTCCATATTTGCTGGTTCTCCATATTTGTGTCTATATTGCAATACTTTTTATTTTCTCCCGAGGATGTCTCATTTTACCAATAAGGAGAATAGCTGTTGCTCAGGGTTGAACTGCTGAATCCTTGGTGCTCACTGAGCTTGGTTGTTTTCTTACTTGGTTGTTTTTTCTAGACGGTTCATTACCTGACTAGGTAAAATCATCAGTGCTAGAAGGCAGTTAACACCTCCAGTGTGAGAAAACCCCACTCCCTTCTAGCACTGAAGATGTTACTTAGCTGGGTAATGAAACATCTGCAAGAAAACAATTAAAGTTAAAGAGGATTAAGGACTTCACATGCCTTCTTTTATCACTGTGTAAATCCAAACATCTTTAATGGCTATACTCTGCTGAAGATGTCCTTCTTTCTGAACCCCATGAATAGTTAGCCCTGTATTGGCAAGAAGATCCTGTGCAACAAGCAGAACAAACAAGCAGGGACCATCCACAACAGATGTTTGTTAGACACCACTAACACATTTTGTAAAGCAGATCCAGATGGTTCAAACACAGCCAGCCAAGCATTACAAGGAAGGAAATTAAACTGTAGCTGGTTTTGCCAGCAACCTAGTTAGTTTTGTGGAGGTTTTATTTCTGGTCCACAATATAGTAATTCCCTCTAAGCTTTGGAACCGTTGGATGCCACTCCTGATTAGTTTATCTCTGAGGTGCTCATCATTTTTCTTTAGCCCTTCAGTCTCCAGGGGACCCACGAGTAAAAGGTCTTTCTCTGGCACCAGAGGAAAATCCTTTCCTTACCCAGATTGGTAATTAAAGCAGGCTGAACTGGAGGTTGCTTTTAGCAATCACAACATTAGTAGCAGTGGAGATTGCAAATAAATGGAGAAGGCTGTTGCACTGCATTAAGAAAGCAGCTAAGCTGTTTCAGAGAGGAGGGCTTTTGTTATTTGAGGCCCAGGAGACTATCTGAGAGGGCTGTGGAGATCTTGGCAAACAGTTTAAGAACTCCTGCTTTGAACAGGCAGGAAGGAAAAATTTTGCATCTGGCTGTGGGGTGACTCAAGATTTCTCTATCTTTTAAAGTTATGAACAGCAGGTCAGCTAGTATTTAGGCTGCCTGAGTCAAATCTGCATCCCTGTCTCCAAGAACGCTTCACCATATGGTAGTGTTATAAACTCAGCTACAGCTAAAATCAAACAGAAACAGACCTTTATGGAGATCCAAACACATGAAGCCCTAGACAGGCACTCTTCTTGCCTTTCTGCCTATCCTGATCCTCCTAAGTTCCCTATGAGATTCCAAAATAGGGGTCCCCAAACTTGGCAACTTTAAGACTTGTGGACTTCAACTCCCAGAATTCTGAGAGTTGAAGTCCACAAGTCTTAAAGTTGCCAAATTTGGAGACCTCTGTTACAAAACTTCTACCTGTTATTAACCTTTCTCCAACCCCTTATAAACTCCCTTGTTCCCAACTTGCTAATCATGTTGGGTTGGCCTGATGGAGCCTGCCCTCTAACAGCAGAGCCAGGTGAGAAGATTTGCACCTATTCACCTATTGAAGTGTCTAAAATAACAGTATAATACAGTATAATGATAATATTACTGAAACAAGATAGGTCAGCCATACGTGCATTTTTCCCTAGACAGAATGGAAAGCTAATTATTGGCTAGGAAATGTGTATAAGATTTTCAAGTTTATTCCATGTTTCCTTTGGGAGTTCAGTCTAGCTCAAAGTGCTCCCCCTCATTCTCCCATAAACAACCCTCTGAGATAGCTCAGCTGAGAAACAGATTGACCAAAGGAAGGTAGGAGGCTGTTAATATTTTTCCCTTAATATTCTTTCCTTCATTGTTTCTGACACATTTTCTGCTTCTTTTCCTTCCTTCCATTTTACACATGTAGGCGATGGGGTAAAAAAAAAAAGCAAAGACTCAGGAAACCCTGATTTCAGAGAATTAACCTCTCTCTCACCCCTTTTCATACAACCCAGCTGAGCCCAGGGCACTTGCAGGCCAAGATTAAGTGGTACTGCTTCATTTTCACAGTTGTACGTGTTCTGGTCATTACATAATAGCATTGCTTGACTCAATTAAAAAAATACGAATTTTTATGGTTTAAGGGTGGCTTACAGTCTGGATTGCTCTGATCCAAGTCCAATATTTAAACCACCACAGCATCCTGGCTCCAAATCCCCAAATCCAGCTATGTGTGACTATGGAGGCAGCAGAGGAGAGCACGAGCACCAGAGAGACATTAATTTTATTTATTTAATTTATATTGCCGCCATTTTGCCTATGGCGACTCGAGGCGGCTTACACAATATAAAACCATTTTTAAAACAAAAAAATAAAAAAAACAATAAAAGCTAACAAAAAATCAAATAAATTAATAAAGTACAATAGAATAAAACCTGGAAACAAATAAAAAAAATCACACCCTAACTCCCAACCCCCGCTCCAACGAGAGCAGATCACACTAGCCATTTGATGGGCTCCATCCCGCTCTGGGTTCCCCAGGCTCGCTGGCAAAGCCAGGTCTTCAGTGCTTTCCGAAAGAGTGCTAGAGTGGGGGCCATTCTAATCTCTGGAGGAATGATATTCCAGAGAGAGGGAGCCACCACGGAGAAGGCCCTTCTTCTGGGTCCCACCAGGTGTATCTCCCTCAGGGATGGGACCCACAACTTTCCCTGCCTCCCTGCTCTGATGGGTCAGGTAGATGTGACCGGCAAGAGACGTTCCCTCAGATAACCCGGTCCAAGCCATGAAGTGCTTTAAACGTAACAACCAGCACATTGAATTGCACCCAGAAACAAATTGGCAACCAATGCAGCTCCTGCAGGAGAGGTGACACATGCATACCAAGGTCTGCACAAAACCATGCAGGCTGCTGCATTTTGCACCAACAGGAGCTTCTGGATGCTCTTCAAGGGCAGCCCCATGTAGAGCACATTGCAATCATCAAGACGGGAAGGGACTAGAGCATGAGTGACTGTGAGTAGGGACTGCTGGTACATGGGCTGATCAAAGGCACAAGGAAGTCTTCTGAGAGGAAGGGAACTAGAGGGTCTTACCAAAAAAAAAAAAAAAAAGGTGGATTGCAATAGTTTAAATATCTGCTCCACAATCTTTCACTTATATTGGGAATCTGAACTGTTCCTCAAATCATGCTCATTTCCTTATGATCTCGGGCTATTTATGCCTGCTGCCATGACCTAGCCTGCCTTTTAGATGCTCTGGCTATGCCCTGGCATATCCCTATGCTGGAACTGGAGATTATACTATGATTCATGTTTATTTATAGATTTTAGCAGGCAGTCTGCACACCATTGACTTTCTTGTTGGCTCTGCTGTGAGGAAGATTATCAAGTTCTAAAGCCCTGATCCCAGCCATCCTCTTAGTACTGATGGCATCTAGGTTTCTGCTTCATAAATGCAGAGTTAACTGAAAGAGGGTTCGTACCATGTGCGTGCAGGCCTTATTCTAACCTCAGCTCCTCCACTGATTCATCTGAGAAAGTAATTTTTTGAGAGACAAGATGGAAAATCCAGTTGTCTTCTCTGCAGCTGTGGGAAACATATACTTCCCATCTCATAATTTTCCAGTGCGTTACACATAAATGTTTTAAATGTCACTACTACAACCCAGATGTCATGTATGCAACTAGTTATCCAGCATTGGAAAGAAAGAGAAAGACAATCCAGATTGTGTTTTTCTTTATCGGATGTTTCTACTTGTGTATTTCAAAGTTACTAATTATCAGCATCAGATTATTTTTCTTCCTTGGGAATAACACATGACTCATGCCTTGTCTGGTTTCCTACAGTTTTATTTATTATTTTGTTTGCTTACAGTAGACATATACATTTTTGTCTTTGAAATTTTCTCAGGGCATCTAGCAAAAATGATTTAAATGATTGTAAAAATGTGTTTTTTTTAAAGATTGTCTATGATTAGAAACATTCTTACCAATTAGCTTAAATGCATCAAATCCTGGGCTTGACTACTCAAATTCAATTGGACGTACTCCTAGAAAACTACAGACAGTTTTTCCCAACCTAACGATAGTGACTCCACAGCCTGTGACTTGGGAATTATTTGCGCTGAAATACAAGGATCCAGTAGTGATTTAATTGGTAGAGAATCCTTCTCGAGATAAACAGGTTCATTGCAGGTAATATTTGTTTAAATGTGGCAATTGGGGCCAGAATTTCCATTACTAGGTGATGCATTTGTAAAACATGATGCCACATCACTGAGCTATGGCAATTGTAGCAGTCCCTAGTTACCACGGTTAAGTGAATCGCCATGGGTCATTGAGCAAGGAGCAACTGCAACTTGTAACCTTCCCTGCTGGCTCTCCCATTGATTTTGCTTATGGGAAGAAGGCAGGGAAGGCCATAAGTCACAATCACATGACCAAGGACTCTGCAACAGTCAGAACTTTGAGGGCTGGTTGTAAGTACCACTCTTTTGTTACCATCGTACATTTCAATGGACCCAGTGGTTGTTAACTAAGGACTACCTGTATCAAACTGAGTCTTCTTCCCGGTATGCTAATCTCTTCTATAAGGTTGGGAGAGCCTCCAGAATTCATTTAAGAGGCATCAGAAAGACTGTTAGAGGAAAGAAGGTAAAGATAAGCTTCCTTCAAGCAACAGAAACTCTGCTTGCCTAGAGTTGAGTGTGTGTAAAGTTATCCCCACCCCAACTCCATGCATTACTTATCTAGAAAATCTTATATTTCCTTCCTGGCAGGCAAAACATTCCCCCCCCCCCACCTTTTTTAAAATGTGTAAAGGAGATTTATCTTGGTTCAATTGAGTATAACATGTAAATTAACTTGGATCCTGTAGGCTGCAGGCTTCTACATGCTATATATGATAGCAAAAGTATGTAAATATGGAGTTGCTAAAGCAATAAGACATTTAGTTGTTTGCTGGTTCCATTCGCAAAGAAGGTATATAAAGAACATATGCAACAAAATGCAATACAGAGAAAGCAAGCAAGATGTCTTACAGATGTTTGGGGGCTCCATAGCTCATGGTGGCAGGAATTTTCTCTTCTGAGGCAGACACCGGCAGCCAGAGACTGCCAGTATATTGGAGTATAATATTGTGGTTGGCTGACGCTTTCTCTCTTGTCTTCTGTGCCAAGTATTGGTTTCTGCTTTCTGCTAAGTTAAGTAAGGACAATGTTGACACATACCATAGATTCATTTCTTGCAGAACAATTTTGCCAGGTCCAGGCAGCTGCTCCCAGTGTTACCTTTTCAAATCAATTTTTTATTTGTTTACCTAGCAATGTGCACAGTCCCTGCTGCTTCCATTGCCATTTCCCCTCATTATGACACCATTTTCCACACCAGCCCACAGCCCTGAGCTCCAGACTCTCTGCTCATGAGCGAAATATTACCTGACCAACCTGGGCATAACTTGATGCACAAAAGCTATCTAAAGACACCATCTTTTAATGACATAGGAAACTAAATGCAAAAACTCTTGCAGCAGTTTTTTTGTGTAGCTGGCATGATACAGCTCGTCCTAGCTGTTCTCTTTAATTTGGCATATTTTGGATGAAAGCCTGCTCTAGAAAGGGAACAGGCCAACTATAGGACCCACCCTGTCCTTCCATGGTGAATTACCCGTTGCCATAGGAACTCCTTCCCTATAAAGTCCCACACAGGCTGACTTCAAAATGGGTAGACTGTGCCACCCTTCAGCTGCCACCCATCTGCTTTCATAGCTCGGATGAGGGCATTTGGGGGTGTGGTTTTCTTATTCTTGTGAAATACAACGACATTTGCCATGGGAAGCTATTCACACTATCTTACCCTTTCTAGTTTCTTCACATAGAACTTACCTCTTCAGCAAATATTTTGGGGTTGGCAGGTCTTAATTTATGTTTGTTTAAATGAATGCAGATAAAAAGTCTTTTTGGTGGTGGCTCCATTTTTTTTGTTGAATCCACCTCAAGGATAGAGGCACAGCTCCAATTTTGCTAGTCTTTGGGAGACTTGCAAAAACCGCTTTGTTCTAGACTACGTAATTGGGGTTAATTTGCTCTGCTTTTCATTATGCTTTAGCCTGCCTTTCTTTTTGATGTTTTAAAAATTTATATTTTGAACATTGCTTTTGTTTTATATACTGTTAAACTAGAATCTTTCTGACAGATGGCATGGCAACTTTCTGGCATGTTTTTCATCCTGCAAGAAAGTTATAAATACATTACACTGAAGTTATGCAAAGGGTTGTTTAGCTTTTGCATACTTCATTGCCAGACTGTGCACATTTGGAGACCACACACACACACACACACACACACACACACACACACAAAAAAACACTAAAGCAAAAGTGATCATTTATTTGTCAAGACAGAAGAATATGCACTATCAGTAAGAAGCCTAGGTAGGTTTTCCTCTCTATTACAATGCTGTCATCGCATTAATATTGATGCGTATTTTGGCATTAGTAGCAGAAAAACCATCCAAAGCTGGTTTTTATATGGCCAGAGCTCACAGACCTACCTTTAAAAACAAAACACCCAGGGATTAGTGTAACACTTTGGGGACGAGGGAAAATAAGCTGAACAAGTCTTAACTGCTCAGAATATTTTGAGAAAATGAAATTTGGAAATTCCACTAGGCGTAAAATGCAGAGAGAGATAACTTTTTATCAAGCTTGCATAACTTACTTATATTCAGTTTTTATTATGCCTTTTCAACAGATTCTTCCAGAGTTTTTCAAGAATGATTCAAACATGATGAATAACATCATATAAGTGATAAAAGCAGCACAATCCAAACACAGAAATAAATCACATTCAGTTGAAAATTCTGGAAAATGATTAATCCTTAATTATATATTCTATAATAAAGTTGGCACCAGGAGAGCTTCTCTGGAGAATGTTTTCCGTGGACAGGAAACAATAAAACTAGTAAATGTTCTAGGAGAAGAATTATGTTAGTCCAGGGTTTCCAGCCCTGAAACCTTTTAAGAGCTGAAATTAGGTCTATAAATGGAATTGTCCTAATCTTTAAGGAAAGGTCATTTGAAAACAAGCAAACAAACTAAAATTAACTCCAGTAGGTGGTCTTGAATTCTAGCAGCCTTTCAAAAGAAGACAGAAAGAAGGATGATGAAGAAGGATGATATTTTTATGTTTTATGTGGTATGTCTATGTTGTTTTGTTGTTAAAATAATTTTTTTTAAAAAAAGAAAGTGCTGTGACCACATAGCAATGGGAAATGGTGGTGGGTAGTGATGGTACAGAGCAGGGGTGGGATTCAAATTTTTTAACAACCGGTTCTGTGGGCGTGGCTTAGTTGGTGGGCGTGGCTTGTTGGTCCTGTTATTGGCTGGGCATGGCCAACTCAATATCACTCACATCGAAGCATGCATCTCCTCTCCTGGCCTCCCATGACTGTGGGGATGCTGCAACAGTTGTAAGTGTGAAAAATGGTCATAAGTCACTTTTTTCACTGCCATTGTAACTTAGAATGGTCGCTCCACACAAGCAACGTACCAGCAAAAGAGGGAAAGAAAACTCCAGAGATGTTCCTGAGACAGGAAGTCTAGTTTAGAATGTAATAAGGGTTAATGGAGAGGCAGTTTCTGTAAGCAACACCAGAATATTTCCTTCCTGCCTTCCTTACAGGATTAGGCCAGTAATTTTTTCTAACAACCGGTTCTCCGAATTGCTTAGAATGTTAACAACCGGTTCTAGCGAATAGGCGCGAACTGGTAGAATCCCACCCCTGGTACAGAGACAGCAGCTATCCCTTCCTCTTAGATTTAGGGATTTAGGGATAAACATAGAAGTGCATGGCAATGCCTTAAAATGCCATAAGTGTTTGCTGGGGGAATAGAGGGGAGGGAAGGAAGGGATGCCAAGGAGTATCCCTTTGTGTGCTACATTTATTAATTTTTCTTTATAAAAGACAATAAAGCAATGGATCTAAAACAAAAATATCACAATGCTTATTTCCATTTTACAAAATTTGTTCCTGCTGAGAATTAAGACCCAATGTTCCATTCTATCCTGGCTTCCCCGTATTTCTTTTACAATTGTTAACTTTTTTCATTATTGGTGCTAAGCACAAATGTTTTTCCATGTTGAGTATACCTAAGATTGAAACATCTTATTTTGTACATTAATTTGTAGCATTTTCATTCGTGGGTATACTCAATATCTACATTATAGGTGCAGTACCTAAGTTTGATAGTTGATCCACCTTTCTTGATTGCCTTTCCTCCTTTTTGTTGCATATTTTGTGTATTTCTGCAAATATGGGCAATTGCTAAACAAATTCATTTTGGCTATCTTAATTCTCAGCTCTTTTAAGGTACATTTCTGGCAGCCTTTCTCCAACTGAGTTTGGCATAGGAAGGATTTATAATAAATTAGAGTGCAGATTTGCATAACCTACTGGTGATACAGATAAATTATTTGTATCTGTATGTCTCATACAACTATTATACATAGGACAGGCTTTGTAAATGTATTTTTATTATGAAGTGTTTAACTTCAAGTATCTCTTCCATATCTCTGATAGAAAGAGGAGTTAAATCTAAATATTTATTCTGAAAGTTCTCCTCAAAAAATTATTTATCCCAATGTTTAGAGTTCACTTGATTTTAAAAAAAGAGTAAAACATTATTCCAAAGGAATCATTTATACAGTCTTAATTTGCAAAGTTTCAGATACAGAATTTGGATATTTTACTGGATTGGAAAATGTTGCACTGATCACAGGGTAATCTAGCCTAATGGTATCCTTTTACTAGCAGTAAAGGGAGTGATCTGACAAACTCATCTCACACTCTATATACAATATTCGTTGCTGAAATCCTAATCAGAGGACGATTTAGAAATGTGGACAATTGTTAATATTTTATATGTTTAATTTCCTGCTTTTTCTATTGTTAAGTAGAAGATTACTGATAATATGGCAGAGGGTAAATATATTCATAGTACTCTTTATCAAAATGATGAGTATAAAAGGGATGTGTGCTTTTTCCTTTTCTCCCCCTCCATTTTTTTCAAAAAAAAAAAAAAATCTTTTTGCATAGGCAAATAAAATAAATTCCCCTATTCTATCGGGCAACATTTTCACTTGGCACCTGCTGCTAACTGAAACTGCAGCCCCACATGCCGAAACTTGATGACGAGTACATTAATTTGCAGCATAACAATATTAATGTGTAGGTTGTCAACTCTGAAGGGAACCTAGCTGAAGCCATCTTGTGCTGCCTCACAGTTGCCACGAAGCCTGAGAAAGAAGGAGGGGGGGGAGTAGGTAGCCCAGCTTACAGTCAAAATAAAAAAATTTCCTGTGGGAACCAGGGTCATTGGAACAGGTGGCTGGTGAAAGAGGAGAGGAACCTGTCAGCCATTGGACAGTGCGACTGATGACACTGGGGAGGGGAGAAGTATTAATCTTTTAATTAGGTGAAAACCACAGGAACCTTCAGAGTTGGCTTTCACCGGCTGTGCCAATATGATATATCCAATAAACATGTCCTTAGAGGGAGTCCACTTGCCTTGAAATTCTGCTTTCAATTGGTGTATTACTAGGAATGCTGACATAGGTGAGGAGTTCCTCCACGTTTCTCACCAGCTGGCAGCAATCTGCAGCAGGATCCCCAAGACTGGATTTCAAGCTCTTCCCCCAGGCCACAGGAATCCTGTCCCAGAGCTCTGCTTCCCAGCTGCTCTTGCAATCTTCGTAATGTGAGTTACCCTCTGCTTCCTGCAGTTACAAATACAGCCCTGTGTGCTTGCTTACATCCCATGGACATGTAAATAAACCAGCATAAACCAAAGGGATCTGAGCCTTTTGGAATCCTAGATCTAGGCAGGGCTCAGAGCCAGATGGAGCTCCCTGGACTCATCCCAAAATGAACCCATAGAAATTAAGAAGAAGCATTGACATCCTTTCTGGTTGAAAGGTTCTTTGAGGACAAGCAGAGCTTTGTACCTCTGCTTAGCATCGAGAACAGCCCTGAATTGGGGAGGGGGCAGTAATTTAGTGCAGGTGAGGCAATTACAGTCAACTGGCTGCTACAGCATGTCCCTTGGCAAGAGATGTAAATTCCAACCAAGGGCTTCTCATATATCAAAGGATATTAGCTTGTTCCAAAAGTAAAATACTCCCTGCTCCACAAGGCCGACAACCTCTAGGCTGGGAGCAGAGAGTAATTCAGTTCCAATGGAAAACCATTTACTTTGAAACAAGTTGAAACAAAAGCTTCTTTTGAGATTTCCAACGTGCCCAGATGGCCAGGTTTCCTTTCCTGACTTATTCCGGGTCCTTTGCTCTTGGCAGAGAGGAGATAGGAGAGTCAATTGCTGCCATAGTGCCACCCAGGAGGTAATGAACAACAAAGAAGGAAACTCTATAACAGGCCAAAGGATTGAAATGTAGAGAAGGGTGGGAAAGCTTTTGCTAGATATACGCAAATGACTTCTATCATACGCTGGGAAAAATGCAAGCATTGGACCTAAAAAAAATCTGAACCATAATTCAGTTAGAAAGTCTTTGTTTAGAGAAATCAGATTATGCGTAGGAAAATAGTTATTTCAGAGCTGCACTAATTTTAGGACAGAACAGTGGAATTAAGTCAACAAAAGAGCCTGTTGTAAGTGAAATGGTCCTTCTGATGTAAATCACATTTAATGTTATGGCTTTACCACTACTCCTGTACTACCCTAGGTGAGAAACAAAGGGAAAAGTGGGCAAGAGAGAGCAGGTGGCCTCATGTTTTCTGAGTAGCAGTGTGCAAGATAACATAGTCATGCAAGGATATGTCTTTTTCCAGATGGAAGATTAGCTCAGATAAAAATCTTCTCCTGAATGAATGGCAGAGCTTATCTGGGCTGCTCATTTAGCAGCGGCTTTGTGCCAGCTGGTTTCATCTTTCAGGTCGTCCAGGCAGGCAGTTCTTGAGCCAGCATAGAGCAAGTACATGGCAACCCAGTGACTCAGCAACCCACTAAAATATGATCAAACTACAAGCTCTTTCTAAAGCTCCAGGCAGAATTTCGTTACAGTTCCATTTCTACACCTTTAGCAACTCCTCCATGGCCCTAACTCAGATTCTAGTTCATATAGACTGTTTCTAGAAGAATTCCTCTGATGTTACTTCCATATGCTGTCAGTTTGTCAATATATTGCATATATTATTAGTTGATGGGATATGGCCAACTATTTGTTGGCTTGCAAATTAGCCTCTGAATTAGAAATCCTAGTTCAAAAGAACAGGGTGATCAAGTTTGGGGTAAACATGGGATATGGTTACATTAGGGCATATTGGCCACAATTTGCCAAAGGCTAACTAGTTTTGTTTCCCTACCATTAGCAGGCACTAAGGCTGGTAATCTGACCATTTTGTCTACATCTTATTAAACTATTAATTGAAAGACTTCTCAGCAAAGACATGCTGGGTGTTGGAGGTTAATATTCAGGGTCATCTACCGACCATCATGGTACATGTAAGATATATTCTTTCCCGCTGTCCAGCCGTCAAGTTCCATGCAGCAGCTACACTTTTAAAAAGAAAATTATACAGTTATGTCTAAAATATTATGCCCTATCTAAAAGCCAAATTAATATATGTTTAATTAATTGTTTATGGCTCCTATCTCAAATGCATGACTTTAGATGGCCAACAATAAAAACAACCAAAACATCGTAAAAGCAACCAAAATGAAAAACAGAAATAACAATGTATCATTTGGGAGCACTTATTTAAGAGTCTCGACCAGGAAACAGGCTTACTTGTGCTATCAGGGACCCAGGCTTGATTTAAAAAAAAGGGTTTTCAATGCCTTGCAAAAGGCCAGCAGGGTTCAGGCAAGTTTAATCTCTGGGGGAATGCCAGAGGGTTGAATACCAGAGCAGAAAAGGCTGTTCCTGTACCCATTAGATGGAACTCTCTTGTGAACAGGACTTGGAGTGTGCTACTTCTGCTAGATCTAACAGGATGGGTGGATACCACAGGGGACAGATGAGGCTGTCTGTAGGCTAATAATACTTCTTCCCCCAAATTTACATCTTTAGGATATTACAAAACATATGCTTCAATGAAGCATTATTACTATGTCAAATAACACAGGTTTACTCACTTGTTCTGTAAACAAACAGGGCAGGATGCAGTAAATTTGACATATGAATATGGTCTGATATTACCGAATGAAGCTGATGAAGGTAATCACAGGAAATTAAAGTTTAGGTATAATGCCAAACAAGGTCAAAATCAGGTACAAATTTGTGTCATTTAGGTTGTTATGTGTATTTGGGAGTATGAGCAAAAACTGGCAAATGCAGTGTGAGGTGGGGTGGTACGGAGCAAAATTGTTTTCTGGTAGGCACTGCAAAATTTATGAATGTGAGAAAGTTTAATATAGATTTGGTAATTCAGAGAAAACATATGATAAATAAAGCATATGGAAAGCATATGTTAAATAGGCTTGAATTGTGGAGTGTTATAAAATATAGTGTTAAAAGTCGCTTGCTAAATAGCATGATATATAATGCACATAAGTAAAGAATTTGTAATAAATGAATGTTTACTAAATGGTTCCATACTCAGAAGGGAATAGAACAAGGATGGGTGATGTCCCTTTGATTTTTTACTGTATGTATGGATCAAGTTATAAAGAATATCTTCCATTAAAACATGTTTCTGTAACAGAAGCTAAGAATGAGGGCAAAATGGAAACTTGAATGAAATGATTGGCCCATACTGTAAATGTTCCGGTAGAATTGAAGCTTATATCTGGAAGTTCAGTGGAGATTCAACAAGCCAGAGCTTGTAACCAGCTTCATTACAAATTACAGCAAAAAAACTTAATTTTTAAACTTGTGCAATATCCTGTATATTCAGACATTTTCTGTAAATAAGAATTCAGATTCAGGATAAATGGTTTATGTACTGGATTAATCTAAAGCACTCTAATTCCTGGAACTTTGAATATTATTTCTTAAGTAGTTTGTCAGGATAGTATCTATGAAGTAGAGTTTCTTGAATATATAACTCAAAAGTTTATGTGCACAATAATAGATTTTGAAATGCTCAGGATGGAGGAATAGCTAATGACCGAATTAGCAGAGATGGCAAAATTGACTTCCTTGATTAGAGAAAGGATCATTGTGTTTATTAGGAACTACGAAACTCCCTATGGACTTCTGCTGAACAAAAAAGAAAAAGAACTTGTGATTTATGGGTTTGATGATTACAAAGGATGGACTATAGAAAGGTAGATTATAGAAAGAAGGAAAGTATATTATAATCTTAAAGAGAAAGTACAATTTAAATGAACTGTTTGTAGCTGCTGTTAAGTTTGGAAGCCTCCACAACTTTTTTGTTTTCTTCTTCCTCTTTCTTTTCTTTCTTATTTACTATTTTTGTCCGTTTTATTTCTTTTTATAAAATGTGTATTATTTATTTTGATAAAGACCTTTTTAATAAAAATTGCACAAACACAGAACTTTGAGAATAGCCACATAGCTGGCATCTTCTTTAAACTACTGCCATCTTGTGGGCATTTTTAGAAAGCCCAATGTAAGGACCGGCTTTTTAAATGTGATAATATATTCCAAATTGACTGTAGAACTTTGTCCTTTTATTATTTTTATTTGAAAGTTTAATGCATGCACCTCCACGTATATTTGAAAAACCATAAATAAAAATCACTCAGTGAATTCCCCCCCAAAAAGGGAATTCTCGAATTTCACCACAAAAATTATCTACTCTACATTGCTCAAGCTTTTACTTAGTTATCCACCAGATTTGGCATTTTTCTGCATGTAAGAATAGTTAAATTGGCTCAGTTTAAACTAGCCTGATGATGTTTATGTGCCATCAAGTCAACTCTATATAGAGATATTCTGGCTCTGTCCCCAGCTTGCAGCTATAATTGAGTACATCCCTCTTTCCTTGCACGGCAGTATTAGAGCCCTCTCCAGAGAGTTAGGCATGTGTCCAAAGTAGGATAATTTGAACTTGGTCGTTTGATTTCTTTGTCTGATGAACCATTTCTTTGCTTTCTTCGCTGTCCATTGTCTTCTCAAGATTCTTCTCCACTTCCAAAATTCAAAAGCATCAAAACTTTCTCCTGGCTTCTTCGAAATCCAACTTCTATTTCCACAGCGCATCACAGGGGAAACCCATTGACTACATAATTCTGATCTTTATAGCTCCAGATGTATCAAGGCATCCAAACATGTTTGCCAGGGAGTTCATTGCTACTCTACCCAGTGCTAGACTTTTGACTTCAAAGAACGTATTTGCCAGACAGTGTTAATCTAAAACAGATTCTGTAAAACAAATGGTCAAAAAAATGATCAAACAAATGGGAGAGTTAAATAAAACATGGGTACAGGTTTTTAAAAAGTTGATATTGGAAATGGAATTATAAGTAAAAAAAAAAAACCTAGAAAAAAATCAGTATGGACCAGACACAGATTTGTCCATTTTTTCTGAGAATTCTAGTATTTCACGAAAAACATTGCTATTTAAGCCATTGCACACCTTACTTATGTGATTTACCCCCAACAGTTAGCAGAACTTGCCATATCAACCTATAAATTCTATAGTGCTGTAGAACAAAAACGTGGTGTAGCATTCCATGTTTATTTCTAAGAAAAGCATCTGGGTTATTCATTACTGAATATATGGTACAAGTACTTCTGCCCATATTATGTTTTTTTTTAATTGATTTTAGAAGTTTGTAATTATTAGAGGGCAGTATAAATTTTTTTTTTGAAGAAACCTAAATACAACTGTACCCCACTTTTTAGGGATCCTTTCCTTTCTCTTCCAAGAGCAGATTGTCTTAAAGCATGCTTCACAAGCAAATTGCAGGTATCCTGTGTGCAACTGGTTGCAAAAAATAATTGAACCTTGTGCCTAGTTCTGCTCCACCACTGACCTGCTAAGGTGTGTACATAAGAGTATGCAGATCTTTCAGGGTGATGTGAGGTGGAATCTCCCACTGAAAAAAAGGGGAAAACAAACCAATTTCATCTGTTGGTTCCGGTTGCGGTTGCTGTTGTTGGTATTCCTTTTGGCTGAAGTCTGAAAGTCGAGGATCACATGGCTGTAGGTCCTCTGGCTTCAGACCAATGATGTATGTATATATAGCCTTGATTTAACTGGTCACTTAGTTACCATTTGAAATTATAACACTCCCTCCCCCCAAAAGGTACTTATGACCAGTTTCTGGCATTCCAACAGCCGCACCCTCAGGGCCACAAAACTGCATTTCAAGGTGCTTGGCAGTCAGGCCACATTTATGGCCATTTTCAGTGTTCTACAGTCACATGAAAGGATTTACATTTTTGTAAATCAAAATAACCAAAATCCAGTGTTTACTTCCGATTTCTGATAAAAGCCAGCCATAGTGAATAATGTATTTGATTAATGACAATGATATTAACTTCACCATAACAAAAGTAGAATTGGGTCGATCATGTGATGACTCACTTTATGACTGTGACAATGTATGACCATATTGCCAGGCCTAATTATGATTCTAAGTCAAGATAGTATATAAGGTACATTAAAAAAAAAGTATTTTCCGTTAGAAACAGCTGCTTAGAATTCTGTAGTCTTAAAAAGTTAATGCAATAGAGTTCTAGGGGCAGATAGCATGACCAACTGAAGCGGCTCAATGAGGCAAGTGTTATATACCAATGGAAAATTGAGGGATATCTCTAATGGTTTAAAAGTCCTTTTGTATTTCTGCTTAAATTAAGGTTATTGGAAGGCCAAGGTAAATATGCAGATCTCTATTAAAGAACTCAACATCTTTGCTAAGCATACAAACAAGTTGCAAGCATAATTCCTCGATCTCCCAAAATTCCTTTTTATTCCCTCATTAACATAAATACTGGTTTAAACTCGTTTAAATTTATTTTTCTCTCTCTGATATCACTTACATAGTTATAAAGCATTTTTATACAGAATGTATGGGATCCATTTTGCCACTGGGACATAAAAGATCACAAGAAAATCCAGACGATTCAGAGGCTTTCCATCTTGCACTGGACCGCTTAGACACGGTTCAAATATGTCCAAGTGCGGTTGTAGTTGTAATCTAGAAGTTGCTCAACAGGTCCTGAAAAAGAACCAATTTGTTTGAGATACTGTAAAGAAACCTCTGGCATTACTTAGTAAGCTTGAAAAGAAGAGTTAGAAAGACGGTTTACTGGTTTTCTATGAACCATTGTCAGATCAGATGTAACAATAGTTCTTTGTTCAACGTTTCCAAGTTGCCTAAACCCTCTGAATATAAATTGGATTCAATAATACAGCAAAGTTCTGGGAAATCATCAGTGGTTCTAAGTCACCTACCTGTTCAGGCAGGTTTCAAGAGAAAGCTTTCTTGGGCTGACAGGTAAACCTTGAAAGGGACAACTACAAGCAGATAATTCATGTTCATAGGACAAATTTGATCTCAGAAATAATATTTTCACAAACATTCTTAGAGTCCAATTTCATTATGGCTGTCTTAGAATGGGACTGTAAGAAGGGTGACATACAAATCTGGGATTATAATGAATTCAGTTTTTTTCATAAATAACCAGGAATATGATCTGGCATGGTTAATCTGAAGCATTTTAAACAAAATAGACAACGGTGTCAGCCCTGAAGCCAAACAGATTGTTTCCTCCTTCCTTAGCAATCGCAACTCAAAGTCTAACAACTTACCAACTCCTGCAACAACTGGACATCTGTCATACACATATTTACTGCAGACATCCTGAACCATTTTGGTATTAATTTCCTAGAAAACAAAAAATTAAATATACTTCCAGAAGAAAATTAGACAATTTGCCAATTATATACACTGACTACCAATCAAAATTGTACATCATTAGCGAAACTCAAATTGACATTGCTCTCATCTACTTGTGTTCTAAGAATACAATATTTCATTTCAAAAATACAGAACACCTTCATAGATTACTTCCTTCAGTGATTATCTGAATCAGAAACCAGCACCCCACAAATTAAAATTCGTTGAACTTTATGACAAACATCTCAAGGATTTTTGCATGTCGCAAGGTAGGCTACAGAGTTGCAGAAAACTGACATATATCTACACTTGATTTTGTAGTACTGAGTAGAATGTGATGTCCTAGCATTTATCAGACAGTGATGCAAATGACCACTATATCAACAGAAAGGACTATAATCTGGCAATGTAAGATTAGTGAAATTAAGCTTCCACTTTCATCAAACAACAATAATACTGACAGAAATTCTGGCATCCAATTCTGCCAAAGGTATCCGACGACCATAGCTCAGCAGCTGGGTTGCAATACTCTCACACATTGGAGTAGTACCTGAAAAATAAAAGTGAACTGTCAATAGAGTCATTAACTATCTTTTCAAGATGTGAAGCAGAATCTATAATACACAAACCATTTTATATATTGCTAATGAATAATATTCAACAATCCTGTAGTTAGGTACTTCATATAGGACGTTATTAGTGTGCAAGCTTTGAAGTTCTTCATCATCAACGATATTACCAAAAAAGCAAAAGATGAGGAAGGGCTGATGTTTGGGCCAAATGTTTGAATCAACTACCTGCCTTCCAAAGCTAGTCTCAAAACAGAAACTGCGGGCTGAATATTTTTTAGTGGTTGATATCATTTGTATCAGGCTATATCTAGCATGGAGGTATAAAGATAGTGGTTGCTTCCAACTCTAAAAGTGCACGGTCTCTTGTTCATGGCAAAAGGCAGAGAGAAATAACAATGAAACCAATTTTCAAAGTAACTTTGTGCTACCATATCAAATGCAGAAAGAAATTGTGTTGCTAGGTAGAATAAAAGTTAACGAAGTCAAATTGGTCTCAGACTTTAAAACTATTTATTCAACCTGTAGCAAATACTAGGTGTAATCTGGCACCAATGATACCTGACAGTAACATATTATTATATTTACATTTTCGATTTGGAGATTTAATTTCATGGCTGAAATAGTTAAGTTTAGACTTCCTTGCTTTTTCCTAATTTTTGTAACAATTTGCTTGATAAATATTTAATCCAAAAGTTTGTGTGTACACTTACATTTTCATGAATTCTAATATTATTCTGTGTGATAATAATTGATCTTTATGAAGATATTACCTAACTACAGAGTTATATATTGATACAGGAATGATTTCTTGTTGTGTCCTGTTCTGTAAATGATTTTAAGATAGCTAAGAACTTTCGTTTCTGGAAGTTTTATTTAATTTTGTGTAACTGAAGACGGTTTGTATTGGGTGATCTCCATTTTGGAATTAACTGATGAATTGTTCTAAATAGATTTGCAATAGCATAGACATCTGCAAAAATAGACAATCTAGTTTATTTTATTTTCACATATTACTAATTCACCATATTTAGATTGCATTTATTCAATTAAAAGCACTTTGCATGACAGTGATTGGGTTGCTTTTGAGAGGAACTGTTATATTATTCATTCTGAAATTTCAACCAGGTACAAACTCATGGCATCTTATGTGTGGCATTAATTCCCAACTTTAAGTGCGACCAGGTTCAGACCAGATACCCCACCTGAAATAATGAACTGATCTGCTGCATCCAATGAGAAGTTGACTGACACTTCTTTTTTCTTAAGTTTATAACATTTGCAATGGTTTGTATCACATGTTATTTCACCACAAATTACATCATTTCTGGAAATGAGTTTAGATGTAGTGAGACACATTTAGACGCAAATGAGTTTAGATGTAGTAAATGAGACACGTTTGCATTGTTTGTGTAGTCACATTGTTATACACACGTTATAGATTGCCACAATAACATGCTTATATATTTTGGAACACTTGGGAGTAGAGTTGTCCCTTTCTCCAAATAGTGTGCAAAAAGAGGATTCACTGTGTGTGCATCTATATTTATATACAAGCATAGATTATCTTCAGAAACAGTATTTCATAGAAGGGTGTGTGTCTTCGAAAACAATGGCTTTGGTAACGTTTATGCATCATCTAAAAAATGAAGTATGCTTCTGAATGTGCATTTCCCATTTTTTGATAAATTTCCTGATTGCTTGGAACTAATAAGATAATATTCTTTACAGTGGATGGTAGACTACAAATTTTCCAGGGAGACTGACAGGTGCCTTTTATAGATCAAAAGGAACAGGAACTACACAACTCAAAGAAAATAAAAGACTTGTGCGGTCTGGGCTTGCAAACTATCTTCATGTTCCATCTGCAGAATGATCAATTTAAATATTAGAATGTGCTGGGTGGCACAGAAGGCACACTAGCAAACATTTTAAATAGAGAGGAACTGAGGAAAAAAATGTTACTTTCATTACACTTTTCACAAGAAAGAAAAACCTGCTCAGGAGGTATTAAAAATTGAAACTGCGCTCTAAGGAGACATACCATCTAGTTGGGCCACCAAGCTCCTTCGGAGAACTTTTTTGCCTCTCTCCAAGTCATGTTCAGGCAAATCAGTGCACATGCGCATCCTGTACAAGCAGCAGAATTGAAGATAGTAATCAAACGTGACACATCTTTAAATGACAATTCCCTTCCGTTTTAGAAAACTTGTGCTTGTTGATAGCAAGAAACCAGGCTGGCTATTCTACATAAAAGCTGAAGGAAGAAGATCACCACAATACAAATGTATAGACAAATGAAACAGAAAGAATAGTATACACTTGAGCTAATATTTAAATGAAAACTCTATTGAGGCACAATAAATACAATTAGATTCTAATATAGAAGCTGCAGTACACTATCTCACATTAGAAACTCACAGAACAGGTTTTGAGATTATTTTGCTTCTACTTCATTTCCCATTTTCAAATATTTTTTCCTTTAATCCTTGGAGAGCTATATCCTGAAGAACATTTGCAACCCCATATAGCACTATTTTCTTGGGCACTAAAAGCACTAAAAATAACATAATAGAAACAAAACCATCCTTACCATTCATATCTTCCCCAATCAGTTGAGTGTAAAATTTTGAAACGATCAGTGACAAAATAGAAACCAAAAAGTCCTGTATCAGAGTAGCAAATGTTGAAGGGCTGGAAACTTTGACAGAGGTCGTTCTCAGCAAAATCAGCAGCCATTTTGCTATACAGATTCTATAAAGAGATAGTTATAATTTACCATGCAAACATAACTCATTACCAACAAAGCATTCATTCACAAATCTTGAAATAGCCCTTATTATGTTATATCAGTACATTAATCACCTAAGCCAGACAAGTAACAAAGCTTAACAAAGTCATTAGAGATTCTGATAGTATCTTAAATTTGACATGAAAAAAACCTTGCCACAGAATTCAGGTACCATAATGCAAAACAGCATCTGACCAACAAAATTGAATTCCAGGAAAAAATAAACAGTGCAAAAAGGCACTTTACTTAAACCAGAATATTAGCTGTGCTGTTCATCTGTAACATTAGGGAAATTAAGTCAGCAGTACACAACCAAGTGTTTTGGACCAGAATGGCTTGCAGGAGTTCGAACAAGGAATTCCCCATGTTGGCAAAGATTTCTGAAAATTCCAGGTACAGTCAAGAAATGAATTATTATACAAGTCAACTCAAGAGTTCTCACTCAAGGCCCAAATTATCAGGTACTTCGGACACATTACGTAGACCTAGCTTTCCGGAAAAAGCTCTAATGCAGGGAAAGGTGGTAAATAAGAGAAGAAGAGGATGACCCACAGCAAGATGGATGGATTTAGTTGCAATGGAGATGAGTGCACTACAGGATACTTGAAGGACCAGATTAGGGACAGATTGCCATGGATAAAATCTACGTGGTTGCTAAGTGTCAACATGGATGTAATAATCAATCAAAACGAACATGCCAATCACAGTGCCTTACCTTACTTCCACCAAAGGTAAGGTCGTAGCGTCCTATGATTGAATTAGCTAACTGAAGGACAAGATTGTCTGGACTACCCCAGCCAGGCCCCTCCACAGCGAAAGCAACGTGAGCCAAAGGTAAGTCGTCATCTCTGACTGAGACCTAAAAGGGTATGAGGCAAGAAAAGAGAATAAAAAGCCCAGTCATATCTTTTTGCAAAAAGATAAAATTTCCCCTTTTATCTATTCAACCAAACCAAAACAGAGAATTCATGTTTTATTTTTAAAATATTTTCATCCCACTTTTTAAAAATTAGTGAATCCTGTATTCAGAACTCGAGAGTGGCTGTGATAAACATGAACATTCAGCCTTCTTATAACTGTGATAGGCAAGAAAAGTAGGCAAGGAGTTTAAGTGAAGAAGTGAACATAAAGAAAGGGCCAATATTAATATCCTAACCGGCTTCAACACTAAATGTATTTCAGATGTAAGATAAGTAGCTACTTCGCTTGGAAGTGCTGAGTTGCTAAAAAATAGTTATACTGTGAGAGGAGAATATTCAAGACCAGATACACATTTATTTAATGATTTAAATGGCTACTCATCTCACAACAGTGATTCTGAGCTGTGTGCAATAATTAAAGTAACAGCTACAATCAGTAAACAATGATGCACAAGAGAAAGCAATATACTTCAATGACAAAAACCTATATCAGCAGCAGAACTTGCTTACCTTTCTGGCCAAAAGACCTTTTGGGGGGGGGGGGGAGGAGACAGCATAAGGACCGCCAGAATTGCCAGAGGGAAGCTAATAACATTTATTATGATGTATGCCATAGTACTATGGGCCCAACTGTAGAGGGGTCCAACAAGATGGCACTGTGGTAAGATCCCCAGCATACCCTGATGGATCTTGTGGACCGAGCAAAAACAATGGAAGAACTGGTCCCACCAAGAGCCTGGCCTATGCCATGTAGAGCTTTACAGATCAGACTTCCCCAAACTTTCCAGCTTTGCAGACCAGAGTGATAGGCATCACCATGAATTAATACTCCGAAGCCTACTTTCCTTGCTTTCTGGGCAGTCCCATATAGAGGGTATTGCATTAACCAAAATGGGAGATGACTAAAGCAATGGTCGCCTTGGGCAAGGATCACAGTAGTGACTGTTACAAGCTCATCAAGCAAGACCTGTCAATCCAGGCAGAGTTAAGGATAGAAAATAACCAGAGCAGGAAATCATTAAAATCCACAGCAAATCAGTCTTGTCAGTGTTGAGCCAAAGCCTTTCTCCCCATTCAGACCCCCACGGCCTCCAGGCACTGGGACAGCAGCTCCGTGGCATTGCTTGGTCAGCCCAGTGTGGAGATGTACAGCTGGGCATCATCAGCATACTCCTATTCAAGAAGCCACTTTAATAAAAAAATGATCTAAGTAGAATTTATATTGCATTATTTCCATGCACATTTTATTTTATGATAATGCTAGGCCAGGAAGACTCTTACCTGACTCCCGCTGTAACGACTTCGGGGCAAAACAGGAATGGTATCAGCTTTGTAATTAAAAGGAACATTGCCAAAATGCTGCTGGGCAAGATCCACCAGTTCTTTATGACTAACATCTATTAAAAAGCAAGGCAACATGAATATTGTTTCTTCCAACGGGGGCTGCTAAACAGCTGCAAAACTATTATCCAAATTGATATAAAATTGAAACATCCCCACTTATGACTTTTTTGAACATACCCAGTAAACTCTCTCCAGATGACAGCCCTCTGAGGCAGGCCAGATAAGGAAACAGACTCTACAAGTTAGACCGTGGCTGTAGGCAGTAGTAGCAGAATCTTAAAACCCCGTATTTTCCCTCCCCTCCCTCCCCAGCAAATTACAGTCCATGGAGACTGAGCTTCTTTCGCATTCTTTCTGTTTCTTGGGCTTAACAAGTTTTCTATAATTATTTCTGCATAGTTTCTCAAGGTCAACTCTGTGGCTCTTTATATTGGACCCTTGGTTCTATTAGAAATGGTGGGAAATATTTGTAGCTTGCGTGGTAGATGGTGGTGGTGATTTTTTCTTCTCCAAGTTTGTTTGGAAACTAAACAATAAGCTTGGGGAACAAACCACCACTAACCCCTTGGTACCACTGTCTATTCCTAGTGATAGGATTTTTCCCCCTGCCTTCCTATAATTTCAATCCATTATTTGGGGTTCCTCAGTAGAGTATTCTGGGGCATTTTGGTTCATGCACAGAATGAAGATATTCTGGATAGAAATTATTGGGGGGGGGGCAGCGTGGAGAAAGGGGAGAACAGTAAAAAAGCCAGTGGTAGAGGAAGAGGCCGCTGCTCCCCTTACCACAGCCTATCCCCCAGAGATGGCCATCCCCAACTTTTCCAGTGCTTTGCTTCTACCATAACAGAAATGAGAATATTTCCCTTAGTTTAACTTTTAAGGGGTTGATCTGACTCGATGCGCTTCACTATCCTAAACATGTTGGTCTTTGCTTGTATCATAGTCATGATTAGACTCCTGTAACATTATTTTATATAAAAGATGAAATTAAAACAAGACCAGCTTACACTAACCTCCGGCAGCTACTAGGGTCATGCGAGGTGCTTTGACATGAGCTCCCATGTATTCTGCTATATCTGCACGGGTCAATTTCCTAGAAGAAATAAAATAGTTTTTAAAAATTTACTATTTGTAAAAAGTATGGAACGTGGCATCGGTGAGCTTAGAAACATACTGTCTTTTCATTTTTTAAAAAACATGTGTTATTTAATATTATCTAGAGCTGGGCTCCTTATTGAAATCAAAAGGGTAAAAAAAAATCCTCTTGAAGGTGTCCAAGAGTGGTTTTCAAACCAACTGTCTTCTTTGGATTGCGCTGCATCTGGTGCAGAGCAGCCATGAAAACACTGAAAAGGACACAGTAACTCCATGTGCCATCTTGCTCTTCTGTCCAAGGTAGCAGTTGGAACGGGAGTTGATTTTATGATTTGGGAAAGGTTTCAACTTTGTATTATGTTTCTTCTAATGTTGGATTTACTCATGTTTTGTCTTTTTAAAATCTATGCTAGCTCCTTGCCCTGATAGGATTTTTCTCCTTAAACATGTCTAGAAACGTTTTACATAAGCTATCAAGTGTCTCTTTTGTTTTATACCAACTTCAGTATGCAGTATGAGAACAATACTGAACTGATTTCAGAAATACACCCCAGAATTATTTAAAACTAAATTGGAACGTCTTCCTCACGTGTCCTCTCGGAATTTGATGCATACATATGTTGACCACCCAACACCAGAAATTTCCACAGATCTACATGAAATCTGAGTAATTGATTTAAAAAGTAATCATGCCTGGAGGAGACCAGAGTCCTGCAAAGCTTTTATCTCATGTTGCAGAAGGAACTGAGACGGAGGAGAAAAGATGGAGGTTATGAGTCTGCAATGAGCAAGGAACTGCAATTGTGTGACTGTATACCTGTGTGTGTGTGTGATGGGAAAATGAAAAGTATATAATACAAGGCTAGAAGTGTGAGAGGATTTTATGCTAGTGAGTGTGGATTGGGAAAGAGTGCCAAAAGCAACAAGTGTCTTTAGCTGCAGATTTTAAGAGCAGCTTCTGAGTGCTTAAGGCAAAGTTTGAGAACCCCTGCTTTAAAGGATTATAGTAATAATAATTTAGCTCAAGCTCTAGTTTATAACAACAAAAACTTATTTTACTCCTGTATATGACACACAAAAAACCATTCAAGAACTCCCAGTGACTTACTTCCTTTCTTAAAAAAAGAAAACCTGCTGAAAGAAGCCAAACATCAGCTTACTAAGGGCCATAGCTTCTGTTTACATCTGTACATGTGTGCATATAAGTTATTTACAGGCAATATTTCATAATTATGCCTTAGCCATATGGGTATTAGCATAAGCTCAAAAACATTGGATTTAAATCAAGACACTTTCTTCTATCATATAAGTGATGCTTGACCAGGGTCTGCAGTATTGTCTGGGGCACTACACATCCTTTCCATGACTGGTTTTCTTTGTTACCTTCTGGGAGGAAGCTTCACAGAACCCAAAGCAGAACAATTAGATTGTGTGTGTGTGTGTGTGTGTGTGTGTATCACATATGTATGTGCATGTATATGTGACCATGAAACACCAAGGGAGATCTTCTACTAATCTTTTTCAATCACAAACATCTCCTGAAAGTTTAATAAAAATATTTATTTTTTAAAAATAAATATTTTGAATTCTGTTCTAGAATTAAAAAAAAAATCCAACTGTCAACTTTTATTTTTATTTTCAATCTACTTCCCCACCCCCACCAGTCATAGTTTATGTAGACATTTTTTTTCTGAATACATAGAACACACACACACATTTACATTAACTGCTAAAAGATAGTTCCTTGGAGGCCCCAAAAATAGCAGTAAGCAAGTAGAATTGTGTATTTCAGACCTGTATCACAATGATTGCACCAGGTATAGCTGATTTGATACTGCTAGAGCTGCGAAGGCAAAACTTTCAGGCTTGGCAGGCCAAAAATTTGGAATATGCCTAACTTGACTCTTGTCCTAGTGCCACCGCTGCCACTCAAAAAGGCCACCTCATGCTATTCCCCAAGGGGTACAAGCCTTGGAAATTGATGAAATTGCCCCATGGCCCACAGCTTCGCAGAAAATTGCATGAGAACAGAACATTATTTTGAGAACTACTGTTTTCAAGTTGTTGGTAAACGTTGGCTGGTCATCGAAAATGTAGTGGTGTATCACCTTTGCCATGTGTATCATAGGTTCATCATCACTGGTACAGACTCTTTTAACTATTAACTCCAACATTCAGTTTCCCTAATGTATATTGTAGCAATTAAGATAAATGGCTGTTATTTTTCTGTGCAAAGGTATTGGATCATTGTTGTTTAGATATATGCAACTTAAAGAAGACTTGTATTTATCTCACCCTTTATTTCAGTTAACTAACTAAAATTTGTGTGCCTGAACCATGTCACTTCTGTTCAACTCACTTGATATTTGCTGTTGTCCCTTCAGTTGTCTGGGCCAAAGGTGTGCCTTGATAAGCTGAAGCATGAAGATAATCAAAGAGGACAGCAGGCAGATAAGAATCGGATTCTTTCATCTCCTGAAGGATGACATTCCGCTCCTTCTCAACCTGGGACTCTTCCAAGCTGCAGTTCTGTGTTATATCAGCCAGAATCTCAATTGCTAAAAAAGATGTGCTATTTGAATCATCAAGTCAAGTTAAATTAAAAAGTTACCACGATATTCCGGGATGAGAAAAAACAACAACCCTAAATTAGAGAGCATTTATGGCATTGCAAACCACAGCCAATGTCAATTTTGTATCTCCTGCCCATAAATGAATTCCTCTCCTAGCCTCCTGTCTACTTCTTCTGCAACTCTTTCACTTTTAACTTCAACCACCCATCTTCTTTGCTTCAGATGCCAATTGCTGTGAAAGTATACATTATTATTACTAGAATAACAATAATAGTGGAAGAGAATAATAGTATCGCTACTATTATTCAGTAGAAGCAAACATGATACAAAGCAATTTTGTCAAACTCAGACAATTGTATTACCTTTTGGCAAATCTTTGGGTAGAATTTTCATGTAGAAGGCTGTCTTTTCACGAGAGTAGTAGCTGTCAAGATGTGCACCAATGCTTTCCACTTCCTTTTCAAATTGGGCGTAAGGGTATTTACTTGTGCCCTAATAAAACATCAATAATCAATGCTGTTTTTAGTGCTTGCAGCAATTTTAGTATTTATGAAGTTCATATTATCGCAAGGATTTTCCTTCTATAAGGCCTATGGCCATATCAACTAAGTTAGAATACAAGCTCTGGTTTAAATGAAGACTATCTTGAGGTGGCATATGGAGAGAAGGTCTTACATTCATCCTAATAGACCAATTCAAAGAATCAAAATTCTGGTTTTCAGCTGATAAGAAGTCCCAGCAAGCTAATGAGCTTCCTCACTGAGAAAATAGGGAGAGGAATATGAGTTTGGCAGGAAGTTCAAGAAGATATCCCTAACAAGTATTACCCCCACGTGGCATAGCTTGATTGAGCAGAAAAGAAGAAGAAATGAAAACTTTTCTAAACGCGTTGACTGTATTCTTAAGAAACAGAAGTGAAGGAACATGATTCTGCAGTCCTGAATCTGCTATGGCATGTTTGTGTTTTTGTACAGATGAAATCAGAAAGGCCAAAGCTCAAAATGAACTGTACTTGGTAAAGGATGCTAGAACTATATTTCATATATCGCTTTCAAATCAGTTGTTGACTCCTGGGGACTACCTGGACTAAGGATTACAGTATTTCTATTTTCTTTCAATTCTTGCATATGATGAATCCTACTGTGTTTCCCCAAAAATATGACTGGGTCTTATTTTCTTTTGACCCCTGAAAAAACAACTAGGGCTTCATTTTGGGTGGGTCTATTGACTTACCTCATTGCAGCAGCACCAACAACCCTGCCCAGCAGGAGCCCGCTGCCGGCCCACTTCTTCTACAGCCGCTTGCCGTCGCTCGCATGCGTCACCCCCAACCTTTGAACGTTTTGCCATCAGAGTGTTCCGGAAAACTGCGGCCAAGGAAAGAGGTCCAGATTGATGCGCACATCATCCCCTGGCCTCCATTTTGCTGTAAGAGGCCTTCTGGAAATGTAGAGAGGTTTCCAGAAGGCTCTGACGGTGATACAGAGGCCAGGGGGCAATGCATGCGTCAATCCAGACCTTGTTTCTTGTCTGCAGAGGGCTTTCTGGAAGATTCTGATGGCAAAATGGAGGCTGGGGATGATGCGTGCAAGCAGCAGCAAGTGGCCGCAGAAGAAGTGGGCCTGTAAGACGAGGCAGGTGTCGGGCTGTGCGAGACTTGGTAAGTTAGGGCAGCTCCATCCCCCCCAACTTAAAACTCCTGCACCCCAGGCGGAATGTTAATTAGGGGTAATTTTAGAGGTAAGGCTTAATTTTAGCGCATGCATTCAAAAATATGGTAGGGTTTCTTTTCAGGGTGGGTCATATTTTCAGGAAAACACGGTATTGGATAAAATCATTTATATGTATTTTTGTTTGCTGAAAATGATACAAGAATTTTAGTTCCTTTTATTTCTTCAAAAAACTGTAAGATGAACAAATAATATATCTATATAGTAGCATTTGTTCTTTAATCATTTTCATTTAAATATAATTCAACTTGTAAAAGAGACATACATTTAAATTTCAGAGTATCACGGCATACAAGTGCATTGATGATGTTACCTAGTTGGTAACAAAATGTTTACAAGAGAACTACAGCTCCAGACAACACCAAGATTCCACACAGAGAAATTTCTTAGGAATAAAAATGCCCTAAATAAATTTAAATCAGACTGGCAAGTAACATAATAACGAATAAAAGTCTGTTTCTGAAATATGGAAATTCTTTTCAAGTTTTTCTGGATTCAGAGCAGTAGGTAGCACACATGTAGGAAGCAGTACAACTCAATCATATTGCAGCTCACCTTGAATGCCAGGTGTTCCATAAAGTTCCCAACTCCATTATTCTTCTCAGTTTCATAACGACTTCCTAACTTAATCCATACTCCAACCTGATTAAACAAAGAATTGATTAAATATATTAAGTATCAGGGCAGCTTTGTAGGAAGTATTCTGATATTGTATTTCATGTATTTTAATTTTTTTACCATTGCAATTATTTTTATTTTGTTTGTTCCCCAGAGTCACTTGAGATGGGCAAGTATACAAATTGAACAAATTATAATAGACCATTGAAAGAAAGAGCTTCAATTGCAGATAGAATAATTACCCTTAAATCCCTATCTTTCTATCTAACTTGCACTTTCCTTAATTTGGCTAGAAACATAGAAATTGCTTGTGTCAGTACCAAGACAGTGTTTTTTCAGTCAATGAATCAAAATCTAAGCAGAGGTTAAAAGTAACACCAGGATTTGTCTAAAAACAAAAGGGAGGACAATCCTATGCTGAGGTGCACACAGTTTCAGTAAGCTCCCAAAATGTGCTTGCAATAGACTGAACTTCCTCTTGACCCAGTCCATGTGGAAAATTTCCCTTCCATGTCAAGAGTATGGGAATTCATTGGGAAGGTTTCAGATCCAAAGTTCCATCTCTGAATATTGCTGAATTATTATCTCAAAGCTACCCCAGCTAACATGGCCAATGCATTCAACAAATCCTATCAAATCCCAATCATGGAACAAATCTAATAAAGTTCTGAACCTGAATTCCTTTTAATACTTTTGGATCTTGTATGATTAACATACTTAAAAAAAATATTTTACACTAATTGTAGCTGCCCTATATTATAAGCACACTTTTTTGATATTGCAGTTTGAGTTCCAGGCCATTGTAATAAGGTATCCACCCTAAAGCAAGTTAAATATTTTTTATTTCCCAGTGTATATACAAGTTATGATTATAGTAACTATACTATAGTCCAAATGTGCAATAGCCATATCTCAAAAAGAATAAATAATTAAAAATACTGCATTGCTAAAAATGCTACTCATCATCCAGGTGATAGAGATAGATAGACACACACAGAGAGAGAGAGAGAGAGAGAGAGAGAGGGGAGGGAGAGAGAGATGGAGATGTATATATGTGTGTGCGTGTATGTGTATTAGTTTGGCAAAATATAAAATACAGAGATGCAAAGAAAAATTGAAAATAAAGAAAGAAGAGGGGAAGAGGAAACAGTGTAGGATAAAGTGGGGGAAGAAAAGCATCAACCTTGATTCTTTTTGGTGCAGTAAAATAATTTTTTACTTTTACATAATAATGTATACAAGCCATTTCTATAACAATAACCTATCTAATTCACAAAACCCAAAATAAGAGTTTCATTTTTTTCAAGTTCTTTATTCATTAAGCCAAAAAGAAAAGGCCCTGGTTTTATCTTTATATTCACTTTGAGAATCTTCTGTATTTATATGTGAATCCTACCCCGTATTTCTTTGCTTTATCGCATGTCAGCATAAATGGTAAAAGGTTCCTTTGTTACATTCACATTTCCAACATTTATTTTAAGTTTCTTTATAGATTATTGACGATTTGTTTGGCTTTAGAATACACTGTTTAAATGTTATTTAAATCATGTTATTAATGTAAATTTTAAACCTGTCCACATGGAAAAACATATTTTCTCATTGTTCAAGCATTACATTATATTCAAAATTCTTTGCCCGCTGAATCATACAATGCTTCACATACTTATTCTCAAGTTCAATTTCAATAGAAATTTATTAAGCTTAATAATAATATGTTCATAATTACCATACAGCAGAATTTCCAATAAAGTTGGAAATTTTGATATTTTACACTGAAAGAATTCCTTCCACAAAGTAAGCAATTCTACCAAAGACGACCTGTACTAGTAGAAATTGCAACAAAGTAACCTAAAGCATACTACAAATTCACAACATGAAATTGCAAGTCTAGCTAACTGCTCTATCTGAAAATTAATTCTAGAATACGCTCATTGGTTAGAGATTAAGAAAGTAAAAGCAGGATTTGTAGCCATCTGCAGGATAACGACCAAGCTCAAAGAACTCCAAGAATCTGACATAGTGACCATATTTCAAAAATCTGTTTGCTATCTTGGCTTTTCTACTGTGGAATCTCTGACTTCTCTGGAATAAAAAGTATAGATTATATTTCTCTGAATAGCTTGGAAGCAATAAAAAATTCACTTGGGAGTCTGCTATTCATTAAGTTTGTTTTAGGACTTTCAGTTTTTAGGGAAAGTTACTTTCTATTGGAATATGTACATGTAATCAGACTAGCCACTCTATACATCTGATGAAGTGAGCTGCAACTTAAGAAAACTTGTAGGTTTTATTAGATTCCTTCCATTAAAAATATCAAGCCTGAGTTGAGTTTATACTCAACTGAAAAAAACAGGGATTCCAACATTTTTCAGAAAATCAAATTAAAACTTACTGTACATGTAGGGTGGTTTGACTTTTCTGATGCTATTTGTAAGCCATTGTCTAAAGTATTAACTTCTGTCTCGGGAAGATTGGATAGCACATTAGCGTAAGTTGCAGTACTTCCTCTTTTCACCAAGCCCTGCAAGGATATCTAAAAAATGATTATTAATTAATACAATATAAAAACAAACAAAACATATGCATTAAAATTGTAGAATACCTATAACAAATTATAACTTATTCTGGACTATATATTTCAACTACAGTAACTTATGGCACAAATCAAGAGAGTAAGAAAAGGCTTTTAAAACAAATTCAGGCACCAAAGTCTAAGGAAAAGGAATACATTAACTAAATATTAATAGCGCACAAATAAATGAGACCAGAAACTGTCCAATAAACTGCAATTATACTAAAAAGTCATAATTATTTAGATTAATTTTGGGAAGAACATTAATGAATATTAAAACACAATCTTATATTTCTCTCTGATGAACGTGAGACAACTGAAAAATAATTTTAATACGTATCATCCCGAAGCAAACCAAAATGAAATTCACTTTACAATGCAGAATTTCCATTCAAATTGGGATATAAATCTTGCTAGGGAATCTTAGAACTATTCACTTTAATACAAGAATATTTACTAAAAGTAATGCTTTCAAAACAAAGATCTATATTTCCCAATTGACACAAAAATAAAATATGAACAATAACCAATAAAAACAAATTTTCACATGTCAGATTTTTGACATAATTGCTCTGATACTTTCTAAATAAAATAATCATAAAGCAACTAAGCCTAGGTCTCTAATGTACGCTGAAATGTTAACAAAGCCTAAATGACCAAGGTTGGGTTCATATGATGTGCTAAAACCATGCTCATTCATTCATTTCAATGACTAAAGCCACCTTGGGTGGATTCAAAACCAAACATGTAAATTATACCTTCCAGTATGTTGTATGTTCGTACAGTACAAATAGTGCTAAGATTCCCTAACAAGATATATATCCCAATTTTCAAATCAGCAACATTTCTATATATTCCTTAATAGCTCCTTGACAGAAGTTGCAACTTTTTCCAGACACAACTGTCTGACAAGTAAAAGCTGAATTAAAAGGGGCAGAGATTTTATTATCATCCATTACTTCTGCTATTGCTGACTGCAGGCTGCCAGCAGTTTGGCGGTTTGAATTTCACCTGCTCAAGGTTGATTCAGCCTTCCATCTTTCTGAGGTAGATAAAATGAGGACCCCGATTGTTGGGGGCCATATGCTGACTCTGTAAATCACTTAGAGAGGCTTGTAAAGCACTGTGAAATGATATATAAATCTAAGGGCTATTGCAAAATTTCTACTTACTGTATCTGTTCAAACAGGTCTTTGGTCAGAAATATGTGGCAATTTGAGCACCAAAGAATGGAGGCCTTTGAATTATGGTCCTGGAAAAGACTCCTGTGAGTCCCTTGGACTGCAAGGCGATCAAACTGGTCAGTCCTAGAAGAGATCAACCCTGATTGCTCTTTAGAAGGCCAGATCTTGAAGATGAAACTCAAATACTTTGACCACCTAATGAGAAGGAAGGACTCACTGGAGAAGAGCCTAATTCTGGGAAGGACTGAGGGCAATCAAAGAAGGGGACAGAGAATGAGGTGGCTGGATGGAGTCATTGGAGCAGTAGGCATGAGCTTAAATGGACTCCGGAGGATGGTAGAGGACAGGAAGGCCTGGAGGAATGTTGTCCATGGGGTTGTGATGGGTCGGAGAAGAATTCGCAACTAACAAAAAGAAAGCAAAAAGAAGCTGCTCTGAAAAGTTAAGGAATCAGTTCTCAACAAATGCACCAGCAAACATGTGGAAAACTCTTAAAAACATCACTGGGTTCAGCAAACCTCCTTCCCAGACAGAAGGAAATCAACAACTAGCAGATGACCTGAATGTGTTTTACTGCAGGTTTGAAAGGAAACTACAGCCACCTATCTCCACAACCCACATCTCAAACACACCAACAACAGCCAAGCCTCCTACAACTGACCCCAATCCATTGGGTTCACAACCTCTGGTGATCACAGAAAAAGAAGTGCAAGATCTATTATACAGACAAAAGCCAGGAAAAGCATCAGGGCCAGACAAGATGACTCCTTCTTGCTTAAAAGTCTCTGCTGACCAATTGGCCCCCATCTTCACCCGAATCTTCAATAGAACACTAGAGATGTGCTATGTTCCTTCCTGCTTCAAACGCTCTACTATCATCCCAGTGCCAAAGAAGCCCTCCATCAAGAAACCGAATGACTACAGACCAGTTGCTCTAACATCTGTAGTTATGAAAATCTTTGAAAGACTTGTGCTGTCTCACCTGAAAACCATCACAGATCCACTATTAGATCCCATGCAGTTTGCATACTGAGAAAATAGATCGACAGATGATGCTGTTAATATGGCTCTGCATTACATCCTACAATACCTTGAATCTCCCAATACCTACGCAAGGGTCCTCTTTGTAGACTTCAGTTCAGCATTCAATACCATCATTCCAGACAATCTTCTAAGTAAATTAAACCAACTAGCAGTACCTGAACACACTTGTAAGTGGATCATAAGCTTCCTAACAGACAGGAAGCAGCAGGTGAAGCTAGGCAGAATCACATCGGATACTTGTACAATCAGCACAGCCCCCTCCCCAAGGCTGTATGCTTTCTCCACTTCTCCTCTCCCTATATACCAATGACTGCATCTCAAACGATCCATCTATTAAAATACTGAAGTTTGCTGATGACACAACAGTGATTGGTCTCATTCAAGACAACAACGAATCCGCATACAGACAGGAGGTTATACAACTTGCCTTGTGGTGTAACTGGAACAATATGGAACTGAACACACTCAAAACCGTAGAAATGGTGGTAGACTTTAGGAGAAACCCTCCCTTACTACCACCTCTTACAATACTAGACAACATCATATCAACAGTAGAGACCTTCACATTTCTAGGTTCTACTATATCACATGACCTAAAATGGACACCTAACTTCAAAAATGTAATCAAAAAAGCACAACAAAGAATGTTCTTTCTGCGCCAACTCAGGAAGCTCAAACTGCCCAAGGAACTGCTGATCCAGGTCTACAGAGGAATGATTGAGTTTGTCATCTGCACCTCTATAACTGTCTGGTTTGGTTCTGCAACCTAACAGGACACAGATTTCAGAGAGTAATTAGGACTGCAGAAAAAAACATTACTACCAACCTGCCTTCAATCGAGGACCTGTATACTGCACGAGTCAAAAAGAGGGCTGTGAAAATATTTACAGACTCCTCACATCCTGGACATAAACTGTTTCAACTCCTTCCCTCAAAATGACGCTATAGAGCATTGCACACCAGAACAACTAGAAACAAGAACAGTTTTTTCCCGAAAGCCATCACTCTGCTAAACAAATAATTCCCTCAACCCTGTTCAACTATTACAAAGTTTGCACTACTATTACTGTTAAATCTTGTCATCACTCCTTATCACCCATCCCATCCCACTTGTGATTGTATGGCTGTAACTTTGTCGTACTTACGTTTTATATTGACTGTTTCCCAGTATGATTTATTGCTTATTGTACCCTATGACTATCATTAAGTGTCGTACCTTAAGATTCTCGACTCCTGACGAATGTATCTTTTCTTTTATGTATACTAAGAGTATTTACCCTGACAAATTCCTGTGTCCAATCACACTTGGCCAATAAATCTATTCTATTCTATTCTATTCTATTCTATTCTATTCTATTCTAATTCTTATTCTATTCTCTATTCTATTCTATTCTAGCATGTGGCAATTAGACCTGTAGTCAGCAGCAGAACAAAATAACGTGGCATAGAGAAACATTAGCATTAGGATACTCAGAGACAAGAAGTCCCCTGGCTGTTTCCTGCTATGTCCAATTCACCCACTTGAGTTTTTATTTTCATATTCTTGAAATTTTAAAATACCAGCAGAAACTTAAACTGTCCCATACTGAACAGACAACAGAAACTTCCTTGCAAGTTAGAAACTTTCATAGAAAGTTGTTGCGATGCAATTGCTTTCTTCTTGTCCTTCTTGCATCCCACCAACAGCCTGCTAGATTTTCGCAGCCCGGATTTAGTATTACTATCCCACGCTAGAGAATATAAATGAACAATAACGGTGAAGAGCTGGTGTGTGGGCTGAGGGGCCGAAAACAGCACCCTTGCAACATTTCGAAACAAGGTTTTGGGCCACGCTCTCCGGGCCCTGCCACGACCCTTCAGCTGTCAAAACAAGCCGCCCAACGTGCTGGCGAGGGAAGGCGGGATGCTTCATCCTTAGACGGGGCTCGGTCGGGGGACGGAGGGGAGAGGAGGCTCAGCAGCTCGGCGCCTGTCCAGTGGCTCTCACTCACCGCGATCTGCTCGGTGCACGAAAAGCTAAAACGTGCAAGGAAAGGCTCGTCCCAAAAGCACCTTTGGGACAACCATGACCTGGATGGCTGAGAATCTCCCTAGACACGTTAATCAGAGGCTCACTGCATTACCGCCCAGAGGGTTAAAGGCGGAGCAGGGACGAGGTTCCAAGGGCGTAAACATCTGCCGGTATTTTATTTATTTTACTTTCCCCCGAGAACGCCCCTTATTCGGACTGGACCGAGGAAGCGTTTCCACCAACCGCCCTCTCCTTCCCGTGACCTTCGCGGATGGTGAAGGAGGCGACGCAGAGCCTTGGCGGACTCCGCCGTCATCCCCGACCGGTTTGCTTTCCCCCTAGGCACTCCCACTCGCCCCTTTGCCAGGGATCCAACCGGGCACCGACTCACCGGTGCGCAGGAGCCCCGAAGGAGAGCCCGGCTAGCCACAGACCCCAGAGCCCGGTACACAGAGCCGGCCGCCATCTTGCCCTGACAGGAAGGCCGCCAACTGCGCCTGCGTAGAGTTCCAGGGAGGCGCATGCGCGAGTTCCAAAGGGGGCGGTCCCTAGGAAGAGGTAGGACTTGTGTTGGCCTAAGAATTGCGTGGGTGGCTTACCGCTTTGTGCTCCAAAGGCGATCCTCGATCCGGCTTTCTCTCTCTCTTTTCCTGGCTACGCTATCTTTCGAATACTTGCAACTCTACCAGGGCACTGCCAAGATCATCCCCCTCTTAGAATTAAAAAAAAAAATAGGGTAGAAGCGCAAAACTTTGAATGGCCATAATTCTATCGTGCTGTAGGTCCTCCTGACCGTGGTGATCCAATGAGATCTACTGAGATCGTTGACATTTTGAATGAGAAAAGCAAAGTGGATTCAATGTTAAACCAGAACGATTGATAAAATCCCCCTCAGAAAACCCCCAAGGTCCGCAAAGACATGATTGCTCACTCTTGCTAGCCCAAACTATATTTTCAATTATTTTTTTTAATTCTTTAAAAAAAACTATTCTTCCATGTTACAGATAAAAAAATATGCATATATTTTAAAAATTGGGGGTTATTTTATCTGGGCTGTACTAATACTTCACATGATCTTGATAGTATTTCTCTATTGATGCAACCTAAGAATGCATTTTGTTTTTTGCAGCACGCGGCTGGCTCATACGTAATTAGTTGTCCACTAGGCCTCCTGGATTCTTATCACAGTTACATACTATTGTTAAACCAGATAACACCTATATCTTTGCATTTGGTTTTTCTTGCCTAAATGTAAAACCTTATTTTTCTTGCCACTGAATATTTTCAAAATATTTTCACATAGAAGTTTCTTCACAGTCCTCATCCTTCATCACAAATTACTAGTCAGGCAAATAATGTTTTGTTATCCAGAGTCTTGTGAAAAACAGTGACATTATAGTTATAAGCCTCTCAGAGTCTCTTCAAGGCGAGATGGGCAGAAAACAAATTTAATAAAATATAAATAAGGAGAAACAACAGTCATGGTTTGGAATGCATGAGGAATCTAAGAGGCATTTTTCTAGAGTCCTAGAATCCTATTCATTATCAATATTTTAGAATATAACAATCTGAGAGTAGAATCTCTTACAGATATGCAGAATTAAATCAGCATATATATATCTTAGAGTTCAGGAATCTTATTTTTTCTGGAATCAGTGTGATTATAGTTGATATGCATGAATTCCATTTGCACAACACATGGCAGCAGCATTCTCAGGTGTGAAAAGCTATAGTCCTTATTTAGCGGCCACAATTGAGACCAGCAACTTGGTTCTTGAGCGAAGCAAATCCTAAATGAAATGGTGTCTGTACTGATCTTACTTCAGCTTTCCTTTGCTTTACAGACCTATGAAGATTGTAAATGAAAAGATTGGTCGTCAAATTATGTTTTTCATCACTGTCGTAACTATACAGTCGCTACACAAAGTAGTCAATAAATGAGGAGTACCTATACTGACTTCTGGGATAGTGAAGAGTTTACTGTGAGCAATAGACAAGTGATGTTATACTGGCATATAATTACTGGCCCAATTGAAGCTTCTAGGTAGTTTTCAAGGCTATACTATGGTATCCGTTACAGCAGTCAAGGTGTGTGATGACTAAGTGATTGTCTAAAATTCACCTTATCTAGAAAAGTGCTATACATTTTATATATAATCTGATAATCAGAATTTTTTTCTCCTTTGTAGATCTTTATTGGTAGGCATGTATTTACAGATAAACAAGCTGGCTGCCAAAATGAAAACAGCTCCTTATCAACCACAGGCCGTGTAACAAAACCAAAGCTATACAGGGGAATAAACCCAGTAGTCTTTGCAGTTGCCCACTCGTTCTCCATATCTATCATGACAATGCTGTGACAAGACCTAATAATGGAATTCATTGCATTAGAGTTTCATGTTTCAAGTTTCATGCTGCTAATATGAGATAGATAGCAGATAGTTACTAATACTAACGAAGTTACAAATAAAGGAGAATATTTGTAGCTTTTATGAGAGGTCCTTGGTGCTCTCTGAGCTTGCTTGTTTTCTTTCATTACCCAAACTAGGTAACATCAGCTAGTGTATCAGTGTAGCACTGATGATGGGTAATAGTTTGGGTAATGAAACATCTGTAAGAAAACAAGCAAGTTAAGAAAGCACCAAGGATCCCTCAGCAATAATGTAACCAATCAGTTCTACACATACACACACAAAAAATGGGCTAATTCTGGCATCTGAAATGACAATTTTCAAAAACATTTGGAGAAGCCTGCACCTTCAGAACCATCAGTTACTGAGTTGCACATGTACTCATCATCACATCAGATGAGTAACTATGTTTCTGCAGGGCTCCTGCTCACAGAATGATAGAAGACATGAGTAGGAAGATGAGGCATTTCTTCTTGCAAGCCACAGCCTTTCAGAAAAGTGTAGATTTCTGGGCTTCCGGTTTGAGTTTCTTCGGTGACAGACTGAAATCTGCGATTGTGCACAGTTTCGATCTGTGCTCACCGCTGGAGTGCCCTGAGCTGGCTGGTTTCAGGGCTAAGCCACCCCGTAGAGTGGTGAAGAGGGGGGAGATTGCCAGCCGGGTCGAGGAGAGTTGCATCTCTCCTCCCCAGCTGGCAATTACTCCCTTTCCCGAAGGCGGTTGCACCGGTGGTCAGAAATGACCACCTCAAAGAATTCGACTGGAAAAGAATGTGCAGATAGAAGATAAGAAGAGAAAGTTTTGGCTGACCAGGTCGAACTGAAAAAGCAACAATATAAGGTACCCTGGAATTTGAATTATAAAGAACAACATTGTTCCCAAAGAAGATTTTGAAGCGGCAAATGAGAGAGGGAAGGGAAAGGATTTGGGTTTTTTTCTTCCCTATATTGACAACTAAGAGATTTAAGCAAGAAACTGGCAAAAATCCACTTTGACATTACACAGGTATTTAAGCTGAAAATAAAATGTCAAAGGGTTAATAAAGATTTCTGATTATCAAAAACCTTTAAAAGAAGGAAAAAAACAAAAGGGTGGGATCTGGAAAAATGGAGGAGACCACCTGGAAGTGAAAGGGATTAGCAGTGAAACTTTAACAAGATTCCTAAAAGATACATTTTAACTGAAACTTTGTAACAAGATAAGAGAACCCCAGGAAGAGAAAGTGGAAAAAAGAAGCAAGAAAAAACAGCTTTGGATGATTTGGATTACTTGGTGATTTTTGAATATTTGGCTATCAGATCTAAAGGATTAAAATTAATCGGGTGGTTGTTTAAATGTTTTTAAAATGGTATCATTCTTGGAAGAATTGAGAATGGAACTTAAAGAAACAGAAAGAAGATGCACAAGAAAGAAGAGGTTCTTTTGGCTTCGTATTTCAATTTTTAGAAATTGAGATCCTGAACTATGAGAAACAACAAGAAATGCCTGTAGAACAAGAAGAGTGGGACAAAGAAGAAGCCATTTTCAATGACCAAGTATTTCTATGTGGGGAAAAGAAAGGAAAGGGGGAAAGAGAGTGAAAAATGTAAGATCTGAAAAAACAACCCCCAAAAGGAATAGTTTGAAAAGTAATTACAACATTAGGAAGAAACAGAAGAGAGGATTACAGAAGAGAGAATCAGAATTAGAGAGAGAAGGGGTCAAAAAGGGAAGGGAGAAGAAGAGTGGGAAGAGGGAAAGGAAAAGAAATTATAAAGGACAGAAACAGGACATAGAGAAACAGAGAAAACATACAAGGATTAAGGGTATAAGCCTATTTAGAAGACACAGAGATAATGGGTGAAAACTTAATTGAAAGGGGGATTCTGCAAGGGTACATAAGATGGTATTGTTATATTAGAAATAGAAATGAACTTTGAAAATATGAAACAAGTGTGATTAAAATGATAGATAAAATACTCATTGTAATGTAATGGAATGTTTAATAAATAAATGAAATAGAATGAGAGAATGAAATTAGAAAAGGAGGGGAACATTTTAATTATTATAAATGTGTTATAAAAATTTAAGTGAAGAGGAATATGAAAGAAACATGAAAAAATTATGGAAATATTATAAGTGTTCCTAGAAGTATGATACCCTATTGAAAAGAAATGTTAAAGATTTCAAAGATTATAACTAACATTAATGATAGAGCTGAATTGGAATAGAATAAGTATTTTATTTATTATTGTTATATATATATTTTCTCTTTAAGAACTTAGTACATATTTTAAGAATGTACCAAGCAGAATTTGACTGGAAGTTATGTGTTATATTGAATGTTATAGTTGTAATGGCATAAATTGAAGTTTAAATAAGAGTTGAATGGATAAAAATTAAAAGATACAAAGGTGTCATATTCTAATTAGTAACTACAGGGAAAAAATTTGTTTAATGAGAAAAGAAAATATGAAATTGAAACAGGACAGACAAAAATATAAATATAATGACTAGAAAGATATTGAAACTTAGAAAAAGATATATATAATTGAATTTAGAAAGGAGTGAGATTAAAAGTAAGATTGAGAAAACTAAGGGAAGGGAAAAATTATTGAGAAAATGTTAAAATAGTAATAAGATATGGAATAGAACACAAAGATGAATATGAAATTGAATTTGTGTCTGTATGGAGAAGTGATAACCCGGTACCATGCTATTCTCAAAAATTTTTTTACTTGTATTATGTTTTGTGAAAACCCAAATAATTTTTTATTAAAAAAAGAAAAGTGTAGATTTCTATTGTAGCTCTTTTTAGTCTTCTCATTTGAAAGCTTATCAAGAAAGGAGAGAGCAACCCTCAATAAAAAAGAAAGAAAGCCCAACTTTGTTTTTATATTTCCCCACATCCAGCCACAGATGCGTAAGTATATGTGTGTGTGTGTGTGTGTGTGTGTGTATGCGTGTCTCTGTTAGTCTTTGTTGACAACTGTGGCTGCTTGTTTTTGCTGTAATAGAACTATGTGAAATGTTAGTGCTACTTTATAATGCTTTGATAAGCCCACATGTAGAATACTGCATCCAGTTTTGGTCACTACAATATAAAAAAGATATTGAGACTCTGGAAAGAATGCAGAGAAGAGCCACAATGATGATTAAGAGACTGGAGGCTAAAGTTATGAAGAATGGTTGCTGTAATTTGTGTATGTCTAGTTAAGTGAAAAGATGGGCTGGGGTGACATGATAACAACATTCCAATATTTGAAGGGCTGCCACAAAGAAGAGGGAGTCAAGCTATTCTCCAAAGCAGGGTAGGAGGGTAGGAGAAGAAGCAATGGGTGGAAACTCATCAAGGAGAGAAGCAACCTAGAACTAAGAAGAAATTTCATGACAGGACAATCAGTGGAATGACTTGCCTCTAAAAGTTGTGGGTGCTCCAACACTGATGATTTTAAAGAGATTGGACAGCCATTTGACTGAAATGGTGTAGGGCCTCCTGCTTAAGCAGAGGGTTGGACTAGAAGACCTCCAAGGTCTCTTTCAACTCTATTATTTTGTTATTCTGAATGATATTCGCATCTATTCCTGGAATAATTTTTTGAAAGTATCTGTCCTTTCTACAGTTATACACTAGAGGGTGGTGGATTTCTTTCTTTTGCCATTTCCTAACCTATTCATACTTTAGGTGAGTTGTGGCTTTTATGTAATGACAAGACTCTTGTAAGACTGAATATTCTTAAGCCCCAAACAATTGTGTTTGGACTGATTAAGTGCCATCAACCAGTTTTTGATCCTAGCAACCACATAGATTTTCTCCCCAAGGACCTGTCTTTTCAGGTCTTCTAACATTGCACCTGTGGCCAGTGTAACTGAGTCCATCCACCTGACTGCTGGTATCTTCTTCTTCCATTCCCTTCCACCTTTCTCAGCATCAGAGCCTTTTCCAGATATCTGGATCATCACATAATGCATCCAAAAATAGGATAATTTGAGCCTGATCATTTATGCTTTGAGTGAGAACTCTGGATTGATTTGACTGATGAGCCATTTGCTTGGATGGATTTTTTTGAAGGGGGGGGGCTGTCTATGGTATTCTCAGAAGTCTACAACACCAACATTCAAAGGGATCAATAGCAATAGCACTTAGACTTATATATACCGCTTTATACTGCTTTGCAACCCTCTCTAAGCAGTTTTACAGAGTCAGCCTATTGCCCCCAACAATCTGGGTCCTCATTTTACCCACCTCGGAAGGCTCGAAGGCTGAGACAACCTTGAGCCTGGTGAGATTCGAACTGCCAAATTGCAGGCAGCCGGCAGTCAGCAGAAGTAGCCTGCAGTACTGCAATCTAACCATTGTGCCACTATGGCTTTTTTCCTATCATTGCTTTTCCTATCTTGCTACTTCAACTCTGTGGAACTTTTGCTTCCACAGAATATCTCAGGGACTATCACGAGGAGTACTATTCTTATCATTGTAGATATGGAGACATCATATTTGAAATTCCTTTTCTCAGGCCTTTATGGCTGCTGTACAGTACCAAATATTAGTCTGCAGAATATTTCTTGACAGCTTGTTCCTTTACTGTTGATGGTTGATCCTAGAAGGCAGAAGCTACACTACTGTACTACATTCATTGCCAATTTTAAGGGTGGTTATTCTATCTGCTGTCCTTTTTTTCCCTATCTGTTGTCCTAGTTCGCCCTTTTTATCTTTAGTTTTAGTTCTGGAGCTTGCACGTTTTTTGCTTTTTTGGCTATCAGGGCAGTGTAATCAGCATAATACAGTTTATTGATGTCCCTTCCTCCAATTTTAAAATCAGAAATATCAATTCAACTTCACTTAATAGGCATTCCGTGCAGGTAGTCTGTGCTTAATTAGCATAACTGGCCCAAGGATTTCTGTTGCTAAGTGAAGGGGTCATTAGGTTAAACATCACATGACCACATCACTTAGTGATGGCAGTTCTGGTAGTCTCAGCTGAGGTAGTTAGGCCAGGACCATGCCACCGTTAGGCAAGGGCCTCACACTTCTCCTGCTTGCTTTGCTCATCTCCACTTCAACTTTAAAACTTAACAAATAGTTTATTTATATCTCTTGTCATAACAGATACTAATCAATGGAGACTATAGGAGGCAGAAACTGAGGAGCAACCTTGACAAAATTATCAAAATACAACATTTCCAGTAAAAATATATTTATTTTGTGTGTAGACAGACCACAAAACATAAGTTTTGTTAATGTTAAATTCCAAACAAACAAACAAGGAAAAGGGGGATATCTATTCAAAGCATAAGAAACAGTATTGCATAAAATGTAAGAGTCAAATAAAGACATATATGCTGATAAAACAGTTAGGACACTGACGATATATCTGAACATTGTGGATTCTGGCCTGTTTGTTGGCCTGAATATTGAACAGACTGGCTTAATGTTTCAGGGCAGGTTATGTAACTCAGAATTCTCTAACACCTTGCAGTGTTAGAGAATGGTGGCATGGTCCATCTCACGACATCTGCTTCTGGAAACAGTTGCTGCATTTTAATATTCACAGAACTGACCTGTACACACATTTAATTCATGTTAATAGGATTCCCACCCCCAAAACCTTTCTCAAACCAGACCTCTCTTTATCTTTTGAGTTCAACTCCTGCTTCCCCCACCAGAAACAATGACTTCATAATTCATACATACTTTGTTTCTTACAATTTTGCAATAAAAGTACCACTTCCTGTGTCCTATGCATTGTCTCAGTAAATTGTAATCAAGTCTACTAAAATCAAGCAATTTTAGTGAAAGAAGAAGCACAGGTCTTCCCAAAGGTGCTTTTTCAAGAGGGCAACTGAACCAGTTCTGAAGAAGCTTCTTGGATGAGAAGCAAAACGTCTTCAAAGAAAAACCAGAAAGTCCAGTTGCCTCTTGAAAAAGCACCTCTGGAACAACCATGACCTGGATGACTGAGAATCTCCACAGACAACAAGAGGTCTTGTTTACCTTGTTTACCAGTATTGCTAACCTTGATTTATGCTGATTGTCCAGGATCTTAAATTAATCACAGGTCTTTAATTTTCTTATTGTTTGCTATCTGATCCTTCTATCAGGAAATATTAGGAATACTTCATGCAAAGCATGTGGGCTAAAACTCCTTTCTCTATATTAAGGCATCCAGGCATGACCAAAGAAATTCAAAGTATGAAAAACTTACTTTCTAAGACCTGATATTAAAACACCAGTCCAAGAAGGAAGGAACAAACAAACAAACAAACATGTAAGAGACACGTTCTGCCTTTCCTTGTTGATTAGGACCATCACAAAGGCAAAAACATGCTGTAAATGCTCAATTTTCTCACCAAATCCAGTGGCAGATAGAATAGAAAATCCTTATCCCACGAGCAGGGATAGCAACAAATTCCAGTACCTGAGAGGGATGCTTTTTTGATGCATGAAATATTTTCTCAGGAGAACTAGAAGAATCAGTGCTCAAAAATCCAGAACAAAGTTTCTCGGACACAATCAGTTCTCAGTTCCTCCAAAGTTGAGTCTCCAGGAAAAGGCATGTCCAACTTCCAGTTTTTAAGCATTCACACTTGTAATGGTTCACTTCTCTGGATTTGTAATGGTGATGAGTCATACCTCATTAGCAACATAGTTTAAAACGTCATCTTGAAGATGTAAGCCTGTTTTCTGCTCACTGGATTACATGTTAGTGTTGTAGTCAACCTACAAAGATTGAGCATCTCATATTAGCTGTACATATATATCATGGAAGGAGTGCTACATCTGTACATGTCTATGAGACAAAACACCAAGGAAAAACTATCCAAGATAGAAATCTTCTCTTTTTATATCCTCCTTTCCACGGAAGATCATTTTTCTAATTCTAAAGACAAAATACCTTGACATAATTTTTAACTGAACTGCTATGGAGGTGAACATATAGTAATCCCCCCAATACCCAAAGAGAAATCAAAGCACTCCTTAGAAGAGCTCAGTTTGTAGCCCTGCTTTACAGGGTAGTTTGAGATGGCTTATCTCATCCAATCTAGTGAGTTCGTTACAAGAGTCATTTAACCTGGTCTATATATTAGCCAGTCTGGTGTAGTGTAGTTTTCTATACTACCCAGAGTCCACTGGAGTTGAGCAATCAATAAGTTTAAATAAATAAATAAAAATAATAAATGGTTAAGGCACTAGAACTGGGAGACTGTGAGTTCTAGTCCCAGCTTAAACACAAAGCCAGTTGGGTGGCTTCAGGTTAGTCACTCAATCTCAGCCCTAAGAAAAAGGAAATACAAAATTTTCACTTCTGAATATTTTGCCAAGAAAACTGCAGGATCCGATCCAGGCAGTTTTCAAGAATTAACACTAACTCAAAGGCATATGCACACATTCACACAACTAGGCCTACCTTGATGCAATAAGTTTTTAAATATTATTTTCATCTAAATTAAATGGGGAAGATAAATCATGATTTGGCATGGAGAGGGCGAATCATCTTAGCACATGAATCATGGTTTTCCCTTTGCAAGGCTGTAAAAGAGTTAGTATAAATCCTACAGTTTAGAGGAGGAGGAGGAGGAGGAGAGAAGGAGGAGGAGGAGGAGGAGGAGAAGGAGAAGGAGGAAGGAGAAGGAGAAGAAGAAGAAGAAGAAGAAGAAGAAGAAGAAGAAGAAGAAGAAGAAGAAGAAGAAGAAGAAGAAGAAGAAGAAGAAGAAGAAGAAGAAGAAGAAGAAGAAGAAGAAGAAGAAGAAGAAGAAGAAGAAGAAGAAGAAGAAGAAGAAGAAGAAGAAGAAGAAGAAGAAGAAGAAGACTGATCTGGCATGGAAATACAATGAGATTATCAAGGAAAATGAATATTTTAGCCCTGCTGTTTCAAGAGATATGCCTAGTAGCAAAATAGCACCAAGGCAGTCTACAAAACCTGCATGATCTGTGTGAGGGGTAGATTTTTCTAAGTTATGAAGAAAAAGACTAACTGCTTACAGTGTCAGTGTGTGGCATGCTCTTTTCTCGGTTCCTGGCGATATAAGTAATTGCATCATGCACTGATGCAAAAAGGTGGCTCTTGGTTATGGTTTCATTGAAAAAATTGCCTCTTTCCAGCTGGGTAATGACAGTGCCTGCAGAGAGAAGAACAGTAAATTGCCTGACAGGGGCACCTCTACTATTTGTGGTGGGAGCACTAGTGATAGATCCAGTCAGTGTTACATCTCATTTAGTCCAATAAATCTGGACTAAAGCAAGACTGGGGAAAGCTATCTTCCTGTTTTAATAAGGCCAGGCAAGAACATTTATTTTGCAAATTTCCTTCTTGTTTTTCTCACTAGAAGGTCTGTTCAAGACCAGGAACTTTTACACCCCCTATAACTTTGTACTCTCTTTCCTTGATCAAAATGACTTCCAGTTGTTACTCCATACTGCATACTGTATGCCTCCCTGAATCTGGTTGTGTTGAACTACCACCCTCATATTTCCAGCTAGAGTTGCACAATACAACCAAAGGTCACAATCTGGGAGAGGCAATGCTACTAGCCTGGTGGGTGGTATGCTATGGGGAGACTTGTTTAAACTTTTGCTTTAACAGAAATTTCCACAGAGGTTGAGTTATACTCCAGAAAAAGGTTGACTTTTCCCAGGCTATCCTCATGGGACTCTTAAATAATTCCAAACTATGATATATGTATGTCCTAGTTTTTAGTCAGATTGTATCTGGGCTGCAAAGGTATAGATTAATACTTAAAGGCAACAAATAATTTTTTTGTCTCTTTACTGCCACTTAATGGCTTCCTGTATTTGCAGCTCTGACCCTGCTGGTCTGGCCTTTTGCTGAAACCCATACAGGTAGTCCTTGATTTAAGACTGTAATTGAGCCAGACAGTTATGGTCGCAAGTCTTGACAATTGTAAAGTAGATCATCACATGGCTGTACCCAATTTTACAACCTTGTTTGTGGTGGTCATTAAGCAAATGCGGAGGTTGTTAAGTTAATGTCACCGTTGCTGAGTGAACCCATTGTATGCCACTGGCCAATTTCTGCTGGAAACCGGAAGCAAACACTGGCAAAACCATCCTAAATCATGGCCATGTGACTGTGGGGTACTGCAAAGGGCCGTAAGTGCAGGCTGGTTGCTGAGTACTCAAAATCTGATCATGTAACCCCAGGGAGAGAGCTGATATAGGAACTCTGAAATCAGGTTGTAAGTAGCTTTGGGGGAGGGGGGTGTCCATGGTAACTTCTGTCACTAAATGGCCATTAGTAAATCAATGCTGAAGCTCCTAAATGCCAATGAGTCAGACCTGGATGGAAAAATGAGGGCCTGGAGCCAAAAGCAGAACGTGATTCAAGGTACACCTACTCTCAAGGTAATAAACTTCCTTGCTCTTTCTTACCATGGCAACCAGCAAGAAACACATCCACTTCAATCTCCTGGAAATCTTTAAATATCTGCAGAAGGCAACAAAGCAGAAACAGCAGAGTTGAAATACAGGTGTAAATATGTGTGTTTGGACAGCTGGCCAATTTTGGCTAGGTCAGGAAACTGCTCATGGAGTTTTCCTTTAAGGTAGTACGATCCAGAGGTTTTGCAGCTGGACTTCCCCTGAGAGCACACTAAAGGGAGTTAAACTCCATCGCAATGGGAAGGTGCAGAGTTGAAAAGGATTTACTAGAAAGTTATTTCAATGAGTCATATCTCCCCCTCCATTTGTTCTTTCAATCCTTTTCAGTTTAGTGAAGTGGCCCTGAGCAATCTGCCACAGGAAAGAGCCTTATTTCTGAAAAGCTGGGGAAATAAATCTTGGCATTTTGAGTTCCTTCCAACCATTTCAATTACAGCGCACATACACGTGCTGGGGAGAAGCGACCAAAGCAGAGAAATTGATTTAAGCAGTCAGGAGGAGGCAGGAGAGGTCAGAATTTGCAGTGAACTCAAAAACCCCTTCAGTCCAGAACCCAGCTGGAGAACCTGATCAACTTTAGCATTTTGTACATATGACTAATACATATAGATGTTACGTTCAGTTTCTTCCCTCCAACAAACAGGAACTTGGAACAAATGTGGAATTTTTGTCTGATTCTCAGGAAGGAAAGAAAGCAGCGAAATCTACACTTCATGTGGGCAATGCAGTGGTGTATTAACCATCAAGCAGACTAAGCACGTGCTTAGGACACCAGGCCCAAAGGGGGCACCAAAAAGTTGAGAACATGGCTTTGTTTGTACAATATGTACAAAGGAGGGGGAAGCACCAAGATTTGTCAGTGCTTAGGGCACCAGTGAGCCTTAATCTGCCATTGGGGCAGTGGCATTTATTCCTTGCACCTCCCTCCTTCAAGGTCTGTTGATCTTTCTTCCCAAATGGGGCACAGCCATACACCTGAAAGCTCTCCTCATCCTTACATTTTTTAAGGTCTTTACGGAGACAGTGTCCACAAAGGTGACAGAACTGAAGTCCAGAATGAGTGAGTGGATAGAAGGCTTTTCCAGCCCCAGACCATTTAAACTGGGTTTGCCACATGATTGTGGCTGGTGGTGATTTGGAGGGTTCCAAGCCATCACATTTCCATTGCTTTCAGTACCGGTTATGCCTTCCTCTGTTTCCTGCAAGGAAGGAGAAGCAGAGTTGATTACTTGGAGAGATTCTCCAGGGGTTGTCTTTACTCTTAAGAGTATGTGTGGCGTGTGAGAGGTATGGACTGAGTTCTGCTGGAAACGTGGACAGGTCATAATCATATGTTGGGTTCTCACACCTTAACTTAGAACCCAGAAAAATGTTCGGAACATCAGAGGATTCAGATGCTAGCTTTTTGAGGCAATGAACAAGGACATAGGGGGTATGCAAATTTCCCTAGGGAAAAAATATATATGAATAAACTGGATCTTCTTCTTGTATTTATCTTAATAGTGGTTGTATCACGTTGAAAGTACTATCATGACAACTTACTAGCCTGGTAAACAACATCTCACTACTTTTTAGTATTTGAGAGCAATAAAGTATCTGTGTGTGCATGTACCTGCGTATGTGTTTGTGAGCGCATGATCATGTGTATATGTGTGAGCACAGTGGTACAACATCTCAGAATTGCATTGTTTTGTCAGAATGCATCTGTCAAATGTCCAAAAAGAATATTTAGTGAAATGTATTGTGAACAGATTATATAGCTATAAGTATTACATTGCTAACTGCACAAATAATACTGTGTGTGATCAGGCACTGCTGAGAATAATGAATATTAGGTCCATACAAATCAGTGAGAAATCCATTTGTGGGAAGGGATAATGTGGATCAGCTGAATATTGGTACTGTAATTAAAAAGTTGCCTTGTATTGGTAAACATAAGTATGATTTCATCAGGTGCATCTCTATCAGTTGAATGGATAGCTCTGCCTCTTTCATCTCTACCTACAGATGTCCCTCTCAACTCCAGTTTTTGATCTGAAATCTCAGATCCTGGAAAACTTTGGTGGAGAAAGCATCACTTGTAAATCCATCTTGACATAGGAAGCTCAGCAAAGACTTACCACTTTTGTTGCATGGTTATTGAACATTTAATCTCTACTTTGCTAGGTTTTGAAGCTAAAGGTGCTCATTTACATAGAAATGCAAACATACAGTATACAAATGGGTTTAATCAGGTATAGTAATGTTCTAAATGCCTAGGCAATGTTGCCTGCACGTTCTCTTTTTAAAATGATTGTACACGGTACAGTACTTGTGACTTTGCATCCATCTCCACATCCTCAAATCCAGGGTTGTTTTCTCCAGATTTTTTAGCAGTTTTCTGTTACCAAAAACAAGAGGAAAACATATATCACAATGTTCACAGAACTATGTCTTCATATGACATTTTAAGAAACATAGAATTAATTTTGAATCAAGGAAAAAAAATCACAAAAGTTATGACAACGGTATGTTGGTGCCATGCTATGCTACGGTAGCTTAGTGCACAAGCCACAGTTAAAACAAATGAGAGTTCAGTACAGTATGTGAACAAATAATGGTGTATATTCAAAGCTGAATAAAGACTTTGTTTTTCTCTATATAAACTGTTGATGTGGAACTAATAGGGATATTGATTTTGGCTAAACCTGACTCTTGGGATTTTTGCTCTGTGTTGCGTCAATAAAACAGAGAGTTGTAGACCTGCGGGGCTCTGAGAATAAGAGTTTTCAATATCATATATGAAAATATGGTAATACAACAGTCCAGCCAGCCAGCCTGCCAGACCTCTTTATCCATGTCTATTTGTAAATAATGGGGATGCAGTATACAAAATGTTTGAAAGGCTGCAGATTAGTGAAGGTTAGTTTGATCTCTTTCTTCCTTTTTTGATTATCTACAGATAAACCAGATCCAGGTGTCTGTGTGGAAAATATTCTGCTTGGAATTTAGAAGAAAAAAAAACACTAGTCAGAAAATGTACCTTGGCTTCTTTTTTGTCTTTCTTTTGCTTCCTCTTCAGAGCTTTCATCTTCTTTTCAATGAGATGACACACATCAATGCCACACTATATAAATAAAAAAGACAAGTACTTATATCACAGGAAGTAATGGACAGCTGCCAGTTTTCTGGTGCATGATGGGCTGTGGTCAAAAAGTCAAGATGGCAGACACAATGGTAAGATTGAAACTCGGCCTGTTTTTGCATATCATCAATATCATCAATTTGATATGCATCAATGCATATCAAATCCAGGCAGAGCTTTGATTGTATTGTTACGTTTCCCATCTTGACTTTTTTTAAATCATATCCTGCAGGTATTCTTGGAAGACACCAAGATCCATTTTACTCATTTTCACTTCACCAGGCTTCTTAACAGAAGTTTTGTATGATGGGGTTTACACACTGAGAAGGCTCCATTCAGGGTTTAAGTAAATTGATATTTGAAATAATCTGATGGATTGATATCTGGTAAGAAAACTTTCACTAAAGAGAAAGCTATATATGTCAGGTAAGTTCATGATTAGATTATGCCACTATAGGGTCTGCTTAGCTGTGAGGACAGCCTAGAAACAGAATTTATTTCAAAACAGAAGATAGGAGCTATTAATTGGCACCAGTCATTGATTAAGAAGACTGTTGATATGTGATAAAGACCTTTATTGATTTTTGGTCAATTTCTGAATATAATTCAGGGAGCTGCTATTTACTTACACAGCTGTGACTCAGTGGTGGGATTCAATTTTTTTTACTACTGGTTATGTGGGCGTGGCTTGGTGGGCGTGGTGTGGCTTGGTGGGCGTGGTTTGGTGGGCATGGCAGTTTTCTGATAATGATATGGAAGGAGCTTGCCATTTACTTCCTTTTTTCTTTTTTACTTCCCAGTTATAGTATCATAAATTGTGATATTTAGAAAGTATTTTTGGAGATCATTTTGTCCAACCTCCTGCCCAGTGCAGGAATCAATTATTGCAGCATCCCCCTAAGCTGGCCATCTCATCACTTTTAAAATCCGTAGCAAAAGACAGTCTACTGCCTCTCAAGCGGTGGTGGGATTCAAATTATTTTACTACCGGTTTTGTGGGCGTGGCTTGATGGGCATGGCAGGGGAAGGATACTGTAAAATCTCCATTCCTATCCTACCCTCCTAACCTGCTTTCCAGCTCCATTCTGCTGTGCAGGGCAACCAAAGAAGACCCAGCTGATCAGCCAGGACTTGGGAGGCGGAGAATAGATGAGGATGGGGCCAGTCAGAGGCGGCATTTGCCAGTTCTCCGAATTACTCAAAATTTCCACTACCGGTTCTCCAGAACTGGTCAGAACCTGCTGAAAACCACCTCTGCTGTAGGTGATTGGGGAGTGGATTGGAAATGACTTTTCTCTTGTCCGCTTGTTATCATTCACAAAGCTTTTTCTCAGAGGCTGTTCTCAGGCTGTCTGGGAATATGGCAAAAGGATTTGGGAATGGGAAGAAGGTTTCTGAGGAGGATGACTGCCTTCAAAACTTTCATTGGCAGTTCATGCATGAGGCAAAAACCTATTTGTTTCCCCCAGCTTTTGGCATCTCACACAGTCCACTCATTCACCAGTACTATTTTATTCCTTATCATCAGTTATGTACCACCTTGGAAATTCTAAATTAGAAGATGACACACCAAGGTTTACAATAAGCTGTAAACAGGGAAAGTAAACTCAGAATTTAATCAGAACATTGAGACAGTTGGGCAAATTGAAGTTCCTATAAATTTTTCCTAGTCTGCATCATCAATTAAAAACATATTTTACTCCAAGGGAGGAAATGTACATACATACATACATACACACACACACACACACACACACACACACACACACCCTCGGGAAAATGTATAGCAATTTTGATATGCCTGAAAGTGGATTTTGATAAGAAATGCAGGTTGACCCTTGACCTGCTTTTAATGTTGTTGCTTTAATTCAGAGCCTTTCATCGTTTCGTAGCATAGTTGGAATAAAAATGCACGAAGCGAAGCATTTGATCCTGTTGATTTCAGGTCAGTGAATTAAATGTACCACAAGGGCACTCCCACACGAGGGTTGAAAGAGTATGTCTCTGGATTCCTTCTCAGTGGAATACAACCCAAAGTTACTTGACAGGTCATAGATTGCCATGAATGAGCAACCAAGCAAATACAAGAGCAAACTCTTAAGTTTTCTCACCTTTTTTTTAAGGGCCTCTGCATACAGTTCAGCATTAGCAAAATAGATGGTAGCAGAGGAGTGGAAAATTTTCACACCTGGTATTTCCTTAGCCTGTGGGATAAAAAAGGAACCCAAATGTTAGGAAAAGAACATTATTATAGGGCTAGTATTCAAAGACCAGAATAAACAGAGCTTGATCAGGAACTCCATCGATTTATTTTCAAAACAAGACAAAACCCAGAACATCAGGATATGTGTAAAATAGGATCTAAAGATGGTGGGAGTCTGATCCAATCCAGACATGATAGTTCCGGGCCTGATCAGGCCATTATAATTTAGAATATTTTTAATTTTTTCCACAATAAGAAAGAAAAGACTGACAGGAGACCAGCTTCCACAAAAGAAGCAGAAATGCTGGGCAATAAGATTGCTCTTGATTGTAAGCGTAGCAGTTTTACTGATCATTCTCTGTTGTTTTGCTGGGCACATAATTTCTCAGAGTTCACAGGCAGGCAGTGTCAGCTGTGTCATTTAAACCTACCATAATAACTATAATTCTTGGCTAGAGGAGGTTTCGCAGAGGATTAACAAGCACAATATGGACTCTGCCCCTGCAGGGATTGGGGCCTAATTGTGCCTTCACGGTGGTGATCTGCATTTGTGGATCAGCTTGCCCATTCCGAACTACAATACTTCTTCCCTGGTGGGTTTCATAGGACTGTAAAAACTTGACTATTCAATAGTATAGGAGATATTATTTAGTCTTACTCCCAGTTATTTATTATAATAATATTGCAGTAAGATAAGCAGGAATTAACTCCAGAGGAACAATCAAGTGGAAAACAATACCTTAATCAAGGAACAACCAAAGAGAAAACCACATTTTCATCAAAACTGGCAGAGCAAGCCACTGCATATAAATGGAGAGTAAACTCCACAGTCAGTAGTACTGATGATGTTACCTACTCAGGTAATGAAATGTCTGCAAGCAAATAACCAAGTTCAGAGAGCACCAAGTACTCCACAATATTATGTGCTGTGTTGCCTGTTTTTAAAAGAAATGATCTTTAATGCATTGCCTTGTAAGTTGCTCAGAGCCAGTCTGGAAAGAGTGGCATAGAAAGTTTAGTAGTAAATATCCTTTTTCTATACAGTTCCCGACAACTATCTCTTTTAATCATTTTCATGATATACTTACTTTATGATACTCAGCAATGTCTTTGTAAATTCCTGTGGTGGACACTTGCCCCAAAATGGAATAATAAGGCCTTAGGAAAGGAATAAAAGAGAAAAAGGATTAGCAAACGGTTTGACCTGCTCTCATAATAGGTCATTTTGACATTTATATCTGGAATTCACATGGAAAAAGAAGCTGCTTGCTTTATATAGTTATATGTCAAGGTTTCTTTACCAGATTTTGTATTAATTGTTTATAGAAGTAATTTTAGATAAATCATTTTGTCAGTGAACATGCCAGCCAAGTATGATGACTCTTTTGAATGTTACCCATGATCAGGGGTGAGATTCTACCACTTCACACCTATTCGCTCTATAGAACCAGTTGTTAACATCCTAAGCAGTTTGGAGAACCGGTTGTTAGAAGAAATTACTGGCCTAATCCTGTAAGGAAGGCAGGAAGGAAACATTCTGGTGTTGCTTACAGAAACTGCCTCTCCATTAACCCTTATTACATTCTTTGCAGGACTAGACTTCCTGTCTCAGGAACTTCTTTGGAGTTGTTTTCCCCTCCTTTGCTAGTACTTTGCTTATGTGGAGTGACCATTCAAAGTTACAATGGCACTGAAAAAAGTGACTTGTGACCATTTTTCACACTTACGACTGTTGCAGCATCCCCACAATCGTGAGAAGCCAGGCGAGGAGATGCATGCCTTGATGTGAGTGATATTGAGTTGGCCACGCCCAGCCAATAACATGACCACCAAGCCATGTCCACCCAGTCACATGCCCACCAAGCCATGCCTACCACCTAAGCCACGCCCACAGAACTAGTTGTTTAAAAATTTGAATCCCACCCTGCCCATAATACTGAGAGATTGCATTAATGAAAAAAGATGTAACACAACCCTTTAAGTATTTATACTCTGATTATGAAGAAAGAATGGTTTATATGCCTTAAGTCTGTTCAGCTAGCACAGATTAGATTAAACATATAGATTTAGCATATAGTTACCAGTAAATACTAAATCCCAATACTTTGGTTGCATATATAAATATAAGGTGCTTTTCTTGGTTCATTGTAATAACAGAGTTTTGATTTAATTATATATACAGTATGTACTGAAATTTGCAGTTCCATCAGTAGTGAATTGGAGTCTGTCTTCTGCTAAATACTGCTGAACTTCACCTTCCAGCACCTCCGGCAGAATGGCCAATGGTGATGGATCTGGGAAGTGTAATTCAGTAACTTTAAGGGACCACAGTTCCCATGTTTACCTTTGGCTAACACACTCTGCTAATTTACACACACACACACACACACATACACAGAGAGAGAGATTACTTGCTTACTTAGCATTGTTCTGCCTCTCAGTTTCTTAATATTATCTTATCTTAGAACAAATCAAACTGAATCTTTTGAAATGGGGCAGAATATAAATGCCTTATATTGCTGTATTATAAAAGTCTAGTAGAAAGCAATTCCCAAATCTATTCCTCCCATTATCTTGCTGCCTAGTGTAATACTCACATCTGAGTCCGGAAGATGACAGTGAAGAGTGAAAATGTCACAGCTGCTGCCAGTCCCAAGTCAAGATTCAAGAGTAGTGTAGCGATAAAAGTTACAAGCCAGATAAGCTGGAGGAATGAGAACGAGAGAATAACAACAATACTGAAGGCATCACTGGAATTGCCATTTAGTTTTAGAAGAGGGAGACATTTCAGTAGTTATTATTTTTGACTTATGTTAGCAAATATGAATTGGTGCAGAATGGAATCCCATTGCAGCTGGCCAGTGGTCCTGCCTAACCTTTTTGACCCAAAGGTACTTTTTCAAGAGCAACTGGACTTTCTGGAAGTCTTGAAAAAACATCTTTGGGACAACCATGACTTAGATGACTGAAAATCTCTATAGACAAGTAATCTGGTTGAGGTATCTAAAAAGATGAAAACAATTGGTTTTATATCAGGTAGGCTACTGATGGTGCAGAGATGCTTTTAATTAACTTTATAGGACATTGTTATTGTTCCATTGTATCTTAGCTATGGGATACATAAATATGAAGACAATTGTTTCATTGTAATTTATTTGAATTTGTGAGCTGCCCAGAATTATTGAGATTTGAGTAGTATACAAATTTAATTCTCCTCCTCCTCCTCCTCCTCCTCCTCCTCCTCCTCCTCCTCCTCCTCCTCCTCCTCCTCCTCCTCCATCATCATCATCATCATCATCATCATCATCATCATCATCATCATCATCATCATCACCTTCCAAAGTACGGAACACATCCAGTCTCCTTGCCTTTGGGAATCTATGTGTAACAGCCTCAAATCTATGGAAGTGAGTGGTCTACAATTTATATCTGAATGTCCTTTAAGTATGACATGGTTTTAATCTTTGCACAGAGAAAAAAAGCTGGCATGTCTTGGGAAATAGTTCTAGTATATCATTTTTCTAAGCATGTTTGTCCAAGGTCTGCATTATCATTATGGGTAAGTGGCCTCCCAAACTATAGGATGAAATGTATGTGCCACATGGCATTTTTTGCTGCATTCTAGAAACAGCAGCATTAGTCTTAGATATAATGCAACACTATATCTGAACACTCTCACTTGTAACAATGTTGGGTGGTGGTGGTGGTGGTGGTGGAAGAAATAAGTTTTTATTTGCTATTTTATTTCTTTATCTGCTTGTTTTTATAATGTGGTTGAAAATTAGCACACTTTTACTGGAATTTCCCCCCACCACCACCTTACATAATACTGTTATTCTTTGCTGTTTCTGAGTGTGAGAACTGCTGTTGGAAGAATTATCCTTCTGGGTTCAGTTCCAAGTGCGGAAAAAGACACTGGAAACATGAAGGCTGTTTGGAAGGTTTAATGGTAGATAGGACACATGGCCTGGAGCTCCAGAGTGAAAAGGAAGGATGATCACATGCTTCAAGGTGAAGGAAGAGATTAAAAAAAAGACTGAGGTGCTGAGAGTGCCTGGGTTTTATAACCTTTGTTGGGATTTCAATTGGAGCTTGTATTCTGATTGGTTGTCAGGCTCCCATGGGGCTATGCAGAGGCAACTCTGTAGGCTGTCCTGAGTTCCAGGCTTGGTTGAACCTTGCTGGATGATGATGATGCACTGAAAAGGGCTTTTGGCAATTGCTATAGCTTTACCTGGAGATCTTTGTTATGTAAAGTATTCTAGCCCAGGCCTTAATGGCCCACCCATTAACAGAGGTGGGGGTGAGCTTCTGCTTCTGAGATGAGTTTCTGCTCTTGAGTTTCTCCTCTTTTTAGGAGAAATATTCTGCCTGTTTAATATTTCCTAGGATATTTCAATTTTCCAGGAGACGGGTGGTGCTAACTTCCTACACTGCATCATACATCCCTGTTGCGTGCATAACCTAAATTAGCTCCTTGTACAAAGCAGAATTTATGGCCATCCATCAGTCTCTTTCTGCCCTCGGATTCCTCTTGAAGTCTTCTCCTACTTACCAGGTCGATAAAATTAGATCTCCAAAGTACAGGAATACATTTGAACTGCTTGAACATGCCTTTCAAGTTGACAATAACAATGGCAGCTAGGACGGCCTAAAAGAAAATGGCAAAGATACTATTTTATAATATCTAGAGTAGGAAGTTTCAATTCAAGTAATGGGTAAGAATGGAAGAGTCTTCCGATAAAAATAAATCTTTTCTGGAGTAATACAAACCTCACAAAGTCATCTTGATATTATCACTGTATTTGTAGAATATTTCCTTCAATATTCACTGTATCTCAATGATATTTACTTATTTTTTAAAAAGAACAGTCTAATTTTTGAACATACTTTGGGTAGTTCGTGGAAAAGCTCTCCAATCTTCAAAATGGTTGCCAGGATGATGAGAGAGGAGATGACTGTAGCCATCTGCAAAATAGAAAACAGGAAACGACTGACTGCAAAGCAGGCTGCGCAATGCAAGAAAATAACCCCAAATTTCACTTTCCTCCAGTTTCAGCTTGTTATCAGGTTTTGAAGACAGCAGATGGTAGCACTTGGCTGACTTTAGGCCCCAAAAACTAAGCAGGATCAGGCCTGGTTATTACATGGATGGGAGATGACAGAAAGTCTTAGAACTATGAAAAGAGAAAAAAGAACCTGGGTAATGACCGATTGGTCAGTCTGATACTGATATTGAGCAAAACTGTGGAACAGATTATTAGACAGTTTGTGAGGATTCAGAAGACAATGTCTTGCTTGACAGTGCCTGTTTATCAAGAACAAGTCATGCCCATCCAATGTGATTTCCCTTTTTCACAGAGACCAATTTAGGAGATTGACGTGGAATAATGTATTTTGATGTCAGCAAAGTGTCTGACTTCCATGAGCAGGGGTGTCAAACTCAATTTCATTGTGGGCCGCATCAGGGTTGTGTTTGACCTTGAAGGGTGGGTGTGGTGGGCATGGCCAGCTCAATATCACTCGCTCTGTTTTCGACTGTGATGGCCTCCTGCAGCCTTCTGCCAGCGAAAATGGAGCCTTTGGTGGTGGTGGTGGTGGTGGTGTACAGCGCACAGCCCTCCCTCTGTTTTTGCTAGCAGAGGCATTGTGGGCTGGTCCATTGCTGATTCTAGGGTGGCCTCACAGGCTAGATCTAAGCACGCCGGGGGCCGTATCTGGCCTGTGGGCCTTGAGTTTTGACACCCCCACCCATGAGATTCTAGTAAAGCAGGCTGTAATACTACTATTAGAGGAATATAGAGGTGACTGAAAAAAGATAGCTGATAAGAATATGTCAATGATTTTTTAAATCAAACTAGATACATGAAAGTTTCAAGTAATGAACTACAGGCTTCATTTTAGGCCTAGTGCTGACCCGTATATTTAAAAATGAGTTGTACGAAGAGCTTAAAAAAGATTGTAAAATTTGTAGAAGATGCAAAAATGGAGAGAATAAAAAAGAACTCCTTCAGAGATTATGTGGGTGATCCTTAACAAGCTGGTCAGAAAGATGATTATCAGCACAGCTGATAACGAAGTGTTACATTCTGGTGGAAAATGTCTTGGGGATAAATATAGGATAGGGGCCCCACACTTGGCAATGCTACACAAGAGATTATCTGAATGCATCACAGTCTGAATATAAACAAAAAGTGTGATGTAGCTGCAAACAGACAGACAGACAAACAGACAGACAGACAGACACACACACACACACACACACACACACCAATATTAGGCTGCATCACTGAATTGTGAAAATGTGGAGAAATCAATCATCTCTACTCCCTTTTGGGTAGAATATAAACTAGAATATTTTGGATGGGATATTGGCATCTCCATTGAGAATGTTGCATCCCATTCTGGGTATTACATTTTAGGAGTTATATTGAAACTGAAGTGAGTCTAAAGGAGAGCAACCGTGATGGTCAAGGTTTCGGAAGGAACAATGTATGAGGAATGGTTGGAGGCAATGGATGTATTGAATTTGGAGAAGAGAAGACAGCAAGAGGAGTTCAAGTATCAGAAGAGTTGTCATGTAGAATATAGGGAAGAAATGTTCAGAGATGTTTCTTAAGAGAAGAGAAAAAAGAATAAGTTTAAAATGTGATTTAGTTCGACATCAGGGAAAACTCCTAACACTAAGAGCCAACAGTGGAAGAGACTGACTTGAGAGCAGGGGTGGTATTCAGCAGGTTCTGACCAGTTCTGGAGAACCGGTAGCGGAAATGTTGAGTAGTTCGGAGAACCAGCAAATCCCACCTCTGACTGGAGATTTTACAGTATCCTTCCCCTGCCATGCCCATCAAGCCACGCCCACAAAACCGGTAGTAAAATAATTTGAATCCCACCACTGCTTGAGAGGCAGTAGACAGTCTTTTGCTACGGATTTTAAAAGTGATGAGATGGCCAGCTTAGGGGGATGCTGCAATAATTGATTCCTGCACTGGGCAGGAGGTTGGACAAAATGATCTCCAAAAGTACTTTCTAAATATCATAATTTATGATACTATAACTGGAAAGTAAAAAGAAAAAAAGGAAGTCAATGGCAAACTCCTTCCATATCATTATCAGAAAAATGCATATACTTAGTCAATGGATGTCTGCCTCAGTTTGAGACATATTTACTTTTATTATTTACTTAGCCTTGAGCTCTATTTCCTGTCTCTCCAATTGTCTGAGCAGTCTGGAGATAGAGGGAGTCATAGAGATAGAGGGAGTCATAGTGCAAAAAGATTTGGAAACATTTGTGTAGCAAACTGCTCACTTTTAAGGGCATGGTGGATATTGGTTTTTTTTTTTTCAAAAAACAGGAAGCCAAACAGCCTTCAATAATTTATTTGCCTCATGCATTCAGAGAGAATAGTGATGAAATAAAGGCTCAAATCATATTAATTCCAGTAGCACATTCAAGGTAACTTAATATTTGTGAGCAGATTCACGGCCCACTCAGCAAAATACTAAAAAATACTCTAAATGTATTTTTTATTATATTCCATAATATAAATAAAATTATCTTCTGGGGATAAACAAGCCCAACCTCAGTCCACTGAAGTCCACTCAGTCCACTCATTGAGGTAATTTCTAAAGCTAACTGTACCACTGCATTCCTCAGAGTGATCTCATATATCCCAGCATGCCTTTCAATTAGTTCTCACTGAGAACTAATTGCAGGTCTGTTCTTCGATCCACTTATTTGATTGATTCCACCTTCTGCACAATTCCTTCCTCCTATCAGAAAACGGCTACAGGCTTATCTGGGCTTTACCTGGCTGTGTCCTCCTGTGCTTTCTTGTACTAGGGAGCGGGACATGGAGCAGCTGATGCTGTAGCAATGGAAAAAGCTACCAGTGATGTTACTGAGCCCCAAGGCTATCAGTTCCTGCAAGAGAGTTGAGAAGAGCTCAATGTAAGTTTCTTTATTTGGAGAGGGACAAAAAACCGTTTGGAAGAGGCTGTATGCCCATCCCTTGACTTGTAGGTAGTTCTCGACTTAGGACTATAATGGAGCCTGCCCAATGGAGCCATAAGCCATAACAGTTATGTCAAAGTATATTCATGAACTGGAATAGAGCATGGTAACAAGGTCAGCCAATGAATAGGCATAGCAACAAAGTCAGCCAATGAGGACTGTTTGGAAACTGAAACTAGAAGTAGCCTAGGTGTGGCTCTATATTAAACTCTGCAGCTCTGAAGCTATGTTAAGCTCTGAGTCTGTCTATTGAAAATGAAACTGCTTCTCTCCTCTGCTGTGTGTCTTGCTTGTCCGCTGAACTAAAGTGAAACGGATGTCTGTTTCTGAGCTCCTGAGTTGCTGTTCTGCTCTGAACCTGTAACGTGTCTGCTTCTGTTTGAGTTTGCTCCGTGTTGGAGAAATCTACAAGTGGTATTGAAAAATTTACTTTATAAATGAAGCCTCAGTCATCTGCGTTTACTTTTCTGTTGCGGAATTTACACTGCAATACTCTGAACAAGATATAACATAGGTCACTCACGTGACTAACTTGATTTTGCAACCTTTTTTGTGGCTGTGGTTAACTGAACTGTGATCATAAAGCAGTTCACTGCATGTATTAAATGAGCACAGCAATTGTTAAGTGAATTGATGGTTTGTTACGGAGCGGTTTGGCTGAAAACTGGAAGTAAATGGCAGGTTTTGGCAAAGCCATCATAAAAGGCGGTCATGCAGGATGCATTAAATGCAACCCGTTGCTAAGCACCTGACCTGCAGTCATAGTATTGCAGGGGAGTGGGGGAAGCAGACATTGGAATTTCAGAGCTAGGTCATTAGTATTCCTGGGAGGATCCTTCATAACTTTGAACCGTTGCTAAGCAATGGTTGTAAGTTGAGAACTACCTGCAACAGGAGTAGATCATAGACAGTGGACAATGGCAATCAAGAGAGAAAATAAAATCAAGGCAAACAGAGAAGAGGAAAAGAACCTCAGGAAGCCAAGATAAGGAAAGCATAACAAATGTCTTACCTGGTTGCTGTCCACACTATAACCATGCTTGAGTGCGAAGATTTTCCCAAGGGAGATGCAAATGACATAGCTAACTATAGCAATGGCAAAAGCGTTCCCTATTGTCTGTCCAAAATAGCTTCCATTGGGGGCTTCAGGAGATCTCAATCTACAATAAGGAAACATAGATGGCCCAAGGCAATACTGCTGTACAGGTGAAGCAAGGCAAAACAAGAGAGGAACGGGCAGTTTCCCAGGGCCGGGCTGGGAAGAGGAGTGATAAGATAAGATAATCTTTATTATTGTTGTTTTTTACTGTGAGCATATTGGCCCTCATTAAAAATGAAATTCAGGTTGTCAATGGAACTCAAAAACAAAGAGGAGTCAGTACGACAAGATTTGGAACTTATGGTACAGCTGATTAGAAGGTAGACATGAAATGAACAAAAGAAAGATAAATAAGAAGGTATGATGAAAGTTAAAAAATAAAAATGAAATTCTGTTGCCTGCTCACAAAATAAAGTATATATCTACCCATACAAATAAATGACACACACATATCCATGCTATTTCTCTCTCTCTCTCTGTGTATATTATACTGAATCTGGATGTTCTGCTTTGGATACCACGAAGGCTCCTCCCAGAAGGTAACAAGGAAAACAGGTCATGAAGAGGATGCATAGTGGCCCAGATAATCCTGCGGACCCTGCTCAAGTATCACTTATATGCTTTGTCCTGGATATTCAGCAAACAGGAAGGGAACCTCCATTTTGTGCAGTCCAAATGAGACTCCTATCAGCTTAAAAAACCAATTAATCTGATTTATTATGGCTCTAAGACCAGTGGATTTGGGAAAGCAGCAAGAAACACTTACCCCTTGGGAATATCGCCCACAACACTAATCCCAAATTTGTTGTTCAGGCTGGCACCATAGCAGATTGCTGTGGAGACAATAATCTGAAAAAAGAAGGCAGGGAGGCAAATAATATTCTTTTGTAATTTAATGCTGCTCACAGATGAATAGATTTAATAGGTTGCAATGTGTCTAATATGATGGCCTCATTCTTATCTGTTGGGTCAGAATTTCCCAAACACCAGCTAGCATAAAGATCTCTCAAGACCACTAGATTGGGGAAGGTTGAGCTAGGCATTCCTCAGGTGCATAATGAGAGCGGAGGAGACTCAACCACTGCAGCACTCTAACCCTTTTCGTTTTGGTCTCAGAAATGAGATTCTGAAAATGCAGCACTAATGGCTGCTGACAACAGAGGCATTGCAGTGATCTCTCAGTTTGCAAAATCTCTCAGTTTTATTTAGTTCTTCATTTTGTTTCATTTTGTTTTAACCTTGGGTTCTTTTTGAAAGAGTGTGTAAATTGGTAAGTTGTTGTCATGAAAAAAACCAAACAGAATCCTATATTTTATTACAGTAATAATAACAACAAAACATCATTGGCATTGACAAATTCATCACCAGTCAATTGCAAAGGGCAGTTTTGCTCAGAACAGCCTGCGATGATACCTGTGATACCATCAAACATCCATATCTGCCTATCCCGTGTTCTTGGGAAGGAATCAATAGGTGGACAAAAATACCAAATCCAGTCTGAACATCTGGCTGATGGTGTGATAAACCATAATAGCAATAAAGCAGCAGTGTGTATAATTAAAAATATCATTCAGCAACTTAAATCTCACAGAGATATTTTAAAAAGAGGAAATTACCTAAACTAAATGACGTTATCAAAGTAATTAACCGTCAATCTTTTATTTTTAGCAACAGGCATTTCAATAAGATGGCAAATCACCAAAATCCTTGGCTTTTTGATTAAAATCAAGCGTACTTGAATGCTTAGAAATTGAGAGTTAGATTTTAAGAAGGAGCTCTCTAAACTCTTTGTTTCCTACTCTTTCAATTTCTTTTGCCTTTGTTTCTTTAAAAATAAAATCTTCATTTCAATGAAGAGAATGTATTTCTTCCAAGGAAACAAAAAAAAATTATTTCTCTCTACCACAATGTAATAGAAGCTGATACTAATTCCTTCCCAGAATTGTTTGGAAACAAATTCCTTCCAATGATTGCTCTTTTTAAAACCCCAACTAAAAACTCATTCCAGCCAAACCTTATTCCCAAAGAGAATCTTGAAAAGTGATCAGAAAAGCTTCTGGATCCTGGCATGGAAATTCATGCCCAGAGCAGACATGTAGAACGTGAGAACCAGGCCTATTTGTGGCTACTGAAAGTTTTGGCTGAAAGTTTTAACATCATTTTTCAACTGGACCTTTTATGTGACAATAGGGGAAAATTATGAAACATGTGGCTAAGGAGTAAAATATTTCCAATTTCATTCCTCCGCTATTGAATATATGTCAGTATATGCCATTACTTAATATATTCATATTGAAGTTGTGAAATAGATAGCTGTGTAAATCATATTAGGCATATTTTTGGGGCTGGTGGCAGCTAAACTATGGTGCATTTTCCTTATAAATACCTAAACATTCACCTTCTGCTGAGTATAATGCCAATAATTTTATTTCCTTGAAGTTTTCATCTTGTTTTAATAATTAGACTTTGGAGGGGTGGTATTTTGGGGATATTATGCTAGTTAGTTTTTTTCTTGTAATTTTAACAGATTTAAACAGATTTATGTCATGACTTCTGCACCACTGATTGTATCGCTGTTCCATAGTCATTTTAGGAAAAAACAGACAAGGCAATAATCTTATAGCACCGCCCAACAAGTTACCGTGAGAAGTTCAATGGGGATAGGTGTTGGAAGCTTCTTATCAAATTTGTCATTGAGTAGCTTGATGAGCCAAAGGGCAACCATAGAGATCAAAGCAGTGACCACAGTGCCAGTGTGAGTGCCAGGTAATTTTGAGCAAATCTCCACAAAGGTCTGTGGGAAAATAGCAAGATAGAGGAAGTCATAATTTGGGGACACAAGAACACTGATGAAACACAACTTCTGTGTGTCTGTCTGTACTTACATAGATCAGTGACAATGGTCCAGATTTCTCTTCCAGGCTGATTCCAAAGACATACTTTAGCTGGGAAACCAGCACATGGACTGCAGCGGCTGTGGTATAACCTTGCACCAAGGGCTCTGAAAGATAGGTGGCCACAAATCCAAACTGTAGCAGGCCGAGGGCAACCTAAAAACAGATCATTGGTGAAGTTACACCTGCTGAAACTGAAACTCTCCCAGGATATTCTAGCATATTTTTCTTAAGACATCATTAGCCCAGAGAGCTAATGGTGACCCAGAAAACAGAACAAATGCTTAACTATTGCTAAGCAGGAAAGCAGAAGTTTCAATAATTTGGAAGCCATTGCACTCCCTGGAATCCAGTTATTTTTAAATTCTGTTCCTTACTTAGCAGGAAGCATCTACTCAGTCACTCACAATGCACAATCAGCAGCTCTTAGAACACACACTTATGAACTATTCAGGAAATGGGATTTTTCACTCCTCACCGTTCTCTGCATATGCATGATACACCTTACCTTGTCTTCTCTTTTCTTCCTGTTGACACCCTCATCTCCTGTTAATTTGCTCGTCTTCCAACATATCCGTGTCACTGTCCACATTAACTGCAGCTACCTCACCTCAAGGGACGCAGGGGCTCGGTGGCTAAGACGCTGAGCTTGTTGATCAGAAAGATCAGCAATTCAGCGGTTCGAATACCTAGCACTGAGTAATGGAGTGAACTCCCGTTACTTGTTCCAGCTTCTGCCAACCTAGCAGTTCAAAAGCATGTAAAAATGCAAGTAGAAAAATAGGGATCACTTTGGTGGGAAGGTAACAGAGCTCCATGCGTCTTCAGTGTTTAGTCATGCTGGCCATATGACCATGGAGACATCTTCGGACAGCGCTTTGTAACAGAGATGAGCACTGTCCCCTAGAGTCAGAAACAACTAGCATGTATGTGAGAGGGGAACCTTTACCTTTACTTCACCCTGCCTAATAACAGTAAGACCAACCCTTTCAGCCTCAGAACCAAAGCAAATTCAATATTTCTCATTTTTAGATTTTAGGCATTGATTCAGTTTACAGTTTACTACAATCAGGTTTTTACTGCATGTTTATCACCCTCTTACCTGGAATAGGCCCATTAAGCAGGTGACTGAAGCTACCAGCTCTACTCGGGCTGCATCCCTCCGGATCTCATTGACAAATGTTTTATTGGTGCCAACAATCACTTCCAGATATTTCCCATTTGGTTCTAGTGACTCTGTCATACTTCCTAACATCACAGAAATGACAGCAAATGGACCTGTGGGAAGATATCCAAGGTCTGAGTGAACCTTTTTAATCTCAAAAGATTTTGGAAAGGATGTCTATTTTCTTAGACCATATTATTAAACATAGTATGATACAACAAGCATCTATCAATTGGGCAAATAAATTAATTTGTGCTGCCAAATTTGTTAATAGAGACGTACTATCCAATATTACGTTTAGGTGCTGTCAAATTTAAGAACAAGATACTTTGAAGGTCCTGCTGTTCCATCTTTCTTCTGTGCTATCATTTGTCCCTCCCTTACTTCTTCTTTTGCTGTTGCTCACCCTCCTCATCAGTGATGGGATTCAATTTTTTTATACTACCAGTTTTGTGGGCGTGGCAGGGGAAGGATACTGTAAAATCTCCAGTCAGAGGGGGTATTTGCCGGCTCTCCAAACTACTCAAAATTTCCTCTACCGGTTCTCCAGAACTGGTCAGAACCTGTTGAATACCACCTCTGCTCCTCACTGTTCTTCTTCTCTTCTGCTTAATGTGGAAAAAGTACTGTGCCAGCCAATTGGAAAACTCGGCACATTTTAAAAACAGAGTCTAAAAAGGATATCGCTGCAGCTACAGCTTCCAGTTGCCCAAATAAGTGCTTTCTTTGATACTCTTTTCTAAAGTCTTTTGGGGGGATCCCCAAATTTATGAATTCTAATCCTATGGTTCATTGCTAGTGGTGCTATTGGTCTACCTCTAGTAAATGTGATCTTATTAGGCATTTAAATGAGCATTCTTTGCTTACCAACAGAGATGTGTCTGGATGTCCCAAAAAAGAAATACAGCAGAACTGGATAGAAGGCTGAATACAAACCATGGACTGGAGGCAACCCAGCTAGGAGTGAATATGCCAAACCTTGGAAAAATAGAAGTGGAAGTTACCACACATGCCATTAGCACTTCATTTTTATTTTACTCATTCTAGTTTTTATTCATCCATCAAGCACTTGTGTAGGAAATATTTATGGCCTCCTCCTGTAATTTTTCACCAATTTGCTAATGTGTGTCAAATACTTTGGACAAGAATAGGCAATACTACTTTCCAGATGTTTGAACCACAATTTGAATAAGCCCCAGATCAATACACCTTACACCTGCAGTTCTTCCCCACTAAATACCATTTTCTCCCCAAGGGTTTTTATCAATAGCCACTTAGTTCCATTTTTTTCAAAAGTAACGATTCAAAAGCAAAGGCAGATTTTCAGTAAGTTTTCCTGCAGCAGAAGTGGACATTCTCCCAGGATAATGAGCTACAATTTGATCCTTTAACCACTTGGGAAGCTACAGGCACCCTTACCAGACGAATAAGGAAGATTGGGACTTCCAGGTTTTTCAGGTTCCCAGATTTGGTGTGATTTATAGAAGGAATGAGAACAGAAAACCCCTGGAAAGCAAATTGCCCTTATTACTATCTTTATAAAGCCTCTTCCACATAGCCCCAAATCTCAGTGAGAAAATTTAGAAGTAATTCATTTAAGTCACTGTGGAGAGAAAGCAAGATGGCATGATGTATGAAGGTTTGTTTTCCAGAGGCTTCCTACAATCTCTATAAAAGCCAAGCCACGTTCACCCTGCTAAAGTCAATCATATTGCTATTGAATTTTGACAGTGGAATCTAGCAGAGGCAGTGGAATCTAGCTTTCCAACTTCTTTTCTGTGCCTATTTCTACCTAGCATTCATTTATTACTATAGCTTTAGTATCAGAAATTATTTGGGAAAGTTCAGTCCAGAGTAACAGAACCTGTCAGTCAGAGAATTCCAATTGGCAAGAGATCAAGAAAGAGGGCCTATTCTGCCACTGCTCCTGCTTTGTGGAACATCTTGCTCCAACCTAAGGTGAGGAAAGCTCCCAATCTTCTAGCCTTCCACAAAGGGGTCAAAACCTGGCATTGCATTGAGGACACAGAGGTCCACACAGCCATGGGACACCCTCCCCCCACATGCACACCTGTATTAACATCTGCTAACCCCCCTCCGCAACTTGGAATTTTGCAATTTTATAATGGTACTTTTATAATTTTAAACTTTTTATCTTACATTATTCTGAATTGAATGTTAATTTTATAGATTATACTGTACAGCACCAGATAGATAAATAGATAGATAGATAGATAGATAGATAGATAGATAGATAGATAGATAGATAAGCAAGCAGAAAGGGGCAAGCGGTGTCTTGAAAAGCAGATGATAATGGCACAGCAAGGTTATTTATACAACTCTTGTTCTCCACTCAAATGTGTGCAAGGCCAGTACAGTTGGTCAGAGGATTGTTTTTTTTCTCAAGATCCCAGGACCCACAAGAAGATCTCAGATAACATACCCTGTGGGAGATGCATAATTGCTACACTGAGTCCCGAGATGATGTCCCCTAGTAGCCATTCTTTGACTGGGTAGCGTGGCAACCAGCTAAGGATGGGCAGGAATCGAAGTAGCAAGCTCTTTGCAGTTGATCCTGAGCACCTGGAAAAGATGTGTACAAAGGCCTTTGCAAGAGGAAAGCAGGGTCTTCAATTTACATGGAGTTTGAGGGGCAATGAAAGAATTGGGAATCTGTTTCATTCCATGAGGTAAATTTGTGCATCACTCCCAGAATCTATGATAGATGTGCACTCAAGGAGAAAAAACACAACAGCCATGCCACATTATCCTGCAGTAAAAGATCAAATTCCAGAGTTGCAATATTGGAATTCTGGACATTTTGATGACTAAAAGCAGAGGTGGAGCTGCTCCACCTACTCCTAACTAATTGCGTGCAACAAATGGCCATAACCTTTCCTCCCCTTTCCCTTTTTTAAAATTATTCTAAAAGTGCAACAGAGCATGCAGCTGTTAGGCATGATTTTGTTTCAGCCCTTGGCAAAAAATAGTTAGCTACAATCCAAAGAATCATATTTTTTAAAAAATAATGGGGATGGGGAGGGGGAGGGGAGGGGAGGGGAGGAGCTGAACAGTGCTAGTTTCCAGGTGCTGGCCCATATGGGCACTTCCACCGAGGGCAGCTTCATCTCTTCACACACTTTCCCAGACCTGTTAGGCAGCAAAGTTAGCCAGAGAAATACAATAATTATGAGAAGCAATGAAATATCACCAATAAAATATAAAGAAGTACATGAAGAAAGTTAATCAATGTCTAGCTCAAGTCCTTTCAAAGTTACTTTCTTTTGTCTTTTGTGTAACAATGGAAGCTTCCTTCTGGAGAGGTACAAAATTGCAATCTTTGTTGAGGCAAAACAGACCAAACAACTAGCTTATTTAATATATATGTAGAGAACTGTTACCACATACCCTTAATTTACTGATGAATATGAGCTGAATATGGGGACAAGAGAACCGTGTTATCTAATTTAGAAGGGAAAAAAGTAGAAGTGGCATGCAGCAGGTTCTGACCAGTTCTGGAGAACCGGTAGCAGAAATTTTGAGTAATTCAGAGAACCGGCAAACTCCACCTCTGACTGGAGTTTTTACAGTATCCTTCCCCTGCCACGCCCACCAAGCCACGCCCACAGAACCGGTAGTAAAAATATTTGAATCCCACCACTGGGAAAAAGGGTTTCTCATTTGTCTATAACTGCAAGAAAGAAGATTGAAGTTGCTTCTTCAAATATTTTCTTTTTTGCTTTTTATTGTTATCAACATCTTTTTCTCTTTCTTCTTTCTTCCTTGTTTCAGATTTTTTTAACTTTGTAAAACAAATTGCATATGTATGTGTGTGTGTATATGTGCACGTGCACACACATATACACGCATGTATATATAATGCATGAGAAAAATCTGATAAGTTTGAATGTTTGCAGACAGAAGAAGCCTTGCAAGTGGGCACTAAAGAGAAAGCTAAAACCTTTTTCCATAGATCAAAAATCCCACCTCACGTCCTCTTATATACAAGCTTTCTAATTATTTGGATGTACCATGTGATTCTTTTTCTGAGGCACACTCTCTATGGAGCACAGCCTGGAGCATAACGTTGCAGTATGAAATACTATATTAGTGTTCCTTGTTCCAGTCAGTCCACAATACCTTCTTTTGTGATGTTTACACTTCTCTCCAGTTCAGTTTTTTGTTTTCTCTACCCCATGGTCAAACCTATTGTAGAAATAGTTTCTGTTTGTACAAACTTCAAAGTTTCCCCAAATTGGGGAGGTCTTGAGAACTGGGATAGTTTAATCACCTAAGCAATAGCACAAACGTCTAAACATAAAAGAGAGACCAAAGAGTTTCATGAATGGGAAACCATTTATATGCTGTAGCATTGGCATATTGTTCTTTTGTTCCCTCAGAGTTGAGGGCAATGTGTTCTTTTGTCCTTGATTTATGACCATAATTGATCCCAGGATACTGTGACAGTCATAAATATGAGTCAGTTGCCAAGTGTCCAAATTTTGATCACATGACCGTCAGGATGCTATAATGATGGTAAGGGTGAAAAATGGTCCTGTCATTTTTTTCAGTGCTGTTGTAACTTTGAACAGTCACTAAGTGAACTATTGTAAGTCAAGGACCCCCTGTATTCTGTCATTATTTCTCTCCAAGCACCTGCCATTTAGAAACAATAGCTTACTTTCCTCCTGTTTCCCAAGGCCCTTTCTCAGTCATCGTTTCATAATCTAAAACATGCTTTCCTGATTGTTCATGCTATGAGTATGGATTAGCAATACTTTACCTTATTTTTCTGATCTGGGTGGAAAGTGACACCCGTGAAATCTGTTTTCTCAGGCCGATCTTCTCTAGCTCAGACTCACTCAGCACTTCACCTGCCCTTTCTGCCTTGGAGTGACCTGGCTCTCCATTTGCCTCCATGCTCACTGCAGCGATTCTACCTGTTTTGTGGTTCAGCCTTGGGACTAGGAAGAAAAGATGAAGCACCATCAATACTAAGCCTGTGAGGCTGACATTAATTTAGCGATGACTGGTGTTGCCTATTGTAGTTATGTATGTGTGTTTGTGTTTACACAGCCATGTGTTTTAACAAACCCATGTAGATAACAGATAACAGATAATCAGAGTTGGAAGGGACCTTATAGGTCATCTAGTCCAACCCCCCGCCCAAGCAGGAGACCCTACACCATTTCTGACAAATGGCAGCCCAGTCTCTTCTTGAAAGTTTCAAGTGATGGCACTCCCACAATTTCCAAGGGCAAGCGGTTCCATTGGTTTCTATGTGTTTAATGAAGCCATGTGTTTTTAACACAGAATAAAAATGTGATCTTTTTTGGGGTGGGTGGGGGGGAGTTGTCATTTTCTATTCTGAGTTCTTAAATTTTATCTTAGACAACCAGAGTTTGCATTGCAATATAATTTAAGCAAAGGAATAAAATGCATAGTAAATATGATCTGCTGGTTTGGGGAAAAAATGTAACCAGGATCCTTGAGTTCTATGTTGAATCTTTTAAAATAAAGGGCTCCATTAAAAAAAGAAAAGAACCTGACATTTTAAAATCCTGAGACATGTCTTAAAGCAACTGGTAGACATCCAAGTAGTTATACTGTACAAACAAAATGGCTCCTGAGCAGAAAGGTTTTTTTAAAAAGAAAGAAAGAAAGAAGAGGGAGGGCTGAGCCATGCTTGGGACTACTGGGCCATTGCCAATAGAAAGCACTTATATAGCTCCCTAAGTCCAGGAAAGGATGATGTCATTGTTCTCCCATCTCCAGCTCAGGGCAAATGCCCCTGCCTTGGGTTTTCCAGGTCTGATTCAAAACTGCCCTTGGCTGACCCCAGCTGTCTCAAACCCTTCAGAGAAAACAGTCTTTGTTCCATTCTAGTGACAGCCTCACCTCCAACTGGCTGCAGTGATTTTATTTCCCCCACCCTCTGAATGGTCACTTCTCACCCAATGGGAACTCTGCCCAGCTTGGGGGAGGCATGTTCTCCTTGCTTTGCCACCTCCTGTCCTTCCGTGCCTTTTGCTGTAAAATACAACACTAAGTTGTATTAACTTAGGCATTACAATTTTTGTTCCTATAAAGCTTTACTGCCATTTCTTTTGTGCCACAGAGTTCACTCGGACTACAGAAGATCATAAAAAGGAAAGTATAATCAGTTATTTTTGATTTGTTTGTTTATATCCCACCTTTATTGTTTTTATAAATAGCTCAAAAGAGCAAATATATAAAGTGCTCCTTCTGCTTCCTATTTTATCCACCACAACAACCCTGATATTCTGTTGATGTGATCATTGTAGCATCAGAACAACAATGCTGTCATAAAGAGTGGGGGGAGCATAAGGGGTCTGTTTTACTGTCAGGTAATGTGGGAAGGGGCTGTGATAACATCTTTGTGGGCAAGCATCTGGGAAAGCAAAGGAAAGCTGCACAGACTAATAGCAGGGGCCCTGTAGGCCATCCCATACAGAAGCTAGTCAGTGTGGCTTCCCTTTCCTACCTGGATGGGAAAGGCAAGAGGCAGAAGAATGATCAATCAGGTCTTGCAATAGCCATGATCTGGACTGAGCTCAGTTTGGCCCAACCCAAACTGAGCTCAGTCTCTCTACCCATCTCTCTCCCTCCCTTTTTCTCTGTCTCTCTCTCCCTCCCTCCTCTCTCTCCTCTCTCTCCCTCCCCCCTCCCTCTCTCTCTCCCTCCCCCCCCCACTCTCCAACTATTTCTGGAAACTAAATGCCATGCAAAGGAAGTTTAAGGCATGGCAGAAAGGACAAATGACTAAATGCATAGATTCTGGTCTCTTCAGGCATTTTGGTTTTCAAACTTTCCCTGAGCATTTCAGGAGCAAGGCAAGTGGAACTACAAGAAAGAAATACAATCTGCAGGTAAAAGAGGTCTTCTAACAATTGTCTATGGAGTTTCTCAGTCATCCAGGTCATGGTTGCCCCCAAAGTGCTTTTTTCAAGAGGCGACTGGGGTTTCTGGTTTTTATTTGAAGATGTTTCGCTTCTCATCCAAGAAGCTTCTTCAGCTCTGACTGGATGGCTTGTAGCAGTTCTTAATGCCATGAGCATCTGCTGCCCGGGTGGTGCTGGTCTGGTGGTAGTGATGGAACGTGATAGCAAACCGGGCCAGAGTGGGCAAGGGAAGGCATTTAATTCCCCCCCTCCACGCTCTGCTGAAGACCTGAGGGAACAGCTCTCTTTTGAAATAAGAGTTTATTTTGAAGAGATATTTTTCACTTAAAATTCTACAGAATTTTACCAGAAGCAAATATCAACTTCAGAAGAGAGATTTTCCCTCTTCCAAAAGCAAGCAAAGAATGGGTTATCAGATTCTAAGCAGGGTCTCAATTAATATTCTGATCTCATTACTTATTACCTTCATTCCAAGCTGAGATGCATTCCTGTGAATATGTGGTGTTTGACCAGATCCAGGAAGCAAAAGGGAACAATCAATATGATTAAACATCATAGAACTCACGGGAGAAAAATCATTTTGAACATTGAGAGGCAAAACATCTCCCTTTGAAAATGCAACCATAAGGCAACCTCCCCACTTAAAAAGTACATCCTTGCTGTAATTCCTCTAGTGCATGGGAACTTTATTGTATTCCCTCTGGGCAATTTTTTTTTTAGAACGTATTGATTATGCTTTGTGAACATGTCAAAACCTAACTGAGGAAGCCATCCTAAATAGAGGCATTTCACCGATCCATTTCACTCTGCCTATGAGGAAGCAGAAGTCACAGCATCTGGATCTTGTTCCCTTTAGGAGCTGCTTCTACCACCTAATTCCTTCTGTACCCCTAAGGAGTTTGCTGCATTCAGATGCTCCCTTACTCCAGGGCCAGTCTTGAAATAGGTTTTTATAGTCCTTCCAATTAGCTTCTATGTGTGGGGTGGAGACATCACCATCTCCCGGATTGCATCAGGAGATGAGAGCTTCAGGGTTACATGGTAAGTTTAAACTTCCCAGCTCAGTCCTCTCTATCCAAGCTGGAGATTCTAGAACACGATGGAGGACATTTGGGAGCTGAGTGGGTCAATTGCTCACCCATATTTTCAGACTCTTTGTAGCCTAACCTCTGTTGCTTTCAAGAGCAGCATGGATCATCATGGTAGGCATCAGTAAAAATGTCAAAAGGAATAGAAGATGGTTCGATGAAGGAAATTTTCCTTTCCTTTCCTTTTTACCTTTTCCCATAATAATTATCAGTCAAGAGTAGAAAAATCTGCTACTGGTCTTTGTTCTTTTTTTCCCAGAGGAGAAAAAAAAAGATTTTATATTTTCTCACTAAAATACCATCAGCTGAAGTTTTACCATGGATGGCTTTTAATTCTCTTAAATATGAGTGCACAAACATCCTTCCTCAGAACATATGCAGCTGCATTCATAAAAAATGCAGGCCTTTATATGATGTCAAAGCACCATCAGGCTCCAACTACTCTTTATCAGCTCGCTCTTGGGGCTTTACTGAGGTTATCCTTATTACAAAAAGTGGGAAACGCGTTATCTCTTGCCGCTTTATTGACTCAAATAGTTGACTCGATAAGGCTATACCCATCCTGCATTTCTCTCTCTCTCTCTCTCATGGTCAACAATCCTCTATTTGCTTTTTGCATCACATAACGATTACCAAATGTAGGTGTTGTGCTTTAGGGCCCTTCACAGGAGGAAGGTGATGTTACATGCTGGGACTGCATTATCTGAGGGTATATATTGTCCAGACCTTCGGTCTGGTTTGGGTTCTTTTGATTCTTTTTATCTAATACAAAGAGCTGGGATTATCTCCAGTTTCCTTAAGTAAAATCGCCCATTGATCTATCTCTTGTTTCCACTCACTAAAACATCAAGATATTTTACTAAGGGATAGGATTTTGACTGGAAACCAAGTTCACTTTAAAAACTGGATTTATGTTTTGAAAAAATGGAAGCCAACAATTATTTTCTTATTTCAATCCTGGAAGCCAAAATTTCCTATCATTCTTGTACTTGAGCAGATTGAATGTTTATGTTTGCAGACCTTCCTCTAAAACTGTAATCTGATAAGCTTGCTCACCAGCGACATTAGTTTTTTTTTTTAAACATTCCTTTTAAAATTATTCTTAATCAATTTACCGAAAAAGGGATCTGCAACTTGGCAACTTGTTCATTATTTTGTAAACCTTCCTAAATCTTAAACATGCCTTAGTTTTGTCAGGCTTGCCTTAATTTGGATATTGTAATATTTTCTTTCTCATGGTCAAAATTGTTTTTGCTTTTTCCTGAAGGTCTCTCATGCTACCGTGTTTCTCATATAATAAGGCTGGGTCTTATTTTTTTTTTGAGCCCCGAAAAAATGGCTAGGCCGTCTTTTTAGGGGTGACTTAATTCCCCCCCCCTTGCATCTTTGGGTGGGCGGCGACGGCTTGGATGTTGGCCTCAGCTTGGTGGGGCATTTCGTATCGGGGTCAATGCAGGCAGCACCATATCCGGGTGTGCAACAAAAGTAGTTCCTAACGGCAAGGCCCCCCACCATTCCCCCCCATTTCACATGTTTTAATATAGGCCTTAATTTGGGGGGGAGGGGCTTAATTTCATTTCATGCCTATAAAACATGCTGGGACTACCTATTGGGGGAGGCCATATTGTTGCGGAAACAGGGTATTTTAAAGTCACCAAGAAACACGATCCTCCTTTTATACTAGATAGTTGCTTATGCTACAAGGACAAAACTCTATATTTTAAAATTCTGTGATGAAAATTGTCTCAAGCTACCAAGGCAGAAAAGTATACCCAATATGCATTCTCTCCTCTATAATTCACTGAAATTGCTAAACAACAATTAAGGAAGATCCTATCTTACGCCCCGCGCCTTGTTCAGAAACAAATTAAATCATATTTTCATTGCCAGTAATTGCCAGAGCACAAACTGATATTTAGGAAAAAAGCCTTTGATGGCATAACCATTCTTGGCAAGCTGGAAATAACAAGGGAATGGGAGCAGGAATGATGGAGCACCTGAGACTATGGCTTGCTACAGATATAATCTAGATTGCAATATTTTGTGAATCCCATTTGTACAACATTCAACATAAGTATGCATCACAGTAAGCTTTAGAGTCAGTTCCAGCTCTTGGGACAGGTGGCCAAAAGTTCTGATTTATAGCATTAATTTTTAACATTTCTTTTATTAAACTCAAATGAAAATAATTTTAACCCTCAAAGAGCTACTAAATTGTTACCTCCATTTCAGCTCTTTACCACTATCCCAACAGAACTATTTCAGTTTTCTGTTTATTTATCTGTTAATTACAGCTCTGGCTTTTCTTAGGGGCTTTTGTAAGGGAATGTAAGGATTGTCCTCTCTTACCTGACAGATGTCACACACGACTGCAGAATTGATAACACATGTTGCAGACAGATAGCTTTATAACCCTGGGCTCTGCTTGGCTCAGAATTAATCCCTGACAGTGATCTTTGAGACACCACTCCCTCCTTGCCTTAATGCCACTACACTGATCCTGTTGCTTCTCCGCTTGGTTGATGTTCCACAGGCATTTCGGTTGTGCTTTTTGGATCAGAGCCCTAGCTTAGTTGATGATTTGGCCCAGAACTCTGAGACTTTATCAGTGTCAATACAGATGGATGAAGGTGACCAAACTTGAGACGCTGCCAGTCCCCACAACCCCCGTACTTTTAAAGAAGATACAGGCACTGTGCTAGAAGGGGCCATCCAGATGACATTTCCCCCTGATAACGAATAACAGATACTCAGAGTTGGAAGGCACCTTGTAGGTCATCTAGTCCAACCCCCACCCCACCCATGCAGGAGACCCTACACCATTTCTGACAAATGGCAGTCCAATCTCAACATAAATCAACTTAGAAAATAACACAAAACTTGTTTATTAATATGTCCTGAGTTGCAGATTTTGGATTGAAAGGATAAAGTGACCTTTTGGAAATTCATTTGGCCCTTGTCAATAACTCTTAAAGCAGCCACGTCTTTTCCCGGATAATGTAGCTCAGTGGCCCCCAATCCCTTTAGGCACCAGGGACTGCTTCCAAGGAGAGAGGGTGTTCCACGGACTGGAAGGGGTGTGGTTTCACATGCTGCCTACATGCCGTGAATGGGGCTTTGTTTGTTTGCACAGCCCAGTTTCTGGCATGTTGTAGCCCAGTGCTGGTCCACCAACCCGAGCTTGAGGACCCTTGATGTTTATTCTGGGAACTATCAATGTTTACACTTTGTGGTTGTCAGAGGTGGGTGACATCTATTCCTTCCACCACTCCTCACAGAATCCTTTCAATTGGTTTAATTGCCATGACAAAAAAAAAGGAGAAAAGGGAAAGATTTTAATTATTCTCCAATGTACAGTCTGTCGTTTGGGGAGGGAAAGTCCACTTTGTTTAACAATTAAGCTAAAGAATTCTATGGTTGCAATATGACAGTAAATGAAGTGGTATTACTGCTGCAAATGAACAAGAGCACACAGCCAAGGAACTTGGGGAACCTTATAATCAAATAAATTAAACAAAATAAAAAAATAAATAAAATAAGTTGGGTTCTCTCAGAGCTGTCATTTTAGACAACCATTCAGAGAGACAAGTTTGCACAGCTTCTGTGCAAGGCTGGACTTCCTCAGGGTTAATTGAAAAGCTAAATACTCTCATGAAGTATTTGGAAATAAAATATTTTAGGGCAGTGGTTCTCAACCTCGGCAACTTTAAGATGTAAGGACTACAACTCCCACAATGCTCCAGTCAGCATGCTGGCTGGTGAATTCTGGGAGTCAAAGTCAGTACCCCTTAAAAGTTACTAAGGTTGATAAACCCATTCCCACCCTCAACCCTCCTCCACCCCCAAATCTCTTAGTTAAACATTTATGACTGGTTATTTTTCGGTAATATACAGCCAAGAAAACACCTCTTTGTACGAGGATCTATTCTCTGATATGAAAGAGGAAAACGGGAAATGATTTCAGAACCAAACCGCAATTCTTCTCAAGAAAAGGTCACACACTCCATATTACATAATTTGTGTAATGGAAAATAACAAATGTATTGTTGACTTCCTGGTCAAATTACGTGTCCATGATAGAAACCAGAGAAACTAATTAGATGTGATGAATTTACCTCAGTGGCATGTTGTTATGATAATCTGCATTGGTGGTTCTGGCAACTCTCCAATAGAAGAGTCAGAGCTGAAGAAGATAATAATTCAGGAGTATCTGAATGGGTACATAGTATTAAGCTTTTATTGCCTATAGTGTAACACCTTCATTCTCCACAACACAAGTATGCTCTTTCATACTGCACAGTAGCTTTCATTACTGTATTCACCTTTGTGATTTGGATGTATTCACCCTCCCAACATAAGTAAACTTCATTAGCTTGGCCTGTTCAGAGGTGGTTAAGACTGTAGTACTCTCTTGATGAAAAAGAAATAAATTCATGGTCAAAGTAGGAGTGGTGAGAAATAAAATGCAGAACACCAGTTTTAATTTCTTTCTTTTTGCACTTCTTTTTTCATTTTGATTTTAGCTGTAATATGCTAGGAGTGCAACAACAATTTCTTCTTACAGTAAATTCAAGGAGATAACCATCAAAGTTGACCTTGGCTACAAATCTTATTTTCTCCTTGTTTTTTTTTTAAAATAATTCTAAAGCCAAATCAAAACAGGTCCTTGAGAGAAATATAATTTGCTAAAGCACCCAGAAATGCATTTGGTTTAGAGCAGAATGTATTTATCCTTCTGTAAAGGGTATGGATATAATGATTTAAATATTTAGTTTGTTTCATACGGGAAATTCTTTCAGTCCAAAGAATCAACAAAAATAAATTGTAAAAAAGCAAAGAGAAGTTTATCCCCCAAGGCATCTTTTTGAAGTAAATATGCGAATGATCCCTATTTAAATAGCAAGAACCTCAGTAGATGTGGGTAATATCAACAATAAACACCGCTGCAATGTGTCAAGAACCTTGGCCTGGGGAAAAAGGACTCCTTTAAAAGGGAGGTTTGGAAATTCCTGGAAATTTCTTCTTTCTTCATTGGTGAGATGGGACATGCAAATATCCTGGAAGAGTCAGATGAACTGAGGTTCTTTGTACAGGTACTTCTCAACATACAGCCATCAATTCAGTGACTGTTCTAAGTTACAATGGCACTGAAAAAAATGTGACTTACAACCAGTCCTCACACTTGTGACTGCCACAACACCCTCACGGTCACATGATCAAAATTCAGGCACTTGGCAACAAGCATATATTTATGACGGTTGCAACATCCTGGGGGTCACGTGATTGCCATTTGCTTCCTTCCCAGTCAGCTTCTGACAAGCAAAGCCAATGGGGGAAACCTGATTTGCTTAACGACTTCATGATTCATGCATCTGCAGTGATTTGCTTAACACTTATGACAAAAAAGGTCATAAAATCAAGCAAAACTCACTTAACAGCTGCTTTGCTTAGCAACAGAAATTCTGATCCCAATTGGAATCATAAGTTGAGGAATACCTGTATGGAATACCTAATTTTAGGTATTCCAAAATTAGGAATACCTAATTTTGACACCTTGACTATTACTTCAGCAGGATCCCCAGTTAAAGCAGCAAACCGACATGGATTTACTGGGGGCCACGTTGCTTATACATTGAGAGAAAAATCCCAATCTTACAGCTCCTTGCTGGATATATAGAGCTATAAAAATACACCAGCAATGGAGAAAAAAACCTCAATGACTGTAGCTTCAAAGATGAGTTCTACACACACACACACACACACACACACACACACACACACACACAAACACACACAGAGTTACCAGATGCAGGCGTTTGTTTTGGGGGTAAAACGTTTGCTAGAGAGGAGGAGGAAAATAGACTCAAATTTTTTTTTTGAAAAAAAAAAACTTACTCTCATGTGTGTTTCAAAGGCAGCATCCAGTGCCAAAACAAATTTCAACTAAGGCCAAGTTCAAAAATATGTCTGATTCCACCCTGCTAATACAATAGACACTCCAGGAAGAGTATCAATACAACTCTGTTAGAATATATAAATACATGAGGTTCCCAAAATGTGTAATTGTTCTAGCATTAGAAAGTATACAAAGCTGTTTTGGGTCCCAGGCTTGTTAGACTGGGAATATATGACAAAGCAAATAAGATCCTAGAACTCAGTTACAAATGCGCTGACTTAATTTAGTAGTGAGAATACCCTTGTCCCAGCACAATACTTGCCACTTACTGCTGGCTCATGAGGAGATAAGATATAGACATTCAACAAGACCAACCTAACACACAACCTGAAAAAAGTCTGCAAGAAAAGGTCCCTCCATTTTTCTGCCTTGAGCTTTACCGGGAAAGGCTGCATAACATCGCCTCATGCCACAGTCCAAATGCATCATGGACAGCTAGAAAATAAGATCAGCATCACAACAATGGGAACAGAAGAACCGTAAAAATAACCATAGAAATTTCTCTTCTCTCTGATTACAAAGATACAAAAATGTATAAAACCCTTCCCGCGCCCACATCTTGCAGCCATCCCACCCTGTCGTGTTTGCACAGAGTACAGAAAAATGGTTTTGGAAAGGAAGATTTCAGTTGGTCCAGTTTGGAGATGCTATTTTGCCCATGGTGTGGTAGCTTCCCTCCTTCCCATCAGGGTGGGGAGAGGGGCCCTGTAGCACCCAGGCACCTTTCTTCCACAGTCCAGTGAGTGCATCGTGCTGATTCTCATTCCATCAAATTCTCCACCGCTGAATGCTGGAGGAGAGCATAGTTGGTCTTTGCTTGCACAAAGCCTCTCTTCTTTCTTTCTTGTAGGCCCTCTGAGGGATCCTGGTCCTCTGCTGGAAGTGCCTGGTCCTGCAGTGCCCCTTGGTTCTTCTCACAGCAGCTGGGCCCCTCAGGAATGACCCTCACTTCTTGTTAATCTTCTCAGGGGAAAAAACAACAACAAAAGGCATAACTGAGGCAGCCACTTCTCTTGAGGAAATAAAAACAACAACACTGCATTCAGAATCAATTATAGCGATTAATGAGGATGCAGAAATACCCACCCTCCACTACCACAAACCCAATGTGGTGACAAACATGGCAGGAAGATAATAAACAGAACTAAAGAGGAATTAAATAAGCATGCTGTGGGAACATGACCCGGGCCACTAATTCTTCTCCAAACCACACCTCAAAATAAGACAAAAGCATTACATTGTGCATTGTCAATGTGACTTGAATTACAGTCAGATGGGCTGAAACGCACAATAGCTTCATATAGTGTGGGACATAAGCTGATATTTGTCTTATCTCATGGTCAAATGGAAGGACAGCCTTTCTCCAATCACATCTACCATTCCCTCAGGCAGAAGAGGCATGCTCTATCTGCCTATCTGCCAGGGACTGTTGTCTAGCAGGGTCAAGAAAGAGTTTTCTACCATGGCATCCCCACCTACCCCCAAGAAAATCATCCCCTGAGACATTCTGAAAATTGGTTTTGCCATCCGGAGATCTGGGAATGAAGGAGATAAATCTGGTTGCATTGTTGGTTATTCATAGAATAGCTCAGCTATGAATTTTGCTGCTTGGCTTTTATTTTCTTCAATCATTATATTTACATTATTTTGGTGTTTTATTTTGTTTTGTAATTCTTTCTGAGCCGCCCAGAACCATATATTGGAGAAGGGCAGCTACAGGAAGTTATTGAATGACAACCATAATTGGGATCAGAATTGTGATTACTAAATGATGGGTCATAAAGTGAAACATCATGTGACTACATCACTTAACAATCACTTAGAAATAGCAATAGCACTTACACTTATATACCACTTTACATTGCTTTACATTCCTCTCAAAGCAGTTTACAGAGTCAGCATATTGACCCCAACAATCTGGGTCCTCATTTTACCCACCTTGGAAGCATGGAAGGCTGAGCCAACCTTGAGCCTGGTGGGATTCGATCTGCCAAACTGCAATCAGCAGGCAGTCAGCAAAGAAGCCTGCAGTACTGCACTCTGACCACTACACCACTGTGGCTCATTCCACTTAGCAAGTGGAACCCAATTTTATTGGTCATTAGCTGAGATCCCACCCCAATCCAAGCCATTTCAGGCCAGCCCCAAGACTCAGTAGGGTAAGGGACTGCCTTCCCTCCAACTCCCTCCACCCACCAATTTCTTCCCCCAATGTGCCCTTTTGGCTTCCCTGCATCCTGTCTTGCCCAGTCCCAGCCACCACTGCCACCCTGCATTCTGAAAAATGGGGGAGCCAACTCCCTGCAGCCAACTTGCCATAGTCAACTCACCACAGCCAACTCACTATCGGACAACCCCTCATGGCCAACTCGCTGCAAGACAACTCATCGCAGGACAATTTAACAATTCAATTTAATTATTTAAAATAAATAAACAAATATTTTAATTTTTGTCATTCACATTTCATTCTGTCCCTCCTTTTGCATCCTTTCTTTAACAATTCTTTGATATTAGTGTATCTCTTTTCTTACAGAAAATTGTCCTGCGGTGAGTTGACTGGGACGAGTTGTTCTATGGTAAGTTGTTTGTGGCAAGTTGGCTGCAGAAAATTGTCATAGATCCCTGCCAGCCTGGATAACAAGATGGCAGAGCTGAGCTGGGGCAGTGGGACACAGAGTGATGGTGGGTCAAAAGGCCACTGATGGTGTGTGTGTGTGTGGGGGGGAGATAGGTGGGCAGGGCGGGGGAGTTGCAGCACCCCCTATGGACATAAGAATGGGCAGGTGGCCAAGTGGCCACATTTTGATTGTTTGGACATACGGGCATTATAATGGCTGTAACTTCGGGCACAGGTTGTAATTCCCTTCATTCAGTACGGTAGTAACTTAGGTTGCTGAATGAATGATTGTAAGTAGAGCACTACCTGTAAATTGAATGAATGAATAAATAAATAATCAAGTGCTCAAGCTGCTTTTAGTTAATTTACAGCCATAAACATAAACAGGTAGGTCTCAGAATTCTCCCAGGGCATTTTAAGATTCTAAGGATGAATGATCTATTTTAATTTATCAGTGCAATTTACTATCAATGTGTATGCTGGATTCCTTTCTAGTATTTGTTGCCAACTACTTTTGGCATAGCTACAGTATATTAGTTTGAGGACATTTTAAAATATGGCTATAGATCTACACAGGAGGTGAATTGAGGCTTTATGGATCAGCCAGCAGCGTTATTGAGCAGCTTCCATTGTGCCAGGTCACAAAGATTTGAAGACAAAGCAAGAAGGAACCCGGAGCTGATATGACAGCAACAAGATAGAAAGATTGGGATTTAGGGATCCACATGGAGATAAAGAAACATCTAGTAATGTCCCATGTATGCATCCCTTAAAGGGGTCTCTAGGAACTGTAGGTAGCAGTGATGGAGTTTAGCATTTCACTAATTATAATTTTCCGTATTCTTTAGAGGAAGCTATGAAAGATATAGTGAATTTTAAAGAAGTTGACATTTACGCTGTATAGTTTGGTAAATGCTACTAGTGACTGCAGATTGAAAATACCCACCAACAACTAAGCTAAGTCACTTTTCATTTCTTTGTTTTTATTCTATTTATGTCACTTTATTGATATTGGCCACCAAATTGTATCATTTTCTGAAGGACTTTCAAAGGGAAACTTGGCAGTAGCACTCTTCTTATCTCTCCCCAGGATGACCTTTAAATGACATTACATTATGATGTAGTAGTAGTGGTGGGTTTAATTTTTTTTACTACCGGTTCTGTGGGCGTGGCTTGGTGGGCGTGGCAGGGGAAGGATACTGTAAAATCTCCAGTCAGAGGTGGTATTTGCCAGTTCTCTGGACTGCTCAAAATTTTCACTACCGGTTCTCCAGAACTGGTCAGAACCTGCTGAATATCACCTCTGTCTAGTATGTTCTGGAGGGAGTAATTAGATTGCATCCATAAAGTGGAATACTATAGAAGTAATGGCAGCAAAGAAAAAAAATTAGTGCTGCTATGCACTCCTTTGCATAATTTTGCAGCAAGCATCTGAGGAAGCATCTCACCCCAATGGGATTAGTCCACCTCACTCCGACCAGTGAAAGAGGCCTACTAGGAGGCCTTTCTCATGTACTGAGGAATTCCATTGGACAGGGTGAAAGAAAAGAGACTTTTCAGCTGTGGTCCCAACCTTGTGGAATACGGTATAACTGGAGGAGAGGATTGCTCCCATCCTTTTGGCCTTCTGGAAGGGTATTAAAACTTGATTTTGGAGGTTGGCTTGGGGCCCTGAAAGGCAGTGCTTGCTGCTGAAGGGGTTTTTCGAGGTAAAAAGACCTTGTTCCTGTACTGTCTCTTGGTTTTAATCTTTTTCATAGTTTTAAAATTCTAAATTGCTTTTTTATTTATCTTTTTATGATCTGTAAGCTGCCTGGAGTTCACTTATTGGGGAGATGGGCAGCATATCAATTTACATAAATACATAAAACTTAATAGATCTTGTGCTGAAAGCTACCCAGCGAGAACTTTCAGTCAAATCCTGGTATGTGTTAGGCTTCATGATCATGGTGAACTTTAACTATGATCGGCATACTGAGTACAGGACAGAGAGAGACCTATGATCAAACCAAAGACATCTTGAAATGCAATTACCTTTGCAAGTCCTTCAACCAGAGCTTAAGCTTCTTGTAATTCAGCATGTCTTTTCTTCAATAGGAGGGTTTACATTTCTAAACATACTCATTTTACTTGGGTAGTCAATAGAGGGGTAACACTTACTCAGAATCTGGTGACAGCTCGGAAATGCTGTGGGATGTTGCAGACCGAGGTGGTGAAGTGCATGGCATGGAAGGAGTAGACGATGCCTGTGCCACAGAAGGGGTGGGGGTAGTCTGTGGGCCTGAGGGAGTACTGGATGACTGCACTGATGACAAAGCCGAAGAGTTAAAAGAGGCTAGGATAGAAGAAAGGATGTCTAATTGTTCTGTGGAAGGGTGACGGCTAGGGATTGCTTCTAGATTTTCTCTAGAAGATGGTCTTCTGGAGAGAAGTTCAAGATTTTCTCTAGATGGTTGCTGCCTAGAAAGAGGCTCAATATTTTCCCAAGGATCCTGCCTGCCAGGCACTATGTCCAGATGCTCTCTTGAAGTATGCCTAGCTGATGTTAGTTGGTCCCTTGAAGGTTGCCCTCTAAAAAGCAGATCCAACTGTTCTCGAGAAGTATCTCGGGCTGGCAAGGTGTCCATTCGATCTCTAGAGGCCTGCCTAAGAGGCATTGTATTAAGCCATTCTCTAGAGATTTCTCTTACTGCCCCACCGCAGTCTAACTGTTCTCGTGACCCAAATCTACAGGGTAAAGAATCCAGATGGTCTCTAGATGTCTGCCTTCTGGGTAGAGTGTTCCTGTGATCTCTTGGATCACGTTCAGTAGCTATTTCACCTACTTTTTCTCTAGACCCATGCCTGCTGGGTATGCTTGCAAGGTGTTCTCTAGATCCATGTTGATCGAGGATTGTGTCCAGGGGCTCCCTTGACCCAGGCCTGTTCATAATGGCATCCAATTGTTCCCGGGACCTGTGCCTGCTTGCCATATTTTCTAGGCATTCTCCAGAGGTGTTTCTGCTCAGTTGATCTCTGGATATCTGCCTTCTCATCAACAGATCAAGCTGCTCCCGGGACGAGTAACGACTTGCTGGCTGTGAGAGGCTGCCTGTTCCTGAATAGATTCTGCCATAAGAAGCAGCCGGGACTGCCCTGTGGCCCAAGGTGGAGGTTTTGTACCAGGAAAGATCATTGGTCATTCTGCCCACAGATGAAAGGCCTTGCAAAGCTGGAGGGTACTGGAGGCGATTCTTCAGGATGCCTACATAACAGAGTAGAAGAAAGTGAGAAGTTGAAGGCCCTCTCCCCTTGGAATTATTTCCAGATTTTTTTTGTGCGTGTGTTGATGTGATACACATCCTTGCAACAACTCTTTCTCTCCCATTTCTGTAACAGCACTCTTTTCCTCCTTATTCTGGATCAACTTTAGTCTGAAATGCATACATGTTTTTCACTGATTTGTACTTCTCCCTCCCCCTCCTCCTCTTCCTCTCTTTCTGCTTTGCCCAATCCTTGACACCACTGTCAGTCCCACTAACTTTTTCTGATTCTTGTTATCAGGCTCAACCTTGTTTGGAACAGTCGCTCTTCCCCAAGCACTCCAGTTCTCTCGTCCATTCAAACCCTTCTTTAAGACCTCCCGCTTTAACAGTATTTTTTCATGAGGATTCAAACCAACTTTGCTTCTTTTCCTTAAAACAAAACAAAACAAAAACAAAGGTGAAGGAGGAAGGAAGGGAAAAGATAGGATTCATTCAGGGGTGGGATTCAATTGTTTTTACTACTGGTTCTGTGGGCGTGGCTTGGTGGGCGTGGTAGGGGAAGGATATTGTAAAATCTCCAGTTAGAGGTGGGATTTTGCAAACTACGCAAAATTTTCGCTACTGGTTCTCCAGAACTGGTGAGAACCTGGATTCATTGAGGATTTTACTCCACTAGTCATTTCTGACTATAGGGGATGGCACTCATCTCCCACTGAAGATGAAAAGGGAAAAAACAATAAATCATACCCTGATTTCTTCCCACGACCTGATGAATAAATGACTGTTGCTGTTTTGCTTTAGTATCTCAGTAAACATAAAACTATTTATTCAGCCTTTTTACATGCAAAAACATGATTTTTTTTAAAAAAAAAACCAGAGCAAATATTTATTAAGGAAGGAAGGAAGGAAGGAAGGAAGGAAGGAAGGAAGGAAGGAAGGGACAGTAACATGATGATTCAGATTCTAGATTCTAGCAACTTGACATAAGAAATTTAAGAAAGCAAGACAAAGGGGGGAGAATCTTGGTGGCTATTTCCATATCTGAGAAAATGTTATTTTGGAACTTCAAGCTATAAGGAAGAGTGTTTTTCACAATAATGCAGTTCAGAATTAAAGCTCATATACCAACTAGTGACCGTATCCATTTCTGGGGAGGTACCAGTATGGACTTTCCTTTAAGTAAAACTAATGTGCCAGTGGATCTGAAGGGCTGACGGAGTGCCATCTGTTCTGCATCCATGGGCCTCTGAGAAGGGGAATATCTAAGCATTATTCTGCAAGACCCCAAGTGACTACAGGTAGTCCTTATTTAGTAACTTTTTTGTTTACTGACAGTGATGAAAAAGTAATTTTCCAACCAATCCTCACATTTATGACCTTTACAGTTCTTCAAAGGAAAGCCGAAATAAGATGATAAGTATAGTCATGGTTTTATTTAGCAACAATTTTGCTTAATGACTGAATTGTCGATCCTGACTGTGATCACTAAATGAGGACTACCTATATCATGGAAATCTATCTTTTATATGAATGCTGTTTTCAGCCACTCCTTCTGCATTTGAAGCAAGGACTGCAAATGTGGAGAAACAAAACAACACTCTATGGAGCCTCTGGTGCTGGAGTTCTGAACATATTCACTGGCACATTGTTATATGCTATCAAATGTAAATAAACAATGGTGTTTCAAATAATTGTTTTGGGAAGCACCACTTCCATGCTGGGAGGGGTGTAGAGATCCTGTGTGTGCTGTCTTATTTTCCTAGGCCTGGATGTGTTTCCTGGATGTCAGGAAAGAGCCCGGAGTAATGTTCTTTTCAATTTCCACCTGTTGTCTTATGCCACCTATGGTATTTGCTGTGAGAAGGGCACTTGTCTCCTATGCTGTTGCTTTTCTTCCTTTGTTTGGTTCTGAAGGATACTTTCTTCTCACAGACCTTCTTGGCAGGAAGATTGGTAGGAGGCTATTAGCCTGAAGGGAGTCGCTTTATAGCTATGCTGAGACAGATAATGGGGCTAGGGTTGACCTCAATTAAGTAGATGATTATACAACTTGTGGGGAATGGAAGATTGCCAGAAGGAAGGGAAACATCAGGGACAAGCACCTCAAGAGAGAAGCTTGTAAATTTTTATGCAAGTCATGACTTGGATGCCTCACCATTTATCATTTCCTCCCTTTGCCCTCATTGCTGTCTGCTCCATGAATGGGGGAAAGGCTGCTGATGTCACGAAACCTTGTCAGTGTTTACCTGGTCCAACGGCTCGTGGGATATCATGCATTGTCTGGAGAAATGGATGGGGGTTCTGCATTCCAAAAATAGTAACTTGTTACTCTATTGATGAATGACTGATAGTTGTTATTGAGCTGTATTGTGTAGACAGGTTCCTTGCCCACACATTGACAGCCAGCACACTTGCAGTGATGGTCACTGCTTCAAAATGATAGGCATGATCAGGTGACTGAGGGGCCACTCCTTTTTACCTGAAAGTGACTGCCTACCTTAAAATTATCCTGCAAAACAGCCATGTAAAATAGGTTAGTCTAAGAGAGAGTAGCCCCAAAGGAATTGTAGGCTGATTGTGCTTTAAGTCATCTCACCTTTTCTCTGCCGTTGGGTCTGAGTGAGAGAGTTCTCATCCCCACTGGTTAAAGCCAAGTCTGGCTGGTTATTGTTGGCCGTATCCTTATTAACATCAAATCCAAGCTTCCTCTCTGAGCCCCATTTCTGGAGAGAACAGGGGTGGACCTCACATTCTCCCAGTGCTGGCCAATAGGACATCAGATCATTACCATCCACATCTAAGGAAGAACATTTCAGATATACAAAGGGAGAGCACAGGACATCTCATAAATCAACACAACACTTTGCCACAGTATATATGCTCATTCTTGAGTTGATCAAATTGTTTGCAATGCATGGAGTGAAGTTACTACGACCGTGGCACACTAACATATTATGCTTCAGAATTACTAATTGCCCAACTGTATATTTCACACTTATACTACAAATAATATACTGGACATCTCCTTGAGAATTTCTATAATTTTCTTATGAATTGGAAGGGACTTTCTATGTGCAGAGGAGCCATAAATTAATCGAGTTTATTGGAATAGAGACTTATATTTTACTTTACAATAAAATGGAGTTCAAAAAGATTCACTTGTGAAAAATATACTTATTTATTTTTATCTCATTTCCATATATATTATATATTTTAATACATATACTCTTTGCCAATCAGTTGTGAAAGTCATCTTTCTTTCTAATTCTCATGTAATATTTTGCAAACTGCTCCACCCCACAATGCTAAAAGGAAGCCTTTGCTTCATCATAAATGTCAGGAGTATCTCTGATACATTTTAGTGTTGCTCTAGGCCAGGGATGTCAAACTGGATTTCTTCGAGAGCCAGATCAGCATTTTAGTTCTCCTCTGCAGGCCGGTTGGGGTGGGATAGTGGGATGGATGCCTCCTGAAGCACCCTGCCAGCTGAAAACAGGCCACGTGGCCCATTTTTGGGCCGTTTTTTGGCTGTTTCTGGCACATTTTGGCCCATTTGGGGGCTGTTTTCAGCCTATTTTGGCCCTATTTTTAGCCTATTTTGGGCCCATTTTTCAGCCCGTTTTCAGCCTGTTTTTCAGCTGTTTACAACCCAGTTTGGGCCCATTTTGGGCCCATTTTTCAGCTTGGTTTTGGCCTGGTTTTGGCCAGCAGAGTGCTGCAGGAGGCCATGGAGGGTGAAAATGAGGGGCAGGGGGCTGCACATGGCCCATTTTAGCCACCAGAGTCACTGCAGGCCTCCCCGACAGGCCGGATCCCACCTGCAGGCCTTGACTTTGATGCCCCTGCTCTAGACTGACATAGTATTAATATTCACAGAATCGTAAACAGAATGATTAAAAAAAGACAAAGAAGCAAATGAGATCTTCAATCATATTCCAAAATTTTGGAACCTATCAAAGTATGAATTTTTTTGCATTTATTGTACTTGTGCAGCAGCAGTTAAAAAAGATGTTTGCTCCAGTGGAAAGACTATAATGTACCTGGTTGGAATACTTATTTACTGCTACTATATATGAGCTGGCTTCCTATCAATGCTCTGGGAAATACGATCAATGGGATTCCATTTGTCTGAGATTTATTGTATTATTGTAAAATATAGAGATAAAATGTAAAAGCCTCATACAACATAACGAAGTGAAATCTAGATGAACAAAGCACAGTTCCTGAGTTCATACACCATGCTATATCTGAACAGGATGATTGCAACAAAAAGCTAAAGCCAGAGGTGAATTCCCACAGTTAAGTGAACCTTGACCTTCCTACTCTGACGTTAGCTATGCTAGCAGGTTGTCTCAACCCAGCCTCTGGTCATCCTGAGCCCTGCTCCCTCCCTCCCCCTCAACCCCTCATGACTCAGCATGTTCTCAGTGTCCTGGGACTTGCCTTTTGGTGCAGTGTCACTAGGGTTGGTGAGGAGCCTCTCACTGTGGGCTGCCCTTTTGAACGGACGCTGGAATCTGCTCCGGAGATGCACATTTTCCTCACTCTCTGAAGAGGGAATTGAGAGGCTGCGTTCTTCATCCAGGGAGAGGTCACTATCTGAATCAGAGTCTTGATCTGGATAAGATCGGGGATATTTGAAGAGGGGGAAGAAGATTAAGGAGGAACAGCTTCTCAGGATATGAATCACTCAAAAGTTAAATAGGTTGCAAAATTGAAAGGAGGGTTGACCTTATCATCTACATTACAATCAGCATTCAAAATCACAAAGCATGTCATCAGCCACATTGATGCCAAGTCAAGTCAGTGTGCCCACAAGCTGTTTCAATAAGAAAGTCCTGGTTAGGCATAAACCTGTCCTTCCTTAGGAAAACATGCAGTTACTCACAGACTTTGGTATCAGAAATATTTGATAGACAGCACCACTGATATTTCTTGTCAAGTTGAGACCTCTGCTTTAGATCCAGGGTTGAGAGCCTTCTCTTTTATACCCATTAAAAGCTATCCTTACCTGGACCTGCATCACGATGGAACATGGCTACGTCAAGGTCAGTGGGGCCAGCATGGTTGAGCAAATTGTGATCCAGAGCCGAGCCTTGATGTGCTATCATGTTCTCTCTGAAACTCATAACACAGAACATACATAGATCCATTGAGAGCTGGCAAAACCCCAAATCCCAGGCACTTCTGAGGAGTTTCAGAGCCAGAATCTATTCCAAGCTCTGAAAAACTGCTGTGCTTTAGATAAATACCTATCTGATAAATTCAAAGCCAGCAGCTGCCAATCAGTCAGAACAGGGAAGGCTGAGGAAGCAACAACAATCTTCTGCTGCATAACAGCAAAGGAAGCTGATATCTAGCACCAATGACTCTGTTGTTCTTCATGAATGGGCACTGTAATGCATCACCTGTTGGTGGCTTAGCAATAGCAGTAGCACTTAGACTTATATACTGCTTCACAGTGCTTTACAGCCCTCTCTAAGCAGTTTATAGAGTCAGCATATTGCCCCCAACAATCTGGGTTCTCATTTTACCCCCTGAGAAGGATGGAAGGCTGAGTCAGCCTTGAGCCTGGTGAGATTTGAACTGTTGAACTGCTGGCAACAGGCAGCCAGCAGAAGTAGCCTGCAGTACTGCACTCTAACCACTGCATCACCATGGCTCTTACTTGCTTCCTCCTTCTGAACTCTCAGACAATTAAGCCATATTTTAAGTACATATGTATCATCTTTTAGTTTACATTATAACACAGGGCATATCATAATACAACCCACACAAATCCCACTAGTAGAACAACAGTATCTTTGTCAGTTTTCAAATGACCATGAGTAAAAAGATTTACAGTGTATGTTTCAATTGTAATAATACTCCTGTGTTTTCTTTCTGGAGAAACGTTTTTTCCAAAGAAGGGGAAACGGAAAAGAACCTGATTGATGTCAAATAAAAGTCAAGGGACACAGAGAATTTGCAGAGCCAAATTCTCCAAATTAGTGGTTAGAAAGATCTATATCGGGGATGGTAAGGCATTCTCCTGCATTCCAATCCTAAATTGTTTAGGGATTCACAGGTAAATGTCAAATATGTAAATGTGACATATTTGTAAAACTGGATTAGATGTGATGATTGATTTAAGAGGGGATTTGACATAATCATGATCATAAAGCTACCTATGGTTACAGAGGAGTAAATTGGCTTGCTACCTCCAGGGGCTACCTGACATTTTGTATAAATTGATGAGAAACGACAACAGGAAAAGGCTGCCTCTCTGCTTATTAGTTTCCAAAGCTACCTGACTGGTTGGTGCAGGGAAGTGAGATGATTCAGATATTCTCATACTGTATTTATTATTGTTTAAAGAGTGAAAATACATATGAATTGGGGGTGGGGCGGAGAAGTTTTTTTTAAGCCATTGGGTCAAAATCACAATGTTTACTTCTTTGTACACCTTATCTCCCTCTGTCAACATCCATTTTGTATACCCACTAGGCCTCAATGAAATTCTAGCTCAGCATATATTGGGGAATGGAGGGAAGAACAATCAATGGGGCTCATAATGATGAGATTGGTGCATTATTACCTAAGTGGCTTTCAAATCCCTGCTCACATGCAGGATACAATATTTAAGGCCCAGGAGTCTGCTATGGACTCCAGAAGAAATGGTACCCTTACTAAGCCACAGACAATTCTCCTTAAATAAATTTATGTATTTACTTATTAAAACTTATTCCACCTTTCCATATGAAAAAACAACTAACCCAGAGCATGTATTCGGACATGCTGTGGAGAAGCTTCCTACCTGAGGTAGCCCCGCTGGCTAGAATGAGTACGGCCTGAGCGCACACTGCTAACAGACGAGATTGTGGAGGCTCCCAGAGTGATACGAATAAGGCCACTCTCCTCAAATAGTGCTGTGTTGTTGTAGGCATTGTGGCCCTGACATGGAAGAAGAACATAGGAAAGCAACAAGAGGGATCTAATTGACTCTCTGTATATTAAGAAGACAACCTATCTTGAGGACCAGCTTAAACAGTAGGAAGAAGACCTGAGTCAGTCAAGAATATCAAATCACTGGTCTATAATAATGAAGCAAACAAATACAATAAAGTGTAAAGAATAAATCAAGTGAATAAACAAGGCACCACTTAAGGACTTTTAAGGGGAAAAGTGTATTTGAATGGGGAGACTTAGAACAAAGGAACCTCTTTTTATCTCTACCCAGTCCATACCTGGCCACTTCTGGGGGCTTCTTCGCCTTTCTTAGCCAGGCAAGCCCCTTTCCAGGCTTCCAGGAACTCCTTGTTCACTGCACAGAATAGAATCAGTGTTGCCAAACCCTGCAGAGAAAAAAGAGAGAGAGAGACCCACTCTGGATCATGGGAGATACTTCCAGATAGCAGCCTCCACTGGTTTAGTAAGCAAGTATGCTTCTTGTCCATGGGGAATCTCAATCATCTAGGTCATGGTTGTCCCAAAGGTGCTTTTTCAAGTGCCTTCTTGGATGAGAAGCAAAATGTCTTCAGGGAAAAAACAGAAAGTCCAGTTCCCTCTTGAAAAACTACCTTTGGGACCAGTATACTTCTCCCCACCTCTAAATAGATTTCATTGGATAGGAAAACATTCAGGTAATACATGGGAGAAGAAGACATGGATTTTTTGGTAAATAAAAAATAGCAATCAACCTAAACCACTAAATTAAAGCATCCAGATCAGATGACCTATATCACCAGGAATACCTGTGGCAGTCATTCTCCAGAGTCTCAGGCCAGGATTAAAACTTAGCTCAGCCTTCCAGCCAATACCATTCATGAGATACAGGATGTGATGACCCAGGGTGTAATACAAATTAAACACAGTCACAAAAAACAGGTGAAGTTCCTTTTATTCCTTCACGTTGCTTCCAAGTTCCAAATATCCTTGACTGGTGACAAAAAACTCCCACACAAGCAGTTACAAGAAGGAGAAAATACCATTTAAATTATAAAGAGTAAAAAACAACACAAACCAGGCAAGATAAGGGCTTGAAGATGTCCACATATATCAGAAGACACACTGGGAAGGGCGCTAACTCAGAGTGGAACAATAGAGATATTTCCACACTTTGTTTCCAGCACTCGCCCATACGCATGTCCGTTCTCTTACCCAGTTGTCACAGCTGCAGCCCATGAAGAGGACCAAGGCCCTCTCCTCTCCAATAGACCACATCTCTCCCTTATCCTCTCCTCCCTACATGCCCTAGGATGGAGAGGGGATGGGCCTGGGTCCTTCTCTGACTGCCCAGCCAGCCTCTGGCCTTCCCCAGCCTCCTCCACAACCTCCGGAGCCACACTTCCACTCCCTGTCTGCTGTTCCTCCTCTCCCTCAGAGTCAGTCTCCACCAGGGGCATGACAGAGGTGTGGATTAACAAAACTGATCATCTAGCATCCTTTTTTATGAATGTGACACTCAAAATACTTCTTCCCTATGATATAAGCCTCATATAGGAATAAGAAAACCTGTAGCCCTCCAAGGCTTGTTGAATGCTTAGCAGTCAGAGGTTAGCATAGACAATGGTGAGAAATGCTGAATTTTGTAATTTGTCAGTTTCCAGAGGGCACCTTCCCATCCCATTCCATGTGTTTAAGCTGCGTTATTCTTAAATTCTGTAGCCAGAAGAAATGTAATGATTTATTTTCCACTAGAGGGAGAAATAGTCTTATTTATGAACAATACACCAGAAAAAAAAAAATCAGAATAGTGGCATCTTAATCTACTGCATACCTGTAGCACACTCAGTAGAGTCAAAGAAAGTCTTAATAAATTAGGAAATGAACAGTACTGAAACAAATAGGCAGCCAGTTACCATTAAGCAACTTACTGTAAACTCAGTGTTTACACTAATAAAAGCATAAAATGCATGCTAAAAAATAAAGTAAATATAAAAAGTAAATAAAACAAATAAAAATGCAATAAAAATGCAGATGAATGTAAATGATCCCCGAATGTCCTCTGAAATACTTTGGCTTTGAATGATTTCTGGAATGTCAGTAAAGAAGGTGCTAATCTAGTTTCAAGAGGGAAGATATTCAGAATATGGGGACTGCCCCTGCAAAGCATTGTCTATTTATCTCTAGAGGACTTTTTCTGGGATACATGTAAGAGGTGGGTTGTATAAGTCACCTCTATGGGGAGAAAGAGGTCCTGCAAGTAGCCAGGTGCCAAACCACATAGGGTTTTATAGATTAAACTCAGAACTTTGAGCTATACCAGAAATATACTGACAACCAATGCAGTGACTCTACAGTACAAAATAGGTGTTATATGATTATGGTGACTCTGGTATAGCAACATACAAGTCACTGCATTTTGGGCCAATTGGAGTTTGGAGTGAACTTCAGAGACAGCCCTCATATATTCAGTAGGGTGCAGTGCAGTAACTGTTGATTGCATGAGTCACTGTTTGCCAGGGCTTTCCCTGGTGCAGCAGCTGAAGTTGGAAAAAGTCCTCTTGACCACAGCTTTCACTTGCCTATTTAACAATAGCTGTGAATGCAGAATGAAACCCAAATTCCCCTTTTCATAACCAGAAGTTATAACCGGAACTGATAGAAAGTCCTTCTACATGAACAATAACGTTGCCCTGCATCCTCATCAGCATTCAGATACAACATCAAGATTTCTAGAGCGTTTTCAGCATTTTATGGGATGAAGATGTAACACTGTGTATTATCAGTGTCTTGAGGATGTCTTCCCTAAATCAACAGATGACCCCTCCCAGCAATCTCATATAGATAGATGCTAAGCAGGAGAAGAATGAAGAAAGAGCCCATATTAGTGGATCCTTGGAGTGAGGGTTCCACCCACACATTCAAGGAAGGTGGCAAATCGTCATCTCTCAAAGAGTGTTGGCCACTTTGGGGGGCCCACCCATAACATTCCTGCAGGGTACCTTAAAGGAGTCATGAGAACTTGAATCAAGTTTTTAAGTGGCAGACATAATGCTGATACTCCATAGGCTGAAAGGAATTTCAGACAACATTGCAACATCAGATTCTGTCAATGAAGAGCCGATGTTAAGTGAATGTGAGGAATTTTATCAGCACAATATAGTCTCAGTGACCTGGCTGCAGCTCTTTCCAGCCATCTTTCCCAAATAGGGAATGGGCAACCCTAAACAAGGCCACTGGATGCAATCCAGGGATGCAATAAAGCATCTGCATCCCGTCTTTCCTATTGACACGGTGCAAGTTCAAGCATGAATTCATACCCACATTCAGTCAAATTCGCTCTTCATTCCACCCCCACCCCCCACTGGCTTCTGCTATTTCATCTCTTAAGAGATTCTCCATTACTTTTAAAATATATATAGAGATTTTATTCTTCACTTAATCCTTATTTTGATAATTAAATACTGTATATTCAGCATTTTTGTTCCAGTGGACAGACTATCATCCTTCATCACTCCATTTGCTATTTGATTGGTGCTCGTTGTCTAATGATACTTATGAAACAAAAAAAATATTGTACTCCTTGCTGTCTTCTGCAGGTATCCAGCTCAGTTTGAAAATTGCTTATATTGTAGACCATTAGCATAGAAAAATGGAACAATCAGCCTAGCTCAGCACAGAAGACTACCCATGAAAACATGCAGGGAGATTTGCAGACACAGTGCCTTGGATCCAGCAATATTTCAATATCTTTAGCATAACTGAAGGAGAAATGTTTCTTAGACAGCAGCTTCAAGGTTTGCCAAGGATTAACTCGCTCTGCAGGACAGTTGCCAGCAGAACAGAGACACCTTCCTCTCTGACGGCTCCATAGTTTTCACCCAACCACCAACCTAGTTCAGAGAGTTACCTGAAGACTGCAGAGGACAGTGTAGAGGTAGTGGAAAGCCAGGACACTGTTGTTGATAGCCAAGAGACCAAAGAGCCAAGCAGTGCTAATAACTAGAAGCAGAACGAAGGAGCTTCGCATCATCATGCTGGAGACAGACAGAGAGAAAGAACCCCACAGAGAGGCAGACATGGACGTTAGAATATGTGGTTAAACTACAGGTTGAGACACTGTTGCAGAACTATCAGTAGTGTTAGCCCACTCATCATAGTTCAGACATGGACCCATAAAACACACCAGGAAATGGCCCCAACTTATATGGCTCAAGCAGTGAGCGAGCAGTGATAAGACTCACAGTTCCTGCCTCCAGCAACGTCCTTTTTGGAGAGGCAGAGGACATCTGGAAGACTGGAAAGTAGAATGTAGCAAGACTGACAGCAGGCAAAGTGCTTTTATTGTTAATTAGAAGAGGAGAAACACTTATGGAGAAGGTGAACATTGATGAACAAATGTTTGCAACAAAGGTTAAGCTGCAGAGCAAGCTTTTGCCTCAGCAGATCATTGTTATTAGCTAATACTCACAGCACAGCTTTCTTCTTGGCTTCCTTTTGTCCTGGTGAGCACAGCATCTTTGCCACCAGAAGAAACATCACCCCATTCATCTGGAAACAAACTCAGCGGTTAGTGACAGTAGTTTTGGCACTAAGCAAAACAGATTGCTCACCAACTTTATCCTCCCTATGCCATTCCCCTCCAGACACGCCTTCCTTGGAAGGATGACTGTCTGGTATAGCTAACATGAACAGGCCCCTGAATACAAGCCTTCTGTGCTCTAATTCCTTTCTAGAATTGTGATAGACCCTCAAAAAGTGCAGAAAGTATAACAGATGAGTCCCCCAGCCCCTCCAAAAGATTCATTAATGCCAGTCTCCAGGAGTAGCATGAGAGAGATGCTAAAAGGAAAATAAAGACAAAGTGGTAGAAAGTAGAAAAAAAGAGTATAGTGTAAAAGTCCACGTAGGCACGGCAAAGAAAGGAAGCGTGAGGATGGCAAATCAGGGAGCAGATATGCTGAGAATGGAAAAGGAAAGGCTTCAGCCTAGCATCCTGGCTAAGCAAATGGACACTCTTACATGGCTATTCAGGAGTTTTGCAAAACAGATTAATATAAATCAATCACGAGACGAGCTTACCAGAACGACAAGAGCTATGGGCCCTGCAAAACTCCAAATCAGTTTGTCATGGATGGAAATCCAGCAGAAATCTGGGTTCCCATAGCCTTCTGGATCCAAACCAACTGATAATCCTGATTAAAAGAAAAGAAAAGATAAAGTCTATACTACAATTTTCATGTCCTTGATCAAGGTAGGTTGCATATCCCTCTGGAAATGCTCCTTCTCCCCCCACACCTTCGATTTTCTTGGTTCTGATGAAGAAAAACCTGGAATGTTGCAAGCAGAACTAGTTTTACTTAAGATTTAATTCGTCCGCATAGTTACTGAGAATCCTTATTTGTGACATTGTTCCTAATCACCTCATAAAAGTAAACTGGATTTTGAACTGTGAAAGTTGAGAATACAATAACGAATCTTGGCACATTTTAAGGACTGGCAATCAATAAAATGTAATTTGGGCATTAAGGATTATATGCAGTTTTCCCTAAATTTGGACAAATTTCCAGCTGCACCAACTCTCTCCCTCCCTTCCCCCTTTCTCTCACCCATACACTCATGTACACACACAAACACACACACTACAAATGACAGCAGAAGCGGGATGGGAAACCGCAGCTTTACACACTATTCAGGTTTAATGTATCTACTGCAGGACCTGTACTGCCCTTCTGAATCACCCTTGTCTAATCCAGTGTTGGGACTGTAGCTACCAATTTTCCAGAATAGAATTTTGAGGATTACTAGATGAGGCGTGGCCTGGGGCTCATCGTTTCAGAAATATTTCCTTACCAGATTTCTCAATACTTTCAACAGTGGCAGAGCTTCTAATGCACTTTAAAAGTTCTTAAAAATTCAGTTGAAAGTAAGCCCATGTTGAACTGTATAGCACAGTCACTGACCATAGAACAGGAAATATTTTATGACATTTTGTATTAAGTCATAACATGCTTTACCATAATATTATGTCATAAAACTTTTTATAAAATTTGCCAAATTTCAATTCCACAGGAGTCACGGGTCCTGGATTTTGCACACATTCTGTTTGTTAACCCTTTTGAGGTATCTTGGTTAAAAAAAAATTGCCCTGCGATGCACCTTTTCACCAATTTAACATAATCACATATGTGTAACGATCACAACATTTTTGCATGATATCACCACGAACATCATCTTTTGGGCATCATCACAGCTAGCTGCAGAGACTGCTGGATACTGAATGAGGATTTCAAAATATCAGATAAATATCAGACACAAGAGCTGTAGTAGCATAGAGATCTGTGGAGCGTGCTAGAGAAAAACTGTTTTGTTTCAAGCACATCTGCACTTACCAGTGATTATGGCGGGGACCCCCCAGCCAATGGCATAATAGAACCTCATAGCTCCATAGTTAATGTTGCGAGCTTCAGTTTGCATGCGGTAAATATGAAGGCCTTGCACAAAGAGCCAAGCGAAAGTAGAGAGAAAGAAGTAGTGCAACAGGATAGCGATCACAGTGCAGAAGAACTGAAAAAGTAAAACCAACATCATCCAGATAAAGTCATCTAAACATTTTGCTTCTTGATGACTAATTTGTTCTGAAATTACTATTGCAAAATTCTTCTTTGAGTTCAGGGGTGGTGGGTCTGTCAGATTACAGTGCCACATTCCCTCTGATCTAAATGGTTTTATTGACATGATTACCACTGGTGCACAGAGTGCGATGTTTGGTATTGACATCTACAGAGGAGAATCAGGAGCAAGAGTCATTTCTGGGGAGTATAAATTTGCTAAAATAATACTCAATAAAATGATCAGACATGTATAGTGACTTACATCCTTGTGTCAAACATCAAACTGCAAGTATATAATCACAACATTTATTCATGATATCACCATGAACATCATATTTTATCACAGCTAGCAGCAGAGAGTGCTGGATACTGAATGAAGATTTCAAAATATCAGATAAAACTGAATGTCATATATCCACAATCTGGGAATGTGTTGACAGATTTATGTAGACATTTCAATATATGAGCAATTCGTTTAATTAGCATAAGTGCTGGTCTAGTCCCCAACTCACTCATTTTATAACCCCGATTTCCTACTTTTCAAGTTCTGGGAGATGAGGTCTTCTTAGGCCTAACGTTTTCCATCCAATGAAGCTCCCATTTGCTTCCTAATATGTTACCCACCAGGGCTCTTGCTTCTCTTCTTTGTTCCATCTCACCTGATTTTCAGTACGATTGATACCGAAGAGGAACAGCAACTCAGAGAAGAAGAGAGTGACAGAAATATTGCAATGGATTCCCCGAGTATTGGACTTGAGTCCTTTCAGGCATATCAGAAAGAAGAAGGTCAGCAGCAGACATAGAAGAGAAAGAGATGTCAAGGAATAAGTCACAATGGCCAGTGTCTCCAAGTCACCTTCCAGTTGCTGTAAGGAAAAACCAAACACAAGAGGATAAGTCAGGTTGCTTGTTGGCATCATAGATGTCTATTACACCAATGTCTTAAAATCATTATTCCATCATCACAATGAAAAAAACATCCCATCAAACCCATTAAAAATAAACCCCTGCTTCTTTCAAGTCAAGTTTGACTACTGGTAAGTTTGTGGACACCTCCATGTTGTTTGCTTGGCAATGATATAGCAGTTGTCACTATCTTCTCATAGAGGTACTTTTTGACTTTTAATCTTGCTTGCTAAAAGTCTAGCTTTTAATCTTGATGTTTCCTGGTAGCTTCCCACCCAAGGACTAACTAGGCTTGAACCAATTCAGGGAAAGGATCTAGGAAAGGCCAGGCAGGTGCTGCCACCTGCTGAGGCATACATCCATATATATTTTGTTTAAAATACTTCTATCTATAATTTCTGCCTGGTAACAATTCTGCAAATGAAAAATATATATTCATCACACAGAATGATAAATGATGATGGATGCAGCAAGCAGAACAAAAGTGTCAGTTATGATCCTTCTAAGAAGTGAAGTAGCCATGACAGAATATGCATTATATACCTACTCAAGAATGACAAACAACATGTGGCTAAGACAGATCAGAACCCCCCCACCACACAAATTTCAAAAGAAGACAACCCAAGAGAATATCTATTTCCAGATTCAAGTTTTGATAAAACAAATTAGGCAAATATACTAATACTTCTCTTATTTCTCCTAATAATGATAAGGCAAAGTTGCTTGCAGGTTTTTTCCCCCCACCCTTACATACATCTTCCTAAAAATGATTTTTTTAAACTGTCATCTATCTAACTAGTTCCTTTTTTCAGCTCTGTGGTAAAAAAAACGGTTGAATATTACAAGGTAAGAGGAAGACATAACAGATTCTCTCATTCTTTGCAGTAAATTTAGTTCAACATATAGTTCAACATGGATTAGCAAACACACGAGGGACCAAATATATTCTATGATTAGAGGTAGACCTCAACTTATGACCACAATTGAGACCAGAATGGTTATTGTTAAGCAAAACAGTTGTTAAGTAGGTCATGAGAGATTTTATTATCCTTTTGCCATGGTTGTTAAGTGAATCAGTGCAATGGTTAAATGAATCTTGCAATCATTAAGAGAATCAGACTTGTCTCATTGGCTACTTGTTGTGAGCCAGTTGGAAAGGTCATAAGTTGTAATCATATGACTCTGGGATGCATCGTAAATACACACCAAGTGCAATTTTGATCATGCGACAGTGGGGTGTTGCAAGTTTGAGGTCTGATTGTAGTCATCAACCATTGGAACTTTGAATGGTTGCTCAATGAATGGTTGTAAATTAAGGTGTACATCTATTTTACTGGGGCATTTTCTTTATTGGTGTCTTCACCCCTATAAAAGACATTTTCATGCACTACTAAAAAGCAGATGCTCTTTGCTTGAAGAAACCCAGTTACCTCTCGGTGGGAGCTGTCCATCAGCACCCCAAAAGTACCAAATTGGGAGCAATGGCAGCGGACATGAGTGGTGTTTCGGTGCACAAGTTCACAATCCCGTGCTGTCCAGAAACCAGTGGGCTCAATCCTGCAGTTATAAAGAAATCCATAAAAAGATACGGTTCAAAGGAAAGATTGTTAAGGTGTGTGTGTTTTTTAGATACCTCACACTACAGATATTGTGATGAATGAGAGACAATGACTGTATTTATGCCAGATGTGGTTTCCACTATCATAGATTAAGTCAGCATTTCTCAACCTTAGTAACTTTAATTGGCTAGGGAATGCTGGGAGTTGAGTTGAGGCCTCTAGCAGCAGATGCCTGAATTTGATTACATTCATTCTCAACAGAGTGGATTCCACAGGTGAGACCAAAGAGAACCAACAATTTTGCCACTATGCTATCTTAATTCACTCCACACCTATAGTCCATAGGAGACGAAATTCCAGAACACACCTTAAAAAGACATAAGTCTTTCCAGAAGCCTGAAGATACAAGGATACATGGCTCCGTTGAAGAGTGACTTGACCCACAGTCAACTTACTGGCTAGAGTGATTCCACTGAACGCAGAGGGGCTTGCTGCGGTTGGCTGTCTCAAGTAGGCGGAATTCTAGCATGAGTGGCTCCTCCAAATTGTTCTGCAGAAAAGTGTGGTTGCTGAACAGAGATACAGTCACAATGGGGGAGTTCATCACAGGGTTTTTGGGCAACCTGTATGGAACCAAGAAGCCTTGTTACTCGGCAACACCATCAAGGCTGGATTGTTTCAGACAGCGATACTGATATCCAGTGTCACAACAATCCAATTGTGATATTGTTGATTACAAACAAATTGCCTTTATCCATAAAACAAACCACAGGCATTTAAAATTGGTAGGAACATGTCAGGCTGCAAAGAACTCAGTAGAGAAGGAAGACTAATACCTGAGGTTGCGCCGATCCACCTGGTAGCGGGCAGGCAAAAGTCCACCAAGAGTGCGATAAATGATGAGAATGAGGATGGTGATAGCAGGCTCAGGTTCTTGGACAGAATGCCTTGGGGGAGGACTTTCCATTGTGACATTGGTCTCGGTATTAATTGATGCAGTTATTGTCATGGTGGGAACTGGAATCGAGACAGCAAAACAAGAAGGAATCAATAGCACAGTTGCCTTTGAAGAAAGACAAAGGCCAAGGAGGGAAAGACCTGAGACTGTCAGTGTGTTATTTCCCAAGAATCTTAAATCAACCTTGCCAATCTGCCCGCTTCTGATGTGCTGGACTGGGGAAGATGTTATTGAATAAATATCATCTAAATATCTAAATATCTGGAAGGTAGTTCCAGATGGGATAAGTTAGATGTATATTCAGATCTCAGATGTATCCTCGGAACATAATAGGCCACATTCAGTCATTTTGAAGTAAAATGACCCCACCCCGCAAACTCTGGAAAGCCATCTTGTCAAATAAATGCCATAAGGCTGAGTAGGTGGTATTTCCCCATCAGGGACCAGCAGTTCAATTAGGACCTTCTCTAATGGCAGACAAAGCCTCCAGCTCCTGAGCTATTAATCACCTATGCAAGAAGTTAAGTCACAGCTCATTCTTAGTGTCTAACAGAGACATGAAAACCCTCACCTTTTTGTTTTCTTTCCTCTATGACACCTCTCAAAGAACAGCAAAAAAAGAAAAAGAAAAAAAAAGGAAAAGAGAGTTTCTAAAGCAATTTTTGAGAAGGATTTGGAAAAGGAGGCTACTTCTTTCGGGGTTTTTTGTTTTTGAACCAGGCCCGGGGAATTCAGAAAAAATTGCCACTTACCTTCTATTTTGCGGGGGGTAAGGACGGAGTGAGGGAGGACTATGTGTGTGTGGGGATCCCACATGGCTTGGCCACGGAAGAGGGTACTGTGATAACGTGGGTAGCGTCTTCTGAGATGGGTGTGATTCTCCATGCGATCAATGCTGAGCACTGTGAGGGGGAAAAAGAAAAAAAGAGGCCTCGGGCATTAGGTCTGAGAGACAATGGCATCTTCTGTCATCTGCACCTCTATAACTGTCTGGTTTGGTTCTGCAACCAAAACAACCAAACAAGAGAGACACAGACTTCAACGGATAATTAGAATGACAGAAAAAACAATTGCTACCAATCTGCCTTCCATTGAGGTCCTGTGTACTGCACGAGTCAAAAAGAGGGCTGTGAAAATATCTACAGACCCCTCACATCCTGGACATAAATTGTTTCAACTTCTACCCTCAAAACGACGCTATAGGGCATTACACATCAGAACAACTAGACACGAGAATGGTTTTTTCCATGTCATCACTCTGCCAAACTACTAATTCCCACAATACTGTCAACTTATTTACTAAGACTGTATTACTATTCTTCTTCTCATCCTTCCTAGTACTACTTCCTCCCACTTATGATTATAACCATGTTGCTTGTAACTTTACAATTTATATTGTTTTATTTATTTTCCTAGTATGCTTTGATTACATATTAGTAACCTATGTATGATTTGATTGCTTATAATAACCTATGATTATCACTAAGTGTTGTATTTTATGATTCTTGATGAATGTATTTTATTTTTTCTTATGTACACCAAGAGCATATGCACCAAAGACAAATTCCTTGTGTGTCCAATCATACTTGGCCAATACAGAATTCTATTCTATTCTGTTCTGTTCTGTTCTGTTCTGTTCTGCTCTGCCCTGCCCTGCCCTGCCCTATCCTATCTTATCCTATCCTATCCTATTCCATTCCATTCTATTCCATTCCATTCCAATTTAAACAGACGTTAACTGTATCTACGGCTGGGGGTAGAAATGGCTGACCTCTTTCCTTTATGAAGAACAGGTAGCTTACAGATGGCTTTGTTTAATGTTCAAAATTATGACAGTACAAAAGAATAGCTTTGCAACTAATTCTCACATGCAGTCACACGATTTCCCTTCAGGCACTTTGCAACTGGTATGCATTTACAACCATTGCAGCACCCCATAGTCACTTGACCACCATTCGTCTGCTTTGCCACAATCAGAGTTAATAGAGTAGGCGGAAATAACATTTAAAGTATGGGCACGCTTAACAACCGAAGGGGGAGTGAGATCTTAAGCCTGTCACAGACATGTGTGATGTTTTGTTTATTAAATGCAGCACTTAACAGCGGAGTCACTGGTCTCAATACTGGGCACTAAGTGAGGATTACTTTTATATTTTATGCTCACAGGCTACTTTTCAAAGTGCTTTTTTAATCGTAGAGAGCCACACAAAGAGAAAATTCACTGCATTAGGATTGTTATACAAAATAACATACCTATAATGTTCATGGGAACACTGAACTGAATGCTGCAACTGAATGCTGAACTGAAGAGGAAGATGTTCATTTCAAAGCTTAGCTATTCAGTTCACAGCTCCAAAAATAGGAGAAAAATGTCATTAAAAATGTGCCTTGAAGAAGAACTTCCAAGAAGACTTGAAAAAATGCACAAAAATATTTATATTTCAGAAATTTACATAAGCAGGTGTGTGTTGATGTTTTTAAATGGATGAAACAGAAGTCCTGTAGTCAAATATGTATTTTGATAAAAATAGAAATGAAAGTATTTCCAGTCTGTCTAATCCTCTTTAGGCATTCGTCCAAGCATGTGGTGAGAGAGCAAGTACTCTAATAATCTGGATCTCCTTATGTTCAACCAGAAGTCTAATGGATAACAGTATTTGTATCGTTTGATCCCAAGAATAGCTTTCTGCTCAGACTGCAGTGGAGGTATTTGGAGTCATACAAATTGCAGATTTGCCCAAGACCGGGGAGATTCAAGGACAAAGGGAAAACATTTTTGCATAAGATGTGAGAAATGTGTGAGACTGTGTGTTTGCTTAGGAACACTTTACATATGAGTAATGAAGTTACCCCTGTGAGGTATGAATATGTACATATTTATATTTAAAAATAACTCTGGAAGTGACTCTCACTTATTATTCTGTTATATCCACTTTGCAGGAGCTTGCCCAGAACACTAAGAAGAAATATGTTCTTGTGCAGCTTAAAAGGTATGTCCAAGTGTGATCTCCACTGACTGAGCTTTATATGCAATGACAGAAGTGTCTATAAGATTGGAAGCATTCATCAAAAACTTGCATCACTCTAATGCAATCTCTGCCCCTTCCTACATGCCTGCAATACCTCAGTGCCAACACAAAAGGAGTTTGCATTACAATGGTATAGTGCTGCATTTGTCATTTGGCTTCCTTCCCTTCCTCAGGATCCTGCCATGAATTCAGGAATGTATCATCCATCCGTTCTTAAATGAGGGATGCACCCTGCCTTGCAGCTTCTAAAAAGCAAGCATTCTTGTGGCTACAGTGCAAGTGTGGAGAGCAATTCCCTAAAGCAAAGGACAAGCAACGCCCTGTGGAATCTGTTTAATACAACATCGCTTTGCAACTGATCAGGCTGGCCGTCTCATGTGGATCAGCACAGCCTCAAATTGTAAGTTAGTGTCTCTGATCTCTGCCAGCTGACTGGAGCCATCACCGTTTTGCTGGTTATGGTACAGAAAGAGTATCTGTCACTTTTCCTTTCCTACTTCTTTTCTGAACGTCTTTTTCAAGCCCGTCTTCCTCCTGAATGTCTAACGGTCCCTTCATCCCATGTGCTAGAAACAGATTGAGAAGCTTCTACTTTCCCGTTCCATTCAAATAATAACCCTGTCTGCTCGCTTTTGATAAAAGTGCAAGACAGCAGAGAATTCTTAATAATGCTTTAAAAAGTCCTGTTGTATCCTAGTACTGAACCGTTCAGCAAATCCTTAGCTGCCGGGAAGCCAAGAGTTCATCGATTGCTAGAGAAGCACAGTCGGTTCATACTGACCTCAAGAGGGATGGGGTCCATGAGCTATTCTTTCGGAAGTTAGCACAGGGTGAAGATTTCCTCCCCTGACCTGGCTTCTACTTACCAATATTGGGGGTCACCACACCAACAGGATTGAGGTAGGTGAGCTTCATGTTGCTGGCCAAAGTGCCTGAGTAGTCCTTCAGCTGTTCCATCAGAGCTGCAGTTCCCTGATCATTTTGCAACAACGTGTCCCAGTGCTCCTGGTTTTCCAATGCCAGAACTGAGCTGCCAGCCTGGAGGAGGTTCTAAAGAGAAGATCAACGTTTAGATCAGGGGTGTCCAACCTTGGCAACTTTAAGACTTGTGGACTTCAACTCCCAGACTTCAACTCCCAGGTTGGACACCCCTGGTTTAGGTAGATTTCAGCCAACATAACCACCCTCTCCACTGCCTTTAACCACACATAAAAACACAGATGCAATACAGACCAGAGTTTCTAACACTGGCAATGTTAAGATGTGTGAGCTTCAGAATTCCCCAACCACCCTTAAGAAATCCACACACCTTAAATACGGATATAGACTTTTGCCCTAGTCTCACAATGAGACCCTGCTATGAAACGCTTCTAAATTTCAAACATTAATGGCATATATAGGCCAATAACACAAGGCATTCCATTGCTCTTGGATAGTACATAACTGAAATAAATTTAGTTTAACTCCTGGAACTTACATCTGGCTGAATATCATAAGAATGCATGTACACATTTATTTATTCAGTTAATTTGTAAAATGGGGTCTTTTTGGAAGAATAATAACTGGTGAGCATTTTAAAATGAAGTTTTAATCATACCACTCTGAGATTTTATAAGAATCTAGATCAGGCAGGCTTGTTCTTTTCTATTAAATTATCTTTTACCTTCAGAAAATCATGGGGGTTTTGGGGGTTGTCTGTAGCATTGCATCTCAGAGCTTTCTATTCCATGTCACCAGAAACCCCCGAATGCTTTCTTAAACTAAAAAAACCCCACCATCCTTAACAAGTTTTATGGCACAAACAAAAGCTTGTTGGCTTTTTAAACAAAAGACTCCCAAAAGACCCCTTTTGGTCTTAGTATGTAATTATTTTGTATGAAAAAGAAAAAAAGTATATCAGTTGGTTGACATAATAGAAAGAAGAGGCTAATTGCTTAAAAAAAGACCCCACAGATAAACAAACCAACAACTCACGCTATCAGGTTATAGTGTTTTTAAATAATCATTTCTAATTGCCTAGCCATCCTTCTCCACACTTATAGATATTTATCCTGAGGCTTTGAAAATTATGGAAACCTAAAGCTACCAGATCTGGTCTGTAAAGAGCCAACTAGCCACTGCTAGATGAAAGCAAATAAGTAATGAAAAATCAAACTATTCTTAAAATGATTTAAACTTGGGGCCAGGGTGCCTAGTCTAATCAACATTTTCTTGGATTTCATTCCAAGTGAGGCATAGAATGAAGCTGCTAGATAAAGTGTGTGAAATGCCTATTCCAAGTTAATTTGTGGCACCTACAATGTGCTTGGGATGGGGAAATAAGAAATCCTTTCCCCCAGGTATTCTTAGCTTTAAAAATGTCTGTTCTTTTTAGATCTCCTATATAGATTTTGCTATTTGGATTTTTTTTTCTTTACACTGTTTGGATTTTAATTGCATTTTATACCTTTATATGATGACTTCTACTATATTGTAAACCACTCCAAAACTATAAAAACTATATTCAGCAGCAGAGAAATATTGTTTGCAGGAGAAAAAGCAGGATGTTGGGGAACTGTAGGGCAGCATTTACTATAGCTAATGGCACTAGTTTAATATCATACAGCAGTGGTGTCAAACTCATGTCGTCACGTTGTCGTTACGTGATGTATTTCAACTTCCCCCCCTTCGCTAAAATGGGGGTGGGCGTGGCCAACACACGATGCATCCGACCCACATTTCTCAAGGATTCTTAAGGCATTAAAAATAACTGCTGATAGGATACTTTATTCTGAATTCCTAGAGGTCTACTATCAGTTGTATATCCTGGGCTCACTTTACTAAAATTCTCATAAATATTCACACTGTTCTTCAAGGGAAAAGCCTACTTAATAGGATTCTGTGTCTCTCTTTTACAATATCACAACTGAAAAGGGGTTCTTACCTCATTGAAGTGAGCATCCTGGGTAGCAGTCAGCCCAAAACCATGCTGTCTGCTCTCAAAGGCCATCAAGTGAGAAAGCAGGCGGTAGGTAATATGAATATCATTCCCAAAGTAAGACTCCATCTGTTCCGTCACTGCCCGTAGTTGATGGGCCAGCTTTTTTGCTTCTATGGTGTTCAGTTCTGTTTCATTCTTCTCCAGGCTTTCCAGCTATCAGAAAAGAAGAGGGTATTCTCTCTTTAACCCTCAGAAGTGAATTTTTGTCTCCATCTCCTTCATTAAACAGGGGTATATTAAACAGAGATAAAGGAAACTTCTCAAGTTACTGATGAAATCTGGATTCTGGACTCTGATATACATTGTTGGCAGAAAGTACCATGGGAATATCAGTTGGCTTCTGAGATGCTGGCCATCACTTTTCAAGCCTTCTATCATTCAGGGCCTGAATATTTTTGAGACCTCATTATCTGAGTTGAACTTCCCTGTCCAGTAAGATTTGGGAGAGGTAGCTTGATGATGGTTCCACTGTCAAGGAATCCAATCAACAAGGACTCTGCAGTTGAACCTTCTTGGTAATAGCCTTCTCTGTTGGAACCATCTAACTTCAGATAATGGGCCATGCCTTCCCACCACCTTTTTTGAAAACTATATAAAAAATAATTCTTCAGAATGGAATTTAGGAAGAGTTCCAGCATCCCCATGGTCATATGATCAAAATTCAGGTGCTTGGCAACTGTGTCATACTTATAATGGTTGGAATATCCAGGGGTGATGTGATCACCTTTTGCAACCTTCTGAAAAGCAAAGCCAGTGGGGAAGCCAGACTCACTTAACAACTGGGTTACCAACCTCGCAGCTGCAGGGATTCACTTAATGGTGGTAAGAACGGTCATAAAATAGGACAAAACTCACTTAGCCAATGTTTCACATAGCAACAGAAATTTTGAGCTCAATTGTGGTCGTAAGTTGAAGACTACCGGTGTTGCTGTTAAATGCATTTATTTTTGTTACCCCTGTCCTTCCTCTTACTAATACAGTAAGCATTAATAAGCTGACAGATGATATGTAAGTTGTTAATATAAATATTAGACTTTCAAGGGGTATCCACAGACAATCATTTCATTGTGGGAGCTAAATTCTCCCTTATTACTCAAATGCCCTCATCCAACATAAATATCTAACTAATTATACAAAAGAAATAGAAGATCCTCTCTGCAAGGAGACAGTTTTCCGCTTTCCTAATTTCAGATTAACTGCCTTTTGGGACTCAATTGAGTGGTGAATTTGTTTTCCCAAGAAGGCAGAGTTTATAGCCTCATTCATTTTAATCTCAAAGACAAGCTTTGTACTTTGAATGCTCTATTTGTACTAACAACCACCGCTTGGACTGCTAATAGAAACAATTTGTCCAGTTTCCCCAACTCTGGTTTTACAGAAAGAATATTTACAATTCCTACCTAAATTGGGGTGTTTTTGTATTGAATTTTCAGTAGATTATCTCATATAACTATCACCTTTCTGGAAAAGCACAGTACATGGGAAAACAAGTGAATGGAGAGAAGGAAGGAGAGAGGAGAAATGAGGAGAGAGAGACAGAGAGACAGAGAGAGATGTACCAATGTTGAGAGCTCCTTAAAAGCAGGGGAAGTGCAATTGAACAGATCCGGTTCCAGCCAGCCTCTCTCCTGGTCACAATATCGAACCGCTGCACCTGAGTCGAGACAAAATGTCAACTTAAAAGTGGAAACTTACAAATAGTGGTAATTGGAAACCACAGCTCTTTTCCTGTGGTTACTGCCCAGGAAAAGAGCATCAGGGCTAAAACCCACAGCACTAGACCAACAGTGTGGTTTTGTCAATGGCGTTTTGGCAATTTCACTAACCCTAAAGACCAACCAATGAAGGGAACAGATCCAGAGGAGGATTGACAGACGCTTCAGCAGCAGCTGTATGTTTTTCGCTATGATGGCAGCTTTGATTTCAGTTTAGGTTTTATGAGGCCCTCCCAAATGCTGGATTTAATTATTATCATGCTGGGAGAATTACTGAGAAATGAAATCATTTATCATGTTACCAATGTCTAAGATATGATATGGCACAATACCTTCTAAATATTTGGTGACAAAAAAAATAATAAAAAAAAATAAAGAACAAATATCACATTGTGTGAACCTGCTATTTCCAATAATTTCTTTCAAAACTGCTAGAAGCTTTACTGAATAGATCTATATTTACTTGCTATTTTTTTCCTATCAGTCTCTGAATGCCACCTTTCTTTTTCCAATTTGTGTACAGTTGAGAATGAACTGGATCTTTCTAAAATTGGAGTTGCCAAAAGAAAACCTGTGTTCCCTACATTTACTGATGTCAAATGTTACTGAAATTCAAAAACACATCGTTCACTGAAAGCAAAAGTGAACATTTGTCAAATCTTTGACCGGAATGCTTTGCTAAAATAGTGTTAGCAATATTTCATTGGTAATGTAGCTCATTGTATGGGATAAATATGATGAACACTTTCTTGAATGAAACTTAATCTTTGTCTAAGAATGAGTAAATTGGTGGAGAAATTATGTAGCATATTCAAAAGGAACTATGCAAGAGAGTGCTAGAAATCTGTCTCTAGATGTACATAGCTGTGAGATTTTTTTAAAAAAACAGGGAACTGTTTTCATTCATTCTAAACAAACTCACAACATTTTTTCCTATGTGTACTTGTATCCCTACTATTGCTGTCATGGCATGTTGTACCAGGCAGCAAGATCTGAAGAGGATTATATTCACTTTAACATGAACAGAGTGTCTGCTGCAAGTACCAAACATCACTAGAGTTTTGGAGAAAATGACTCCAGATGCTAAAAACAATACTTTTTAAAATTGATTTATAATATGACATACAAAGAGAACACAAAAGTAAATATTACGGAAATTGGAGAAGGATAAAGGGAAGTGGATAATGCAAGGGAAAGCAAGGAAAAAAGAGAAAAAAAGGCATTGACTTTGGTGCAGTAAAATAAGGCATTAACATCTACCTTCAACTTTTTACTTTTTCATAATAATAGAAACTAGCCTGGAAAATGACTCCAGATTCTAGATTTGCCACCCAATGTAGCAAGTCCAATGACTGAACAGATAAGACAGGTGCACATGACATGTTAGCATCCATACTGTGAATGCAGCCTCACATTTCCATCCATAAGTATAAATGACTCAATAGAACTAGACCATTTGAAGCATAAGATGTTAAGCACAGAAAGGTTTAGCATGATTTTTTCCCCCAGTTACTCTTGCCACATCACCATCCCTAGAAGTTGCCTTTTACGCAACAACAACAACAACAACATTACAAGTGAAAATAGTGTAGAGTATTTATGAAGAATTTAGCCAAACCAGTGCCTGCATTCTTTTTTTTTTTAAGTACTTAAACATTCTACAGATTCAGTATTTATGAGTCTAAAACAAAGAAATGTGACAGTCCCAAATATTGTTTAAGAAATAGGACACAAGGATGCAATTCTCCATATCTGTGACATAGGCCATGCAGCTTTCTAGACTATTTAAACACCACCTGGATCACAAAAATAGAAGATGCACCTCTTCTATATCTATCTATAACTACACAAATGAAGCACAGGTGCCTAAAGGGAGCACTGTGACATTCATAACGCTAAAATCAGTATCAGAAACAGCAACATTTTGTGCATGATCTGCACCATCTTCTAGAAGTGTGTTCGGCAATGATCTGGATGGGAAAGATATTTATATGAGAACAGTTGAATCCTTGTTAATGCCAAATGTAGCAGGTCACTTTGCTGCTTTACAAGTTGAAATGTGTATGTTCTGCTAGGGTCAAGCATGATGGATCCAGGGGTGGGATTCAAATTTTTAAACAACCGGTTCTGTAGGCATGGCTTAGGTGGTGGACATGGCTTGGTGGTCATGTTATTGGCTGGGTGTGGCCAACTCAACATCACTCACATCGAGGCACGCATCTCCTCGCCTGGTCTCTCATGACTGTGGGGATGCTGCAACAGTCGTAAGTGTGAAAAATGGTCATAAGTCACTTTTTTCAGTGCCATTGTAACTTTGAATGGTCACTCTACACAAGCAAAGTACCAGCAAAAGAGGGGGAAAAATTCCAGAGATGTTCCTGAAACAGGAAGTCCAGTCCTACCAAGAATGTAATTAGGGTTAACGGAGAGGCAATTTCTGTAAGCAACACCAGAATGTTTCCTTCCTGCCTTCCTTACAGGATTAGGCCAGTAATTTCTTCTAACAACCGGTTCTCCGAACTGCTTAGAATGTTAACAAACAGTTCTAGCGAATAGGTGCGAGCTGGTAGAATCCCACCCCTGGATGGATCCAAACATATACTTAAAATGATAAATTTCTGCTCTCACATTTAAACTCTGTTCCAGCAGAGTATTCAACAGATTATTCAACAGACTATTCACAAACCAAATCAGGCGCATTGATTTATTGCCACTATTGCATTGATTTATCTTCAGGAGTCCTTAAATTTTTCATGTGGCAGCAAGTTAATTTTGAATGGTCAGGATCTTAAGTTCAGTCTTTAATACATCTTGTAAAAGGATCTCAGGCAGATAAACTCGGAAAGTTCTCTTTTCAAAGAAATAGGAAATATATTTCCCCACTAAGAGCTGAAAATTTTAACATGCAGCACTGAATGAAACAAGCCAATACTATAAGAACCAGATTTCTCCAGTCTGGTTTCTAAATTGATATGGAAGTCTCAAACGCTGATCATCCTCAGCTACCATGCTATTGGAAGAAAGTACTGGATTCCACATACTTGAGGAGACCATGGGATGCAGAAAGGCATCATCCATCAAAAAGCTAGTCTGATTATCTGAAGAAAATATCGTTGTTAAAATATAAAGGACATAATGGTGTCCAAAACTGAGTTTACAAGATAGCAGACAAATTTCTATTTGTTCTTGCAGGGGGAAAAAATCTCAGTGTGCTCTTTCCTTCTCTAAAGTGACACCTATGGCAATTTTATTTGTGGTTTTGAAAGGTAAACCCTACAGCAGGGACTGGCAGCATGTATAATATTTTGATAGAACTCCTTTGATGACGTGAAACAGCAATTTCTCTACTTTTCCTAACCAGTTGAAATCAAGACAGCCAACACTACAGGAAGCTGTTCACTTCCTCATGAAAGTCTTACTTAGTTCCTTCATTACGTTTTCAACAACATTGGAGTGCCAAATGTCACTCTTCTCTTAACCAGAGCCCATAAGCAAGCAGGGGAACCAAATGCATCTGTCACCAAAATATGACATTTGTCTGTTAGAACTCCAGACTTCCCCACCAATTAAAATTTCTCTAAATCCATAAAAAGCATCAAGGCGCTACAAATAAGCGTGAGCGGGTTGCAGATGACTACAAGGGATTTTCTGCAGATTAGTGTTATGTGACAAGGTAAAGAAGCTGAAGGTCAGGCAGGATTACAAAGAAACCAGAGCCAGGCAAGGCAATCAAAACAGAGCCAGCAGCCCGTGGAGCATCTGAGGGAAATGTGGATCTGATGGTGCCTTAGGCAGGAGCAGGGAATGGAAAAGCCACACAGAGCAGTGCTGACAAAGCAGGAAGGGAAAAGCGGGAGAGCCACAGGCCTTACCTGTACCTCGCAAACCTGCACAAAAGAAAAATGTGGAGAAAAGGGACAACATTAAACGCTTTTAAGCAATATATTTGATGGAGAATGACCTTCCCTGGAATGGATTTCTGTACTTTGGGAAATTCTGACTTCTGTGTAACATTTAGTGAGGTGAACCAACATGGGATTCCAGCTCCCAAACATTTCTTGATTTAAGCAAGCAGTGAGTTAAATGAGGTGATTGTACTACCTATTCTGTTGGTAAACATTCTGAAGAGTGTGTGTTTGGGAGCAGGGGGTGGAATATCATATCCTTGGGCCTAATAGACCAAGCTAATCTAAAACTGTACCAGCACACCCAGATTTGGGAATGCATATAGTGTGTTGTCCAATCGTCCAATTAACTGCATGGTGGTGTGGTGGTTAGAATGCAGTATTGCAGGCTAACTCAGCTCACTGCCAGGAGTTCAATCCTGACCATCCTTCTGAGGTCAGTAAAATGAAGACCCAGATTGTTGGGGCAATATGAGGATTCTGTAAACCTGTTAGAGAGTGCTGTAAAGCACTATGAAACGGTGTATAAATCTAACTGCTATTGCTATTCCATCATCGCTAAGAACAAAAGGAAGATAATCAGTAAGGGATCACTTCCTGGCACAGGAAGTAAAAAGATGTGAAAATTTGACCCATTTAGAGGTAAGGTGCCATCAGGTTGCCAATAACAACAGCAGGAATATAAAAAAGCCAAGAGGCCTCCCACTAATAAATCCTTTTACCACCAGTCTTCCTTGCTAACGGCAACCACGACAGGTGCAGTGGCTTTAATAGGGGATTTGATGGCTATTTCCGTCTCACTCTCAGCTCCTCAGAGCAAAGTTTTTTAGATGCTTCATTGCCCACAGTCTACCAGGGCCTGAAGGTTTCAGTAGCTTTAACTGGCTCCCTTTGTACTACTATCACCATCACCAGAAAGGTAAGAGAAAGAGGTAGTTATGGTATAAGAACCTCTGCTCCTGAGAACTTATTAAACTATTAGTTAAATTTCATCCTTGTGAGATTTAGGATGAGTTCATAATCAACAATAGGGTACCACTGACTATAGCAATCAATCAAATAAATTGCCAGGAAAACACCTTGGGTTTTACTTCACAAACTCCAAGGCCTTCAAACCTATATTAATAATATTAATTGCTGACAATCAGGCCAGTGCTGAAAGAAGAAGTTGTGCGGAGAGAAGAAAGACATGGAGTGACTTAGTGATAAAGGTATGTGTACTGTAGTTCCTTGACAAAGCTGAAATATAATGGGATACAGCTCTTCTGTCTATAAACTGTATTACAATAGGAAAACACTTACCTTGTGAACCTTTTGGGCAAGGCAGTATAGCTGGCAGGCCAAACTTGGTTTGAGGCCACCATACTCCAGCTTTCAGAGACTTAGGACAAGCATCATAGAGTACTGTGGAATGAAACAGAGAAAGCAAATCAGTTGTGATCCATACAATCCATACAAGATCGCTCACAAGGCAGGGACCGGGAGAAACGTCTTATGTTGAAAAATGTATGGAGACCTTACGATTAAATCCAAATGTATTTGGGAAAGTTTTACAATAAATTGAATAATGATTAGGATGCAAAAAAGCTGAAGTGTTTTACTTTGGAACAATGTATAAAAGCATAAATTTTGTATGTGTATATTTCTTGTAGCTAGAACACGTATAGTAAGCGAACTGAAGGATGAAGAAACCTCTAATACAAACAAGTTTTCCAAATATAAGACTGTTGGGAAAATGGTTAAAAATAGTTATTTTAAAAGAGAGGCATATATTATAAAAAGACTGAATTTTCTGAAATTTGGCCTCAGGCAATGAATATACTGATTGGGCACAGTGTTCTGTGTTATCTTTATTGAAAATACATGCATGTTTTCTTTGTTTTAGAAAAGCCAGCCTTTTATTTGACATCATTCCCATTTTAGAAGTGTGGAACTTGTAGCTTCTAAACGTTGCTGAATTCCATCTCCAGCATCCCTTATCGGGGGTGGGTTTCAAAAATTATATGTACGGCCATAAATGTATTTTCAGATTTTTATTTTTCAAATTTGAAGCCACCTGACTCTGCAACAATTCTGGGCATCTTATAATCCTTCTTTTGGGTAATGTGTTTTTTTTTTCCTGACAATGTGAAAATAGTCTTCATCAATATTAATTGATTGGGTTTGGTTCCAAAAATATGAAATACTAAAGACAGTACATCAGATATTTTAGACATTGTATCTATCTATCTATCTATCTATCTATCTATCTATCTATCTATCTATCTATCTATCTATCTATATCTATCATCTATCCACATATCTATCTATCTGTCATCTATCTATCTATCATCTATCTATCATCTATCTATCTATCTATCTATCTATCTACCTATCGGTCATCTATCTATCATCTATCTATCTATCTATCTATCTATCTATCTATCTATCTATCTATCATCTATCTATCTATCTATCTCTATCTATCTATCTATCTATCTACATATCTATCTATCTTCATCTATCTATCTATCTATCTATCATCTATCTACATCTATCTATCTATCATCTTCTATCTATCTATCTATCTATCTATCTATCTATCTATCTATCTCTCATCTATCTATCATCATCTATCTACATATCTATCTATCTATCTATCTATCTATCTATCTATCTATCTATCTATCTATCTATCTATCTATCTATCTATCTATCTATCATCTATCTACATATCTATCTATCTACATATCTATCTATCTGTCATCTATCTATCTATCTATCTATCTATCTATCTATCTATCTATCTATCATCTATCTATCTATCTATCTATCTATCTATCTATCTATCTATCTATCTATCTATCTATCTATCTATCTATCTATCTATCTATCATCTATCTATCTATCTATCTATCTATCTATCATCTATCTATCTATCTATCTATCTATCTATCTATCTATCTATCTATCATCTATCAATCTATCTATCATCTATCTATCTATCTATCTATCTATCTATCTTCTATCTATCATCTATCTATCTATCTATCTATCTATCTATCTATCTATCTATCTATCATCTATCCATCCATCCATCCATCCATCCATCCATCCATCCATCTTCAGTGCACACTCACCCCGGCAGCCACTGGGAGTCACCTCTGCAAAAGGATTATCACAACTGTTGCATTGTCGGCCAATCACACCTGGCCGACAGTGACATTGACCCATTTCCTGATCACAGGACCGTGAGGAAGAGCCAACGGGATAGCAGTCACAAGGCAGGCAGGTGTCGCTCCCTTTCGGGTGGTAATGGAATTCCTAGTGGAAGAAGGGAGAGGGGCGGGGAAGGTGGTTAGAGAGCTGGGTCACAGGAGGAGGAGCAGTAGGGGAGAAGGATTGACAAGACTGCAGGCAGGGGGAAAGGGCCAAAACAAGGAGCCTAGTGAAACAGCAGGAGAAATGGGGGGGCCTGGTGGGATAAAAAGAGGGCCATTATTAGGAAACTACTGATAGCCAATCCAACCAGTAAGATTAGAAAGATATAAAAAGCAGCACGGACAGATTCTTCTTACATTACAAAAAAAAAAAAAAGTCAGTCCCTTTGGAGCTCCTACAATACTTTTCAGATATCATCTGCTATGGCTCTTCCCCATCCATCACTATCTTGAGGCATCAGAATGAAAAGCCATTTCCCTAAAGATTCATTCCCACAGGACACTCAATCATTTAGACCTCTTTTCTGAGTCCTGCAACATTGGGCTGAGGACAAGGAGTAGTGTGCTGGCATGGCAGGAAGACAGGCTGGGAGAAGAAGGAAGAAAGAAAGATGGTACAAGAACCCAGTGAGCAGAGCCCATATGGGTTCCGAAAGCAAAGCAGGAAAGAAACAGAAAGTAGACATTAGGGAAAGATGTAGGCCCCGCCCCCCCGCCCTCCCAAAAGCCAGGAATGAATGGAAGGTGAACAAAGAGCCAAGAATGGAGATGAAAGGCAATACTGCAGGTGACGGGCAGGTGATGTTGCATTAGAATCTATTGATGGCAGAGAGTTCCAGAACAGGCATATCTCTCCCCTCACCTTACAATGACATTGCCCGTTGGTTTTATTACAGTCCGGGTCAAATCCCTTGGCTGCATCGCAGTTGCAGGGCCCACATGTTGGATTCCCCCACCAGCCCTTGGGACACTGTTGATCCATCCTGCAGGGAAAAAAGTCAGGTGGATGGATGTTCGCATCCAGGCCACTAGTTCATTGTTGCTCTTGCAGCAAGTGGAAATATACCGTACTATGATAAGTTTGCGATGGGATGTTGGATAAATTTTTTAAAAAAATTAATTGTTACGGGCATTGTACTTTGGCAAACTTCTGGAATGCAAGGGTCTGTGGGAAAATCATCCCTTTTGGTGTTTGTCTGGGAGGAGGGACGCAATCACAAAAAAATTCTGTGTTTAGGCCAGGAGTTCTCAAACAATGTAGTTCTAGGATCATGTAACATTTGTGTGACACCTCCAACCACATGAATAAAACTAGTGATGGGAGGGGGCTAGGATTGGACAAGAAAGGAATGCAGGTAGTCCTCCTTTAGCAACTACAGTTGGCACCAGCAACTTGGTTGTTGTTAAACAAAGGAGTTGCCTAGTGAAACAGTGTTTATGGTCTCACTTCAGCTTTCGTTTGCTTTTTACAGACCTGCGAAGGTTATAAATGTGAAGACCGGTGACATAGTTTAATTTTTCATCACCATTGTAAAACTGTGAAAGGTTGCTAAACAAATCCCAGCTAAACAAGGATTACCTGTATACTTTTCGAATAACTGAATCTGATATATCAGATAAACCAAGGATAGAGCTTTATAGATTTATAAAATATTTTTTTCATGAAAAATTAACAAAGCCATTAAATTTCAAAACATATTTGAAGAGTAAGCTGGCTTGGTTTTTCATAATTCCTAAAATTTGGATTTTTGAGATGCTCCTGTGCCATATCCCTGTTTATTTTGGGCATGCATTGTTTTTTATAGAAGCAATTGTTAAAAAAAAGGTCATGATTTTACTTTGAGCTTCTTTGGGAAAATTGGGAGCAACTTCTGAAAACGATGCAGCACTGCGTGCGCAAGGACAAAAATATCTGCAACGTCTCCTCACATTTGACCCTGACCTCTGTGGGTTGCAACCTACAGCTTCAGAACCCCTGCCTTAGGCATTTTTAAGAGTTTGTGTTAACACAACAAAATTACCTGCCCAATCCAGAATTAATTAGTTGCATCTCTAGCTTTGTGATGTCATCATGAAATTAATTCCTACTAGTTGTATGTTTCTCAGTACTGATAGGATCACTGTGGGACCCACAATCAACAGATGTAACTATTCTTGATTTTTTATTTATTTATTCATTTTGTTTTTGAATGGTGCAGAAGCCACAGAACACTGGACAAATAATAGCACTAAGCAAGCATTCGTAGGGAAAATGCTTCAGTCTTGCTCGAAGCATTGTTTTTGTTCCCAACATAAAACACAGACATTTGACGAAGCGGCAAATAACAGCAACCATGTACTCCTTGCTCTGTCTCTGGGTCAACAGAAATTGGGGATATGGTCCATTCAGTGACCGGAAATGGCATGGAGGGCAACTCCAAGGGATGGCTCCCCGGACACAGAATTTCTTTTGCAGGGTATATTCAGCATGAATAAAGACATGTGTCATTGGATATTATTATTTTTCATTCGTATCCCCAACTTTCTCCCCATCCTTCCATTAGATGAAACAATCACGCAAGAAAGACAAGTGTTCTCAAAACAATCACTTAATTTTGCTTGTGACAATTGGGCAAGAAGGCAATGAAGGATGATAAAATGCAGAGAAGATGCCTTCCTTATAGCCTATCATCGTGTCTTTCATTACCAATTATGCACATTGAAAATACTGGCTATTATCAAACCTTTGGTTTTTTTTTTAAACCAAAGGTATATAGAACTTTAAGGTCTTCTTTTCACATGACAACGATTACCATCTTCCTTTATTTAGGCTATTTATTTGCTTGATTTATATAGCTGCCCATCTCACTTTTATGCAACCTCTACCTCATGTCGCTACATCCAATCTTTACTCTACCGCGGGACCTGTTAAGCTGAACACAGACCCCTGACAATGAATAGCTCGAGACTCTTCTGTTTTTGCTATTTTCGGGACACAACTACAACAGAGCTTTCAATGTGCAAATTTATTGTGTCAAGTGTTATCTAAGTCAGGTGTTAGATGAGAAGCAAAAGGATACCCAGAGAGAAAATTTTATGATCAGAGGCTAATTTCCCCATCATTCTGCCCCTAATTGCTAGTGACAACAGAGTCCCCAGAGTGGAAAATTCTATCTCGATGTGAGAATAGCATTTCTTAGATCCACAAGAGGCTAAAATCCACAAACTGTCCTTGATCTCACCTGTGCTCACAGTACTGTCCAAAGTGATTTTCTCCACACTCACAGATATAACCATGGGGAGCACCTGGCTTTCGCTTACACATTGCCTTGTTCTTGCAGGGGTTCAGCTGACAGGCATCCAGGCAACTCCCACCATAATATCCTAGAATAAAATACAGGGAGGGTCGCATCTCAATATTAATGCCTCACATCCACATCATAAAAGGTTTTTAAAGAGGGGCAACATGAACAAAGCCTGGTGGTTTTTTTTTAATTATTATTAAAATGGGTCATCACAGGGCATTGTGAAACCTACATCCATTCTCTTTCCCCTTTCTTTTTTCCAGCCTCAAATTACACTTACAAAAAGAGAAAAAGAAAAAAGCCAAAGGCACAATAGGTATATCATCCAAACCTGTTTAATTTGCATGTTTTGGCTCATTTGATCACTGAACTGGATATTCGTTCTAATTTCAGAATGGCTAGGTGTCATGTAAAAATCTTGGGGAAATGAAATCATTGGGAGATGACCAAATGGAGGGGCATGATTACACATTCAAAACTAAGAGGATATTTCCCTCATGCTGCCTACCCGACCCCACCCCTCATCCTTGATTCGCTTCAATTCCTGGTGGATTTTCCTCAAAAGCCAACATTCTGAAACCATTGTATGCTTCCTGGATGTGGCATCTGTCAACCCATTGATTGCCAGTGTTGATTCGACTGATCTGGCTGGTTAGGTGGGAGTCCCCTCCCTCTCTCACCGCTCCATGTGCATCCCCCCCAAAGCAGTGCGCTTGGTGGAAGAGGATGAGCATCCCAAATAGAAGGAGTGTACCAATCTTTGGTCAAGGGTCTGTTCACATTTAGAAGAAAATACCATTGCATAATGATCTCTTTATGTCTACCCTTTTGGACAGAGATCAGAGGTGGGTATTCAGCAGGTTCTGACCAGTTCTGGAGAACTGGTAGTGGAAATTTTGAGTAGTTTGGAGAACTGGCAAATACTACCTCTGGCTGGAGATTTTACAGCATCCTTCCTCTGCCACGCCCACCAAGCCACGCTCACAGAACTGGTAGTAAAAAAATTTAAATCCCACCACTGATAGAGATGGGTGGCTTTTATTGGGGCACAGGGAGAATCTTCAGGAACATCAACAAAAAGAAAGACAATGTGGTGGGTACAAAAGTACATGGTACAGAATATACAGAAAAAGATCACAGCATGAAACAAAACGGAACAAGGAAAATGGGGAAATAAAGACCAAAACAAGATTTGTAGTCTGAGCTGTTCATCCATCTCCTACCTGGCTTGCATACACAGGAGAAGCTTTGCCACTGATCCTGACATATACTGTTGGCAGGACAAGGGTTGGATTCACAAGGGTTGGGCACAGTACATCCTGCCTCTACATTCACAGTGCTGCCGGGCTTGGGCAGTGCATTTCCCAGGGCTGTGTCACCTAGATGAATTCCCTGAAACCCAAAGGGCGGGCAAAAAAAAGGAAAATAAAGCTCAGGTTTGCACCAAAAGGTTTGCATTCTAATGGAAAGAATTTCAGAACATTGGATTCTTTAGGCTAGCATAGTCTACCAAGAATACTTTCTACTGACTTTTAGCTCTCCATTGTAATGGATGATTTTTGTCAACCTTTTCAAGTGAGGGCATCAGCGTGCAAAAACTACTGAGTAACTTTTGCAAAACGATCTTGTGGTTTTCTGATTATTCAGAGATCTTAATTATCATGGTCTATGAGATTTATTGCCATTTTAAAAGAAAGGAAGGAAAGGAAAAGAAAAAGGAAAGAAATAGAAAAAAGAATCAATGACAATTGTTGCCTTTGGCTTGAATGAGTTTTAATTTCCTTTAGGGAATGCTCTCCTCTCCGAATAAAGAGATAGAAAAATGGAGAAACCTTGATATTTGGAAGTTTGCTGGAACTCACCTGGATGCAGCCTTTGAAACCATGATGCACTTTACCAGACTCTAGGATTCCCCCAACATGGAGATGTTTCACCTTCAGGCCTTGAAGCTCATTGCCAATGACCACAGTATCCTTTAGAAAAGAAATACAAGGAATGGGAATGGTACGTGCTGCTCACCACTGTTTACTTGGATCTATCAGTTAACTTTTTAGTTCCCCACCATCCATACTCGGTGAAACTATGGAAACAAAATTTCCTCAAATGCCACCAAGAAAAATGCAGACAAAAACAGGGGCATCAACTTTGATCCCAACTAGATAGACAGAAGGACAGTTAATTGTCAAACTGAGGGTCCTGAATTTGTCAACAGCACTGTTGGAGGCGTGGAAATATAGAACCATAGGGAAGAATGTAAGCCCTAATCTAAGTAGTTTTTCTCCCAGTGTGGATATTTTTCCCTTCAGCCTCAAAGCTTACCTGGTAGAATCCAAAATCCAGACTGAGGGTGATAATGTAACGTGCCTCATGGCCACTTCGAGCATCTTGTAGATGGAATTGGAGGTCATGCCACACTCCATCATTCAACAGCATTTGATCCAGAAGAATCTTGGCAGTGCGTCCAGGTCCCCTATTCACCATAAAGGAGAGCAGGCCCGACTCCAGCTAAAGATATAGCATAGTTAGCACAGAGCAAATTCTGTTTTATGAGTAAGGCTATGACAGTTCAGGCACTTCACATAATTTTTCACAAATGCTCTACAAACAGATGGTGAGTTATTCCAGTTAAGAATAAGTCTTTCTACTCTGACGCGAAATAGAACAGTGCCATTAAATATAGTAGGACATTACAAATCTGTGGGGTCCCGGTATTCTCTTATAAAAGAGAACTATTGCTGCTATACTTGTTCCATATCTGATACATCAAAAGAGCTCAGTTTAAAAACAAACAGATATGACTGCCTCACAGAACATTGGATGCAAGGTTTTATAGCAGCTCAGATCCAGAGCAGCTACATTGTAGGTACCTGACATAGTATGGTTGTGTACTGGCCAGCATTGGCCTGAAGTAACACTCCATTTGCCTGGCGTGTCCGGAATGCTAGGCCCATATACCAAGGTGTAGAAATCTTAACTTCATTCCTGAAGTCCCAGAAAAGGATGCTGTTGCCATGGAAATGGTGAGGATGATGCATAGCTAGAGAAAAAGATGATAAGAGGATGCTGGAATTCAATGAAGCAGAGAAAAGCTCAGGGTGGGGGAAGCTTGAAGTCCCTACTTTTACATCAGAGACATTTATATCATAATAATCTGCATGGGGTTGGAAATATAATTTTGCTTAAAATGCCTAGGCTTCCATAGCAGAAACTGAAGAGTATTAAATACAGATGCCCAAGGTTTTGTTCAATTTGTATTTAAAAACAACCAACAGATTGGCACATTTCCAATTAACATGCAAACAGATTGGAACACTGTTAACCCCTCAGATTTCACACCTCTGCATTTTGCAATGTAGCTCTTAGCTCAAAAAACATGCCAAATTGCATATCAAAATGCATATTTTAAGATGAAATATATTCAGAAATCTTTCAGACTTGGGAGAAAACATTTTTCTTAAAAATGGTTGTGTTTAAATAGTATTTTTTCAAATGGCAAATTACTGTAAGAAATTATATAAATTTCTTACAGTAATTTGCCATTTGAAAAAAATACTATTTTAAACACAACCATTAAGAAAACACACACATGCACACACACACACACACATACACACACACACACACATATATACTTAGAATTATAGATGTGATAGGCAAGATATGAATGCTTAAATAAATAAAAAGAATATGTGTATGAAAGAGATAAGAAATAAACTGATCTGTCCACTCCTTGTAGACAGGCAGCGTCAAAGGGAATATATTTGAAAATCTACAAAATAGCTTTTAGAACTTTGAACTACACAGTTTCACATGACTGATTTTTTTTTATTCTAGATTTTGTACATGCTTATGAATACTTAAGTAAACCACCATTTGCCTATTTGGTCTATAGGAAAGAGCACATAAATATGTTGAATTATGCTTTCTTCCAGCTTCAAAATGAAATCCTTTACGAGTGTCTAATGTTATAGCAGGCTGCCAATGCCCAATTGTAAGCCTTCATTGTTGGACTGAGGTGATGGGAAGGTAGAACTTTTTTCTATCCAAACTTGTCACTAGGAGTTCAAAGAATGAGTACAGAGAGAGTAGGAATTCCAACTTTCACAAAATTAACTGGAAATTCAGTAGATAAGGTTTTCTTTGTAGATAGACTTCATTGATGAAACAAACATGTAGCAATTTATAGAAGACTAAATGTGATTATGAAGTATCCCTTGGAACGTCAGAAAATACTCAACAAAGCCATTTCTATTTGTTTCTTTTTGGCCAATTTCAAGAACACTATTAGCTATCTTTCTCTGTAAACTAAGTTGTTGGTCACGCAGCCACTTCCTTCCTTTCTTGGGGCCCTATTTTCTAGTTTGTATTCCCATTACAATGTCAAACCATCTTCTTCTATGCTCAATTGTCCATTCAGCTTGCTCTGTATTATAGCAATAGCACTTAGACTTATGTACTGCTTCACAGTGCTTTCCAGCCCTCTCTATTATACTCACCATGTCTGCAGTCCTTGCCTCCAAAGCCTATGGGACACTCACATATAAAGGAAGACCAGCCCACAATACAGGTGCCACTGTTCTTGCATGGATTTGAATCACAGAAGGAGTGTTTGGCATGACAACCTGCAGACATGACAGAGGAACAGCACAAGTGGATAGGCAGAACTAAACAGTAAACATGAAATAATGTCTCTTTTAGCCTTCATTCCCAACTTTTCTAGACTATGAAAATATGCGTTGGAATCTTCAGCTTGATGATAGGCAGAAATGACCCCTGTTATCAGAACTCCCTGCTGTGAAATATTACCTTTCTTTCCAATTGGGAGGATCTAGACCAGGGGTGTCAAACTCACGGCTGGATGCGTCATTTGCTGGCCCCGCCCCCCCACAAAGGGGAAAAAAGTCCCGATACATCATGTGACACTGTGAGTTTGACACCCCTGATCTAAACTTAGTTATACTTAGAGTAGACATACTGCAAACAAGCAGCAGAGACATCTAAGATGGAAACCTAAGGATTGGGCTGGCCATACATTCCTGACTTGGCACATGAAGTATGTGATTCCCATGACATTCATAATAGAGATGGAGAAGGTACAACCCACACTAGATGTCTGGATAAGATACAGTGATTTTTTTTCCATTTGGTCAACTTTTCTTTTGCCAGAATTCTTAATGTAAGAAGTCAGCTAACACTGCTTTGGTCTACGATGATGACTTGGGAAATCACAGTTGTTGTTTCTTTATTCCAATAAATTTTAATCCAGGTATTCATGATACTGGAATGGAAAAAAAGAGAAGATGTAGAAGAGGAAAGATCACGTATTAAGGGTAATTAAACAGTTGACCTTACCTATGGAGGTCCCATTGTTTGCGATATAGGAAGCCAGGTCAATGTGTTTACTATCAATGTATAAATCTCTCATACAGCCCACAAACTCTCTGTGCTCCACTGGAAAATTTTCAGGCAGATTGGGGACCCCTCCAAGCAGCAAAGGCCCTGTAAGGTCCAGAGATCTGGAGGGAAAAAAAGACCCGAGAGTAGAATTTGTAACAGTTGCTCTACACACACACACACACACACACACACACACACACACACACACACACACACCCCAATGCTACAAAGACATCATAAATCTGTTTTTGCAATGTTGCATTTAAGTCCAAAATGGAAAAATGTGGTCAATCAGCAGTTTGTTTTGTTTGCTAATACTTATGGAAAGACAGAATCCACATAGCCAAAAACTGAGGTATATGAAGAGGCTACTTAGTGAGTACACACACACAACCAGCCAGTTGCTTCTGGAGTGCTTATAAGCCAGAGAGGGAGATATATTCCTCTCCTACCACTGACAATTGGGTGGCCTAAAAATTGATAGATAAATTCCAACTTCCATCTAGCGCATGCTAATTCTGACACGGTGATAATGTGGAATCCTCAGGATAGATAGCCCTTGACAGACCTCTTCTTTTATCTGATTCCCCTTGTCAAATCATCCACATTAGTGGCTATCATAATGTCTTCTGGACAACAAATTCCATAAGTTAATTAAGCAGTGTGTGAAGAACTGAAGTTTTCTGTCAAAAAACTTCACTGGATATTCCCAAGCCTTGGCCTTTTGAGAGAGGAAGACCCACTAATATTTAGTCAATACTGGCAAATTGGTAATGTTGGGGGACTTTCAAGATTATCTGCCTGACAGAATAGTATTCCACCCGCTACCCCCGCAGGTATGGAAAAGCAATTAAAGACAAGGTCACCAAAACTCAACTACAGTTGCTTTGCAAGCTTGCTTAATTAGGCAAGGGCTGAATAATTACTTGCAGAGAGCAGGCATCATATGAGTAATGATGAAAACATGGCTCATCCTGTGGAGGTTACAGTGTATTATAAACCATATTATGGAGCTTCCTCTTTCCCTTTTCCAGGGCTCAAACTGAGCATGAACTAGAGTGAAGTTGTGAAAAAAAGATGTATGACATCTCTTCCCAGGGTCTTCATGCCACCTGACAGGAAGGTCAGCGTTCGGGGCTCAGGACCTCAGACAGCCCCCAGTTCTCAGGAAGCTGGTTGAAGTTTTAGAGATTCAGGTTAATGTCAATGTTTCAGCTAACCAACTCCAAACCAATAAACTCCAAGACAAGCAATTCCTCAAAGTTCCATTTGATTTGAGTTGTCATATTGGCACATCTGGGAAAACCAGAATCTGAGGGTTCCGAGTTTTCCCTTCCCCAAAGAGAATCAAAGATCCATCCCCCTGCATCCATCAGTCCACCACATGGCCCAATCAAATCTTCGTCCCAACTGGAGACATCCCTCGGTCATTTCCCTCCAGGTACAGAGCAACATGCCCTTGACTCTCTGAGAAAGAATGTTGCCTACTCTTCTACCTCACTATGAAATCCCCCCTCCCAAATTCCCAGGCACTGAATGTGGCAGCCTCAAAGCTCCAAAGAGGAAAATGGCTTCCAAGGGTGATAACGTAAAGAAAAAAAAAGGACAGGGCAGGACAGGGAAATACACTTAGCACATTTGTTTTACTTTAGCTGAAAAATATAAAAGACTCACTTTTTGGAACTGGACTGTACTCCCTCTGCTGCGCAGGAATAGTTCCCAATCTCATTGCCAAACTGTAGGGCCAGAGATGTATCACATTTATCCACTGTTAGAATGGCCACTTTGTCTGTGGAAGGTCCTTGCACTGAACCCAGGGAGTTTATTTTGGGCTGAAATGATAAAGCAAAGCTGAATAGGTCTTTCCTTAATACCACTGTTACATTTCATCTGGCTTAAGGTACACTCCACTAAACACTGTTCTAATTCAGAATTCAGCTAGATTATACCTTTCTACTTTTAAAAAAAATAACTCTACACTTAGAGAACTAGCATACAAGCACACACCGGTGTTTCTTGATACTCCATTGGATGAGATGTCGCCATGTTTGTTTACTCATTCAATAGATTCTCAGTGTGGAATCAAGTTTCCCAAAAAAGTAGAAAGCTTTATACATGATGGTTGCCATTCTCATGGGAATGAAAAGCTTTTATTCTCTCTTTCTTGCTTTAATACACAAAAAAGGAAAAAAAATACAAAAAGAAAAAGAAAACAAAAATAATCAAAACATTCAGGAACTCATACAGCTTATTTTAAAATAAATCATAAATAAAATAAATCATAAAATCTTGATCACACAAAAACTATTAATTAGTATTTGCATTTCATTGGTAAAGAATTCATCCACCCCCCCCATCCACCCCCACACCATGTATCTGTGAATCTGGGTTGTACTATTGTTCCAACATAGCTCTTACTTGAAAATCTATAATTCTTTCAGATAGCGATATAAATGTAAGTATATAACTGAAAATGCATTTATATCTTTAAACTCTGTTGATCTTTGGAATGCCATACTAACAGACTTAAAAATATTGCACTTAAATAGGGCAATATGGGGACAAGCCCAAGGTGAGATCATTTAATAGTTTGAGATCACTACAATGTACTTTCTGTCACTCCCAACCTTGGGGTCCAATTGCCCTGTGATAGCAGAATCTGGAACAGTGAAGGCAAACCTATGACACACATGTCAAAGGTGACACACCACAATGTTTTGGATGACACATCATTGTTCACCAACACCCAACTGTCATTGAAAGCATGTCCCGTTCTCACATGGTTTTCACAGGCTACAGAAACCATCCAAGAATGGGATGTACTCTCAGTTGGCTTCTGGATCTAGTGGAAATTATGTGAGAGATTGTACTCTCACGAGCTTCCAGACCCTCCAAAAATCACACAAGAGCAGGGTGTACTTTCATACAGGTTTCAGAGGCTACAGAGGCCAAAAAAATGGAGCATTCTCCAAAGCTGCTAGAAGAAAGAAGGCCTTGTATGATCTGGAGCAGCCTCAGGTAGGCTGCAAGGGCCTTCAGCAGAAAGAGAACATTGCTTGAAAGTAAGTGGCATATGGCAGATCCTGAGGAATGTTGGGCTGCAAGAGGAATTGTGCCATTCCCCAAGGTTGACATGCCTTGAGGAATGATGCAAGGCAGACCTTTGGGGTGTCAGCTAGGACTGAAGTTGAGGTGCTACGGCTGCTGACCCTTTACTTCATGCCCTGCCTTGGAGTTGCTGCCAAGTTCCAATATTCGAAATAGCCCAGAGGAAAGAAAGACAATTCTCTCTCCTTTGCTCGGGGATGTGTGTATATGTGTTTGTGTGTGTGCATGTATGTGAGCTAGCAGAATCAAGTTGGGCATTTTCCAATTTTTAGATATACCAAGCACAAAAGGTTCACCTGGAATAGATGCAAAAAGTGCCAGTTGGGAAGAAGTTGACAGAGTGATGTGGTTTTCTTTGTAGCATTGTGCCATTTGTAATTTGTATATTTACCAACTATTGACTATATTTACTTATCTTGTTTACATCTCATTGCCTCCTGTGGAAATCTTAATGCCAAAAGCATTTTCCCATGCTAGCATTGACTCAAAACCCATTTGACTTATTTTTATCAATGTTTTTACACCGAATACCTCAGGCTATGCTTGAGAAGGCAGCTCTTATTGAGCTAGCTTAGGTTCACACATCTGCTAAGTCATAACCATGTTTACATCATTTTGCTTTTGTGTGTTGTGTGGACCCAGCCACGTTCATTTGTACCCAAATGAAAATGTACTCAAATGGATGGTCTTCTTATTATGTCTGACAAAGCATAGTTTAGTACAATGTTGAAGGCTAGTTACTTTCAATGTGGCAAAAGAATTTGGCAGATGTCCTGGGGAAAAAAGAAGACTGAACACATGGCCCACAACTTGTGCTCCAAATGCAACCAGAACACCACCACAAGAAAACCACCACAACACAAAAATGTTTGTGCCTACCTTGTTGTAATAATGAAGTTGCACCGTATGCCACTGACCGTCACTAACCCCTCCTGGTACAGATGGAGAAACAACAGTGCTTGATTCCCCTGCAAGGCAGAGGGATATTAGACCCACAGTAAGTAGATTGGGATGACATTTGTGTCTATGGAGATTCTCAGTCATCCAGGTCATGGTTGTCCCAAAGGTGCTTTTTCAACTGGACTTTCTGGGTTTACTTTGAAGATGTTTCACTTCTGATCCAAGAAGCTTCTTCAGCAAAACCCGAAAGTCTAGTAGCCTCTTGAAAAAAGCACCTTTGCGACATGACATTTTGTGTGTTCTTCATTCTCTACTCATGCCAAGATCAGAATTGCAGCCCACTAAGCTGTTAAAAGAGTAACACTCTTTCCTATGTAGGGCAATCCTAACCATGAAGATGATCCCAAGGAATGTTTTAAAGTGGGATTTAAAAATAAAATAAAATAAAGAAGGCCCTAAACCCATGAAATGAGTTCTAGTATAAACTCCATTCATTTGGCTTTTTGATCAATCCAGCCATTAATGTTTGGCAGGAACATCATCCGTCAAAGTTGGGTTATATAATTATTCATGTGTCATCACCAATGCTAGTGTAAGTCAACCTTATAGGAATGCTCTGTACACACACTCAAATACACAAGAAAAAAAAGACGTTGCTTGGATACATAATACTCCTTTAATGTTTTCTGCATTATAAAAAAAACCCAGAATGCTGTGAAAGAAAGCATATTGATTTTACACTTAGTATCAATATTTATGAGCAATACTCCATCTGGATTCATTAGGGAAAGTAGCAAAAATGCCTTCCTTATCAATATTGGCTGTATTAACTCTGTCTACCAAATTGTCCCCTTTGTAGTGCAAAACAGAAAAACAGCACCTGGTGTCCCACTTTTCAGCTCTATTCAACTACTTTTGTATACGTAAATGGGTTATGCATGGAATAACCAACAACTACTCTCTTTCAGATTGTGTGCTAGTTACCTACAATACTGCTTCCAAAGCTGCTGCACCCTTTGAATGAGATTTTAGAGATATAGAGATAATGTAAATTTTTACCTGCTGTTCCTTCCTGGCCCCTCTATTTTGCATTTAACTGTTTTAGATATTTGGTAAATAAACATCAAAGTATATTTTTTTCGCTAGCTGAACTTTCATAAGGAAAACTGTAGATCTCCACTTCTTAACTATCCTTTTTCTTCTTTGAAAAGGTGAAAACACAACAAATCTGATTTTTATTTTCTGCGCTAAGCAAGGGAGAATGCTGCAGTAACAAGACTGCAGCCTGCCTTACTGACGTTTTTAACTCCCTTGAAATGAAAGCCATTTTCTGTAATACAGTAACTATGTTCAGGTGGTTTCTGTTTTGGACTTCATCTTTAAAGTTGAATAACCTGTCCTATTTTTCTGCATAATCAGATAGAATCTTGTGAATAAAGGATGTGGTTATTATTATGTCGCATGCCAGTAAAGGTTTCAAACTGCAGCTTAAAACAGAAAATGGCTTCAAGCATTCATTCTGACAGCACTTAAATCTTTATAACCTGTAGACTTGATATTCTAAGTGGACATATGAGCAGGTGAGCTGCATCTACAGATACAGTACACTATCTTCCCATCTTCAATATTCCCGCCTTATTATGTCATTCAGACATATATCTTTATGTTGATATAAATATAGTTTAAAAATTTTCTGAGTTATTATCCCAGAATCAATCACATGACCCAACTGTACAAATTGCAAAGTACAAACTGGCATTTTTGTACAGATCATCCATGCAAATTTAATGGGTGCAAACACAGAATCTGGTATATTAGCCTACAGACTAATTCTCTGCAACCCTTGCAATTGATTAAAGCGAACATTCTTACAAAGATTAGCAACACCTGCCAACTACAAATTTGCATATAGAGAAGTTTTCTGCAAGTTGAATTATGGGCCACATTAGAAGTTGCAGACTGAAGTGCTTATTTTGAAACAAAATACCTGAAGCTTCAAAATTAGAATACCGACTGCCCATTGTCCACAGCAAATGACTATTTCAAAAAAAAAAAAAAAAAAACCAGGAATGTTGAAAGAGTGCTTAGTTCAAAATACAGTATTTTGTTTTTTTCGTGTTTGCCCAGATACTGGTATCTAAATTTTCCTGTGGTTGGAAATGTGACTACCACTTTGTAATAAAGGACTATTCTATTTGGCAAGGGACTTTATAGGGTCCCAAATGTCTTTATTTGCTGGATTAGAAGACTTTTCTGATAATTCATCAGTAGCGATGGTACTAATTTTGAAAAAAGTGCAGCTTCTGTAAGATTCTCAACAGAAAAAGTCTATTTTATAGTAAGTACCATTTAATATTACAATGTCAGCTTCTTGAGGACATCAGTGAGGAAAGCATGGACCCATCTACCACACCCACCTGTAGAGTACTTCAACTGGACCTGCCCATCAACAATCTCTACAGCCAGAAAGTCGTGTTTCTCATTCAGACGTCCATTGTAAATTAAGAGACCACCACGCTCTACAGTGGCAAATCTAGTGATGAGATATAAAAGAGTTAGAATTTTCACACATACTTGAACAAACTAGTTAAATTTTTCTGGAATTTTCATACAATTTTTCCCGGTACCATACTCAAGTCAGTTAATGTAATTGCCAGTTGGTATTATGACTGCAGAAAGAATTATATTACTATCAAATCATCAATAAAGAGTAGATCTGTCATCTCCCGCCCCACCCAGAACTGACAAAATAGAGCCCAACTAATCATTGTACCATATTTTAAGGAAACCTGCCCTTGTTGAATTTCTGCTCTGTTTACATTTGAGCAAGTGAGAGTTGCCAACAATTATAATAATTCTCCTAGTAATTTTTTTTTTTTAATCTCACTCTTGTGAAGATACTTTGATAGAACTAATATCTTGGGAATTCCCCTCCCGCTCCCCAATATAAAGAGAAAATCTAACTGGAAAGCCAGGGCAAATATATAACAGAGTTCAGCAAGATAAAATTCAACATCATCAATGGCAGATACAGGCAGTTCTTACAAAGCTGCTTCTTAGCAGAACTTACGAAAGAGAAAGGCTCAGGTGGAACCTCTGGCGCAAACCTCGAAACATGATAAAAGATTTGGGAGGGAAAGACCGTACAGATACTTCACAAAATGGTTTTTCAAAGCCTCCGGGTGGACATTGACATTGGAAGCCTCCGTCGGCAGAGTTGGTGCAAGTGCCTCCATTCCTACATATTCCAGGAACACAACGTCCTGCCCGACTATCCACTTCACAGTTGTCACCTATTGGAAAAGAAGAGAAGAAGAAATGAAATGATCAAAGGGCCTCTGAGACAAAATAAGGCAAAAGCTATAGTAAAAGAAAGAAATGGGATTCCTGTCATATAAGAACATATGAACATCACACAGATACTACGTTACATTCTGCTGCATTACGTTATGTTAATTTTAAAACCATGCTATGCCATATTTGTATTTCTGGTGGGATCTCAAGGCTCTCTCCACTGTCATAAATGGCTCATCATTTGGTTAAATGGCTACATCTCATCTCTGTAAAACTACTGGACCTACTAAGATGGTTGTCTGAAAAGGCTATTAGATCTATAAGGATTCCAGATGGCTTAGCAAGGTTTGTGATTAATCCTACCAAGGTTTCTATCAATACCCCAGTTGTTACATGAAATAAGATATTTGCTGAGGTAAATTGATACTATCACTCCCAGGGTGGTCTCCAGTCTCCTTTAGAGGACTTGAGGAAATTGAAGTGATAAGACAAGAGTGTAAGTGGACAACAATGTGCTTCAAATTTGATAAGGCAGTGTGAAGCCAATTTGAAATAATAAACTTTGATGAGATCTGCAGAAACACACCCACCCACGATTTCTCTGTGCTTATTGCCCATTTGCAGCCTTATTGCCGCTATTTTCAGCTTGAATCGTTTCAAGTTGGAACAGAGTTGATTCATATTACTAACCATTTCCTTCCAGAATTTGATCCTCAAAACTCTAATGAATTAGTTGCAATTTATTTTTATGTAAGTTTGTTTGTTTGCATGAAGTCTGTTCTGGTCAGACCAGCCTGGTTTCTGCTAGTGAAGAAAAATGAATTATGGGACTGTCTGGTAACTTTTTTTTTAAACTTAGTTACACTGGATCAATTTGAGTTTCTGACACCCAAGTACGTGGCCAAGTTGTTTGGAGGGTATGCTCTAACTAACATCATTGCACAATGTAGCTTGTAACTTCTAGACAGAAATTGTTAGAAAATCCCTTTGTGAACATCACAAAGACCACTCTGAGCAAAAGAAGGATGTCTTTTTATCTAAAGATCTAAAAATCAGATTAGACTTCCAAAAAAGCCTTTGCCACAACAACTTGCAACACCAAATTGACTTTGTCTTGTAATGAAAGCTAAATAAGGTCAGCCACAGTTAGGATTGGATAGAAAACCACTGGGTGATACATGCATGTACCCATGGGTTTACCAGCAAGGATGCTTGACTCAAGGAAGTTTGTACTTTGAAAAAGCCTGCAGTGGATCTTTTTAAAAAAAAGCAATTAGAGGTCAATATTCAAACATCCACAATTGGGTAAAATGGTTTGAAAAAGTGATGGTAATCATGGAGGAAATGTTGCAATTCAAGTGGGATTTCACCTGATTGAAGGGCCAAATTTCAGAGTTGGCTGCTCTCATAATTGATGTCATGGATACTTTTGTTTGAGGATTGGATACCAGAGCTTGACACCAGATATGGCAATCAAATATTTCTCCCTGCTCTGCATTTTAAAGTAGATCTACTGTAAAAAAATTAATATATACAGTGGTAATATATTTAGTGTAGAAAATTAGGTACTCATATATGTGAAGAAATTCTCCAGTTAAGAGCACCGGAAAATGGAACCATGGTTTCTGTATAAGTTAATCTTGAGTTTTAAATCCTGGGCTTCTTCCTTCTGCTATTTTAACTCAAAAACTATATGCCTACTTGTAACTGTTCTAACATATTTGGGCGATCAGTCCCTTGTTTACAAAAGCATCTTTTCTGGTGAATCAGCAAATCTTATTTCACCAGTTTCAGGCTTACACTAATGAAGAAACTGTTTCTCTTTCAGTCTTTCTTGAATTAGCGGTTTTCGATACTGTGGCATCCTTCTAGATCGGGGTGTCAAACTCAAGGGCTGTGGGCCAGATATGGCCTACAAGGTGCTTTAATCTGGCCTGTGGGGCCGGTCTGGAAATATCAAAGGACTGGCCCACGGTGCCTGTCAGGAAAAATGGGCCACGTGGAGGCCTTTGTGTGGCCCATATTTGGCTGTCAGAATGCTGCTAGAGGTTGGGGAGGCCAAAAATGGGCCACATGCACCCTGTTTTGGCTGGCAAAGTGTTGCAGGACTTCTCATCTTCCCATTTCTCCCCCCACTCCCCCTCATCACTACAATGCTGATTCGGCCCTCGAAGAAATCCAGTTTGACACCCCTGTTCTAGATCCTCTCAGAGATCAGGAATTGAAGATAGTGCTTTGCTGTGGTACTGTTTACCTCTCTGTGGTAGAGTCCAAATGGTGTGATTTAAGACAGGTCTCCCTCAAAACAGAAGCTATTTTATAGGATCCCTTCAGATTACATTCTACCTCCAATGTTTTTCAATAGTCACATGAAATGGCCAGGAAAACTTGATGGTGTGATATTGAAAGGTATAGCATGATACTAAAATCTACCTATGATGATTTTGCCATCATCACTGCCATCTTCCATAAATGCAATTGTGAAAAGGTGATGGAGATACTTTTAAGTTGTTGGGTAGCCCTAGAAGGCATCCTTTTCCAAGATAATATGCAATATGACAATCATGCTTGTGACTGTATAAATAGTATGATTTGTTTCTGGCATTGGCAATTGACAGTGATACACCCATTAAAAGTTAAATTGTAACTGCAATCTACAGACTTTAAAATATATCACTTCTGGGCAACTGTACCATATGAAGTGGGGCTGTGTGTGGTAGAGCTAGAACTCCCAGCATTCCTAATCATGGTGGCTAAAGGCAACTCCAATATATCCGTTGTCAAATTGGGGAAGATAGCTCTTGAATCACTTAGCCCTGCCTATATTGTCATTTGCTTGAACAGCCATGTGATGGCACTATTTACCATTCAGTATATGTGGAATTTGCAACCAAACTATCAGCATTCACATGCATCATCCTTCTGACGAGCCAAACTCCTCACTAAACACTTCACCAGTATAAGGTGTGTCAGGTAACCTGGCCATATTTCCTTTCAATATGAATCAGAGTGATAGAAATGAGTTTTCTCTTTGCAAGTGATAAATTAATTACAATGTACCGACAATGACCTATTTTTGGCCAATGGACAAAGTCAAGAAGGTGGCTTCATTTTGGGAGTTCAAGTTTGGTCTGGACAGGAGAAGGAGGAAAAAGAGAAGGAGAAGAAAGAAGAGGAGAAGGAGGAGCGGGAGGAGCACAAGAGACTAAGGCACTTTTACTTTCACTGAGATCTCATTCTTTCAGACGATGTGCTGGAAAGCTTCACTCAGCATAGTACAGGTGAGTTCAGACAACTGCTTCAATTGCTAAAACTGAGAGTTTAGTCTTCTTTAATTAAACTTACATTTAACTGAATCATACTCATAATTAGAAATAATCTGCACAAGATAGCAAAAACCTCAGAACCTGCATGGAAATTTAACACAGATCTAATTCCAATAGGGGGAGGAAAGAATGGCTGCCTGCCAGATTCTATCCTAGAAAGATAATCAGATAGTAAATGAAAAAACTGTTCCTCTTTACCTTCCTTGAAGCAGAAAAATTTTGCCCCATTTTGCAACCTTTTCTGCCACAGTTGTTTCGTAAGTCATTGCAGTTGTTAAGTTAGTAACATGGTTGTTAAATGAATCTGGCTTCCCCATTGACGTTGCTTGTCAGAAGGTCGCAAAAGGTGAACACAGGACCCCAGGACAGAGCAACTGTCAGAGATATAAGTCAGTTGCCAAGCATCTGAATTTTGATCATGTGACCACGGGGGTGCTGCCATGGTCGTAAGTGTGAAAAACAGTCATAAGTCACTTTTTTGGGTGCCATTGTAACTTTGAACAGTCACTAAATGAACTGTTGTAAGTCAAAGGCTATCTGTAGTTATGGAAAGTCTAACCAGAATCTCTTGGTTGGTTAATGTGTTTATTAAACGTAAAAAATACTCTAAGCAAATCAGTTCCAGCTAATACTTGGATGGCAGAGACAGGAACTGTAAGAAGGCAGTTGCAAGTCTCTTTCATATTCTTGAGAAGAAAACCACATGGACAAATCCACTGAATAGGGAAATTAAGCTTGACAATAGCAATAGCACTTACACTTATAGACAGCTTCACAGTGCTTTACAGCCCTCTCTAAGCAGTTTTCAGAGTCAGCCTATTGCCCCCAACAATCTGGGTCCTCATTTTACCCACCTCAGAAGGATGGAAAGCTGAGCCAACCTTCAGCCAGGTGGGATTTGAACTGCCAAATTGCAGGCAGCCAGCAGGCAACAGAAGTAGCCTGCAGTACTGCACTCTAACCACTGCGCCACTGCGGCTCTTAAGGGGATATTAGAATATAGAAGATGACAAGATGACATGAGATTTTATGTGGTTGTAAAGAATCTTCCAGAGCATAGAGGCTCATGTGTTTCCAATTGACAGAATATTCTGAGAAAATTCTCCTTGAGATCTTCAGACAGGACAGGCAGAATCAACTTTGGCAAGGCGGTGCCTAGGAATAATTGCCTTGATATCAATTTCAAAAGAAAAGCAGCAAGGGTAATGGGACCAGTTAATATCCTGTTGATTAGCTTTTCAGAAGCACTTAGCTGAAAAACTATGATGCACTAGATGGGCCTTTAATCAAATCATAGAGACTGCTTTTCTCATGACCTTGTATTAGATCATTTCTAAGCAACCCGCCCAGCACTAGCACCATATAAAGTTGTCAAACTCATGGCCCATGGGCCAGATGCGTCCCGCTCTGGCCACCCCCATGCCTGGTTTAGCAAAGGGGGAAAAAGTCACATGACAATGCCGTGACAACGCGTGTTTAATACCCCTGATATAATGCAACCCAAATACACAGTCTCCCGGGACTGTTCGGTCATAAAACACAGCTCTTTCTAATACCTCTAAGAAAGGTGGAACATTGGGTATAATCGCTTTCATTCCTGTTTTGTGCTTTTTTCGCCTACAGTAGCTTGCCTTAGTCAGCAATGATCCCACTGAAGATAATAGAAAAGAGCAAGTGATATGATCCAGAAAGGAACAGGAATTTATATGCTATGATTGCATTATCTCCTAGAGCTCAGCGCATTAAGGATATGGTATCATTTCCAAATTTGCATCCCAAGTTTCCCTGCTGCCCAACGGCAATCCTTCCTGAAGTGCAGCCAGATCTTATTGCTGGGTTGCTGGTGGGTTCTCCAAGGCTTATGGTGCTGCAGAATTTCAGCTATTATGCTCTTGGGATGGTGTTCAGAGGAGCTCAGGATTTCATGGCTGAGACAATCCTGAATTTGTCCCAGGTTATCTCAGCTGTGTCTACTAGAGATGGCCACTTGTTAGATCTAATGTTTACTTTAGAGCAGACGGCACGTGATCTAGATATGGGAGTTATTGTCACTAATTCCTAACTGTGTTCAGATCATTTTCTAATTATGATGCACAATACTGATCTCTGTGAGGATGATTTGGCTGTATTTGAACAGTCAGCCCAAAGTGCTTGATAGATCCAGATGGCTTTTTTGAAAGTGCTTGGAGATTTTCTCAGCAGCCTGGTAAACAGTTCTACTCTGCATCTGGAACAAGAAGGTTACCAGGGCTCTGGATGTGACTGTTTCTCTCTTGAATGACTGATCCTGAGGTGCAACCTGAGTTTATCAAGGAGTTTCAGTTAAGGAAATAAGTGAAGAGATGATGATGGAAAAAGCAGATTCCGTTCAGTCTGAATTCAGAGCCAGGAATTCAGCTTTCTCCATTTTGTTCTTGATATCTCAAGTTAGGTCCACAGGGGGATGTCAGGAAGTAACAGGGAAGGAAATATATGAACTCTTCCAGAGGTGGGTAATCAGCAGATTCTGACCAGTTCTGGAGAACCAGTAGCAGAAGTTTTGATGGTTCAGAGAACCAGCAATTACTACCTCTGACTGGAGATTTTACAGTATCCTTCCCCTGCCACCAGGGGTGGGATTCTACCAGTTTGCACTATTCGCTAGAATCGGTTGTTAACATTCTAAGCAGTTGGGAGAACCGGTTGTTAGAAGAAATTACTGGCCTAATCCTGTAAGAAAGGCAGGAAGGAAACATTCTGGTGTTGCTTACAGAAACTGCTTCTCTGTTAACCCTTACTACATTCTTGGCAGGACTAGACTTCCTGTCTCAGAAACTTCTCTGGAGTTTTTTTCCCCTCCTTTGCTGGTACTTTGCTTGCGTGGAGTGATCATTTAAAGTTACAATGGCACTGAAAAAAGTGACTTATGACCATTTTTCACACTTACGACTGTTGCAGCATCCCCACAGTCATGAGACGCCAGGTGAGGAGATGCGTGCCTCGATGTGAGTGATATTGAGTTGGCCACACCCAGCCAATAACATGACCACCAAGCCACGCCCACCAACTAAGCCACGGCCACAGAACTGGTTGTTAAAAATTTTGAATCCCACCCCTGCCTGCCACGCCCACAGAACCGGTAGTAAAAAAAATTGAATCCTACCACTGAACTCTTCTCTAAATGTATGACCTGAAAACCTCTTAAGGGTTCATTATTGCTGATTTGGTTATCTCTTCATAAGACCATACAGAGGCAAGATTGCTCCTGTCGGTGGCAATCTCAAACTCCTTTTGACAAGGGAGATACAGTTTGAGAAACTGGTCCCTCGTTTGCTGTTCTTTTCCACAAAGTGTATAATTTTTCTTTGTCTGCACAATGAATGTGGGAAATAAAATCTCAAATGATGCTTAGTCTGATCAATGATATCTCAGTAGCTGTCTCTGCAACAAACATTATTGAAATGTGCTTGCTTCACTTTCGCTAATATTTTTGTCTTCCTTAAGCATTTTTAAAATATATATTTAGAATTAAATAAAATGTAATTTAGAAGGTAAGTGGGGGTTTTTGCATTTTTAATTTAGTCTACTTTGGTTTTTATATGTTTTTAAAAAACAAGTTCTAAGATTCTTTTGGAAAATATTTTATTACCATGGATAATTCAGTACAGAATTTTTTGCTTTTCTTTTCCCCCCCTCACTATATAGTTCTTTTTATATTAGGTTTATATTATATATAAAACTCACTTTTGTCTTTATTTTGGTTGTTTAACTTTACATTTACATTTAATATGCAGTCTTTCACATTCATGTGAAAAATATGGAAACCGAATTGTCTTTTAAAAATACATGTACATATACTATAGTATTTGATTTTAGATTTTTTAAAATTAGAATATGCATTTTTGTAAAGATTTTCTTGGCTTTGCCCTTGAATTTTCCTTTTTTAAAGAATGCCTCCATCAAAACCTGTGTGTGTTTTCTTGAAAATCTGTAGTTTTGCAGGCATTTCCCTTTATATATGCCTCTTTGCAAACAATTTCCCCTAATGCGTGTCTTTTACTATGCAATTTTCTCTTGTGTATATATTTTTGCACTTTTGTTTTGATGGGGAGCTATATTATAAAATACAATTTACAAAAGGGTGAGAATAAATTGTACTGTATTGTACAATATATATATTAGTTCAAAAGTTCAAAAGCAATATATATGCTAGTTCAAAAAGTAAAAATTGTATGACTGTGTTTTAACAGGCAAACCAAATCGATTTTCCTTTCTTTCTGAAAAAGCAAATAGCCATTCAGCAGCACATATGTCTTAAAGAAAGAAAGAAAGAAATATTTTGCCTGAGTGCAAATTATAACATAAAATGCACTTTACATAGATAATTTTGTATATAGATAAATTTCAGGAAACATATAGTTGCCTAAATCCTCTCGTTGTGCTTATTCTTATGGGAAGACAACAAGATCAAGTCACTTAGAAAGGTTGACAGACAGCTGAAATTCAGCTGAACCTTTACAGCATTGCCCAACCATGATACGTTCCATTTTCATTGTTGAATTGAAATTCTGGATCTTGTCAAAATTTAGAGAAATGATTACAACAAAAAATGAGAAAAAGTACTAATAATAAGATGAAGGAAGGGCAGTTTCCTATTTAAACTACGCAATCCTGCATGTTGCTTTAGAGTTAAGGAATAATAAATGGAATTCGAAGTTTGGTGCTAGTTGGTAGAAATTTGGTAGGTAAGATATGTGGTAGAGAAATTTCAGCTTGCAAAGGTCTGTAAATAGAGGACCTCAAGGGATAAGAACCTAAAGGACAGAATAACAAAATTGGAAAGGACCTTGGAGTTCTTCTAATCCAATCCTTTGCTAAAGCAGGCGTCGCCAACCTTTTGGACCTCAGGGACCACCAAACTCATAATTTTAAATCCTGTGGACCACTAATATGAAATTTTACTGACAGTGGATTGCTGACATTTTCCCAGGGTCTCTACAAAAAGCAGCAGAGACCTTGGGAAAATCCCCAAAAAAGTCTGCAGGAAAATTCCATACCCCATTATCCTACCGATTGATCATTCTTTATTTGGGATTGCAGGATACTGTCTCTAGCTCCATTCTCAGGGAGGGAGGGAGGGAAGGAGAGAGAGAGAGAGAGAGAGAGACTGACTGACTTTTGGCTTCATGCAAGGAAAGCAGCAGAAGCAGCAGAAGTCTTTCTTTCTCTCCCCCAAACTCCACTAGAAACGAATCTTTGTGAGACTTGTTGCACCGGTGCAGCCTCTTGGTGCAGGCTGCCTTGCAGGATCCCAAAGACTCATTTCTGGTGGAGTTTGGGGGAGAGAAAGAAAGATTTTTGCTGCTTTCCTTGCGTGCAGCCAAAAGCAGAAGAAGAAAGAAGTGGAAAGAAGCAGCCCAGTGGCCACGTGAAATGCATGGGGCGAGTGGGGCAAGTTTTCCCCCTCCAACCTTTCCCCCCTCCACTCACTACCTCGTGTTGTTCACAATGCAAGCAATGCAAGTCTTGCGTTCCCACAGGCCATGTGGGCGGCGCAGCCTTGTGTTCCCATGCAGACTGGATTAATTGGGGGGTGTTTTGGGGGTGACATTTCTCTGCAGACCACCAAAATTTTCATGTGGACCACCAGTGGTTCCTGGCCCACTGGCTGGCAACAACTGCTACAACGGATGTCAAACTCGTGGCATCATGTCATCATCATATGACGTATCGTGACATTTTTCCCCTTCGCTAAACCGGGGATGGACGTGGGTAGCTCGTGACGCATCTGGCCCATGGGCTGCAAGTTTGACACCCCTGCCCTATAACATTTCAGACAAATGGTTGTCTAATCTCTTCTTAAAAACCTCCACTGTTAGAGCACCTGCCTTCAGGAGGCAAGTCATTCCACTGATTAATTCTTCTAACTGTCAAGAAATATCTCTAGTTCTAGGTTGCTTCTCTGTCCTTGACTAGTTTCCATCTATTGCTTCTTGCCATGCCTTCAGGTGATTTGGAAAATAGGTTGACCCCCTCTTCTTTGTGGCAGCCCCTGAGATATTGGACTACATCACCCCTAAACCTTCTTTTCATTAAACTAGACACAACCAATTCCTGAAACTATTCTTCATATGTTTTAGCCTCCAGGCCCCTAATCTTCTTTGTTGCTCTTCTCTACAATCTTTCCAGAGTTTCCTTTTTTATATCATGGCAACTAAAACTGGATGCAATATTCAAGTGTGGTCTTACTGAGGCATTATAAAGTGGTATTAACACTTCATGTAATCTTGATTCTAAACCTCTAGGACTGTGTTGGCTTCATTCTTCAGCCTAGGACTGTGTTGGGTTTTTTGGCAACTATTTAGCACAGAGCTGGCTCATATTTAGGTGATTGTCCACCAGGACTCCAAGATCCCTATTATTGAGCCAGGCACCACCTATTTTATACGTATGCATTTTGTTTTTCTTGCCTAAATGTAGAACTTTGCTTTTCTCACTATTGTATTTCATTTTGTTAGATAAGGCCCAGTGTTCAAGTCTGTCAAGATCCTTCTGTAGCTCAAGTCTATCTTCTGGAATATTGGCTAGTCCTGTCAACTTGGTGTCTGCAAATTTCATGATCTCTCCCTTCACCTAAATCATCGATAAAGATGTTGAAGAGTACTGAGCCTAAGGCAGAGTCACGGGGTACCCCACTGCATACTTCCCTCCATGTAGATACCATTTAATTAACTCTTAATTTCTGCAAAGAATTTAAGAGTTAGTAATAGTTGTTGGGTAATTTAGAGCACATAGGGACATTAAAATTATGAACCTCTGTTCAAATGATTTTTCTCCTAAGGAGCAGGGAGACAGAAATAAAACCCAGGAGTTAATAAAGACATAAAAATAAGGAGTTATGAGATATGTGCCTGGATGAGGGGTCAGGGCAGAATGGAACAGAAGCCAAGGTTTCCACTATGCCTGCAGGGGTTGGGATTGTCAGAATTAACCACTTAATGAACAGTGTATTGTGATATAAGTTCCCCAAGGGTGGGGCTTGTATCATGATGCTCCATCCACCTTCTTGCCAGTTCCTCCCAATTTCCATAGACGCTGCTACAGGGAAGCTCAGGGGCTACAAAGAACACAGGTATCTTGCTTGGCCAATGGAGTGAGAAACAGAGACAAGCAGGGTTTTACCTATAAGGAAATTGTTCGGTAAATTAATTGGGGGAAGGCTGATGCTTGATTAGATGAGATGGACCAGAATAAAGGAATACAGATTCAAAGATCCCTTAAGACACTGCTACCATTGATGGGCTGGGCAGGAGAATTGTTTTGTTTAGATCTTGTATTGAGCATTTTCATTCTTGAAGGTTCTAACAAGGGAGCACAGCTATTGTCTACTTTTGACTGAAGAACAGCACTCTGTGGCAGATCTCAGAGTGGCTGTTTTGGAAACATGGGACTTTTGAAAGCACCACTGAGTGAGAAGTTTCTGAACTGATATACATTAAAAAGTTTCAAGCAATCTGAGAAGGCCTCAACAAACACAATAGACTTTATCAATTGTTAATTGATAAGATACTAGCAGGCTGCATCATATGTAATCTGCAGGGCCAACTTATTTCTCCTTCCTAGTCTCCTCCACCTTTCCCATATCTCCTCAGTGCAGCCACTCCATGCAGTGGATGACATGAAATGCAGCTCATGACAGCTGATGCCTTCTCATAAAATTTGTTAGTTGGACAAGGTATTACTAGACTCCCTCTTCTTTCTTGCCCCTATGGACTAACATGGCTCTTCTCCTGCCTAGGATGGTCCATCCTCTTCCATTAAGGGCACAGTTTATGGAGCAGTGGGGGAGGAAGGGGACACTGGCCTAGCAAGCCTCTTCAGCTGAGTCAAGTCGGTCGATCAATGCAATGACAGATGTAGCAGCCAGATGACTGTCCCTTAAAGAGACTGCTCAGTCTGTTCATGGAAAAAAAGCACGTGTGGGGGAGGGAAAAGGTTGCTAGTTTCTCAGTTTGATAAGACTCTCAATGAATTCAGTAGGTCAATAACTTAATGTTTAGTTATTTACCTGCCTGGGCTATACAACTTATTATATACCTGTGTGTTGTTTGTTTTCTACTTGGCTTAAGAAGGGCAAATATATAAATGTTTTAAATAAATGCAAACTGTGAAGTTCCTAATTAGAGGCTTGGTGGGGTTTTTTTTCTTATTAGGTTTGCAAAGGTTGAGAGAGAAAAATTGTTCCCTAGAGCTTCTCCCTCCATCTGGAAATTAGATTTGTTTTAAATCAACTGCAAAGAAGTTAGTTTGCAGATGGTTATGGGAGCCAGTTTACTGAACCCAGAAGAGCGGTATTCTGCAAACAAAGCAGGTTGCCTAGTTCTGCTTGGGCCTCTTTGAATTGCAGAGTACATTGCCACAGGAAAATACATAGGTAAAATACTATCCAGTTTCTGTGTCACATGTCACAAATAGTAATTCCCTCCCACCCCTAGGAAAAAAAACCCCACAGGATGAGAAGTAAAAATTGCTATATGTAAAACATTTACTAATTAAAGCAGACAACGATTGGGGAAGAGAAAATGGCACTTGGAGACTGATCGCCAGAACCATCAGATGTTTGCTTTGATAGGCAAACAAGTAGATTAAATATATATTTTGTACTTTCCTCTGCTGCTGCATTAGTTGTTATGTCCCCTACAAACAAAGGACACGGTACCACCGAAAGAGGCATGTGCCCTGTGGAAAGCCTGAAGTACAGTAATCTCATTAGGGTGGTTGGGCAGGCCGTTATTGTTTATAGGTCCTACTTCCTTCCCATTGCAGCTTGCCTTTTCACTTTCTTAAAGTTGTGCTCTGCTGTCCTTTGCTCTTCTACCAGCACTGGCTATTCCAGGGTGGTCAAACTCCCGGCCTGCGTGTTGGCCACACCCCTGCCCAGTTTAGCGAAGGGGAAAAAGTCCTGCTATGTTACGTGATGCCTCCATGATGACGTGAGTTTGACATCCCTGGGCTATTCAATAAATCCCAGCTGCTTTGGGTAAGTGTAGAGGAAGGTTGTCACATTCTAAGTGGACTCTCTCCCGCCCTCTTGTCTTTGTTCTTCTTGCACCAGTGGAAGAAGATGGGAAAAAAAGAAAAATGGAAAGATGACCAAGATGTTTCTCCTCCTCCCTCTGTTAGAAGGATAGGCTACACAAAAGTCAAATTTTGCGCCAACCCAGAAAGCTCAAACTGCCCAAGGAGCTGCTGATCCAGTTCTACAGAGGAATTATTGAGTCTGTCATCTGCACCTCTATAACTGTCTGGTTTGGTTCTGCAACCCAACAGGGCAGACACAGACTTCAGAGAGTAATTAGAATTGCAGAATAAACAATTACTACCAATCTCCCTTCCATCGAGGACTTGCATAAGTCAAAAAGAGGGCTGTGAAAATATTTACAGACTCCTCACATCCTGGACATAAACTGTTACAACTCCTTCCCTCAAAACGATGCTATAGAGCACTGCATACCAGAACAACTAGACAAGGACAGTTTTTCCCCAAAAGCCATCACTCTGCTAAACAAATAATTCCCTCAACACTGTTCAACTATTACAAAGTCTGCACTACTATTACTATTAATCTTTTCATCATCACTCCTTACCACCCATCCCCTCCCACTTGTGACTGTATGACTGGAACTTTGTCACTTGTACCCTTACTATTTATATGGACTGTTTCCTAGTATGATTTGATTGCTTATTGTACCCTATGACTATCATTAAGTGTTGTACCTTATGATTCTTGACAAACGTATCTTTTCTTTTATGTACCATGAGAGCATTTGCACCAAGACAAATTCCTTGTGTGCCCAACCACACCTGGCCAATAAACAATTCTTTTCTATCCAGGGGTAGGATTCAAAATTTTTAACAATTTCTGTGTGCATGGCTTAGTTGGTGGGCATGGCTTGGTGGTCATGTGACTGGGTGGACGTGGCTTGGTGGTCATGTTATTGGCTGGGTGTGGCCAACTCAATATCACTCACATCGAGGCACGCATCTCCTCACCTGGAGTCTCATGACTGTGGGGATGCTGCAATAGTTGTAAGTGTGAAAAATGGTCACAAGTCACTTTTTTCAGTGCCATAGTAACTTTGAATGGTCACTCCACACAAGCAAAGTACCAGCAAAGGAGGGGAAAAAAACTCCAGAGAAGTTCCAGAGACAGGAAGTCTAGTCCTGCCAAAAATGTAATAAGCGTTAACAGAGAAGCAGTTTCTGTAAGCAACACCAGAATGTTTCCTTCCTGCCTTCCTTACAGGATTAGGCCAGTAATTTCTTCTAACAACCAGTTCTCCGAACTGCTTAGAATGTTAACATCCAGTTCTAGCAAATAGGTGCAAATTGGTAGAATCCCACCCCTGATTCTACCTTTCTATCTAAATTCAAAGTAAATTGGCTATGAATGCCGATAATGGCATTTTTACTCTTTCATAAGAAATAAGTATACAGTGAACAATAGATAAAAAATAAACAAGTTTATGCCAGAACTTAAAAGAACAGTATAGCTAGAGACTACAGTAAGAGCTAGGCTGTATTGGCCCAAAGGTTCAACTAAGATCAGTCCTCAATGTATGATCACAACTGAGGCGAGAACTTCTGTTTCAAAGCAATGCAGTCATTCAGTAAATTGCATCCCAATTTTACAACTTTTTTTGCCATAGTCATTAAATGAATCGCTGTAATTATTAAGTGACTTGGGCTTGCCCCATTGAATTTGCTTGTTGGACGCTTCCTGAGAAGATTGCAAATGGCAACCATGTCACTGCAGGAATGCTGTAATGACATGAGTGGTCATAAATATTAGAAGCAGCCATAAGTCATTTTTTTTAGCACTCTCATAAATTGGAATATTCATTAAAGGAATGGTTGTAAGTCAAGAACTACTTGTGATCCAGTGTTCATTGACATAATAGTGGCCAACCTGCAGGGGTGGGATCCAACTGGTGTAACTACTGGTTCAGTGATTTACGATTTGTGCGTGCATGTGAGATGTTGTGAACTGTGCTGCCCAGACAGATGAGCAGCTCTGCGCATGGGTGCGCAGCGTTTGAAAAAGCACTATTTTCCTGCTTTTTCAAACACAGCTCTGTCACACAAAGCAGCTGAGGTTGAAAAAGCAGGAAATAAAGGACAGGTAAGAGCCCAGGCGGGTGGGTGGACCAAAACAGCAGCAGACACAGAACCGGTTCTTTGTCTGCTGCTCTTCAGAGCTACCGGTTCTACAGAGCCGGACAGAACCCGTAGAATCCCACCCCTGCCAACCTGGTACACCTGGGAAGTCCCAGGCATAGAGAGGAAGGTAGCTAACTTCCTCCCCAGCAGCTGGTATTTAAGATCTGTTGGAAGATCTTATATAAACTGTCCATTGATAGTCTTGCTTTGCTTGAGCTTTGCTGATACTGCAACTTTTCACTCTTTTCATTCCTTATTTCTAGTTGCATTCCTGAAAAAATATCACTCAACCGAGGATTCCCCCTGTACCCCCAGGCAATACCATGTAAAGGATTAACTCAGCAAACAGAAACTAATTATGGGTAGCAGTTGGAATTTATATTGACAACTGGCTGGTACTTTTGCTGTGAAACATGAGACAGGTTGCAAACTGCTGAAGATGCTTTCAAGGGAGACTTAGAAGTATGAATCTTATCCAAACAATAGCATGAGTGTTACTCTTCCTCTAGCACTTTATTTTCACCCTTATAACAATGAATTACTCAAGAAAAAATACAGTTGCTAAGTTTTTGAGTAAAGACAACATTGTCTTTTTTTTTTCAAGAGTAAAGCTAGTTACTTTTCCAGATCATAATTAAATCCTTGTGTAACTTAATTACCAGCCAGCTTCTGTTCTATCCACTATAATGATCCGAGATGAAATGAACTTATGAGGACAGGGATTATTGCTTCTTTATTTCTGGCTGGGCAGGGAGCACAAGCCAAACCAAACCAAAAATAAAGAAATGGAAATATTTTACTTATATCATTCTGTTCCGATGTTTAAATCTGCAGAGAGTCATATTACAACACTTAGCTTTTGTGGGATCGCTTTCATCAGGGTGCAACATCTGTTTTGCATAATGACAGGAGTGTGTTTAAACAAACACTCAGCAACAGAGTGGTCATTGCCTGGAATGCACTACCTGACACTGTTGTTACATCCTCTAACCCCCACTCCTTTAACCTCAAACTATCCACTATTGACCTCACCCCATTCCTAAGAGGTCTGTGCCATAAGTGCACAATCGTGCCTACCATCCCTGTCCTATTGTCCCCATTTCTTTGTACCTATTTCCTGTATTCTTACTCATGTTTATACTTATACCTATAATCTTGTAAGTGATTGACAAATCAAATAAAGCAAATAAAAAATAAATAAAACTGTGTTGGATCCACAATTTGAGCAATGATTAAGTCTATAAGATTCTCCAGCGGGCAGCAAGGATTGGTTGGGATGGCTTGCGATAACTCCACCCACAATACAACACATTATATTACAGTTCTTAAAGTTGATGGCTTTAGAAGTGTCCTTAAAAACATCTCAATCACTCACTTCTCCACCCCAAAATACCCAGCAGAAGCCAGCCCCACCCAGTACATCGATCCCTTGTTTCCTATAAAGTTTACCAATATGACATAAAAAAACATCAAATTTCCTGGACCAATTATAGCAGCCCCTATATTCAAATTAAAAAAATAGCAGAAATCTCCAATGGTCACCATATCTGCTGATTTTAAAATGAGAACAATGTTATTTGACAAGATTTTGTATAATTGTGTTCCCCTGAAGCCAGACTGTGTAGAAAGCCACATGAAAAGGATGCAGATTTCACCCAGCTAGGCACTGATCTGATCCTTTACCCCAATTTCTCTTGCCGTGCTATCTTGGACAGGAATTTTTATTTTATTTAACATGTGGCATCTACAGAGGTCATGCAATCACTGATATATAAATTTAGTTTAAATATTGTGTTGATAAGTAGACAGACAGATAAATAGATAAAGACGGACAGACAGAGAGATATAGTGATATAGAGATAATATTTGTGGACAATACAATATAGGAGATAATATATTAAATTAAGATAAAATCATAATAAAAACACCATACTATGGAGCCATACAACTGCAATGGGATAGATGTTATAATTCAATATTTGAGGAAGCTAGCCATCTAACTGCTTCTTGTCTGGCTGCAGTGAGGTCATCCCAGGTACCTTGAAATTTCCTGAGACAACATTCATGAACTATTGGACAGGAAGAGAAAACTAGTCTAGAAAGCAATCCGGAAAGTTTGGCCAAGTTCAAAATAACAGTATTTAGTGAATGTGATGCTTTTCTGAGTAAGACTGTAAAGAGCTGCTATGGGCAATTGCAGACATACTCAATAAGACTTTCTATACACAGAAATAAACCATCATGGAAACACAAAACAGTCCTCCCTATAACAACCAGTACCTGAAAAACCATGTAAGAAATGGCTAGTTAACTTACAAATCTATCATGATTGTTGAAAAATTTCTTGACATGAAGAAAGTGGTAGACAACTATGCATACCATGACTGCATCTTCCTCTTCATCAATACATAACTTAATTAGCTTCTGCTTATACATATCTGATACACAGCAAAACCCTTCACTTGCTAATAAATTTCTGGTCCTCTCTTTCCATCAAAGAACTGGCTAATTTCCAAATTAGTTGCTGTAGAATTAGCATTGCTGGGTATACTACGCAATGCGAGCAGAGCCTCTCTTTAACAGTGGGTGTGAAGTCTCTCACACTGAAATAGAGCCATTAAATAGGGAAGAATTTTTGAAAACTTGTAGCCAACAGCCCCACCTCCATTCCCAGAAGAATGAAAGCCTGACCTGTGAAGTGCTGGCGGCAGATGCAGGTGTAACCTCCTTCCTTGCGGGTGCAGATTCCGCCATTGAGGCAGGGGTTGGAATAGCAGAGGTTAATCTCCATTTCACAGTAATCGCCAGTGAAGCCTTGAGGGCAGCGGCAGCGCAAGCCTGTGATAGGGTGGATAGGTCGGAAGAGGGTGGACAGAGAGGCAATGAAAGGAGACGAGCTGTCAAACCTGAGCACCGAGATGCACTTCATGTAGTTTTGGCAGGGCTCACGAAGGCAAACATTGTCATCGAAGGGCAATACTTCCAGCATGGAGACTGAGGTGAGAGTCATGCGTTTCATGTATAGCTGTTCCTGAAGCTCTTCTGAACTAAAAAAGTGGCCACTCCGGGGTGACATTGCCGAGAAACTGACATTCAGCACTTGTCCTCCGACGTCTGTGTCATTCTGGATGTTGAAGATGAAGACATCCTCCTTGGGTGTGGCCAGCACAGTAGCCACACCCTCTAGGAAGTTGGCGAGAAGAGGTGACAAGAAACGCTCCTCCCACATGTTCTCTAGGCGTACTGTGATACTGTTTGCCAACATGTCTTCGGTGATGACAATGACACGCAGGACACACTGGGCTGTCACACTGTGGATCCCGTCTGCAAAATGGAGAGGAGAAGGGATTAAAAATAATGTCAACTCATAAAACATTCCTATGCCTGTTTTAGTAGTTGCCATTTAAAAAAAGGGTGGGGGAGGAAGGAAATCTGGAAGAACAGTGCAGAAGTTTGAAATCGAAAATACATTCCAACTCTTATCTTTAAAAGATTGTAACTAAAATACCAGAACTTCTGTCTGCAAATATATTTAATTGGAGAACGTGAATGATGACACCCAGCCCGTGAACGTGCTCAGTTGGAGAATCTGGTTTATGAGACACCCAGGGGGAGAGGTGAAATAGGGTCACAGGGGACTGTAAATAACATATGCCAGAGTTGGCTTCATACAGGGCAGTGCCAGTATGTCGCCTCTAATAAATCCTTTGAAGTGTTTTGAAGTTTGTGATGATATGGACTTCATGGATAAAATGTTCAGGCTTTATAGTGTTGCAAAGTTGCAGACCTATGATAATTTAAATGTGACCTAAAATTAAGATTTTCACACTAAAACTATTTCAAAGTCTTTGAACAAACACTGTTTTGAAGACTGGCTTATTATGAAGAGAGATACGTTCAGGTTGAATTGCCCACCTCAGACTGAGCTGAAATTGTTGTATAAAATTTCTTTAAAATAGGATCCCCACTAATGACCTTCTAAAGTCATTAGGCATATAAAAACACTTTGTATGGATTGGCTCTTCTAACTTTCAGAGTCCAGTATTATGTCCACTATAAATTGTTAGTATTCAAGCCCTTTTATGGTGCTGACATTGCAACCCTATCATCAAATGGGAACTGTTTCTTAGAATGTGCCCCCACATCAAAATCTACAATTACCAGACCAATGAATTGTTCACTTTAGGTAAGATAAGCTATTTTCATTGATTTTTCCTGCCCACCCATGGACAGGAACATTGGTTCCAAGGGTCTACTTTTCTTCCAAAATATAACTCAATGACAGTCTAGCATATAAGAGAACAGAACAGAAATAGTGAATTCCCAGACATAGTCTGAAGCAAAGAGCTTTGGCATGGAGGATGGACAAGTGAAAAGAGTGTAAATTATTAGCAATTAATTTTACGGTTACCAAACTGTCAACTCAAAATAAACTGACCATGGCTTGCTGGTCAGCAACTAAGGGGAAATTCTACAAAAATTCAGTTACAAAAGTTTGTGATCCTTTCAAGTAATTTAAATCATAAGACATTTTTCATCTATACATTTTTCATGGCAGGGATATATTTTATTGATTCTCAGCAAAGGGCTGGGGAAATTTACAGCACTACAGAATGTTTTACAGCAACCCTACAGGAATTTGCCATTTACTACTGAACCGAGTGCTCCATCTTAGATATAGTAACTTGTATGCAGTTTATCATTTGTCTTGTATAGAGAATGCTTCTTTTCCTAATCACATTTTCTTGCCTAAGGATTGCTGGTTGGAAATTATATTTAGGGAGGGGGACATAGAATGTGCCAGCAAAGGAGAAGCAAGAAAGTCACACTGTTTACTTCAGCAAAGGCATTCCTAGATTTATAAATTAAAGTGAACTTTGGATACATTAATTTATAAGTCATATATTGATTACATTTCAGACTAATATAAAATGCAAATAATCCGCCAAATGGTTTAGTTCAGCAATCTCTAAATTAAGAGCCTATATGATATAGTAGTAAAGATAGCTAATGTATTAAATTAGGATCAAAGGAATGCATTTTCAATAACTGGTAGATAACATTATCTTTGGTAATTAGTCATGGTAGGTAATTACCCATGCCCAATTAGTCATTCAAGATGTATGTTTTGAAAAATTCATGAACCTCACGCAACCATTGTTGACAATGCGTCTTTAGTTTTATTATTTTTCTGAATGTATATTGATGTAAATTGATTCCCATGCTTAACCACTAGGTTTGTTGTCAAAATAAAAAATGGAAAAACTAAAGTATATTTATTTTTCTTTGAATCAAAAGTTCCATGGAAAATTGCTTCGGCCAAAAGATAAACAAAACAGCAAGAGCTTAAACATTTAATTAAAGATTGTTTTATTTCAATATGTTTTCTGCCAGATTAACTTTGGGTAAAAATATTTAATAGAGATGTTCAAAACATTTGCAGGTTTTCCATAAAAGTACACCTGTTTGTATATGTAGGCATCTGTGTATGCAGGTGCACACACACACACACAGACACGCACGCGCGCACGCGCACACACACACACACATCCATATTGATATCTATTTTGAAATGAATATATTGTTGTACATAAGCTCCGCATAGTGACATTTTGTTTGCTCAGCAAGTAAACAAATGAACAGGAATAAGAATAGCAAGCTGTGGATGTACAGTGAACGTGTGCATTATAGATTGCTTCTTTGCCATTGGGGGAGCCTTTACTAGCTCTGCATCTCCAGGGCTATCTTCTGCAAGAAAGACCATGGACCAAATAGGTCCTGCCATCTAGCCTGTGCTGTCGGCTGTCTTCACCCATAACTTGCTTCTCTCTACCAACATCTATTGCTGAAGCAGGGCAAATATAAATATAAGGCTATGTGTCTATGGAGTTTCTCGGTCATCTAGGTCACGATTGTCCCCAAAGTGCTTTTTCGAGAGGCAACTGGGGCTTCTGGTTTTTCTTTGAAGATGTTTTGCTTCTTATCCAAGAAGCCTCTTCAGCTCAGAGCTACCTAATTCTTCAGAGCTGATGAAGCTTCTTGGATGAGAAGCGAAACATCTTCAAAGAAAAGCCAGAAAGTCCAGTTGCCTCTTGAAAAAGCACCCTTGGGAAAAAGATAAGTCTAGTTCCTGGAACAGCCTTAGACCAGACAAAAAGGCTGGTAGTATATAACTAGAACATTGGTTTTACTTTGTCTGAAACAACTTCTGATGTTCTTCCTTTTGAGTGGCTATGCGCATGGATGCATCCTGTCACTCTTTGAGCACGTGACTCTTTCTTTGCTGGGCCCCTCTCTCAAAGCGTTCTTTTTATGCCCATAACAATACCTGACATCAATCCTTGTGTGTGGGAAATAGGATTGTGAGGGGAGGGGTTAGTAATCTAGCCCCAGGATGACACATTTGTGATGGAACACTCCCTCTCTGGAAAAGAGGTCTTGGAAGAGAAGATATCCAGTTATTGTGCTCCAGGCCACATACATTTACCTGCTTTATACTGTTATTTAGACATATTTCTTTATTTTTTTCCCCTCCAGCTGAGAAATGGAAGAATGGACTTGTAGCTATTTATAATCAAAATATGGTTTCCTTTCAGCAGTTTGGAATATTCAACCACTGCATTATCAGAGCTCTGTAATCCTATATACTAACAGCAAACTTAAATTTCTTGAGTTGTGTTCTTAATGTAGCTAAAATGATGGTGTACATGAACAAGAGGGAGACATCTACAGGATTAAGAGAATGTGGAAGGGAGAGAGGGAAGAAGGGAAGAAAGGAAGAAGGGAGGAAGGGAAGAATGGAGGAAGGAAGTCTAAAAGCAAAGAGGGAAATTCATTGAAGATCTGATCTATCAGATCTTGATTAACATTGAAAGGGAGGGAATGGGGGGGAGAAATGGAGAGGCCATAATCTGCTCTCTAAATAGACCCAAATAGGAGGATATTCATGGGAATGCCTTGCTTCAAGAGAATGCAGACGTTAAAGGCCAACATATGACCATTGTTCACACTTACAACTCTTGCAGCATTCCTAAGCAATCACACTATCAGAATTTAGACGCTTGGCCCCTGGCTCATATTTATGATGGTGGCAATGGCTCAGGGACACGTGATCTTCTCCTTTTGCGACCTTCTGACAAGCAAAGTCAATGGGGAAGCCAGATTCTCTTTACAAAAGTGTTACTAACTTAACAACTGCTGTGATTCACTTAACAACTCTGGCAGAAAAGGTCATAAAATGGGGGCCAAACTCACATAGCAACTCTCTTGCTTAGCGACAGAAATGTGGGTCTCAATTGTGGTCATAAGTCCAGGACTTACCTGTATATCTTCCTATACATTGTAATCATCACCTCGACTAATGGTTATGATTGAACCTGGAATTACAGTCATAAGTCATGCTAGTCATTAAGTGGGTCATCACATGAATGTGACCGATTTTACGACCTTTCTTTCAACAGGTGCTAAGCAAACATGGCATGTGGTAAGCATATGTGGTGGTTGTCAGGTGAACATCATTGTCATTAAGCGAACCACTGTCCACAATGGTTTTTGGGTTTTTTTTGCCAGAAACTGGAAGTAAATGCTGGTTTCTGACAAAAAAAATATTGTTGTAAATTGATGTCACATGACCACAGAATGCTGCAAGCAGCCCTAAATGCAATCTGGCTGTGGAGCACCCAAATCTGGATCATGCGACTATGGTGGGAGGAGGAGCCATTGGAATTTCAAATTTGGCTTGTAAGTAGCTTTTTTTATTCATTGTAATTTTGAATGTTCGCTAAGTGACTGGCCTTAGGTCAAGGATTACCTGCAGTTGTAAACTGGATAGGCTTAAACCACCTTCAGTATAAGGAAATCTCAGTTTGGCTAATGATATTTAAGGGGTGTTAGTCTGCCATAAAAATTCTCATTAACTTATCTATCTGTGTAAAATATCTAATGGGGATTAACAGTGGAATCCCTCTTAAAATATACATTAATCTTGCTGTAATACTCATTTTAATAACATTAATCTTACCCCAGAGACTTAATAGAAATTTCAATCATTGAGTTGTTTCTACTGAAATTGCATCTACACACTTAACCCATTTAATTCAACATATTGTGATATATTTCAGGAAAGATATAAAGCCAAATATTTTACAGAGTCGGTCCAAATTGTGAATCCTAACCTCTTGCAGCAAAGGGATAGTAGACTGAAAATAAAGCACATCATTAGAATTTCATAAAAGTAAGGAATTAAGGCAGCAATGAAAATAAATTCAAGGCAAGCAACTGGGAAAAATGACCAACAAGACAAATGTGATTTTTATGCATATATTCTGAAGCAAATGAGGTTCTCAATAATTGTAACAAATGAAGAATCAGAATAACAAACAAACTTGCATCTCCATAAACTGTGATCGATAAACTACAAAAAAGCAGCATGAAATTTTAAAGCATTTCTCTTAATTCCTAAAAAATGGCAATAACTCAAATCAACCTTATATTAACTGGCCTGGTTTTTACTCTGAGCTAACATAAGTAACAATCCTTCTTTTGTAGATCTGGGATAGAGTGGACATGCCTGAATGAATGAATGAATGAATGAACAAACAAGACAGGCACAAAGTGGTCTGTCCTCGGTGGATACTTATATAGCTATCTTCCCTATGATGAGATTTGCTGTATTTTAACTTGTCATATTATTAGGCATGCTGTACACATAGTAATTATTTCCTGCTTTACAAAGGGAAAGTTGTTTCATTGTTTAATGATGGATTTCCTTTGTTTTGGTGAAGAATATATGGCCATCTGAGAAAAATCATTTGAGAGAATGAATTGATAGGAACAACAGAATCTAAGGGTTTTGCATCTGGCACTCTTCCCTTGATTATAGTAGTCTTTGAATATCAAACAGAACATTCTCTGCACTACACAGATGGAAAAGGCCCAAAGAAAATGTGTAAGTTTAATAAACATTTATGCTGAAATGAGCATATCTAAGAATGAATCATCAAAATGTTTTTTTATATATCTAAATAGCAAAAGCACTTAGACTTATATACTGCTTCACAGCACTTCACAGCCCTCTCTAAGTGGTTTGCAGAGTCAGCAAATTGCCCCCAACAATCTGGGTCCTTATTTTACCAACCTTGGAAGGATGAAAGGCTGAGTCAAGATTCAGCAGAAGTGGCTTACAGTACTGCATTCCAACCACTGTGCCACCCCAGCTCAGTATATAAATCCTTCTAAAGCAGCAGTCCGCAACCCTTCCAGCTCATGTGAGTGGCAAGCACATGCATGCACACAGCTCCTTTTGTGTGAGTGGTGTGTGTGAGCGCCAGTTTCATGTATGAGTGGAGGGTTCTTGCGCTCACGTGCAAAGCTCTACTCGTGCGAGTGACAGGGCGCTTGTGTGTGTGAATGCTTCGTGAGCTTCGTGCATGAGCATAAGTGCCCTCCACTTGTATGGAGCTTCATGTGCTTGACCATCTCTCCCAACGACCAGTTTCGAATAGGCCATGGCCGGTAGTGGGCTGCGGCCTGGGGTTGGGGCTGTTTTAAAGCATATTGTTTTCAATCTACTTTTGCCTCTGTTGGTCTCCTCTTTTCTGTCACCTTCCCTGTTCTGAAATTTAATTCATAAGATCTTAGGCAAGAATTTACAATCTTCTTCTATGTTATACATTAAGGGCTAAATGAGTAACCATGAATGAAGTGAATATGTTTCAACATGCTTTTGTTTCAACATGCAACTTCAACATGCTCAATGTGTAGAACATTGACCAGAGCCATTATGGTCTAGTTTTTAGATGTTGGTCTAAGCCCCAGGGAACTCAGGTTCAAAATCCTTCGGCCAGAAGCTCATTGGTGACTTTGAGCTAGTCATTTTCCCTCAGCCTAACTTATCTTTTAGGATAGTTGTGGTAAGTAAACATTGGAGGAGGGAATGTTAGATATGCCACCTGAAACTCCTGGGCAAAAAGTAAGATATAAATCCAACAAGCAAATAAATAAATGATTGTGATAAATAATCAAACAGGTGTGGAAAATATGAATGATAGATATTGTCCACATCCTTTTTACAGGCAATGCTTCTGTGTAGATTTGATTGTAATAAAGTGAGGTGAGGCAAGTCCATGAAGTTTTTTTTGTCAACCATTTCAGAATATTTTCTTCTTAAGGCTGAAAGAGAGTCACCCAGATAGCTTCATGCTGAAGGTGGGGACTAGAATTTATGGTCTCCCAGCTTCTAGCTTAGGACTTTCAACCACAACACCAAACTGGCTTTCAGTATATATATATTAAAAAGTATGTAAGCTTCAAGCAAAGGAAATGATCAGATATTATATTTAAAAGTCTGGAAAAGGTTCGAACTAGACGCTGGAAATGGATATTTCTTTAGGAAATCATAATAGTGCATGTTCCTTAGCTATGTTCTCCTTGTGTTTTAGAGATGAAACTTAGCAATGAAATATGGCTTAAGATGAAGTCATGGGTTCTGCCACCTAGCTTTGTTTTCTCAATAGATTTGTGAGTGGAAAAACTCCAGGGTTATAAGGGTAGAAGGAGGAATATATTCAGGCCAGCACAGCAGGTCAATCCCTTTAGTTTTCAAGGCTGACCTTGTCTGAGTTCAGACGGTAATCACAGTTAAACTTGGATAAATGACCTCCAGGGAATGCTACAGCTAGGGAGAAACTAAAGCAAAAACTTCTGCACTAATTCTAAGAAAACTGCACAGACATATTCATAAAATCTCCAAAAGAAAAAGACCAAACGTGGAGGAGTCTTTACCTCAAATATGGGAGCTGCAGAATGGCAAGGAATGTTAAAGAGTTTATTTTGATGTGCTGACTAAACTTTGAGGCAGAACACGCAATTGTGTCCATTGGGAAAATGCACAAAGGGATGAATGCTTTGCTTGTCATCTTGGACAGCTCCCTTTCGACCTGACTGGAGCTACAAAGAGAAGTTCCTCTGGACAAATTCAAAATAATTTTTTCACACCGCAATGTGTGGAAAGAACTCTCACACACCATCCACCTGGTTTCTGAGCTATCTTTTTAAAGCACCTTCTTCGAAACTGGAGATGTGTTACATTAGTTCTCACAATCCCTCAGTCAACACTATACCATCAACGGTATACTGATAGCTATACCGTCTGAAGAATATGGATGGCAATAGAGACTCTTCAAAGAATGTCCCATGAAAGAAGAGGGATCCAAGTCCCCTTCTGATTAAGGTTCTGCAATTCTGCTATAGCCTGGGGTGGCCTTCAAATCAATGGAAGTTGTGTGAACTGCCGTAACAAATTAGGCCCAAGATATCATGTGAACCACTCTCTACTATATTTAAGGATCTGGTGCAGACACAAACAGCCTATAATGATTATTTTGGGGCAAGGCAAGCCTAATAAGCAAGGTTGCTCCCCTTTCAAGCTCGGACGGGAAACGGTCTCTTAAGAAAAAAGAAAGCTCATTCTAAGAGAAAGAGAGAGAGGAAAGAAAAGAAAAATTGACCCCGTAGCCACCAAATCTTGCCACAGAATATCCTTCTCTGTCTGACTTAGATCTGATTGTCTCCTTTTCTCTTTGCAGCTCTTAGGCCAGATACCAGCTCTTTGAATTTCTCTAGGGTGTTTGTAGTTTACAGAACATGCGGATTTAATGATTGCTACTGTTGGTTTTTTTTTTTTTTGCCCCCTGCTGTTGCTACTGCTGTTTCTGTTTGATTTTTGTTTGTCCTTTAAAGAGTGATATTTCAATCCTGCAAATATCCAAAAGGATCCTCCCGTGCTGACATCAGGGACCCTGGAACTCAGGGGATAAGGCTGGGGAGGGAGGAGAATCAGAGAGAAATCAGAAGCATCAGTGCAAGGAAACAAGAGCTAATCCCTTTAGTAGCAGGCTGGGCTGATGTGGGGAACCTCAGAGATCATCAAGGATTCCATATTTCAACCCTGAGCTACCGATATTCTCTTCTATAGGCTGATGTGCTTTGCTCTTTTCCATCTTCCCCTTTTGGTTTCATGCAGAGGATCAGGTGGCCTTTCTGATTCAGGGACAAAGCTGGAGTATGCATATGTTTGAGTAGAGAAAGGGAGTCAGCCATTATTCGTCCCAGGATTTGATTCCAAAAGTGGCCAATGATCAGCCAAAGGCCCCATGGTAAAGCATTTGAAAAACAGATTGAAGAGTTTTTGAGCATACACAGAGTGCATTTTCCTTTTTAAATACACAAAGGGAGCAGGATTTCCTATTTAAAGATTGGCATGTCATGCATTTTGAAGCGCTATGTAAGTCTAAGTGATATTGTCCCAAAGGTGCTTATTTTCAAGAGGCAACTGGACTTTCTGGGTTTTCTTTGAAGACATTTCACTTCCCGTCCAAGAAGCTTCTTCATCTCAGAAAAAGCACCTTTGGGACAACCATGACCTGGATGACTGAGAATCTCCATAGACTCTAAGTGCTATTGCTAAAATCTTCAGATTATTCAGAACCAGAGGTGGGTATTTAGCAGGTTCTGACCAGTTCTAGAGAACCAATAGCAGAAATTTTGAGTAGTTCAGAAAAACAGCGAATACCACCTCTGACTGGCCCCACCCCCATCTATTCTCTCCCTCCGGAGTCCGAGCTGATCGGCTGGGTCTTCTTTGGAAAGCAGGTTAGTGAGGTGGGGAGGGAATGGGATTTTGCAGTATCCTTCCCCTGCCATGCACACCAAGCCATGCCCACAGAACCGATAGTAAAAAAAAAAAATGAATCCCCTCACTGTTCAGCACATGAGGGATGCCTCTTATGGATAGTCTCCTAGCGTCCTTTCAGCTTTTAAGCTAAATCCAAACTTTCAAACTATTAATTCAATACAATATCTTTATGCTTCACTAGAACAGAAGTGATTCAATTGCCAGAATGCTTGGCTTCTGTTTCTAAAAAGGATAAGGGCGTTGCCTTGTCCTTCTAAGGCAGGGGTGCCCAAACTTGGCAACTTTAAGACTTGTGGACTTCAACTCCCAGAATTCCTCAGCCAGCTATGCTTGTTGAAGTCCACAAGTCTTAAAGTTGCCAAGTTTGGGGACCCTTGTTCTAAGGCATCCAAATGACTTGGCTCACCACAAGCATGGGGACAGCGTTATAAGTGCTGCCCTCTGTCTGTGCAGAACAAAGCCTTTTAGAAAAGAACGCCTGATGCGATAGGGAATTCACAGCCGATGTCTCCTGTTTGTTGATTCTTTCCGAACCATACATGACGAGTTCCTATCCTTGAAAGGTGCAAAGTTCAAGCCTTCACAGCAAGTCAACAGCAAGAGATGTTGGAAACACATTTTTACTATCAGGACATTTCAGCACCATTTCACCATCTTATTTTATCTTTGATTGCTGTTTGTTGATCAAAACAATTTCCCAGAAATATTGTTAAGTGTACAAGCTGTAAATGAATTGCATTTTTGAGTCTGTTCAAACAAAGAGGCTTCCCCACCCCACACAAAAAAAATCAAACCAGGGTTTCTAAGATTTTAGAGGAAAGATGCTATGAGGCAATGGCGTTTAGGGTATAAAAAAAAGTAACATGCTATAAATAAGTGGAAGCTGGGAAACATCCAAATTAAGAAAAAGAGCAGCTCAAGATTCAGAAGAAAGTTTGATCCATCCAAATTTGAATTTTGCACACTGATCCAGAAATAACTCACTATGAGAGAATGAACCAAAAGACTGAGAGTTGTTTCAATTGATAAGAGATCTGCTATATTTAAAAATCTGGTAGATCACTGCTGGCAGCACAGAATTACAATTTCCTGTCCATCTGCTACCCATGAGCTGAAAGTAGAGGAATTATATAACTGTGTTGTTCCTAGTCTGTTGTAGATTGACATCTGCTATAAACATCTGCAGGGGTAAAGGTATGGTTAAAACGATACATCCCAATGAGTGATCCCATGGTATCTAATCAATCCAGTTTCTCTAAATGCAATTGGGGAATTTTCTATCTTATCATCTGACACCATTGCTAAAGCCTTGACTGATCTGCAGAGAAGGCCTGCATTATGGGCCCTCTGTGCCTCCTTTCCTCTTTAAAGAGCTCAATTGCACATTGGTTTATCAAAGAGCTACAAGAGATGAAGCAAAGGGCTAACATAGAAAGGGAGGAGGCTCTTATGATGGGTTGGACATGGAATGGGCCCCTCTTGGCATCCTACACTGTCATGGTGGGAAAAGGGATACTTCTCTCTACCTTCACTGTGTCAGCACAGAATAGGCTGCTAATACTTTGCTATAGAGTGCAGTGTCTCTTCTGTCAAGAGGCTGGAGGAGGGAGCCGAAACAGTTGGAAGCTCACTGTGAACAATTTATATCAATCAATCAGATTCAGCTTAATCTAGACTCCAGCGCTGGGTCAGGTCACAAGAAAATAACCTTGGCAGCTGCTTGTCAGGTTCCTCTTAATTCTTTTCAGCTTGTAGATCTTATGGATGGAGACAGGGTACAGGGAGAGAATGAGGGGCCATCATTTGCTCGCTCAGGTTTTACCCACCCAAGCTGATTTCTGCTATATTAAGGGAGGTGATTGATATATTTTGTGAATGCAGGATGTGTCCCTGCATACCTAAAGTTAACAGCTTAAAAGGTATCTACTGAAAAAAACCTTCTCTGAACCAAAATAAATTGAGATTGGTGGCCATGTAAGTAAATTAATAAATAAACCTGCCACTTCCTTTTGGGACATGTTCAAAAGGTATCCAAGGCATCTACTGTTGTACATTTAGGATGTTTACCTACCTATGGTATCCCTCAGGACTCATCCTCTTTGCTGCTTAACATCTAAATGAAACTGCTGGGTATAGTTATTTGGAGCTTCTGAATGGTGCACTATCCATTTGCTGACGATAGTTGGTTCTATTACTCTCTACCTTCTAACTCAGGGCTCTTCAAACTTGACAGCTTTAAGACTTGTGGACTTCAGCTCCCAGAATTCCTCCTCTAGTCATTTTAGCTCAGGAATTCTGAGAGTTGAAGTCCACAAGTCTTAAACTTGCCAAGTTTGAAGAGCCTTGTTCTAACTCCAAAGAAGCAATCAGCACCCTTGAAAAATTGCCTAACTTAATAATGTGCTAGATGAGAAAGAGCAAGATGAAAGTAAATTCAGGCAAGATGGAGGTGAAGGAAAAGCTGGATTTTGGAAGTTTTAAAGCTCATGGTGTGTGGGCTGTACTTTCTCAGAATATCTGTCCAGATTTGGAGTGCTTCTTGGTCCTGAGCTAGCCATACGACATATGGCTGATATGGCAAGCAACTTATTTATAGCTACTAAAAGAACTGTGAGCCTTCCTGTATTAGTCAGACTTAGCAATGGTTTTCCATGTGTTGGTTACAGCACACATCCAGACTAATATAACATACATTATATGGGGCTTTAAATATGTCTGGAAATAGTAGTAGTCACTAAATATGGCAGCCAGGCTGCCGACTGTGGAATTTATGGTATCACAGATGGTCTATATTGACTACCAGTTGCCTTCTGGCCTCAATTTAAGATATTGTTGACCTTTGGCTTGATTATCTCTAGGGTCATGTTTCTTGCTATAAACTTGTTAGTTACCTACCTGTCAGTAGAAACAACTCTTCTATTGCCAGAAGCTCAAATCTCTTTTATACAGAACATGGTTTTTCTCTTGTGCGGCTCCCAGGCTAAGAAATACGTTGACTCCTCTAACAATATCGTGAAAAATACATATCTTTCATCAAATTTTTTATTAGTTTTTATTATTTTAACAATAGACTTTGAATTTGGTTTTATTTTAATCTGAACTACATTTGTTCCTGTTTATAATTTGCATTTTTATTACAATATGGGCCAGCCTGAATGTTGTATTAAACAGAAAAGATAGAGAAGAAACAATAAGTCCTAAATGTCATATTCCATACTCATTGCAGAAATTGCTGAAAGCCATGGTATTCTAGAAGCCTTTATGTGTTGAAGAGACTGAGGGTAGGGTGTATATGTGTGTGAGAAGAAAAGATGGAGAGGGAGCAAGAGACTGAGACATGGTGGCAACAGTGAGAGAATTAAAAGCTAACTGATGTAATCATTAGCTCCCCTCCCTCTAAGATTATTACTGTTATAGTCCTAGCTCTTCTCCCACTGATTTCTGGTTGTTTCATCTATTTCTGATTGCTTATGCTAGCGAGGTTATATATTCCTGCATTATTACTGCTTTCTTTGGATAGGAAAAGAAAATATGCTTAGGGTTTGATTTAGTCTGCTGTCAACCCTCCTTTTTTGGCTATATGATGACTTGGTCAGCCTGAATTCTAAACCTGGCTTTGTTGCTTCATAACTCTACTCAAAGAAATGGTTAAGAACATTGGTCTCAAAGATACCAATTGTCCAGTCCTTCACATTAAGTGCACAATAAAAGGTTTGCCATTTTCTTTGCCATGTCATTAGCGTGTAGCTATTAAACAAAATTCTTAACTGGGTAGCAGGTTAGCAGACATAAGCTCTTGTTAAGTTTAAACAAAGGAGATGAAATAGCTCATTTGGAAAACTCTCCACTTAAAATTTACCTATACTAAGCTCTGCAAAATAGTCATTAACCATTTACAGCAAATGGTAGCATCTGACTGGCCTTAGATTGTGAATCTAAGCAGAGCCTGGTCTTAGTTGGAGTTCCAAATAGGAAATAGCAGAGCTGTAGGCTAGACAGATCAATTTTTTAAAAAAGCACCATAAAAGACAGAAACTGCAAATCTCTTCAGTATTATCAAGAAGGTGATATAAATATGCCCATGAAAAATTAGGCATTAAATTAATTTCAATGTCATCTGTCATCTGCACCTCTATAACTGTCTGGTTTGGCTCTGCAACCAACAAGACAGACACAGACTTCAATGGATAATTAGAACTGCAGGAAAAAAAACCAATTGCTACCAACCTGCCTTCCATTGAGGACCTGTATATTGCACGAGTCAAAAAAGAGGACTGTGAAAATATCTACAGACCCCTCACATCCTAGACATAAATTGTTTCAACTTCTACCTTCAAAACAATGCTATAGGGCATTGCACACCAGAACAACTAGACACAAGGACAGTTTTTTTGTGAATGCCATCACTCTGCTAAACAACTAATTCCCACAACACTGTCAAATTATTTACTAAGACTCAGAGGTGGTATTCATCAGGTTCTGACCAGTTCTGGAGAACCAATAGTGAAAATTTTGAGTAGTTCGGAGAACTGGCAAATACCTGACTGGAAATTTTACAGTATCCTTCCCCTGCCATGCCTACCAAGCCATGCCCACAGAACTGGTAGTAAAAAAAACTGAATCGCACCATTGCTAACACTGTATTTATCAAGTCTCTAATTTTCTGGTTGAATATAGAGACAGGCAGTTTAACACTACAAAGGCTTCCATACAAAGTTACTTTATTGGGTTATATCAGGCATCCTCAAGGTATAACTCACAGTTATGCTGAGATTCATCTAATGTCCAATCTTTGCATTGTCACCTCCACAGTGTGAAAAGATAGTTATCTTCATCCCATAATGATACAACAAGGGAAGACTCCAGCACGATGCTGGGCTCCAGGTAAGAATGACCAAAACTCCCCCACCCCAACCAGAGGTCAATTCAGTGACCAATCAAGATTACAGATGTGACCACATGACATGAACTACATCTCCCAAGAGGCATTAACTACATTTCCCATGAAGCATTCCCTTAAGGGGACAGCTCTCATTCCCAAACTAACTATATATGGTTTAACCAGCACACTCTATATACTGTTTAACCCGCACAGTATTACTATTATTCTTCTCATCCTTCCTATTATCTATCTCTTCCAGCTTATCACTATAACTGTGATGCCTGTATCTTTATAATTTATATTATTTTATTTGTTTTGTAGTATGATTTGATTGCTTATTAGTAACCTATCACTATCACTAAATGTTGTATCTTATGATTCTTGATGAATGTATTTTTTTATGTACACTGAGAGCCTATGCACCAAAGACAAATTCCTTGTGTGTCCAATCACACTTGGCCAATAAAGAATTCTATTCTATTCTATTTGAAATTGTTGTACCCTGAAGCATCATAGTCCCTCTTTTTTTATTTATGGCCTGATGATCAAAGAGATATTTAATTGGTTTCCTTTCCTGGAATGTTTAGAAACCCGAACCATAAAACCAAGACTGGAACTCTCGTGATCATCTTCCATGGGATTCAAGGGACCTGCAATAATTTACAGGTTCACGGGTTAAAGGAGCATATCAAATGGGAGACCACAGTCTTAAGGAGAAATGCTGTTCTTGCCTCTGAGAGTTGGCTTTTAAGTGGGTGGAACATAGGGCAGATTCATTGAAGGTGGAGGTTTAAAAGATCCCATTCATTTCTAGTCCTGATTAGGGCAAATTGCATGCTCAAAGCAGAGGTGATATTCAGCAGGTTCTGACCAGTTCTGGAGAACCAGTAGCAGAAATTTGGAGGAGTTCAGAGAACCGGCAAATACCACCTCTGACTGGCCCCGCCCCCATCTATTCTCTGCGTCCCGAGTCCCTGCTGATTGGCTGGGTCTTTTTATGTTGCCCTACCCAGGAGAATGGAACTGGAAAGCAGGTTAGGAGGTTGGGAGGGAATGGGATTTTGCAGTAGCCTTCCTTTGCCACACCCACCAAGCCACGCCCACAGAACCAGTAGTAAAAAAAATTGAATCCCACCACTGGCTCAAAGCCATCCAAGGCATTGCAATCACTACTCTTTTTTATTGCGTTAAATGAATTGACAGTTCAGATGGTAGAACTGTAGCTAGAGCAGATGAGATATTTGCATATTTCATCTGCTCTTGGATTATTTTTAAATGTTAATTACAATGCGGTGTACAGTTCTGAATATTTTGGGGGTTCCAAGAAGTCTCCTAATCAGCACTGACTTTGGTGAGACCTACATACAGTAGGATTGGTTGGTTTTTTGTTTTTTTTTGAAGCAAGATATTGTTGACTGACGAACATTGGAAAGAATACTGCTACAGCTGTGGTTTCTTAAGTTGATTGCAATGCAAAATGCATTTTCCTCTTAAAGATTTTAATAACAATCATGCCAAATAAAATATCCTATTAAAAATATCAAATGACTAACAGTGACATTTGGCTGCAACTAGGGTTAGTAAAATGAGAAAAAGATTTGATTCATGGGGCACAATCCATCAGAAAGATCTCCCACTGAAATACACTAGTTGTGTTCAAGAGTCACTATGGACTTGCAAGACTATGGTTCTTTCTACAGTAGAGCCTGTTAAAATGTCTGAGATAATATTTTTCTGTCATCAGCTGAATGAAAAATTAAAATGCTAAAGGACAGATTAGAGCAAGATAAGTTTCATACTGTCACACCAATGGATTATTCCCTCCTGTGGCAAGTGCCCATCAACAGAGAAAACTAGCATTCATGGTTGGAAGAGCAGTTACATTTTTATGTTGAATTAGCATGACTTTATTAGTTTATTTTTATTTTAAGAACTTGTATCCTTAAAAGGTACAATAACACAAAAGCTAATCTTTATCTAGAAGTGTCTTGTTTAGCAAAATCTTTCTTTCATTTAGTATTGACCATTATATTCATAGTTACCTTTTCTCCACCTAGAGTACTGCTTTTCCCCCGTTCCCTTACTGTTTCTTCCCTAAGATAATAAATAAATGAAGTGAACAAGTGACAATTCATGAACAACTGACATCCATTATGGGGAAAAGGGCTAATGTGGAACAACCTATTTCACCTTGGCTGTAAATACTAAAGTACTAAAATGCTAATACATTTGCCATACTTTTATACCTGAACACATTGGTTTGGAATTCGGGGAATGGAACGTCTTCCTTAAGTCTGAAAACTAATGTGCCATTAACCACACTTCCCTATTTGGATAATTGCTTTGTATAACAGACCTATATGAGAGAGGGTGGGGGGGAGAGAGAAGGGGTAGGGAGGGAGAGGGAGAGAGTCAGGGGGAAAGAGGGAGTTTTTCCTTGAAGATATTTTTTTTAATATTTATGCTATCTTCTAAATACTTGCAATGCGATCCTAGCAATAGCTCAAGCCTTTCAAGTAACTCGCAATCTGTTCTGCTAAAGGGCAGCAGATGGTTACAAGAAGGACCCTTCCCCCTCCCTACCTTTCAACCTACATACAAAAGGCCTGGAAACATCAAAAAAAAAAAAAACCAGTAATTTTAATCAGCTGCTCTGAATAAGTGGCATGCCTGGCAATTGATGAAGAGGTGGGGCTGGTGAATATTCGCACTTTCAGGTAGCCTGCAGATTTCCTCACGTGTAGCTTTCAAGGCTTTCAACAGTGCAGCAGTTGGTTTGGCACACAATAGTTAGTGTGCAACAAGCTTATCCCTCTGCCACTTTTGAATACTAGAGAGAGAGAAACGTTCTGAGGCTTGTGGGCTATCTGGTTCAGAGAGCTGGGGGAAAGTCTATTTTGTGGCTCTTTGACTGTGTTTCTCACAGGAAGGAGTCTCTTCTTGAAGAAATAACGTTTTTATCACATAGTTCATACAACACAGGCAGGGGTGGGATTCAAATTTTTTAACAACTGGTTCTGTGGGCGTGGCTTAGTTGGTGGGTGTGGCTTGGTGGTCATGTTATTGGCTGGGCATGGCCAACTCAACATCACTCACATTGAGGCATGCATCTCCTCGCCTGGCCTCTCATGACTGTGAGGATGCTGCAACAGTCGTAAGTGTGAAAAATGGCCACAAGTCACTTTTTTCAGTGCTATTGTAACTTTGAATTGTCACTCCACACAAGCAAAGTACCAGCAAAGGAGGGGAAAAAACTCCAGAGACGTTCCTGAGACAGGAAGTCTAGTCCTGCCAAGAATGTAGTAAGGGTTAATGGAGAGGCAGTTTCTGTAAGCAACACCAGAATGTTTCCTTCCTGCCTCTCTTACAGGATTAGCCCAGTAATTTCTTCTAACAACCGGTTCTCCGAACTGCTTAGAATGTTAACAACCGGTTCTAGCAAATAGGTGCGAACTGGTAGAATCCCACCCCTGAACGCAGGGCCCACATAACCAGCTTATTCTCCATATTCTCTGATATCTCTAGTCAACTCCAAGCAGTGTGGGTTGAAAAACGAGTTCAGTAACTGGTTAGGATCAGATGTATACCCAACTAACATTTTACTTATTTTTGTGATGTGTCTGCAGCAGCTGTTTAAAAAAAATCCAATCCAATCATCAAGATGAACCTCTGGTCATTGATTAGAGTGGGCCACCTGGTACCTACGTCTTTAATGCAAATCCAGGGAATAGCATAGAGGTTTCGTTTGGGTGTATTATTTTTCCTTCATTTGGAATCAGCAAAGAATCATGCTCAAGTTGGAAATAGATTGCTATTCAGCATCCTGACCAACAGTGTTAGGGAAGAGGCACTTGGGATATGCATATCTATTGATTGACCTGAAAGGCCTATCCAGGGTCATCGAGTTTCTCTCTCAAAATATACATACATGAAAAAGTAAGAAAGGTATTTAGGATGGGAGCAACAAGGCATATACTGCATGCTTCTAGGTAGATGTTAGGATTGTACAATGATCTCGTCCCTCTGTGGCACAATCCCTTCTAGTGAGAGGGGGGAGGGGCTAATTCACAAATAACACAAATACAGCTGACACTAAAGATATAGAAACCCAGCTGAAGTTTATTCTTCCCAGATCCTTAAGATTCAGGGTCAGGAGTTAAAAACAAAGCAGTCTCCTTTGGAGTGCCGGTAATCCAAACCATGGACACATAAGAAAAAAGTTCTAAACCTAAAAAAATACAGGCAGCATAATTTGAGGCTTGATGCCCTACTTCACACACCAGTAGACTCAATTCTGACAGAACAACTGATCAATGGAATAGCTTGGCTCCTGGAATTCTGTGTGCTCCATCACTGGAGGTTTTCAAAAACGGACTGGGATTTGATCAGGATGGTATAAGGCCTCCTGCCTTGAGCATAGGATCGGACTAGAAGATCTCTGAGGTTCCTTCCGGCCCTGTAATTCTACATTGAATAGACACTCCAGACTCAGCAAAACAGTGGATGCCTTCTTGTTGAAATTCTGGCCCATGTCTTTCCTCACATAAGGAATCCCAGTACAGGAACCAGGTATATTGTACAATATTGTACAGTAAAGGTAAAGGTTCCCCTCCCACATATGTGCTAGTCGTTTCCAGCTCTAGGAGGCAGTGCTCATCTCTGTTACAAAGCCGAAGAGCCAGTGCTGTCCAAAGATGTCTCTGTGGTCATGTGGCCAGCATGACTAAATGCCGAAGGTGCAGAGAATGCTGTTACCTTCCCACCAAAGTGGTCCCTATTTTTCTACTTGCCTTTTTGCATGCTTTCGAACTGCTAGGTTGGCAGAAGCTGGGACAAGTAGCGGGAGCTCACTCCATTATGCGATGCTAGGGATTTGAACCGCCAAACTGCCAACCTTTCTGATCGACAAGCTCAGCGTCTTAGCCACTGAGCCCCTGCGTCCCTCATACTGTACAATAGTGCATGACAAATAAACTGGATCCCAACCAGTTAGCATAGACAAGTGAGGACAAGTGGAGAATATGTTTATACAGGGCATGATAAGGGAATTTCCAATGTTTTCTCTGCAATCTGGGTCCTCATTTTACCCGCCTCGGAAGGAAGGAGAGCCAAATCAACCTTGAACCGGTGAAAGTCGAATTGCCAAACTACTGGCAATCTGCAGTCAGTGGAATTAGGCTGCAATAGTGCATTCTAGCCACTGCACCACCACGGCTCCTGCAAAAGTCATTTGGGGAGATTCTGGTTTTGGGTCACCAAAATCTCCGGTATACTGAATCTGATAAATTATAGTTCACCAGGACAAGTAGACTTCATCACCCCAAAGAAAACTCTATTCTTCATAAAGGATAAAGCTATCACCACAAATTTCTAGCCAAGTATAAACATCTAATTGATTCCTCATATGGACCTTCTAGAATGGAAGTACTTTAGAGGATACATACTTTCACAATGTGTTATATTCATTTAATTAATTAAAGTGCTTCTTCCCTTGAAACCTTAAATGCAGAGATTAAAACATTCAATCTGGGAACACTACCAAACTCCAACTTAACTCACAGGGCTTGTTGTTGTGTGGAAAATAGGAGGTGGAAGGTATGTTGGATATGTTTGCTGTCTTGTTTGTAAACATATTTAAGGTGAGAGACAAATCAATAAATAAAAATAAACAGCCTAAATAAATGTAATTTGTAGATCTCCCTGAAAATAACCACCCTGGAGCTATGATCATCCTACAAGGAGCAAATCTGAAAGATGGAACCTCTTTATAAAAATACGAAGGTGAATTCAGGCCTAAAATATTTTGATTGATTTCAGTGGAATAAAGCATATTGTTGTTTTGATGGCATGACACCAAACACATGCTGGTGCATCTAAATACCTAATGATGTTTAGAGAATGTCAGCTGCTTTGTAATAAATGGAAATTCAAATGGCAAATTATTGCCCCTCTCTGAGATATTTTGCTGCTATAATGGAGAATTCTAGCTGCAAAGGAATGCTGGTGGCATGCTGGAATTGCTCGCAATTATTCAAGTGATCAGACTTCTTTAGGGCCCACAGCCACTTAGGAAAGTATCATCTAGTTTCTAGCCTTTGCATGAAGGACTATATGAATGATTTGCCAGCTGGATGCAATATCTGAATAAGGAAAATATTTATTCACATTAACATATGTTAACTTCCCCCCAAAAAGGTTATCCCATATTTGACAAGCAGTAATGACATCTTTATGATTAGATATTTTTATTTTGGGATTATAGGTGTTGTTGAGACTTATATTTCTATTAGTGGTGGGATTTTTTGCTACTGGTTCTATGGGCATGGCTTGGCGGGCATGGCTTGGTGGGCGAGGCAGGAGAAGGATACTGCAAACTCTCCATTCCCTCCCCACCCCACTAACCTGCTTTCCAGCTCTGTTCTCCTGTGCAGGGCAACGAAAGAAGACCTAGCCAATCAGCTGGGACTCAGGAGGCAGAGAAGAGATGGGCGGGGGGGCAGTCAGAGGTGGTATTTGCTGGTTCTCCAAACTACTCAAAATTTCCCCTACCAGTTTTCCAGAACTAGTCAGAACCTGCTGAATACAACCTCGGATTTCTATCCACTTTAGACCAGTTATCTTCTAGATGGTGAGCATTGTAACTGTTGTGTTATTAGGAACCATTTGAAGTACCACCTGTAACCTACAACTATTTGCTTCTGGTTTCTATTCAGAATATACCATGATATATCACCATCTGCTTAGTCAGAGCCTCTGATACAATTGCACCTCTTCTGACTCATCAGAGATGTAAAAATGAAGGATTTCACATCCAAGGCCTACAATGTCCAAGGATGGATCAACAAAATATATCATATACCTTTGAGTAATCTTTTATAGAATGGTTGTAGGAAAAAGGGACAAAACACCACTTCTTCTCATCTAAAATCCCCAGGGGAAATAATACATTCCTACATGTCATCCATGATCTTAGTAAGAGTTACTTCCCTGTCACAAGCCTTGGATGGGCTGCCTTGTTCTATTTTTTCAGACAACTCCCCAATCTGAAGATGCTGCTCAGAATTGACAAGAGATGACACTGAAGTATCAACAGAGGACATACATTTGTAACAGACCCAGAAATCACTGATCCTAAGCCATTAAAGGATTGAATAAGGTCAGCCACAATATCAAGCATTTATCTTTCAATGTTATATATCATCGATTTATTTATTTATTTCTTAAATATACATTCTGCCTATCATTCAAGAGCTCAAGGTAGCACACACAACATTCCCTCTTTCATTTTCTCCCCTGGGAGTAGGTTGGGCTGAGAGAGAGAAACTGCCCCACAGTCACCTAGTGGTTTGGTTTCCTTAGCTGAGAGTTAATTTGAACCTGGATCTCTCTGGTACCAGTTCAACTACTATACTACAGAATTGCTATTTGTGCAAAATTCATTCCACATAGGAGAAATAAACAGCATTCTCAATGCAAAACAATAATTGTACATAATGCTGACCTCAGAAATCGCAACATTCAAGGCATTCGATCGATGAACTTAAAGTGGCTATGCCTTTCAAAGGAATTTTAAAGGTGAATCTAGCAAAAACCTGTCAAATTTATACTTACTAAAAAGTTTCATTCCATCATTCTTATCAGTGGTGGGATTCAATTTTTTTTTACTACCAGTTCTGTGAGCATGGCTTGGTGGGCGTGGCAGGGGGAAGGATACTGTAAAATGTCCAGTCAGAGGTGGTATTTACCGGTTCTCTGAACTACTCAAAATTTCCGCTACCGGTTCTCCAGAATTGGTCAGAACCTGCTGAATATTACCTCTGATTCTTATGGAATAAAATTATTTTTAATTCCATCACAAATATTAACTATCAGTGCCTGGAAATTTATTAATGTTGAATGATCATTATAATTTAAAACATATATTTACTTTTATTTTAATTGTTCCTGTTGATATTTTGTCCATTATAGTTATTTCCCCTCAATTGTAACATTTACACGAATCTTCCCTTTACATAGAAGTTTGCTTGTATGTATATGTGAATATAAATTTTGCATTGCAGAATATTCAATAGTTTTTAAGACACGAGAAATCTCTGCTGGGAAGATTTATCCGGGACTACAAGTTTGAGCCTTAGGCCATAGGCTCCTCAAGCAATTTTCTTAATCACTAGAGATAATATCTGCCAAAGCCAGATGGATGCAAAGGAAATAGAGTTTCTTCACATCTGACATAGTAGCTGTATTAGTTAAACAGGAACTGGATTTGGCCAAAGAATCAGAACCAGCCTTCCAGCTTTACTTGACCCAGCTAGATAGATGACATCAGAAGCAGAGTGGAACTTAATTGATACCACTCTTGTGAAATAGATCGATATCCATATTAGCTGCTAACCACAGTAATTTTAGCTGGGCATCAGGGTGAAATTGATGCCACATGTCCAAAGCATGCCCAGAGGCTAGAATTAATGAAGGGATAAAAAAAAAAAAACCCTTCACTGGAATTAAACCTATCTACGGTCTAATATCAGTATCACCTTAAAAAAAAAAAATGACTGCATCCTGTTTTGCAAGCAAATGAGTGTATTTCTGTTACAGTCTAAGACTGTCGTGCATAATTGAGTAATACAACAAAGCTAAGAGTTTCATCCATCAAGATCCATTTCACAAACTATCCCTTTCCTTTTCTCTCTAAGACCTGACTAATTGTTCATTGATTTCAACCACCAGGTTGATCCTTGGTTCCACTGTATCAAATTGGAACAGAAGCTGTTCCGTAGACAACTGAAATTAAAAACAGAGCAATAATAAGATTTTTTTTAAAAATCTGCAAGAAATCAGTTGTTCTCCAACGGAAGGGCCAAACCATCCTGAATAACTACCAAATCCAACCAGAGACGCAGGGCTGCCCCTCCCTTATTCATAGCCCGAGGGGTGGCTTCTTTGCCTAATTCACTTTCCATGCTTTTTGCCTTCCCGAGCTTAAGCTTTTCTTTCCTCCTTTTCACACTGGAAAAATGAGAACGTCCTCATTCACGAGCTGTGTGGTTCTGCGTGACTTTAAGGCAAAGCCTGAAAATGTGATTTCTTCCCGCCTTTGTGCAAGCCTTTAAGTGCATTCAGAGGTTGAGTTTACTCGAGTGCACCCTGGCAGGCTCCTGGAAAGGTCAATGTGGCTCTCCAATCATCAGCCTGCATGGCTCTCCCTCCTCCTGCCTCCCTCTGGGGGCATGAATATAATATTGCACTACCCTGCAGTTACAATTAACCCCTGAGGAGCCCTAATCGAGCGCTGAGCCTGAGTTGACTGCCCTGAACATGCAGTCCCTATCTTCGGAAGGAAATGGGGGTTGCCTTTTCCCAACCTATTCCCAACCATTCCCCACTAATCATCTCGTGGCAGGAAGAAAAAGGAGGCAGTTAACTAGGATGTGGAGACAGACATCCACGAATAATGTAAGTCTCCCCAGACACAGCTGAGTAACGAAGCCTGTGAGATACAGATGCAACCTTCTCTCTTCTTTCTCCTTCTAGAGGACCTTCCTGCACATGCTTTCTACAAGCCACCCAAGATCTTCTTCTTCTTCTTTACATCATTAGGGATCAGTTCTAAAACATGCCACTTATTTATTGTTAAAGTGACATTTCCACCCACATTCTATAAAACGTCTCAACGTGGCTAACAACCAAGCATGAACATTAAAAATGCAACCACATCTCAACTTTCACGTACCACGAGGTACCACAGCACTACCCGAAGAATGCAAATGCTGAACTCATCCTCCATCATAGCCCAACGCTTAGAGAAAAGGCTGGGTCTTAATAGCCTTCCAGAAGGTAAGCAGGATAGGAGTCCCCTCCCCATCTTGCAACCGTAGTGGAGTGGTGGCCTTATAGGAAGAGCTTAGAACTGGAAGACCTCGTGCTATTAGAATCCTATCCTTGGCCTTGTTATACATTTTCCTTGACTGCATTTGGCTATTGGTGTAAACCAAGGGTCTTCAAACTTGGCAAGTTTAAGACTTGTGGACTTCAACTCCCAGAATTCCAGAGCTAACATGACTGGAGAGGGAATTCTGGGAGTTGAAGTCCACAAGTCTTACAGCTGTCAAGTTTGAAGAGCCCTGGTGTAAACCCTTCTGACTTAATGTAAGAAATGGTTGTAACAATGGCTGTCCAATGTAGGGGAATATTATAGAGATATATGTATTTACATAAATGCAGAGCTCACATAATGTAAAGATAATATGAGTTTCTATCAGCATTTCCTCCCCCCAAACCCGGATAATTTGTTGATAGTTACAAGAATTGGTATGTAAATCTATTTTCTAAATCTATTTTAGAAAAAAATGGACAAGGCAAATGACCAACCAACAACTGATTATTTTGCATGTAACGTGAAATAGAAGAAGATGAATAGTGAGTCTGAGCAGAGAGGACAAAGAAATGATCATAGCCAAGACATAAATATTGACATGACATGGTAATCAGACCCATCACATTATTTAATGAGAAAGGGCTGGTTTAATTAAATCTAAGCAAGAAGCCAAGCCTTGCTTATGAGATAGTTGAGGCCTGGGATAAATCTGCTAAGATACCTACTGGTGGAAACTGTTTCCTTCTTGCAGTAAAGAGGAGTGATAAGTCAAGCTTTTGGCTCACTGGCTGAATCCATGAGATAGCCAAAGCAATATCCAATCAGTCATGGGTGCGGGTTCAAATTATCTTGCTTTTTTGGAAGATAATAAGATGAATAAAATGAAAGACAATGGCTTTTGAAAAATGCACTGATACAGAAGCTTTAGATGCATTTAGCACATATATCCAGCACTTCATTCTTAAAAGGAAATGCATTAAAGCTATAAATGTGCCTAGAAGTTATGTTCTATGTCCCAAGAATCTTTGCACCTTAAGTCAGATCTGTGATTCCTGTTGTTTATTAGGGGAAAGAAACTATCCAAGCTGACATATTACCTTCATTATGAATTTATGTTATGGGCCTGAGCCTTTCTTTAAGGAATTTAATGCAATGCATTCTCCAAATTATGTCCTGCAGATTTATTGTCACTTAAGCAATGTGTTTAGGGGTTCACCTAAGAACCTCAGAACTGTTCAGGCAAGCCCCCAAAACACATTGGATATGTGGCAATAAATGTGCAGAATATGATCTTGGGAATACATTGCATTAATTTCCTTGAGGACAAAATGCAAGTTTTAAATGTTTTTAAATTGATAAATCCTTTCATCGGGCTACCCAAATACTTCAAGCCTCTGAATGTGTGTGTGTGTGTGTGTGTGTGTGTGTGTGTGTGTGTGAGAGAGAGAGAGAGAGAGAGGGGGGAATATAACATTTAAGAACAAATTGCAAGTTTTCAAATACATCAAGGCTTCTTCCCATCCAGACAAAGAATGTTTAAGTACCAAGAAAATTACATTGATCTGCCTGCTATCCATGTGAAAACTCTGATGCCTTCATGTTATTGGCTAGTCCAGAGGCAAAATAGGGAAACATAATCCAAAATGGCAATTTTAGCTCAAAAACACTGTCCTCGTTAATACCTTTCCCCCCACCCTCAGAGTAATTCTTCCTGTCTTTTCCTGAGTTCCAATTATCTGGTAGGCAGAGAAAGCTGCAGTCAGACAAACTCCTAGTTTCATCACTTGTTGCAAACTTATGCTTCCTCTAACTCAAAAGCCACAGAGGATCATTATAACTTTCCAAGGGTTCATATTTGATTAGACTATCCTTGCTATAGCATGAAAAGAAACAGAGAAATGAAGCCAGCAGCATCTCCATTCTCTGTGCAGCAGGCAGGTTTCACTTACCAATTTACATCCTTTCTCCCTTCCTTTGTGTGCACTTTAATCTAATTTAGACTGTAAACTCTTCAGGGCAGGAACTTGGCTCCATCTAATATATTATGAAATGAGTCTGCCATGAGATAACAGGAAGCAATCAAATCTTGCTTTTTGGTGCCCATTGAGCTATTACACCCTAAAGGAAACTAGGAAAAAATAAATAAAAGATCTGCTAATATCTGCTAACTATCAAAGTCTCTTTATATTCGCTTGCTTTCTCCTATCTCTGGCTTCCACAGATTTAGAAAAACAAACAAGCTATTTTATTTTTTTTTATAATTCAAGGAAATCCAACTTTGATGCAATATATTTTAAAAAATGAAAATCATCTTTACCTGTGACAGTCACCAACATGGAGGCTACTAAGGGACGATTGTTGTCCAGTTTGCGGCTGAGTCGGAGTTCTCCACTGGTCTGGTTGACAATTAACAAGTGCAGTTCATTTCCGCGTTCAAAGGTGTAAAACAGCTTATCAGACACATCTGGGTCATAAGCAGGGATCTTCCCTATCACACCGGAAGGAAAGGTGTTGGATTTGTTGGAGATATAGTTGTTAAAGAGGATCTGGAAATTTTTCAGAATGGGAGTGTTATCATTCTGGTCAATGAGTTTCATGTGGACTGTAGCTCTGCTGACAAGGGGGGCAGAAGTGGCCTGAACCACAATGACATACTCAGGCTTGGTCTCATAATCCAAATCAATGAGGGCAGTGAGCTCACCCGAAAATATGTCCATCTGGAAGATCTCAGGGATATTGCCTTCCACAATTTGGTACATAATCTGGGCATTGGGTCCTTCATCTGGATCCAGGGCTGTGATTTGGGCCACGACAGAACCCACAATGCTATTTTCCTTCACAAAGACTTCAAACTCCTCAGCCGGAAAAACCGGAGC